>NC_059221.1:28619898-29219898 GCF_020615455.1 Coregonus clupeaformis | reverse complement strand
TGATCAAGTTGTTTTGTTATGGGGCAAATGAAGAACAGAGGATGAATATCCACTGTGATGTGCTTGACTAAAACGCTGCAGTCCCACTCCTGTTTACCAGACTTGCACTAAGCATCACGAAGGTGGAATTGACAAAGTATAGAGAGCTCCTCGGGGGAAATGTGTGGAGGAATGGAGGGGATCATGAAATACTGGAGAGTTCGATTTTAATTAGTGGTCTGATAAGAAATATGATGTTATTTAAACCAATATGCACCATTGTAGCTGTTTTATGGACATTGTGATGATTAAAATAACAGAGTTGCTCACTGTTACTGATTTATTCATTCTCAGAACTTTTGAGATGATCTTAGTTCCCACTGGGGACACCACGTCATTTCAACGTGGAGAATTGGGTAATATTTTGTTGATACGTTGGTCAATGAGATTACAACCAATTTTCACCCACTCAAAAAGACAGTCAAAAGTTTGTTGAGTTCCCAATGTGTTATCACAATATGTAGCCATCTAAAAGCACAACCAAATTCCAATAGAAAATCAATGTCTGCATTTTGGTTTAGTTGTCACCTAAATGTGATATCAATGCGCTTTCAACCATTTAAAAGCACAACAAAGTTCAAATGGGAATACAATGGTAGATATTTTGTTCATTTATACAACAACTTCATTTGTTATCACTGTGCTTCATCTAATAGCAAAACCAAATTACCTGGATTGCAATAGCAGATTGTTATAGCAATTGTGAAGACCTCCACATACCTACAACATTTGCATGCTATCTTGAACATGCACGCTTTCTATGATTACGTTAGAAGACATTTATTGTTATAGTAATCTCAAAATGTGACCAGGGATGTGTTACTCATTTTAAAGTTGAATAAATACTGTTACATTAGTTTGTAAAATATCCTTACCTTTAGGCTGTTTACTGCATTACAAAAGCAATATTGAATTGTGTTTGGTTGACAACTCAACCAAATATCAACATTTAAAAGAGCCACTGGCTTAATCAAAATCCAAGATGGCGTAGTAGTGCAGTCCTGTTTTTGTTGTGTGTCTGTAAATAGCCTGTAAATACCCAGTTTTTTTGTATTTTTCGTACATATTTCCCTATCAGACTTTTCATCCTTCTACAAAATATACTTTCCTGCAACCCGCCTCACTCAATGTGGAACGGATTCTATTATTGACTTACCTTTTATCTAGAATCTCCAGTTGAAACTAGCTAGCCAGCTAACTAGCTACTTGCTATTAGCCACAGTTAGCGGTATTTCACCCAGAACATTGGATTTTTCTGCCGGAATAATTTAATCACTGGACATTAATCACCGGATCGCAACTAGCTAGCCGCAACCGAATGGATGTTGCTGTTTGGCTAATCACCACTGCCCCCGATGCAAGCCCCAGTTAGCCACGAGCTAGCCTAGAGCCAGGCCCATATCCCGGCTATCTACCTCTCGGTCTACCGGACGTGAGTAGCCAGCTAACTAGCTACTTGCTATTAGCTACCGTTAGCAGTTTTTCACCATTGTCCGTGGCCTGCACCACCTACCAGCCAGCTCTAGTCTGGACTATTATTCGGCCAGTCTGCACTGTCTGCACAGCGCGTTATCAACCCAGAACATATCAGTTTTTCTTATCACTGTCAAACGCTCCCTAAAACACTTTAGCAAGCAGGCCTTCCTAATTGACCTGGCCCAGGTATCCTGGATGGATATAGATCCATTCCGTCAGTAGAGGATGCCTGGTTGTTCTTTAAAAGTAATTTCCTCTCAATATTAAATAAACATGCCCCATTCAAAAAATACAGAACTAAGAACAGATATAGCCCCTGGTTCTCCTCAGACTTGACTGCCCTTGACCAGCACAAAATCATCCTGTGGCGTACTGCATTAGCATCAAATAGCCCCCGCGATATGCAACTTTTCAGGGAAGTTAGGAACCAATATACACAAGCAGTCAGGAAAGCAAAGGCTAACTTTTTCAAACAGAAATGTGCATCCTGTAGCACTAACTCCAAAAAGTTTTGGGACACTGTAAAGTCCATGGAGAATAAGAGCACTTCCTCCCAGCTGCCCACTGCACTGAGGCTAGGAAACACTATCACCACCGATAAATCTACAATAATCGAGAATTTCAAGAAGCATTTTGCTACGGCTGGCCATGCTTTCCACCTTGCTACCACTACCCCGGCCACCAACTCTTCACCCTCCGCTGCAACTTGCCCATGCCCCCTCCCTCCCCCCCGCTTCTCCTTCACACAAATTCGGACAGCTGATGTTCTGAAAGAGCTGCAAAATCTGGACCCCTACAAATCAGCTGGGCTAAACAATCTGGACCCTTTCTTTCTAAAACTAGCCGCCGAAATTGTCGCAACCCCTATTACTAGCCTGTTCAACCTCTCTTTCGTTATATCTGAGATCCCCAGAGATTGGAAAGCTGCCGCGGTCATCCCCCTCTTCAAAGGGGGTGACACTCTAGATCCAAACTGTTACAGACCTATATCCATCCTGCCCTGCATTTCGAAAGTATTTGAAAGCCAAGTTAACAAACAGATCACTGACCATTTCGAATACGGTTTCCGAGCTGGTCATGGGTGCACTTCAGCCACGCTCAAGGTCCTAAACGATATTATAACCGTGATCGATAATAGACAGTACTGTGCAGCCGTCTTCATCGACCTGGCCAAGGCTTTCGACTCTGTCAACCACCGCATTCTTATTGGCAGACTAAATAGCCTTGGTTTCTCAAATGACTGCCTCGCCTGGTTCACCAACTACTTCTCAGATAGAGTTCAATGTGTCAAATCAGATGGCCTGTTGTCTGGACCTATGGCAGTCTCTATGGGGGTGCCGCAGGGTTCAATTCTTGGGCCGACTCTTTTCTCTGTGTATATCAATGATGTCGCTCTTGCTGCTGGTGACTCTCATATCCGCCTCTACGCAGACGACACCATTTTGTATACATCTGGCCCTTCATTGGACACTGTGTTAACAAACCTCCAAACGAACTTCAATGCCATACAACACTCCTTCCGTAGCCGCCAACTGCTCTTAAACACTAGTAAAACTAAATGCATGCCCTTCAATCGAACGCTGCTGGCACCCGCCCACCCGACTAGAATCACTACTCTCGACGGGTCTGACCTAGAGTATGTGGACAACTACAAATAACTAGGTGTCTGGTTAGACTGTAAACTCTCCTTCCAGACTCACATTAAGAATCTCCAATCCAAAGTTAAATCTAGAATCAGCATCCTATTTCGCAACAAAGCCTCCTTCACTCATGCTGCCAAACATGCCCTCGTAAAACTGACTATCCTACCGATCCTTGACTTCGGCGATGTCATTTACAAAATAGCCTCCAACACTCTACTCAGCAAATTGGATGTAGTCTATCACAGTGCCATCCGTTTTGTCTCCAAAGCCCCATACACTACCCACCACTGTGACCTGTACGCTCTTGTTGGCTGGTCCTCACAACATGTTCGTCGTCAAACCCACTGGCTCCAGGCCATCTATAAATCACTGCTAGGCAAATCCCCGCCTTATCTTAGCTCATTGGTCACCATAGCAGCACCCACCCGTAGTCTGCGCTCCAGCAGGTATATCTCACTGGTCATCCCCAAAGCCAACACCTCCTTTGGCCACCATTCCTTCCAGTTCTCTGCTGCCAATGACTGGAACGAATTGCAAAAATCTCTGAAGCTGGAGATTCTTATCTCCCTCACTAACTTTAAGCATCAGTTGTCAGAGCACCTTACCGATCACTGCACCTGTACACAGCCCATCTGAAATTAGCCCACCCAACTACCTCATCCCTATATTGTTATTTATTTTGCTCTTTTGCACCCCAGTATCTCTATTTGCACATAATCTCTTGCACATCTAGCATTCCAGTGTTAATACTAATTGTAATTATTTTGCACTATAGCCTATTTATTGACTTACCTCCATAACTTGCTACATTTGCACACACTGTATATATATTTTCTGTAGTATTTTTTTACTTTATGTTTTTTACCCCATATGTATCTCTGTGTTGTTGTTTTTATCGCACTGCTTTGCTTTATCTTGACCAGGTCGCAGTTGTAAATGAGAACTTGTTCTCAACTGGCTTACCTGGTTAAATAAAGGTGGCAGAAAAAAAAAGATTTTTTTTATTTATTTTACTTTTATTTTTGGTTGAGATGTAGACCTGAATCAAACATATAATTTGTTAACTGGTCGACAAATGAATAGGCTATTTACTGTATTGCAAAAGTGATATTGAATTGTGTTTGGTTGACAACGCAACGAAATATAACAATTTGAAGGAGATGTATCCTTGGATAGTTCCGTCTGTGCCACTTAGTCAGGCTTTAATTCCAGTTTGCCTACAAATTATTAATCGATACGTGGGATTCACATCTCTATTTCAACCAAAAATCTAAGAGTATTAGTAGAACTAAATCAAATCAAACTTTAAATGCACTTTGATTTGATTTAGTCATATTCTTTAACTTAGATCTTCGGTTGAGATGGAGACGTGATTCCAATATATTTTTTACTAACTTGTATATTCCATTTTAAAACACCCAAAGCTTGAAACCCTAGGCATATATGTATTGTCTATTTTTAGTTGAATCCTGGATTGCATTTAATTGATTGATGACTTCCCAAATGATATATAGGCCTAAATACATGATACATGACTGATAATGTATAGTTTACATTACATTTGCTCTGACTTTGATAGCAACAGTGAATCTATTAAGTGTATATTTCTCAACAATCATTCTCATGATAGCATATTGGTAACAGTTGGTGACAAATATCATAGCTAAGCAGGGCTCGGCTTGGTTAAAACTCTGGATGTGAGACCAAAGTGTATAGCTGTAGATAGATCAACTCTCCAGTAGGAAGTGCTGCCCAGCCTTTAGTTGTTTTCTTATAGTGGATATTACTGTCAATGTGCAGCGGTAGGACGACACAGAACTGAGTAAACAACGTACTTTACTCGAAAAATAAACAACACTAATTTCCACGCAGGGAAAACACACCAGCTCACATAAGTCTTTGACACAAAACAAAGAACAAACATGCACAAAACCACGTGGGAACCAGAGGGTTAAATAGGGAAATAGTATAATGTAATGGGAACCAGGTGTGTACAATAAAGACAAAACAAATGGAAAAAGAAACGTAGATCGGTGGCAGCTAGAAAGCCGGTGACGACGACCGCCGAACGCCACCCGAACAAGGAGAGGCACCAACTTCGGCGGAAGTCGTGACAGTACCCCCCCCCTTGACGCACGGCTCCAGCAGCGCGCCGACACCGGCCTCTGGGACGACCCGGAGGACGAGGTGCAGGATGATCCTGGTGGAGACGGTAAATTCCTGCAGTAAGGAAGGGTCCAGGATGTCCTCCACCGGCACCCAGCATCTCTCCTCCGGACCGTACCCCTCCCACTCCACGAGGTACTGAAGGCACCTCGCCCGACGCCTTGAGTCCATGATGGCTCGTACAGTATACGCCGGGACCCCCTCGATGTACAGAGGGGGCGGAGGAACCTCCCGCACCTCAGACTGCTGGAGTGGACCTGCCACCACCGGCCTGAGGAGAGACACATGGAACGAGGGGTTAATACGGTAATCAGGGGGGAGCTGTAACCTGTAGCATACCTTGTTCAGTCTCCTCAGGACTTTAAATGGCCCCACAAACCGCCGACCCAGCTTCCGGCAGGGCAGGCGAAGGGGCAGGTTTCGGGTCGAGAGCCAGACCCGGTCCCCCGGTGCATACACCGGGGCCTCACTGTGGTGGCGGTCGGCGCTCGCCTTCTGGCGCCTGATGGCCCGTTGCAGGCGCACATGGGCAGCGTCCCATGTCTCCTCCAAGCGCCGAAACCATTCATCCACCGCAGGTGCCTCAATCTGGCTCTGATGCGACGGTGCCAGGATCGGCTGATACCTGGTACACACTGAAACAGAGACATGTTAGTGGAGGAGTGGCGGAGGGAGTTTTGGGCCATCTCTGCCCAGGGGATGAAAGCCGCCCACTCCCCTGGCCGGTCCTGGCAATAGAACCTAGGAAAACCTACCCACATCCTGGTTAACTCTCTCCACCTGCCCATTACTCTCGGGGTGAAAACCTGAGGTCAGGCTGACCAAGACCCCCAGACGTTCCATGAACGCCCTCCAGACCCTCGATGTGAACTGGGGACACCGATCAGAGACTATATCCTCAGGCACCCCATAGTGCCGGAAGACGTGGGTGAACAGGGCCTCCGCAGTCTGTAGGACCGTAGGGAGACCGGGCAAAGGAAGGAGACGACCGATCCACAACGACCAGGATCGTGGTGTTACCTTGTGACGGAGTCCACCGATAGGTGTGACCACGGCCGTTGTGGAACGGGTAGGGGTTGTAATTTCCCTCTGGGCAGGTGTCTAGGTGCCTTGCACTGGGCGCACACCGAGCAGGAGGAAACAAAAACCCTCACGTCCTTAGCTAAAGTGGGCCACCAGTACTTCCCGCTAAGACAGCGCACTGTCCGACCGATGCCAGGATGACCAGAGGAGGGTGACGTGTGGGCCCAACAGATCAATCGATCGCGGACATCATACGGAACGTACAGATGCCCAACTGGACACTGGGTGGGAGTGGGCTCCGTACGTAACGCCCGCTCAATGTCCGCGTCAACCTCCCATACCACCGGTGCCACCAGGCAAGAAGCCGGAAGTATGAGAGTGGGATCCGTGGACCGCTCCTCTGTGTCATACATCCGGGACAGTGCGTCTGCCTTAGCGTTCTGGGAACCTGGTCTGTAGGATAGGGTGAAAACAAAATGGGTGAAAAACATGGCCCACCCTGCCTGGCAAGGGTTCAGTCTCCTCGCCGCCCGGATGTACTCCAGATTGCGGTGGTCAGTCCAAATGAGGAAAGGGTGTTTAGCCCCCTCAAGCCAATGCCTCCACGCCTTCAGAACCCTGACAACAGCTAACAGCTCCTGGTCCCCCACATCATAGTTTCGCTC
Source organism: Coregonus clupeaformis (assembly GCF_020615455.1). Lineage (NCBI taxonomy): Eukaryota > Metazoa > Chordata > Actinopteri > Salmoniformes > Salmonidae > Coregonus > Coregonus clupeaformis. The sequence continues at coordinate 29,212,886 of NC_059221.1, read as the reverse complement.
CACCTGGCTGAGCTTCTTCGAAAAGAAAGCACAGGGGCTGAGCTTTGGTGGCGTACCCGAGCACTGAGACAGCACAGCTCATATCCCAGCCTCAGAAGCGTCCACCTCTACTATGAATGTCAAGGAGGGATCAGGATGAGCCAGCATGGGAGCCAAGGTAAACAGAGCCTTCAGGTGACCAAAAGCTCTGTCCGCCCCAGCTGACCACTGCAGTCGTACCGGTCCCCCCTTCAGCAAGGAGTTAATGGGAGCCGCTACCTGACCAAAGCCCCGGATAAACCTCCGGTAGTAGTTGGCAAACCCTAAGAACCGCTGCACCTCCTTTACCGTGGTTGGAGTTGGCCAATTACGCACGGCTGAAATGCGGTCATTCTCCATCTCCACACCTGACGCGGACAGGCGGTATCCTAGGAAGGAGACGGACAGTTGGAAGAACAAACATTTCTCAGCCTTGACATACAGATCATGCTCCAACAGTCGACCAAGCACACATGCTCGGCACGTGTAGCGGAGTATATTAGAATGTCATCTATATACACATTTATTTTTACATTTTTAGTCATTTAGCAGACGGTCTTATCCAGAGCGACTGACAGGAGCAATTAGGGTTAAGTGCCTTGCTCAAGGGCACATCGACAGATTTTTCACCTAGTCGGCTCTGGGATTAGAACCAGCGACCTTTCGGTTACTGGCACAACACTCTTAACCACTACACCCTGCCCGTGCAGGTCCCTGAAAATCTTGTCTACGAAGGATTGGAAGACTGATGGAGCATTCATCAACCCGTACGGCATGACGAGGTACTCATAGTGCCCAGAGGTGGTACTAAATGCCGCCTTCCACTCATCCCCCTCCCGGATACGCACCAGGTTGTAAGTGCTCCTGAGATCCAATTTGGTGAAGAAGCGCACCCCGTGCAATGACTCTGTCACACTGACTATGATAGGCAGTGGGTAACTGTACTTCACAGTGATCTGATTAAGACCTCGATAGTCAATGCACGGGCGTAAACCTCCATTCTTCTTCTTCATAAAAAAGAAACTTGAGGAGGCAGGTGAAGTGGAAGGCCGAATGTATCCCTGTCCCAGAGATTCGGAGACATATGTTTCCATAGCTGCCGTCTCCTCCTGAGACAGAGGATACACGTGACTCCTGCGAAGTGCTGCGCCTACCTGGAGATTTATCGCACAATCCCCCTGTCGATGGGGTGGTAGTTGAGTCGCCATCTTTTTACAGAAGGCGAGAGCCAAATCGGCATATTCGGGGGGAATGTGCATAGTAGAGACGTGGTTTGGACTCTCCACCGTAGTTGCACCTATGGAAACACATACACACCTCCCTGAGCACTGACGTGACCATCCCTTGAGAGCCCTCTGTTGCCACGAAATAGTGGGGTCATGAGAGGCCAACCAGGGAAGCCCCAACACCACAGGAAACGCAGGAGAATCGATCAGGAAGAGACTAATTCAATCCTCATGACCTTCCTGCGTTTTCATACATAATGGAGCTGTGACCTCCCTAATCAGGCCCGACCCTAAAAGACGACTATCTAAGGCATATACAGGGAAGGGCACATCAACAGGCACAATAGGGATCCCTAATCTATGTGCAAATGAACGGTCAATAAAGTTCCCAGCTGCGCCTGAATCTACTAGCGCCTTATGCTGGGAATGCGGGAAAACTCAGGAAATTCTATGCATACACACATGAGCGCAACAGGGAGCTCTAGGTGAGTCGGGTGCCTACTCACCTGGGATGATCCACCAGTGCCCTGCCTGCTGCCTCGACTCCCTGGGGAACCTCCCCAGCACCAGCAGTGTGCCCTCTGCGGCCACAGTTGGTGCAGGAAACGGCCCCCCCTCCAGTCACCCTTAGAGCAGCACCTCCGAGCTCCATAGGGGTAGGGTCAGAGGTGCTGGGGGATGGAATGGACGGACCCTGACCTGGACGTCCGCGGGTGGCCAACAGGTTATCCAGCCGTATAGATAAATCCACCAGCTGGTCGAGGGTAAGGGTGGTGTCCCTGCATGCCAGCTCCCGACGAACGTCCTCATGTAGACTACACCAGTAATGGTCGATCAGGGCCCTCTCATTCCATCCCGCGCTGGCAGCCAAGGTCCTGAAGTACAGTGCGAAGTCCTGTGCGCTCCTCTTCCCCTGTCTGAGGTGGAACAAGCATTCCCCCCCCGCTCTCCCCTCAGGTGGATGATCGAAGACTGCCCGGAAGCGGCGGGTGAAATCCTCATAGCGAACCAACGCTGCGTCTATTCCTCCCCATTCGGCATTGGCCCGCTCAAGCGCTCTCCCCAACAGACAGGAGATGAGGGCGGACACGCTCTCGTATCCCGAGGGAGCCGGGTGGATGGTCGCCAGCTAGAGCTCCACCTGGAGCAGGAACCCCTGGCATCCCACTGGTTCCAGGTGACGGAGGGGTGGACATCGGTGTGGGTTGATCTGAAGTTGATGGGGTTGTGGGAAAAACCCCTCTCTCCCATCGCTCCATGGTCTGTAACACGCGATCCATGGCTGTGCCAAGATTGTGTTCTGTTTTCGATGGATGGGTCCTGGCCTCTCGGGCCCTAGGGATCCGAAGGGATGTGGGTGGGATGCCGATCACTGGGATGACGGCTCAACTTGGGATGGGGAGGGGCTTTAGCGGGGGAATTAGTAGAGAACAATTGAAGGGATAATTAGTAGCAATGCAAATATCATGGTACAGCTATATGGACACTCAAACATTACGGTATTTTTTATTGGTAAATTTACAAACATATATAATGATAAATAGACTTGAAACTTGTATCTCATTATGGTGTATGGTGAAATAAGTATAGCCAGTTATAATTGTAATGGTTTAGCTGAATAACAATATTTACATGGCTCAAAGAGAAGGAATATATAATATCTATTGTTTACAGGAAACTCATTCAACAATTCTAGATGAAGTTGCGTGGAAAAAGGAATGGGGGGCGAAATATACTTCTCCCATGGGCAAAGAAATTCAAAAAGGGTGATGATATTAATTAATAGTAATTTCGATCCGAATGTGCAAATTGTCCAAATAGATACGCAAGGTAGATGGATTATTTTAAATATGTTATTGGACAATAAACATATATGGCTCATTAACATTTACGGACCAAATAATGATGATCCACACTTCTTTGACAATATATATAATAAATTATCAACCCTGCAAGCAATTCAAGACAATATTATTATGGTGGGGGATTATAATACTGTTTTAAATAGCTCAATGGACCGTAAAGGAAATCACACCACAAACAATCACCCACATAATCTTAAGGAAATCGTGAATGTCATGGATACATTAGAATTAGTAGATATATGGAGGTTTAAATATCCTGATCTAGTGAGATATACATGGCGGAGACTCAATCAAGCTAGTCATCTTGACTTCTTTCTTATCTCATTCTCGTTGGCACCAAAAGTTTAAAAAGTGTTGATAGGGGACAGAATGCGGTCGGACCATCATATAATTGGCATATACATTACTCTTACTGAATTTCCACGTGGGCGAGGATATTGGACATTTAATCAAAGCCTATTGGATGATAATTTATTTTTTACTAGGACAAAGGAATTTATATTTGACTTTTTATTATATTTATATTGACTTTTTCCCACATAACATAGGTACAGCAAATCCCCTTATTGTATGGGACACCTTTAAATGTGCCTTTAGAGGCCGTGCAATTCAGTACTCATCTCGAAAACAAAAGCAATTTAGGTTAAAAGAGTTTATACTAACAAAGGAAATAGAAAGTCTAACAGAACAGATAGATGGCAATAAAAACTGTAACATAGAGGCTCAGACTAAATTAGAGGAAAAACAAAAAGAAATGGAGAAACTTATTCAAGAAAGATCAAGTGTAATATATTATAAAAATAAAGCAAACTGGATGGAATATGGGAAAAAATGCACCAAATTCTTTTTTAATCTTCAACATAGGAATACTACCAAAAATAATTTAATGAAACTGGTTACAATTGACGGAGTAACACATGATTCACCAAATGATATTTTGAAGGAGGAAACAAGGTACTTTAAGCATATGTTTTCATTTCAGTCGCCTCCATCTCCTCTAACAGAAGCTAATTGTAGAGATGTATTTTCTATTGATAATGTAAAATTAACAGCCAAACAGAAAGACTCATGTGAAGGTGAAATTACAGAGGAGGAACTTCTGGATGCAATTAAAGACTTTAAGTCCGGGAAAACTCCAGGGTTGGATGGCAAACCAGTCGAAGTATACCAAGGCTTTTTTGATATACTAAGAGGACCGTTATTAGCATGTTTTAACCACTCCTATGTAAATGGTAGATTATCTGACACTCAAGAAGAAGGTCTGATCTCATTATTACTGAAACAGGAAAATATAAAGATCCAGTTCATAAAAAAAATTGGAGGCCCCTTACACTTCAGTGTTGTGATGCAAAAATTCTAGCAAAATGTATAGCGCATAGAATTAAAAAGGTATTGTCTGATATTATTCATTCTAATCAGACAGGTTTTTTACATGGAAGATACATTGGAGATAATATAAGGCATGTATTGGAAACAATAGAACATTATGGAAAATCTGAGAAACCAGGCCTGCTATTCATAGCAGACTTCGAAAAGGCATTTGATAAAGTACGACTGGGGTTTATATATAAATGCCTGGAGCATTTCAATTTTGGTGAATCTCTTATAAAATTGGTCAAAATCATGTATAGTAACCCTAGGTGTAAAATAGTAAATAATGGCTATTTCTCAGAAAGTTTTAAACTGTCAAGAGGAGTGAAACAAGGTTGTCCACTATTGGCATATCTATTTATTGTGGCCATTGAGATGTTAGCTATTAAAATCAGATTCAACAATATTATCAGGGGATTAGAAATCCAGGGCTTAAAAACAAAGGTGTCATTGTAGGCTGATTATTCATGTTTCCTTTTAAATCCACAACTAGAATCTTTCCACAGCCTCATAGAGGATCTAGATACATTTTCTAACCTCTCTGGATTACAAACAAATTATGACAAATGTACTATATTACGTATTGGATCAATAAAAAACATAAAATATACATTGCCATGTAGTTTACCAATAAAATGGTCTGATGGTGATGTGGATATACTCGGAATACATATCCCAAAGGAAATAAATGATCTCACTTCAATAAATTATAATAGAAAGTTAGCAAAAATAGATAAGATCTTGCTACCATGGAAAGGTGGGTGCCTGTCAATTTGTGGAAAAATCACCCTGATTAACTCTTTAGTATTATCCCAGTTTACCTATTTGCTTATGGTCTTGCCTACGCCTAGCAAACAGTTTTTTAAATTATATGAGAAAAAAATATTCAATTTTATTTGGAACGGCAAGCCAGACAAAATTAAACGGGCCTATTTATATAATGAATATGAATTCGGAGGACAGAAATTATTAAATATTAAAGCATTACACCTATCACTAAAAGCTTCAGTCATACAAAAGTTATACTTAAATCCGAACTGGTTCTCTAGCAAATTAGTAAGATTGTCTCACCCAATGTACTGAATGGAATTGAAGGATGGGACTAATAACAACTAACAACAAACAATAACAAGATAACTAATAATGTAGGCACGCTGTGTCCATAATAAGTGTATGGGTTGTAGGTTGGGAGCTTTTGTGAAGGAGCACAGTTAGAAAGATATGGCATATAAAAGCAAACCGGATGGAAATCATGAAAATGATCGGAGAGGTTGAGAGTAGAAGAAGTTCAGGAGAAAGAACAAACAAAATGTAATTATTGTAAAATTGACTGTCCATAAAATGTAGATAGTGGGTATGGGCTGGAAGTAGAGGCCTAGGCGTTGTTGTTCACTAGTTTACTCCAAGTGGGGAAAGGGTGGCGGGGTTGGAAAGTAATAAAGGGGAATATATATATATTTTAAAAGGATACGTATGTGTATGTATGTGGGTGTATATATATATATATATATATATATATATATATATATATATATATATGTATATGTATGTATGTGTGTATATATGTATGTATGTGTGTATATATGTATATATATATATATATATATAAAAATAAAAAACATAAAATAAAATAAAAGATTCTGGAGCATCGTCGCGTGCTCCACTGGTACCGGAGGACTGGATGCACCTGCTGACTCCATATGTGGTGCGTGTTTCTGTCAAGTGTCAATTTGCAGTGGTAGGATGGAGTCAGGCGCAGGACACAGAACTGAGTAAACAACGTACTTTACTCAAAAAATAAACAACACTAATTTCCACGCAGGGAAAACACACCAGCTCACATGAGTCTTAGACACAAAACAAAGAACAAACATGCACAAAACCATGTGAGAACCAGAGGGTTAAATAGGGAAATAATATAATGTAATGGGAACCAGGTGTGTACAATCAAGACAAAACAAATGGAAAAATAAACATATATTGGTGGCAGCTAGAAAGCCGGTGACGACGACCGCCGAACGCCGCCCGAACAAGGAGAGGCACCAACTTCGGCGGAAGTCGTGACAATTATGATGAAGATCTGACATTGTTTCACAGGTACAAATGCAACATATTTTATACAAGGTTTGTCAATGCTGAAAATTGGTTACCATAATGACCTAATACTGTGGTTTCACCCTCAAAACAACCGTTTACGTTGATGAGTTTTTTCAAATCCAATGTATTTTCCACGTAGATTCCACGTCACAATACATTGACAAATTACGTTGAAACAATGTTGATTGAACCAGTTTGTGCCCAGTGGGTTTTATTCCTTCCCAAATCGATCAGCATTGCACTGATCTGTGAGAGAATTCAACAGGCACGTAGGGGTACATTGAAATACATGCCTCTAAGATGAAGTTCTCAAAAGCATAGCTGCAGTTTATTATGGTGGGTATACTAAAGGCCTTATAGCTAAGTTCCCAGCCTTGTAGTTAGAAGGATATTATTGGCAGCCATGTTGAGAAAGCCTCAACAGAATGAAAACAACTTGTTTTTCGATCAGCGCTGTTAATGTAAAAATGTTCCTCATAATTGGGCAGGGAGTTGAGGTCTCTGCTTGCTGGGTGGGTATGGGTATTTTTAGTATGACCTAACAGAGGCTCTGAGTGTTGTAGAGGTGGGTAGCAGATATCTATTAGACTCTCACCCTGGAAGATGGCTAGATATGCCAAGTAATTGGCCCAGTCATGCCTGACTCACACACAGAGGACCCCAGGATGACTGGGATCACTATAACTGACACAGACTCAGCAGAGCCATAGGTGTGTATTCTATTTGAACTGTGGTGTGGTAGTAGTGAATTATGCTAGGCTAATAGTGTAGCTGTAAAATATGACCAATGAGAGAGGCAAAGGAGACTTCCTGAGTCCTTGCAAAGTGAAGCAACTTTATACATGTCTTAGGTGACATTTTCTGGACACAGTGATATCACAGTCTTGTCTGAACCCTTGCTCTCTCAGGTTTCACTCCTACACACCCAAGGGATGAATAGGTAGAATCAAAGATGAAAGGTTCTACCTACTCAACAGGACATTTTAAATTGAAGTAGAAAGAAACGCACAATGCAATCCAGTGAAATAAGTATTCATTGTCCTGGGAAACATTTGTTGTTGAAATGACCGCAGGAAAGTAAGGTTTACTTAACGAGTGTAGGCTTTGACAGTCTACATATAGACTAACATTTACCATTCAAAATTAGAGAGTACTGTCAATGTTTATTCTCCACTTGCATCAGGGACATGTTAACATATTTGAGAGTGTTGGAGTAAGAGTAACTGTCTGTAACATTCAGAAAGAGACACTCTGTTGAAAAATAAACAGTTGTGTTTAAGACAGTGTCACGTACGTTGAGTACAGGATTGGACCAAGATGCAGTGTGGAATGCATACATGTTTATTAACAACGTTAACACACGACAAAACAACAAAAGCAACGTAACGTGAAGCTCAACAATAGCTACACGCAAACAAGCCAAACAAGAGTCAAGATCTCACAACATAGGTAGGCAAAATGGCTACCTAAGTATGATCCCCAATCAGAGACAACGATCGACAGCTGCCTCTGATTGGGAACCACACCCGGCCAAAATAGAAATAGAACAACATAGATATTCACAATACATAGATATTCACACCCTGACCAAACCAACTAGCGAACTCTATGTCAGGGCGTGACAGTACCCCACCCCCCAAAGGTGCGGACTCCGGCCGCAAAACCTAACTTAACAGGGGAGGGTCTGGGTGGGCATTTAGCCTCGGTGGCGGCTCCGGATCTGGGCGTGACGTCCTCTCCCTTACTGCCTCCCCGTTGCACCCCTGGTCCGGTCTGGACCTCGGCGCGATGCTTCCCCTCAGTCCTCCCACGATGCACCAAGCCCTGTCTGGACCCTGGTGTGGGAGGCCCCGACCCTGGAGAGGGGTTGACGTCTGGTTCTGGAGTGGAGCCGCTGACCGGAGCTGAACTGGATCCCGGTGGAGCGGACTGCTCTGGCTCTGGACTGGAGCAGCTGACCGGAGCTGAACTGGACCCCGGTGGAGCGGTGTTATGAGAATTATTTAACTAACTATTTCAGTGTCTCTGTGCGTCTCCCAAAAAGTTGTAATGTTTTTGGATCAAGAAACGGACAGTCCAGGTCTGCATAGACAGGCCTTTATTCTTTGAGAATTCTGCCACAAAATGGTCGTACAATATATTTATACGCACACGTCATACGAAAATCCCACCACTCTGTAGGCGGGCTGTAGTTTTCCACTTTAAAACTGCTCTCCTGACCATCAGTTCTGTCACGTTCGTCGAGGAGTGAAGGAGACCAAGGCGCAGCGAGTGAAAAGAACATGTTGACTTTATTTACTTAAAGCAACCAAAACAACAAACCAAAGCGACGAATGTGAAGTCCAATAGTGACAATGACTAAACAGGAACAAAAACCCACAACCCTCATGAGAACACAAACAGTTAAATATGGCTCCCAATCAGAGATAACGAGCCGACAGCTGACACTCGTTACCTCCGATTGGGAGTCACACGACACTACAATTACTCACCCAAAACACAACCAAACGAATACACCCTATACAACAAAACCCCACAACAAAACCCAACAAAACAAATACACCCTGGCTCAAATACAAAAGTCCCGAGCCAGAGTGTCACAGTACCCCTAAAGGTGCGACCTCCGGGCGCACCAGCATACAGTCTAGGGGAGGGTCTGGGTGGGCGTCTGTCCACGGTGGCGGTTCTGGCCCTGGTCGTGGTCCCCACCCCACCTTAGTCACCACCCGCTTCCCTAGCCTCCTCCACATGACCACCCTCCAACTTACCCCACCTGGATTTAGGGGCAGCACCGGGCTAAGAGGCAGCACCAGGATAAGGGGCAGCACCGGGCTAAGGGACAGCATCGGGCTAAGGGACAGCACCGGACTCAATGGCGGATCCTGGCTGGCTGGCTCTGGCGGATCCTGGCTGGACGGCTCTGGCGGATCCTGGCTGGACGGCTCATGGCTGGCTGAAAGATCTGGCTGCTCATGGCTGGCTGACGGATCTGGCTGCTCATGGCTGGCTGACGGATCTGGCTGCTCATGGCTGGCTGACGGATCTGGCTGCTCATGGCTGGCTGACGGATCTGGCTGCTCGCGGCTGGCTGACGGATCTGGCTGCTCGTGGCTGGCCGACGGATCTGGCTGCTCATGGCTGGCTGACGGATCTGGCTGCTCATGGCTGGCTGACTGATCTGGCTGCTCATGGCTGGCTGACGGATCTGGCTGCTCATGGCTGGCGGAAGGCTCTGGCTGATCCTGTCTGGCGGAAGGCTCTGGCTGATCCTGTCTGGCGGAAGGCTCTAGCGGCTCCGGGTCTGGCGGACGGCTTTGAAGGCTCATGGCAGACGGGGCGGCTTTGCAGGCTCAGTACAGATGGCCAGTTCAAGCGCCTTAGGGCAGACGGGCAGTTCAGGCCCCGTTGGGCAGACGGCAGACTCTGGCCGTCTGAGGCGCACCGTAGGCCTGGTGCGTGGTGCCGGAACTGGAGGTACCGGGCTGAGGACACGCATCTCAGGGCTAGTGCGGGGAGAAGCAACAGGGCATGCTGGACCCTGGGGACGCACATAAGGCCTAGTGCGGAGAGCAGGAACAGGGCATGCTGGACCCTGGGGACGCACATAAGGCCTAGTGCGGAGAGCAGCAACAGGACGCACAGGACTCGGGAACACACAGGAGGCTTGGTGCGTGGTGTAGGCACTGGTGGGAAAAGGCTGGAGACACGCACCATACAGCTAGTGCGTGGAGGAGACACAGGGCTCTGCAGACGTACAGGAAGCCTAGTGCGTGGTGTAGGCACTGGTGGTACTGGACTGGAGCGGGGAGGTGGCGCCGGAAATACCGGACCGTGCAGGCTTACTGGCCCCCTTGAGCACTGAGCCTGCACAACCTTACCCGGGTTGATGCTCCCCGTCGCCCGACCAGTACGGGGAGGTGGAATAACCCGCACCGGCCTATGTGGGCGAACCGGGACCACCATGCGTAAGGCTGGTGCCATGTAAGCCGGCCCGAGGAGACGCACTGGTGGCCAGATGCGTTGGGCCGGCTTCATGACATCCGGCTCAACGCTCAATCTAGCCCGGCCGATACGTGGAGCTGGAATGTACCGAACCGGGCTATGCCTGCGTACAGGAGACACCATGCGCTCTACTGCGTAACACGGTGTCTGCCCGTACTCTCGCTCTCCACGGTAAGTCCAGGGAGTAGGCGCAGGTCTCCTACCTGACTTCGCCACACTCCCTTTAAGCCCCCCCCCAAGAAATTTTTGGGTAGTACCCACGGGCTTCCAGCCTGGACTCCGTGCTGCCTCCTCATACCGCCTCCTCTCGGCTTTAGCTGCCTCCAGCTCTTCACGAGGGCGGCGATATTCTCCCGGTAGTGCCCAAGGACCCTTTCCATCCAGTATCTCCTCCCATGTCCATGAATCCTTGATAGGCGTCCATAAATCCTGTGTAGGTAGGTCCTGTTGCCGCTTGACACGCTGCTTGGTCCTTTTACGGTGGGTTTTTCTGTCACGTTCGTCGAGGAGTGAAGGAGACCAAGGCGCAGCGAGTGAAAAGAATATGTTGACTTTATTTACTTAAAGCAACCAAAACAACAAACCAAAGCGACGAATGTGAAGTCCAATAGTGACAATGACTAAACAGGAACAAAAACCCACAACCCTCATGAGAACACAAACAGTTAAATATGGCTCCCAATCAGAGATAACGAGCCGACAGCTGACACTCGTTACCTCCGATTGGGAGTCACACGACACTACAATTACTCACCCAAAACACAACCAAACGAATACACCCTATACAACAAAACCCCACAACAAAACCCAACAAAACAAATACACCCTGGCTCAAATACAAAAGTCCCGGAGCCAGAGTGTCACAAGTTCACACACACACCTACATACACACACACACACACACACACACACACAAACACATACATACACACACATATACACACATACATACACACACATATACACACATACATACACACACATACACACATACATACACACACATACACACACATATACACACATATACACACATACATTTTCTTATCATAGTCTACTCCCTGCATTCCTCAGTTATCGCCGTTCTCACAATATTCTGCACCATGTTTAACAGTTCTCCTTCTTCTTCGCAGTCCGGTCTAACTCCTACTCACATTGCTAAATAGTAACACAATGTCATAATCTTTACTGGTCCTACACTCACACATTACCAGGTAGTAGATTCTAACACATCTCACACAGTTTCGGAGTATAATAATTAGTCACTTCTAAGAAAGTACTAATCATACTTGAAACAAGAACATTTCACAACTATATTTAAGCGAGGAACATTTAGTCATTACTTTTAACCTGTATATATTTTAATTTCTATATCAATCCACCCTTTGACTAAATTATCCACACTTTAATACACAGACAATAATTACAATTACTTTTAAACTAGAGATTTATAGTTCTAGGAAAACATCCAGTCACAGTTCTTCGTTAGATTTTCACTGCAACCTTCACACATTAGGTCTAAGAAAAGTTTCATCCAGTCTCAAACTATCTGAATCGTCGTCGTCCTCCACCAAGCCTGGCGGGTCATATTCTTCATTCCTTAGGTCGGAGTCCGGGATTGGGCCGTATCTCACCATCTGTTGGGAAACTGCATTCTCCAACGCCTTACTCACCTACCCTCGGACACAGGGAATAAGACAACATCCACAAAGAACAAACATAACCATAGAAGCTATAGCTGCACCCAGAACAGTTGCAACAATAGCTTTCCATTTTCCAAACATGTTATCAAACCAACCAGTCATTGATGTATTCACCCCCCAGTTCTCAGCCCATTCTTTACTTAATGCAGTGAGACCTGCTAGAGCTCTAGTTACTGTACCATCTGGGGCTGTATTGTTGGGGATAAACATACAACAATGACCTCCCACCATCTTGTAAATCCGCCCTTCTCTGCTAAAAGCATATCGAGAGCCAAACTATTCTGTCAGGTCATGAGTGAGGTGGCGGATAGTTGGTCTGAAATTCCCTTCACTGCATCCCTTGTCTGATTAATGAACCTTTGTAGATGTAATTAATCCAGTCAACATTTTTATCAATTGTAACCCACCAGAAAAACGTTGTTGTAAACCCTTCTCCAATTTGATCTGTGATTCGCATTACTTTGGTGTCTATAACATTGATAATCTCTGGTGGTCATGGTGAATTGGGGTGCCTTAGTATTATCCTTTTTAAGAGTGGTTATTTTAATATCAGAACAATTAGGTGAGGTTTGGTTTGATCCCAAATCTATCACATAAGAGAACATGGTCCGAGGCATAGGTGCAGTTAGAAGGGTTGGCCTACCTGTTGAACAGGCATAACAATTAGTTTGACCCAATGCCCTAGCTGTGTAGTTCATCCACCTTACCCAGAAGTTCTCATTTGAAATTCCTTCTACTTCTCCTTGGTTCATTTCCTGCAAGAGGAAATATTCTACACTTGGTGGTTTAGTGCTATTTAGGATTCCTTCTGAGGGCCTTCCAAGGGGTGTTAGACTATTTTTTGATACCTTTGGTGATAAGATTAGATCTACCTGCTGTTCTGTCTCGGGGGTGGAATATTAATTTCTATCCTGAAAGATGAGCCTCACACATGTATTTGCCCTGACATCATCAACACAGACCCAATAGTTCCTTGCTATGTCATCTTGCATAATTGACTTTACCGTTATCACCAGTTCCGTTTTACCTTTATCATGGGTTTGTTTAATTCCCCATCGTGTGCTACGTCCATTCCATTCTCATAGTATGTTCCCCAGGTATGTTTAACACCCTTGCGCAAGGACATGAGCGTTTCCCAGTGCAAATGTATTTACCATACCTTCTAGGACCTAACTTTCTTGTACACGCCCCCTTCTTACCAAAGCCCCCAAAACCTCCTATCTCTTCATGGGAAAAGTCAAATGGTATCTTGAATCTCCCATCTTGTCCTAAACTGACTTTAACTATAAAATAATCATTCCCCCAATAGTCTTTCTTGGTTTCAGTATTTCTACGAGATCGAATCAGTGCATAATTTCCCTGTTTTAGGTTGACCTGGATTAATCCATAATATGGTTAACATGATGATGCAGCTCAGAGTCCCCCAAAATCCCCAAAACAGCCATCCCAATCCTGTCCCTGACCCACCTGCCTGGTACTTCCCCATACCCACACCTCTATAAACACCCCACAGTGATGAAAGGTCGGGGTAGGGTTTCTTCATTAACAGAGTTTACCCCCGAACCCTAGTGGGTCAGTTCTTCTCTTTAACTCTGTGTGTGTTCAACGGTGTTGGTATGTGGGCCTACCTTTTTGCAGTGGGTAACGTGGACCCAAGTGGCTCTCTCAGCTATTCTTATAGCGAAGGCAGTTACCAATAGGACTTGGTATGGTCCCTCCCAGCGTGGCTGCTTTCAATCCTTTTTCCTCAACGATTGGATCCACAACCAGTCTCCAGGTTATATACTATGAATCACATTCTCCTTTAATTCTCCTGTAGGACACAAATTCTTAGACATACGGATATGGTTAACGAACAATTTTCTCATGTGTTCTGCTAGTGTATTCTCTAGGTCTATGTCTGCCTGTTCTGGTCCTGCCAACCGGTGCATTCTGTAAGGTCTTCCAAACACTTTAAAAAATATATATATATATATAATTTTTTAGTAATTCGTTATACCATAGGCCACAAAGTGTTTCCTAACCTGCTCTACCATCTAACCTATCCCCCCTATTGACACATTGTTTTACCCATGTGTCAATATTTCCGCATATCAAAACAGTGACTTTAATAAATTTAATAATTTATCCTTATGCCAGACATTATCTCGTAGGATTGTTCCTTTCTTTACAGTATGAAAATATATACACTCACAAACTGTAAGTCGCCCCAGATAAGAGCGTCTGCCAAATGGCCATAATGTCAAATATAATCAAGAACATAGGAAATTCCCCGAATAGTGTTCCTGTCACCCTTCTTAATGTCATATTTCACTCATTTGTCAATATAATCCCTTACTTCATATAAGTAAGCAGTGATATTTTATTCCAGGTATCTATTTAAAATAATGTTTGATACGTTGTCTCCTACTGTCCCTATAAAAATACTGTAGGGGATTTTCCTCAGTCCTGGGAAAAAAAAAAAAAAAAAACTCCCCCCTCAGAACACATCGGATAACTCCATGTTTCATTAAATTCACTAAACCTATAAATAACAAGCCCATAACCACCTTCCGGTAATCTACTGATTTAAACCTGTTGCATTAATTTATTAAAATATAAACCTATTGTTTAATAAATCCACTGTTTGCATTGAACACATCTCTGTCTCTCTAGGTATTGACTAATAGTCTCACTGTCTCCCTGCTTACACTCGTGGACTTTGGAGAAGTCGGCATGTCTGTGACAATATTCTCTCAGATTATCACAGAGTTGTGCCAATTTATCTCCATAAGCCCCTCCCTCTTCCCACTCTAACACTGGCGCGTTCCCATCTCCGGGAACCCAGTTTCCCCTTACTGCCGCCCAGTCCTTCAACACTATCTGTCTGACTGCCCTCTCTAGTTCCCCTGTATTCATCTTAAAGCTGGCGGTCAGCCCTTCCATATCTCTTCTCAACTGGTGTACCCCCGTCTTAGGGTGGGGTATCCCTTCCACTGCTCTCACTACATCTCTCTGCTTCGTTTACTAAATCCTGGCATTAGTAAATTCTATCCACACACCACCAAAAACAAATAACATATTTGCATACACATAACTAGAAAGCATGCATTTAATGCCATTCTTGCTTAAACAATGCAATTCAACATTTCTCATCACCCAATTTATATTACTTTTTTCACACAGGACACCCTGTACAATCTCTATCCTCTATTGCTGACTTTCCATCTAACATTACTTTTCAACATTTCTCAAATCTAATTACCTCTGTTATCAACTAAAATTATAGCCACCTCTTATGAAACCCCCAATCTGTCATTGTTTAGAATACAGCAGATATAGGTTACTGTCCTTTCTAAGTAGGCTACAAATAACACCAAACACATGCCGTAGTTGACCAGCATATATTGAATTTATCTCCACAGTGTTAATATCCAATGTAGTGATTGATGTTCCTTAATGGAAACCCTAAATTGGCTTTGTACAATATTATATTAATTGTGTCTCACCCATGACGTATGTCTACGTTTGGGTGAGCAAGTTAATATATATATAATTATTATTCCAATTATTATTTGATGAAGTCTCTAGCCTCTCATTCAACACAATTCCCCATCATCAAATATACTCCCAGCAGAACTGAAAAAAAATAAACAGACTGTGATTTCCAGGACACTGCCCCTTTGTTTCTGGCCTCACTATCTCCCCGAGAGTTGGCATGACTGAACTCCCTTTAGGTCTCTCTTAATGAGTGTTGCTGTGTCCCAGCCAATCAGGGTATTTTTAATGGTTCTGCTTATCTCTGGTCTCATTCCACTGAGGAACGCTATCTTTAGTTGCTGATGGTAGGGCGTATCACTCCCCTGTCTCTGGTCTGGCTCGGGTATGCCACTGTTTGCGTTAAACACATCTTTAAGCCTCTCTAAATACTGGCTGACAGTCTCACTATCCTCTTGTTTACACTCATGTACTTTAGAGAAGTCTGAATGACAATGGTAATGTTCTCTGAGGCTATTACACAATTCAGTTATTTTCCCAACATACTCTCCGTGATCGGCCCATGGCAAAATTGCCCTCTGGGCATCCCCTAAAACCCACTGCCCTCTAACGGCAGCCCAAACCTTACTACTCCTGTTTTGGGGTTGGTCATTCCTTCTACCGCTCGGGCCACGTCCCTCTGTGTTCATGGGCCTATATACATCTAAGGTTGCTGGGGCCCCTTCATTCCCTGCCAATAGATTAGGTAAGGCTATCAGTGGGTACTGGCCCCCTCCTACTCTCTCATCTCCTGACTCATACTGACTCCCTCCTGAGCTCAGCTCCTAACTGGACTTTTGTTGTGGGGTTCACGTCTCCTCAGGGACCTGGGTCTTCCACCCTTCGGTCCCTTGACCCCCCTATTGTACCCTAGTACTCTAGTTACTTTCTCTCTCTTTCTAATTTCTGCAATGACCAATTGGGTTGCTGCTGTTTTTCCAAAAATTTCGTTAGAACCTCAACTGTACTATCTTCCTTTGCCTTATCCTCAACCCCCCTCTGTGCTGCCTCAGCTTCCCCTTGGTTCTGGTAAGGGGGTGGAAACTCCAAAACGGCAGCCTGCTGTGGCACCCTTTCCCTCACCACCACTACCTAGGGATGTAGCTCAGTTGGTAGAGCATGGCGTTTGCAACGCCAGGGTTGTGGGTTCAATTCCCACGGGGGGCCAGTATGAAAAAAATAAAAATAATGTATGCACTCACTAACTGAAAGTCGCTCTGGATAAGAGTGTCTGCTAAATGACTAAAATGTAAAAATGTAAAATGTACCTAATTGTCTGGGTTTTCCCTCCAGGCCTAATCTGCCAAGGAGGGGTATAATCTGGATCCAAACCGTTCTACAGGGGGAGCTGTGGGTTCTGTCTTAGACCTTCCTTTCTGACTTTCTTTTTCCTTCTCTGACCCTCCTCTCTCTTTCGAGACTCAGAGGGCCACACCTTGGCTGTATCTAGCCCTCTCTTTTTAGTTTCTTTAGATCATTACCACAATTTACATGCATTTGTTTAATCATGGATTCCAGTTTAATTACATCAAGTCGCCCAATAAATCCATATTTCTTTCTCCAAATAGGTCCAAAATACACATTCTGTTTGTCTCGCATTTCCATGTATTTTTCGTCCCCAGTAAATTCTGGGACCTCTTGTGAGGATTTGCCTCCCATGGCTGGTACCGTTAAAAATCCCTTAGCCACCTTTTTTATATAACAAGTTATTCAAAACAGTTTCACACAACAATTGGAATTACCCCTTCCTGTATAGGTAGTCTTGACTAGTCCCCCAGAATTATCTCATACTCTACGGAGGAAATTATCCCCACAATGTAATCTTGATAATTCCTGACAGTCTCATACAACAGGAATGGGTTCTCCCTCCTCTAGCCACCTCTTCTATATAACAAGTTACTCAAAACAGTTTCACACCACACCTGGAATCACCCCTTCCTGTATAGGTAGTCTTGACTAGTCCCCCAGAATTATCTCATACTCTATGGAGGAATGTATCCCCACAATGTGATCTTGATAATTCCTGACAGTCTCATACAACAGGAATGGGTTCTCCCTTTCCTGGTGATCTTAACCGTCCAAATTTACTCAATTATGTCCTCTCTTTTACTTTTTGTATTTATTTAACCCAGATTATTTGTTGAACATCACTGTTCTATATTCTACTACAGGTTCCATCCCTTAGGTGTACTTTTAATAGTTCCTTCTATTTCAACACCGGGTAGTTTCTTTTGGTAATGGCCTATTACCGTGAATCGTTACGGACCCACCAACATTTCACTTTAAATTGGCTACGCATTGATCAATTTGCTATTTTAAATTATGACGTTTAACCTTCAGTCAATATTTTTGCATGTTCTCAAATCAATTTCACCAATTAATGAATAAAGACTACCGACCTTTTCCTTGCAGCCAAGATTCAATGTAGGTTTGGATTCCGTCACCATCTCTGTCATTAATCAGGTGTCCTCTGGCCTGTCTTAACCCTTAATGTCAAAGGGCAGGTCTTTCTATTTACGAATGTATCATTCGCCCGTCGACGGTTTTCATGAGTTACCTGGAATGACAGAGGCAGGTATTGGATTCCGGCTCAGAAGGACCAAGCTGTTATGAGAATTATTTAACTAACTATTTCAGTGTCTCTGTGCGTCTCCCGAAAGGTTGTAAGGCTTTTGGATCAAGAAACGGACAGAGTCCCGGTCTGCATAGTCAGGCCTTTATTCATTGAGAATTCTGCCACAAAATGGTCGTACAATATTTTTTATATGCAAACGTCATACGAAAATCCCACCCCTCTGTAGGCGGGCTGTAGTTTTCCACTTTAAAACTGCTCTCCTGACCATCAGTTCACACACACACACATACACACACACACACACATACATACATACACACACATATACACACATACATACACACACATACACACATACATACACACACATACATTTTCTCATCATAGTCTACTCCCTGCATTCCTCAGTTATTGCCGTTCTCACAATATTCTGCACCACGTTTAACAGTTCTCCTTCTTCTTTGCCATCCGGTCTAACTCCTACTCCTACACATTGCTAAATAGTAACACAATGTCATAATCTTTACTGGTCCTACACTCACACATTACCAGGTAGTAGATTCTAACACACCTCATACAGTTTAGGAGTATAATAATTAGTCATTACTAAGAAAGTACTAATCATACTTAAAACAAGAACATTTCACAACTATATTTAAGGGTGGAACATTTAGTCATTACTTTTAACCTGTATATATTTTAATTTCTATATCAAGCGGACTGCTCTGGCTCTGGACTGGAGCAGCTGACCAGAGCTGGACTGGACACCGGTGGAGCGGACTTCTCTGGCACCAGCCGTACTGGGCTGGGGACACGCACCACTGGTCTGGTGCGAGGAACAGGCATGGGCCGCACCGGGCTGGGAACACGCACCACTGGTCTGGTGCGAGGAGCAGGCACGGGCCGTGCCGGATTGGAGACGCGCACCACTGGTTTGGTGCGAGGAGCAGGCACGGGCTGTGCCGGACTGGGAACACGCACCACTGGTCTGGTGCGAGGAGCAGGCACGTGCCGTGCCGGACTGGAGAAACACACCACTGGTTTGGTGCGAGGAGCAGGCACGGGGCATACCGGGCGGGCAACACGCACCACTGGTTTGGTGCGGGGAGCAGGTACGGGGCGTACCGAGCTAGCGACACGCACCACTGGTTTGGTGCGAGGCACAGGCACGGGCTGTGCCAGACTGGGAACACGCACAACTGGTCTGGTGCGATGAGCAGGCACGGGCCGTGCCGGACTGGAGACACGCACCACTGGTTTGGTGCGAGGAGCAGGTACGGGGCGTACCGGGCTGGCGACCCACACCACTGGTCTGGTGCGGGGAGCAGGTACGGGCCGTACCGGACTGGATATACGCACCACTGGTTTGGTGTGGGGAGCAGGTACGGGGCGTAACGGGCTGGCAACACGCACCACTGGTTTGGTGCGGGGAGCAGGTAGGGGACTGTGGAGGCGTACTGGAGGTCTGGAGTGTAAAGCTGGCACAACCCGTCCTGGCTGGATGCCGACTTTCGCACGGCACGTGCGGGGCACTGGCACAGGACGCACTGGGCTGTGAACGCGCACTGGCGACACAGTGCGTAGGACTGGTGCAGGATATACTGGACCGTGGAGGCGCACTGGAGACAAGGAGCGTTGAGCCGGCACAACCCGTCCTGGCTGGATGCCCACTTTCGCACAGCACGTGCGGGGCGCTGGCACTGGGCTGTGAAGGCGCACTGGCGACACAGTGCGTATCTCCGCATAACTTGGTTCCTCAATGAACACACGCTCCTTCTGTTGCCTGGCCAGCTCCTCTCTCCGTGCATCCACTAATTCCTTCTCCCTACGGGCCTCCTGCAGCGCCTCCTTTTGAAGGTAGCTCTCCTGCTCTATCCTCGCTATCAGCCCCTGTAATGTGGTGGCCTCCTCTCTCAAACTGCTGATCCGCAGGTCTTGGAGGACCTCTAAAATAGCGGCCTCCTCCTCTACAGTCAACCCTTTCACGGCATCCTGCTGCTTCGTCGACCACCCCGTGTGCCCCCCAAAAATGTTCTTGGGGTTGCCTCTCGGGTCTCCTTCGTCGTTTCGCATTTTGGAGTCGCCGTCTTTTCTCCCTCGCTGCCTCTGTTTGCTCCCAAGGAAGGCGATCCATACCATCCTGGATCTCTTCCCATGTCCATGATCCTTTTCCTTCCAGTATCTCCTCCCATGTCCAGGCTTTTGCTTTTCCTTGCCACGCTGCTTGGTCCGTTGGTGGTGGGATCTTCTGTCACGTACGTTGAGTACAGGATTGCACCAAGGTGCAGTGTGGAATGCATACATGTTTATTAACAACGTTAACACACGACAAAACAACAAAAGCAACGTAACGTGAAGCTCAACAATGGCTACACACAAACAAGCCAAACAAGAGTCAAGATCCCACAACATAGGTAGGCAAAATGGCTACCTAAGTATGATCCCCAATCAGAGACAACGATCGACAGCAGCCTCTGATTGGGAACCACACCCGGCCAAAATAGAAATAGAACAACATAGATATTCACAATACATAGATATTCACACCCTGACCAAACCAACTAGCGAACTCTATGTCACGGCGTGACACAGAGGCAATGCAGGCACTGGAACTGAGATGCTGCTGTCCATGGTTCTGAAACTGGCTGCTCTAAAAATGTGTGCCTCAACAATGGGAGAAAGTCAGTTTAACCTAGTTTAATGAAATGGTCAATCCTATCCTAAGTTATTGTCTTTTCCCCATGAGGATACAGACGAACATTAACATATGGGATTTATTTTCGTTATGTAGCTTCTGTTAATTAGCTACATAGGAAATGTAGATGTGTCCACGCTGTACTTAAATACTCTTGAGATAATTGTTAGAAAAACAGTAACAGCATGCTACTTCATAAATAAATAACAAACTGCTTTTGCTGTTATTGAGAGCTACAATACAGTGGGGAAAAAAAGTATTTAGTCAGCCACCAATTGTGCAAGTTCTCCCACTTAAAAAGATGAGAGAGGCCTGTAATTTTCATCATAGATACACGTCAACTATGACAGACAAAATTAGATTTTTTTTCCAGAAAATCACATTGTAGGATTTTTAATGAATTTATTTGCAAATTATGGTGGAAAATAAGTATTTGGTCAATAACAAAAGTTTCTCAATACTTTGTTATATACCCTTTGTTGGCAATGACACAGGTCAAACGTTTTCTGTAAGTCTTCACAAGGTTTTCACACACTGTTGCTGGTATTTTGGCCCATTCCTCCATGCAGATCTCCTCTAGAGCAGTGATGTTTTGGGGCTGTCGCTGGGCAACACGGACTTTCATCTCCCTACAAAGATTTTCTATGGTGTTGAGATCTGGAGACTGGCTAGGCCACTCCAGGACCTTGAAATGCTTCTTAGGAAGCCACTCCTTCGTTGCCCGGGCGTTGTGTTTGGGATCATTGTCATGCTGAAAGACCTAGCCACATTTCATCTTCAATGCCCTTGCTGATGGAAGGAGGTTTTCACTCAAAATCTCACGATACATGGCCCCATTCATTCTTTCCTTTACAAGGATCAGTCGTCCTGGTCCCTTTGCAGAAAAACAGCCCCAAAGCATGATGTTTCCACCCCCATGCTTCACAGTAGGTATGGTGTTCTTTGGATGCAACTCAGCATTCTTTGTCCTCCAAACACGACGAGTTGAGTTTTTACCAAAAAGTTATATTTTGGTTTCATCTGACCATATGACATTCTCCCAATCCTCTTCTGGATCATCCAAATGCACTCTAGCAAACTTCAGACGGGCCAGGACATGTACTGGCTTAAGCAGGGGGATACGTCTGGCACTGCAGGATTTGAGTCCCTGGCGGCGTAGTGTGTTACTGATGGTAGGCTTTGTTACTTTGGTCCCAGCTCTCTGCAGGTCATTCACTAGGTCTCCCCGTGTGGTTCTGGGATTTTTGCTCACCGTTCTTGTGATCATTTTGACCCTACGGGGTGAGATCTTGCGTGGAGCCCCAGATCGAGGGAGATTATCAGTGGTCTTGTATGTCTTCCATTTCCTAGTAATTGCTCCCACAGTTGATTTCTTCAAACCAAGCTGCTTACCTATTGCAGATTCAGTCTTCCCAGCCTGGTGCAGGTCTACAATTTTGTTTCTGGTGTCCATTGACAGCTCTTTGGTCTTGGCCATAGTGGAGTTTGGAGTGTGACTGTTTGAGGTTGTGGACAGGTGTCTTTTATACTGATAACAAGTTCAAACAGGTGCCATTAATACAGGTAACGAGTGGAGGACAGAGGAGCCTCTTAAAGAAGAAGTTACAGGTCTGTGAGAGCCAGAAATCTTGCTTGTTTGTAGGTGACCAAATACTTATTTTCCACCATAACTTGCAAATAAATTCATAAAAAATCCTACAATGTGATTTTCTGGAGTTTTTCTTCTCAATTTGTCTGTCATAGTTGACGTGTACCTATGATGAAAATTACAGGCCTCTCTCATCTTTTTAAGTGGGAGAACTTGCACAATTGGTGGCTGACTAAATACTTTTTTCCCCCACTGTATATGCACCACTTGTAGCAAAAGAGGAGTATTGATAATGTCCAACATTCCTACACAACACTTTCTGCTGCTGTACTTTCAAGGCTGTTTGAGGCTGTAGCAAACACAGTTGTGCCATCATGTCAGCCCATTATATGTTTGTGAAAGGAGAGAGATAGCTGTCAAAATTGTGTAAGCATTTAAAAAGTTGTCAGTTTGTTCATGGTCGAATGCCACACTCACCACATGACCTTGCTAATTACTGTATATTGCCCCGTCCATCCCTCCTCCAAAAATGTCCTGCTCTCCCCCAGGAGCACAATGTGCAGGGGAGGTTGATGAGAAGACACAAGACAGAACATAATAATGTTGAATAGGGGATGTATTTCAGTAAGACGCCCCAACCTGGGTGTCATTCATGTCTGCATCATTTTGTCATTAATGTAAAGATAATTATATGTTTTTGGCCTAATCAATGGTTGTTAAATGAGTCATCTTTGATTGACTTGTTGAAGCAGTCTGAAAGGAGGATCTGTGAATGGAATGCAGAATAGGGCCGGGAGCTGGGAAATTGTTAATCCGGGTTGCCATGGTGATTGGAGCTGGGTGCAGAATGCCTGAGGAGAGAGGCGGCCCAGGGAGAGGGGGAGGAGGAGAAGGGATCGAGCCGGTTGTCACTGACTCCTGACAGCACCGATACAAAAATACTGATCTACCTGTCTTACATACCAAATATCAACTGTCTGGGTTAGACAGGATTTTGGTTTTTATGCATGCAAAAGCAGAGGATCTCTCTCATTGAGGAACTACGTTGTTTGTGTCTGTGCTCAAGAAATGCCTCAATATTTTGTAATGCAGATAAGAAAGAAACATGTTGTAAAGAGTGTCTACAAAGGTGTTCCCCTGTAGCTCAGTTGGTAGAGCATGGCGCTTGCAACGCCAGGGTTGTGGGTTCATTTCCCACGGGGGGCCAGTATGAAAATATATGCACTCACTAACTGTAAGTCGCTCTGGATAAGAGCATCTGCTAAATGACAAAACATTTAAAAGAAATGTGTTCAGAATTATTACGGTAATACAAGTGAAGCGTATACTTCAGGTGATAAATTTACGCACACAGTCCCAGACACCACATTTCATCAACTTAAAATGGTAGCCAAAATATTATCTTTGTACATATCCGTTGTAGCTAATGGTGTTGATATATAAAGGAACAAATGTAGAATCTCTTCAAAATACAACTCCTTTAAAGACCTCATGCTATGATTGGAATATCAAAAGCTAACTTCTTTAAACAGTCTGGTGTGAAGTCAGCTCTGTTTACCTTCACACCTGTTACTTCCAAAGGAGGCTGATTTCTATGGTGGAAACAGAAGCTATCTGATCATACGATTATGCTTACACACAAACATGTAACGCAGCATCAAAACCAAGAATTGATTCAGAAGCCTTTCCTTTCTAAATTATGAATCAGTTTATCAAACCCTTTGCTCCATTTTCACTTTCTTCCTTTGAATCCACTTTATGGTCAGACCATCGTTCCTCAGAAAGTAGCCAAATAGATAAATCAAACAAACTCTGAAGTCTTTTTGATAATTCTCTGCATCACAAAAGATTTGCCCAGTGGCAAACATTGTAAAGCAAAGTTTGGCTTTGAGGTTAAGTTTAACACTCTATCATATAATGTCTTCATTGTAATGTCTGGCTCTGTAGCAATGGCTGTGAAAGTCATCCAAGGAAGGAGTGTCTTTATTAGGGTAGATGGGCAGGTTTCCAGCCACCACCTACACACAGCTCCCAGACAAAGCTCACCAAGGAAGATCGGCAGTGACAGGCCTTACTGAGATTCAAATCTGACAGCCATGAGTGGGTGCTTTGATTAACAGCTGGGATAAAAGTGTTGACTATTCTGATGAAGGTCCCTTAATAACCTTATTAAGGTAAATGAAATGACGTGGCTACAGAGTTACATGATATCGGGAATAATACCCTGACCCTCTGAAGTGATGACTGGGTAATATTTAAAGGAGGAAGCCTCCTCAGAGTATCCCACTGCTGCCACCAATTTAATGTAAGAGGGAATATTCAAAAGTATCCCGTGAGATATTTAGGGTTAATGTGTAGTATAGATCAGTATTGGTGAGCAAAAGGAACTACTTTCATTGTATATTACAAAGAAAAAGTGTAGAATCTCCATACATGCAATTACATTTCATTTCATCAACTCATCAGCACAATGATCAGAAAAGGTACAGTGGGGGAAAAAAGTATTTAGTCAGCCACCAATTGTGCATGTTCTTCCACTTAAAAAGATGAGAGAGGCCTGTAATTTTCATCATAGGTACACGTCAACTATGACAGACAAATTGAGAGAAAAAAATCCTGAATATCACATTGTAGGATTTTTAATGAATTTATTTGCAAATTATGGTGGAAAATAAGTATTTGGTCACCTACAAACAAGCAAGATTTCTGGCTCTCACAGACCTGTAACTTCTTCTTTAAGAGGCTCCTCTGTCCTCCACTCGTTACCTGTATTAATGGCACCTGTTTGAACTTGTTATCAGTATAAAAGACACCTGTCCACAACCTCAAACAGTCACACTCCAAACTCCACTATGGCCAAGACCAAAGAGCTGTCAAAGGACACCAGAAACAAAATTGTAGACCTGCACCAGGCTGGGAAGACTGAATCTGCAATAGGTAAGCAGCTTGGTTTGAAGAAATCAACTGTGGGAGCAATTATTAGGAAATGGAAGACATACAAGACCACTGATTATCTCCCTCGATCTGGGGCTCCACGCAAGATCTCACCCCGTGGGGTCAAAATGATCACAAGAACGGTGAGCAAAAATCCCAGAACCACACGGGGGGGACCTAGTGAATGACCTGCAGAGAGCTGGGACCAAAGTAACAAAGCCTACCATCAGTAACACACTACGCCGCCAGGGACTCAAATCCTGCAGTGCCAGACGTGTCCCCCTGCTTAAGCCAGTACATGTCCAGGCCCCTCTGAAGTTTGCTAGAGTGCATTTGGATGATCCAGAAGAGGATTGGGAGAATGTCATATGGTCAGATGAAACCAAAATATAACTTTTTGGTAAAAACTCAACTCAGTCGTGTTTGGAGGACAAAGAATGCGGAGTTGCATCCAAAGAACACCATACCTACTGTGAAGCATGGGGGTGGAAACATCATGCTTTGGGGCTGTTTTTCTGCAAAGGGACCAGGACGACTGATCCGTGTAAAGGAAAGAATGAATGGGGCCATGTATCGTGAGATTTTGAGTGAAAACCTCCTTCCATCAGCAAGGGCATTGAAGATGAAACATGGCTGGGTCTTTCAGCATGACAATGATCCCAAACACACCGCCCGGGCAACGAAGGAGTGGCTTCCTAAGAAGCATTTCAAGGTCCTGGAGTGGCCTAGCCAGTCTCCAGATCTCAACACCATAGAAAATCTTTGGAGGGAGTTGAAAGTCTGTGTTGCCCAGCGACAGCCCCAAAACATCGCTGCTCTAGAGGAGATCTGCATGGAGGAATGGGCCAAGATACCAGCAACAGTGTGTGAAAACCTTGTGAAGACTTACAGAAAACGTTTGACCTGTGTCATTGCCAACAAAGGGTATATAACAAAGTATTGAGAAACTTTTGTTGTTGACCAAATACTTATTTTCCACAATAATTTGCAAATAAATTCATTAAAAATCCTACAATGTGATTTTCTGGATTTTTGTTTCTCATTTTGTCTGTCATAGTTGACGTGTACCTATGATGAAAATTACAGGCCTCTGTCATCTTTTTAAGTGGGAGAAGTTGCACAATTGGTGGCTGACTAAATACTTTTTTCCCCCACTGTATCTGTTATGTCGTACTGCATATTATCCAGTGTGATATAAAAGGCACATCTCACACAAGCATGTACAGTGACTTGCGAAATTATTCACCCCCCTTGGCATTTTTCCTATTTTGATGCCTTACAACCTGGAATTAAAATGGAGTTTTGGGGGGGGGTTGTATCATTTGATTTACACAACATGCCTACCACTTTGAAGATGCAAAATATGTTTTATTGTGAAACAAACAAGAAATAAGACCAAAAATAGAACTTGAGCTATTCACCCCCCCCAAAGTCAATAAGTTGTAGAGCCACCTTTTGCAGCAATTACAGCTGCAAGTCTCTTGGGGTATGTCTCTATAGCTTGGCACATCTAGCCACTGTGATCTTTGCCCATTATTCAAGGCAAAACTGCTCCAGCTCCTTCAAGTTGGATGTGTTCCGCTGGTGTACAGCAATCATTAAGTCATACCACAGATTCTCATTTGGATTGAGGTCTGGGCTTTGACTAGGCCATTCCAAGACATTTAAATGTTTCCCCTTAAACCACTCGAGTGTTGCTTTAGCAGTATGCTTATGGTCATTGTCCTGTTGGAAGGTGAACCTCCGTCCCACGCTCAAATCTCTGGAAGACTGAAACAGGTTTCCCTCAAGAATTTCCCTGTATTTAGCGCCATCCATCATTCCTTCAATTCTGACCAGTTTCCCAGTCCCTGCCGATGACAAACATCCCCACAGCATGATGCTGCCACCACCATGCTTCACTGTGGAGATGGTGTTCTCGGGGTGATGAGAGGTGTTGGGTTTGCGCCAGACATAGCGTTTTGCTTGATAGCCAAAATGCTCAATTTTAGTCTCATCTAACCAGAGTACCTTCTTCCATATGTTTGAGGAGTCTCCCACATGCCTTTTGGCGAACACCAAACATGTTTGCTTATTTTTGTCTTTAAGCAATGGCTTTTTTTCTGGCCACTCTTCCGTAAAGCTTAAAGTGGTCCAATGCAAAGATACTCCAATCTCCGCTGTGGAGCTTTGCAGCTCCTTCAGGGTTATCTTTGGTCTCTTTGTTGCCTCTCTGATTAATGTCCTCCTTGCCTGGTCCGTGAGTTTTGGTGGGTGGCCCTCTCTTGGCAGGTTTGTTGTGGTGCCAAATTCTTTCAATTTTTATATAATGGATTTAATGGTGCTCCGTGGGATGTTCAAAGATTCTGATATTTTTTTAATAACCCAACCCTGATCTGTACTTCTCCACAACTTTGTCCCTGACCTGTTTGGAGAGCTCCTTGGTCTTCATGGTGCCGCTTGCTTGGTGGTGCCCCTTGCTTAGGGGTGTTGCAGACTCTGGGGCCTTTCAGAACAGGTGTATATATACTGAGATCATGTGACAGATCATGTGACACTTAAATAAAGTCCACCTGTGTGCAATCTAGCTAATTATGTGACTTCTGAAGGTAATTGGTTGCACCAGATCTTATTTAGGGGCTTCATAGCAAAGGGGGTGAATACATATGCACGCACCACTTTTCCGTTATTTATTTATTTCATTTCACTTCACCAATTTGGACTATTTTGTGTATGTCCATTACATGAAATCCAAATAAAAATCAATTTAAATTACAGGTTGTAATGCAACAAAATAGGAAAAACGCCAAGGGGGATGAATACTTTTGCAAGGCACTGTATATATTCCTTACACATGTGTAACTGTATTACCCCCCACACCCCTCTCTGAGTCACTGATGTGTGTTGTATTGATCAGCTATTCTCATTACTGCAGCTCCCTTCGTAGTCCATGGGTTAATTGGACAGACAGCACTATGGGCACAATCATTACACCAGTAGTGTTGTTTAACTGTGTCGTTGTTTATGTCATTACAATGACTTGATCAGTGCATTTGTCATATGCCAAGAATTATAAATACTGTTGTTGAAGTTTGACAGCACTTTGAGGACTATTGTATTGTGCGTGACTTTCGGTCACATCTTTGCGTACAGTACACGTCTAGAGAGATTTTTTTGTCCTCATCACCGTCAGCGTGTCATACGAAGGTCGTCAGCTATAACAGTTACTGCCACTCCACAGCAGAAAGGAGGAGAAGAAGAGAGAGATGAGGCTGGGGAAGATTGCAAAAAGTCCCTCACTCCGCCCCTCCCTCTCGTCTTCCTGACTAGACGAGCAGTGGTGTCCCCAGCCACCTTTTCTTCACTCTCATTTATTTCAATTTGTCATGCTTTGATCTCCCCCTTTGAGAGAGGGAGTGAGCAGTGGAGAGAGATTGGGAAAGAAATTGGTATCTCCACTCTGGCTATAATGAAACGTTTAGATGCAAATGCAGCTATGCCTCTGCATTAATGGTGCCAATGAAGGGAGATGGTTTTCGGCACCCTGCCCACTCCACCTAAAAACCTTTTAATCCAGGTCAAAGTGGGATACTTCTTGATAATCAGTACTGGCACTTTCAGAGTCGGTATTATGGTAAAAGCTTTCTGAGTGACGCTACAGGGTAGGGTGTGGAGAGGGGGTCTGACAGCATAGGGAGTCAAAAGGTATATATTTGACAGAGACTAATATTGACTCATGTTTAAAGTCAGAGTGGACAGTGAAAGGCTTCTTAAACATTGTGGAAATGTTCTGAGTTTCAAACAGTTATGAACGGATTGAAGTTGCAGGAGTGGTTTGAGTAATTTATGAGTTAGTAAAGGTTTATGGGATTATAATGATGACAGAGCTATGTGAGTTTGTATTTAGAATTCTGTGGTCGCACATTGACATTAGTGGTTGGAAGTACAATTCGCAAATGTGTAATATAATTTTGCAAGCTTGTATCATGATGTGTGAAAGATTTAACAACGGTCGCAAACTTGTACCTTGACATTTGAATACATTCAATAAGAGTTGCAAGTATAATATATTTTCAGAATTATTACAAATCCATTTAGTATGAGTATGAATATTCTGCTGTGAATCAAAAATACACTTGCAGATTTTGATTCTGTGTGCTCTGAGTTCTGTCACTGTTGTCACATTACCAAGAGATTCGTCAACTTGTAAAATGTTTTGTAAGTTTGTAGAACGATACACTACATGGCCTTCAAATTAGTGGATTTGGCTAATTCAGCCATACCCGTTGCTGACAGGTGTATAAAATCGAGCACACAGACATGCAATCACCTTAGACAAACATTGGCAGTAGAATGGCCCGTACTGAAGAGCTCATTGACTTTAAAAGTGGCACCGTCATAGGATGCCACCTTTCCAACAAGTCAGTTCGTCAAATTTCTGCCCTGCTAGAGCTGCCCCAGTCAACTGTAAGTGTTGTTATTGTGAAGTGGAAACGTCTAGGAGCAACAACAGCTCAGCCGCGAAGTGGTATGCCACACAAGCTCACAGAAAGGGGCCATCGAGTGCTGAAGCGCGTACCGCGTAAAAATCGTCTGCCCTCGGTTGCAACACTCACTACCGAGTTCAAAACTCCCTCTGGAAGCAACGTCGGCACAAGAACTGTTCGTCAGGAGCTTCATGAAATGGGTTTCCATGGCCGAGCAGCCGCACACAAGCCTAAGATCACCATGCGCAATGCAAAACGTCGGCTGGAGTGGTGTAAAGCTCGCCGCCATTTGATTCTGGAGCAGTGGAAATTCGTTTTCTGGAGTGATGAATCATGCTTCACCATCTGGCAGTCCGACGGACGAATCTGGGTTTGGAGGATACCAGGAGAACGCTACCTTCCAGAATGCATAGTGCCAACGGTAAAGTTTGGTGGAGGAGGAATAATGGTCTAGGGCTGTTTTTCATGGCCCCTTAGTTCCAGTGAAGGGAAGTCTTAACGCTACAGCATACAATGACATTCTAGACGATTCTGTGCTTCCAACTTTGTGGTAACAGCTTGGGGAAGGCCCTTTCCTGTTTCAGCATGACAATGCCCCTGTGCACAAAGCGAGGTCCATACAGAAATGGTTTGTCGAGATCGGTGTGGAAGAACTTGACTTGCCTGCACAGAGCCCTGACCTCAACCCCATCGAACAGCTTTGGGATGAATTGGAACGCCAAATGCGAGCCAGGCCTAATCTCCCAACATCAGTGCCCGAGCTCACTAATGCTTGTGTGGCTGAATGGAAGCAAGTCCCAGCAGCAATGTTCAAACATCTATTGGAAAGCCTTCCCAGAAGAGTGGAGGCTGTTATAGCAGCTAAGGGGGGACCAATTCCATATTAATGGCCATGATTTTGGAATGAGATGTTCGACAAGCTTTTGGCCATGTGGTGTATTTGCAAGTGAAAATGTAATTTGCGCACTTGGGGCATGACCTTTTACTCCAGACCAAACAGTTCCCTCTGCCAAAACCACAACCGCCTAACCATTGGCTGGATTGTTCCAGAAATCAAATCTACAGAAATAGCTCCCCAAATGAGCAAGAGAGGTTGAGGTAAATGAAACAAAAACGATCTACTTGAAAGTAATCGTCTCTTTTATCTTGGTTCATCGCTCTTTTTTTTTTGCTTATCATGTGAAATACTCCAGACCAGCCATTTGTCATGAGAATTTTGTTATCTCAATGGTTGAAGTCAACTACTTCTTAAATCTCTGAATAATTCCCAAAAGGTTGTAAATCTCTTAGTTTAAATAAATTAAACAAAGACTCAATCCTGCAATGGTCAGCATATTTATTAATGAAAGCGCTCGGAAACAAAATGGTCGTACAATATTTTTATACGCACACGTCAGAGGAAATATCCCACCCCTCTTTAGGCGGGCTGTAGTTTTCCACTGGAAATCTGCTCTCCTGACCATCAGGTCACACACACACACACACACACACACACACACACACACACACACACACACACACATACACACACACACATATATGCACTCCTCCAAGCCTAACAGTTTCTCTCCTCCCTAAATTCCTCAGTTATCGCCGTTCTCACAATATTCTGCACCACGTTTAACAGTTCTCCTTCTTCTTCATCGTCCGGTCTAACTCCTACTCACATTGCTAAATAGTAACACAATGTCATAATCTTTACTGGTCCTACACTCACACATTACCAGGTAGTAGATTCTAACACATCTCACACAGTTTCGGAGTATAATAATTAGTCACTACTAAGAAAGTACTAATCATACTTAAAACAAGAACATTTCACAACTATATTTAAGGGTGGAACATTTAGTCATTACTTTTAACCTGTATATATTTTAATTTCTATATCAATCCACCCTTTGACTAAATTATCCACACTTTAATACACAGAAAATCATTACAATTACTTTTAAACTAGAGATTTATAGTTCTGGGAAAACATCCAGTCACAGTTCTTCGTTAGATTTTCACTGCAACCTTCACACATTAGAACTAAGAAAAGTTTCATCCAGTCTCAAACTATCTGAATCGTCGTCGTCCTCCACCAAGCCTGGCGGGTCATATTCTTCATTCCTTAGGTCGGAGTCCGGGATTGGGCCGTATCTCACCATCTGTTGGGAAACTTCATTCTCCAACTCCTTGCTCACCAACTCTCGGACACAGGGAATAAGACAACATCCACAAAGAACAAACATACCCATAGAAGCTATAGCTGCACCCAGAACAGTTGCAACAATAGCTTTCCATTTTCCAAACATGTTATCAAACCAACCAGTCATTGATGTATTCACCCCCCAGTTCTCAGCCCATTCTTTACTTAATGCAGTGAGACCTGCTAGTGCTCTATTTACTGTACCATCTGGGGCTGTATTGTCGGGGATAAACATACAACAATGACCTCCCACCATCTTGCAAATCCGCCCTTCTCTGCTAAAAGCATATCGAGAGCCAATCTATTCTGTCAGGTCATGAGTGAGGTGGCAGATAGTTGGTCTGAGATTCTCTTCACTGCATCCCTGTCCAATTAACGAAGCTTTGTAGATATTATATAGGAGTATTTTATGTATCATTATGGCACATGTAGGGAGATGCCAAAGGTAAAATATAATAAACATGTTTGATATTTTATAATCCAGATACATGCTTAAATAAGGAATATAGACATGTAGTATATGCTGTGTTTTAAATGAATGCATGTGTTCTTTCACAAAAGCTCTCAACAGTATGCATTACATTAGTTCTTTTTTAAGAAGGGGCCTAAGCCACGCAGCCAATAGAATGATAGAATGAGAGGCTTCACATAGAAAAAAGCATTCATGACCTTTTGGAGTGGACATTGTGTGACAGCTGGACGTTGAAAAAGAAGGGTGGTGCAGAACTAAAATAAGTAAGGAATTTACCATAAGGGGGTAACTGTATATGCCATGTATGCATGTTTGTGCATTTGTGTGTATGTATAAAAGGGATGTCTAAGCCAGAGAGAGACAGTTGTTCCATGGAGCAAGCTCGGCTTTATTATGCAATGAAGTCTAAGTCTTGGATTCACAAGCTCCGGTGTCTTGAGAGATATTTTTGAGTTGACTATTTTTTAGTCAAATATTTCTACTACATTATTGGCGAGCTAGCCAGGAGTTGAAAAACAGGGCCTAGAGACGGTATACATCTGCAGTTGTGAAACGGCTTGGACGGACCATACAAACAAAAGCGGCCGCTTTTAAAAGGTAAGCCAAGTTCTTACTTATATAGTATAACGTTTGTGTGGTTCGATCCGGGGCTCGACATCAGCTGCAGAAATACCAAGAAGGTCTCTCCAAAATTAAGAACCAGAAAATTAGACACTGGGAGCTTTTGGATTTAAAATACATGCTAAATGATGAAATGCCTCGAGGGTTGAAATAAGTAGAAAATAGTATAAATAGATTTGCTCGGTAGGTGAATGGTCTGCCTGGGTTGGTGTAGGTCAGTCATTGTGGTTGAGTGGGCTGGGTTATCTGTCTCGTTTGAGTTGATCATTTGGTCAGTATGAATGCATCTGTTTGACTAAACCGACGGTTTGACGCGTCTTGTACTCGTCAATGACACTCGGTTGTTCGTCTGAACCGTTTCTTCAAAACATTTGATTCAATTGTTCGTCCTGCTGGTAATTCTGTTTAATCCATTGTGATTTGATTGATTGTGGTCAAGTTGGATGATTAATCTGTCTCATTCAGGTTGCTATTTTGGACAGTCTGATTGATCTGTTTGATTCGATTGCTCAATTCGTGCGTCCAATCGTCGGGGTCACTCGGTTGCTCATCTGATGCGTCTGTTCGATTCGGTCGATTCATTTGATTCATTTTGCTGATCACTTTCTGGGTCATTTCGGCACGGGCGGCTGTCCATCTGGTTGAGCAATCAGATAATAACATGTTACAAAGTCCTGCGAATACCGCTTTAAAACGTGTAGAGGAAATGAATAGTTTTTTAGGACTGCTTAGGTAGGCAAAATCCTGTACAAATATCGCTTTTTCTCTGTGTTGAGGAAGTGAATCAGAGAAAGAGAGCAGAACTTACAGGTCGCTTAGGAAAGCGTAGTAGAAGTCTGGGTGTGTATCACCTAGGGGGCTAGATAAATATAAATCCTGTTTGTTGGTGAACACATAATTAGGAGAGGAAGTACAAACCAACGACGCTGGACAGAGTGGAATTAGGTTTAAGCAAAAGGCAGTTTATTAAAACAGAGATATCTTGTTCTGTTCAAGCTACATGCATGGACCCAATCAATTGCCTCTTATGGAGACAGTTGAGAAGGATGATTAAACAGAGTTTACAGCATTACTTTATACAATGTAACATAAAGGAAGGGGTCCTTCTTCTAGTCCCTTGATTGGTTCCCGAGGCGTAGGAGGCGGGTCTGCTCTGTCCAGAGCAGATGCCCCATTGGTGCACGGCAGAGTCCTCTGCCCTTGGCACCCGACCAGTAGACAGGGGAGTGGAGTTTGAGTGTGCGTGCACAGTGAAATGTCTGTGTGTGTCCAGGGAACTCGTGAGGAGTTGAGAATGAGTGTGCGTGAAAGTGAAATATTGGTGTGTGTCAAGGGAACTCGTGGGGAGTAACTGGTGGTTTATGGCCGGAGGTGGGGGTGTTGTCCTGTTATCGCATTCCTGCAAGACTAGGCCATCTGGTGAGAAGATATGGTGTTCTCCTCTGTCCTTTGTTCTCTGACCTGGAACAGCATTTATTGAAAACAAGCTCCTAACACAAATGGGTCTTGCACAACATTTTAGTCAGACCAATCTATAACATTTTATATTTACTACGACATGTTTAAAACTGTTTTCTTGTGTTGAGGAAGTGTATCAAGATGGGGTTAAGTTTACAGGTAAATTAGACAAGTGTGTGAAAGAGTGAGAGTGCAAGTGAGTGTGAAAATCTCTGTCCTTGGTGGGGAAAGGTTGACGCACCTTTTCTGGACCGTTACTTAAGTGTAACCTGGTAGGAAGGACTCACCCGGTCTCACACCAGGACAGAAAGAGTGAATTGTGTGTGGATGCTCATAGGGGTAGGAACACACATATAGCTGAGTGACTTAAAGCTAAGATAAAACACTAGCAAGGGAAAGATTTATGAGGTGTCCACACAAAGGAAAAGTGGACATCAGGAGAAATCATTTTATTATTACATAAAGAATATAGCTGAGTGACTTAAAGCTAAGATAAAACACTAGCAAGGGAAAGATTTATGAGGTGTCCACACAAAGGAAAAGTGGACATCAGGAGAAATCATTTTATTATTACATAAAGAATATAGCTGAGTGACTTAAAGCTAAGATAAAACACTAGCAAGGGAAAGATTTATGAGGTGTCCACACAAAGGAAAAGTGGACATCAGGAGAAATCATTTTATTATTACATAAAGAATATAGCTGAGTGACTTAAAGCTAAGATAAAACACTAGCAAGGGAAAGATTTATGAGGTGTCCACACAAAGGAAAAGTGGACATCAGGAGAAATCATTTTATTATTACATAAAGAATATAGCTGAGTGACTTAAAGCTAAGATAAAACACTAGCAAGGGAAAGATTTATGAGGTGTCCACCCAAAGGAAAAGTGGACATCAGGAGAAATCATTTTATTATTACATAAAGAATATAGCTGAGTGATTTAAAGCTAAAATAAAACACTAGCAAGGGTAAAGATTCATGAGGTGTCCACACAAAGGAAAAGTGGACATCAGGAAATATTATTATGATATAAAGAGACTGTCAAATGCCCATTAATAATAAATAAGTTCTAACCAAACAATAATCAAAGAAGCACAAATAGTCTAACAATAAAAGCAAATACTAATATAAAAAATAAATAAATAGGAGGAATACTAAAATAGATTAAAAAGGAAGTTAAAAAATATAGGCCATAAATATGAATAAAACGGCGGTAGAAATACTGAGTGCTAGGTATCCCCTAGGCAAGGAAGAAATAGCGAAAACATCTGAAAAATGGGAGAAACGCACCAGGAAAATGGGCACCAAATGGCCAGAAGGAGGAACATTTGACGTCTCGGTGTGTGAGGAAATGGAAACACTGATAAAGAACTATAAAGCAAAAGACACAGGAAAGAAGAGAAGCGTCAAAAAAGAAAGAGAAAAAGAAGTACTCAACATGTTCAAAATGGAAGGAGAAGGATTGCTAAAGAACATGCGAGAAGCCAGAAACATGTTGAGAAAAGATTTTTTTACATTTTAGTCATTTAGCAGATGCTCTTATCCAGAGCGACTTACAGTTAGTGAATACATATATATATATTTTTTATACTGCCCCCCCCTCCGGGAAACGAACCCACAACCCTGGCGTTGCAAACACCATGCTCTATCAACTGAGCTACATCCCTGCCGGCCATTCCCTCCCCTACCCTGGACGACGCTGGGCCAATTGTGCACCGCCCATGAGTCTCCCGGTCGCGGCCGGCTGCGACAGAGCCTGGATTCGAACCAGGATCTCTAGTGGGACAGTTAGCACTGCGATGCAGTGCCTTAGACCACTGCGCCACTCAGGAGATAAAGATGATGAGAAAACAAACAAAAAGAAAGCAGATTGGTCTGTGAGACCCCCACCATATGTTGTTGGACAATATCCCCAGGTATCCGGAGTACTTTCAATAAAAGGAGAAATAGAAATGGAAGAAGAAAGA
Organism: Coregonus clupeaformis; assembly: GCF_020615455.1. Classification (NCBI taxonomy): domain Eukaryota; kingdom Metazoa; phylum Chordata; class Actinopteri; order Salmoniformes; family Salmonidae; genus Coregonus; species Coregonus clupeaformis. The sequence goes on along the minus strand of NC_059221.1, from coordinate 29,176,120 downwards.
CCTTTGTTTACATCCTCCCAAAGGATGGAAAAAGAGTCAAAGAAAACTGTAAGTCGCTTTGGATAAAAGCGTCTGCTAAATGGCATATTATTATTATTATTATTATCAAGCGAAGGGCAGAAATCAAGCCAAATAGATTGGACTGCTATGGAGAGCTGAGGGAAGCATTGGGAAGAATGAAAATGATGAAGAGAGATGATGGAGAACTCTCAGATGAAGAAATGGCAGATATTGAAGCAACAAACGAACTAATAGAGAGAGAAATGGACAGGATGAGGCGAATGTTGAGAGAAAAATAAGAAAAAGAGAGGGAGCAAAGTGAGGTAAGACAGCATACAGGCAGAGAGCAAGAGGAGGAAGAAGGAGCAGCAGCTGAAATATGGGGAGATTGCAATCAAGGCGTAAGGGAAGAAAGATTGCGCAATAGGAGAACATTGAGAAGACCTGAAAAATATAAGGGACAATATCCAATTCTAATAAAAGGTACCCAGGCTCACTATGTTCCGTGGGGATCACAGGACCTGGAAGGATTAGTTGCCCGTCTGCCAGATTTGCATGATGGGGCGGGAAAATGGATTAGGTTTTTTGAGGAACAGACCATGGGGAAACTGCTGGCTGTGGGGGATCTGAAGGCACTGTTGGCAAGGGTGGTTGGAAAGGCAAAGATGGAGGATATACTGGGGAACAGTGACCTGAGTAGAGAAGTGAGTGACCCACAAGGAGATGGGATGGACTTTGATTCACACCGCCCCGAAGTCTGGCAAGCACTAAGACTGGAATACCCGGCGAGAATTGACCCCAAGTCACTGAAAGGGGGGACACTGGGAGAAACTGAGAATCCAGCTGCCTATCTACATGAACAGATGAAACGATGGAGACTGGAAACGGAACGAGATCCAGAAGGGGACCCACTGATGACAACTCTATTCCGAAACTCCATAATAGAGGCAATGCCCCAATCAGTGAGAAGCAGGCTGGAGGATGTGGTGGGACTAGCCTCAAAGACACACAAATAATTATGTGACCATGTGATACATGCAGTAGAAAAACACAGAAAGGATGAACAGAGACTTATGGAGCAGGGAAGATACATTCAGAGGAAACTGACTCAACTCCAATTGGAAGAACTGACAAACAGGCCCCAGTAACAGCACCTGCGAATGAAACAGGAATGATGGCTGCAGTCACTCCAGGAGGGCCATATCTGCCTCCCGCGCCACAGGCCCAAGTACAACCCACAGTACCAGTAGTGAATGTGTATGCACAACAACCCCGGCAATGGAATAATAACAATAAACAACAAAAATTTCAGCAATCAAAAAGGAGGAAATCAGGGCCCACAAGGGCAACCTGGAATTTGCTGGGGATGCCAGCAGCAAGGACATATCAGACGAAACTGCCCTACAAACCCCTGGCAACAACAGGGGAACAAAAACCAAAATAATTGGAAGCAACGGCTGGCAACAAAATCAGCAACAAATCCAAGGTCCTGTGAATCCATGGGCTGGGCCCAATCAGGGGTACTAGGGGTGCCCAGAGAATCCTACTGGGGAGGGTCAGTTTACAGTACTAACTACACGAGCTGATCAATAACCTATGCTGCAGGTTCAAATAGAGAACAGAGGCACACCCATAATGGTTGACACTGGAGCCACTTACACTTGCGTAAGTCCAAATTATGCCTCTCACCTCCCCTTGTCTGGCAAATATGCCAAAACTATAGGATTCTCGGGACAAACACAGTTAATTCCAATGACAGCTCCAGTTCGCCTGACAGCGGATGACAAATCCGCAACCCTCCCTATACTTGTGTCAGAACACACCCCTGTCAATCTATTGGGAAGAGATGCCCTATGCAAAATGGGTATACAAATTCGATGTTCCTCTGAAGGGGTAATTATAGACAGGGCAGGGTTAAACTTACAAATGGTAATGAAACAGGATACAGCAAATGTCTATTGGTTAGGGGATATTGAGACAGAAGTAGATAGAGTAGTAAAGAAATGGGGTAGGTTTATTCAGGCTCAGATACCAGAAGCAGAAGGAGGAAAGTCAGAATTTCACTGCACCATGCAATATGATCCCTATCGTGATGATCTTTTAGAACAACTGTGGTTGTTAAATACAAATGGGAAATCAGTACCTATAATGTCTCAGTACATAATGATAGGAAAACAAGGAGCAGCAATGGAGGTGACGTACATGGATGGCTCAGACTTTGTGGCAAAATGGTATAATGTTTCTGAAGCTGCCCCACACATTACCTTGCTGGTGAACAAGGGAATGGAGGCTAAGGATTTGGGCACCATGATGATGCGAGCAAAAACAATTCAATGGAACAAAACAGAAAATCCACTGATTTATCACTTGAAAGATAAAGCCTTAATCAAGATACACCATACTACAATAATGACTGGGGACCCCAGGGAAGTGGAAGTTACATCCCAACAGCTAACACAGCTAGGGGAAGTAACAGAATTTGAGGACAAGCAAAAACAGGAAATGGAGAAAAACATACCTCAGGAGGTATGGTCACAACATGATACAGATGTTGGATTGGTAAAATCGGCAAGTCCTGTGTTTGTCAAAACAAAGCCAGATGTCAAGCCCCCTTGGAGGGCTCAATACCATATAAAACCTGAAGCAGAAGAGGGCATCAGTGGCACAATTGAAGGACTGATAAAAGCAGGAGTACTGATAGAAACACAAAGTTGTTGTAATACACCTTTGTTGCCGGTCCTTAAAGCAGATGGGAAAACGTGGAGGCTGGTACATGACTTAAGGGCCATAAATGACATAGTACAAGATTGGCCTGCTGATGTTCCAAACCCTCATACGCTACTCACCAATGTTCCCTCAGAAGCAAAGTACTTCACAGTGATTGACCTATGTGGAGCATTTTTTAGTGTGCCCCTGGCAGAAGAGTGCAGACACTTGTTTGCATTTACCTACAAAGGTAAACAACATACATATACTCGGACTCCACAGGGATTTAAGCATTCTCCTCATGTGTTCAATCAGGTGTTAAGAATAGATCTAGAAAATCTAATACTTGAAGGAACATTGATCCAGTACGTGGATGATCTGTTGATCTGCGCTCCCTCCTTAGAACAATGCCATGCTGATTCTATGAAGGTTTTAAAGCAACTGGCAGAAGGAGGACACAAGGTGTCAAAAAAGAAACTTCAGTATTGCCAATCTCAAGTTGAATATCTAGGAAGAACAATTGCACATGGAACAAAGGCAATAGCACCAGGACAATTGGAAGGAATCAGCAAGGCACCTCTACCTCAAACAGTTGCTCAGATGATGACGTTCTTAGGGATGACTGGATTCAGCTCAGACTGGATAGAGGAGTATGCAGTTAAAACTGCTCCTCTGCAAGAAATCATGAAAGAAGCAGGACAACTAGACCTTAGAGCAAGCCTGGAATGGAACAGTGACGCATTGACTGCGTTCGAAACAATAAAGAAGGAAATACAGTCAGCTCCGGCTCTAGCAGCCCCAGATTACACAAAACCATTCTTGTTGTATGTGGCAAATAGATGTGATAGGTATGCAACAGCGGTACTTATGCAAGAGACATGCAGTGGAAGACGAAAACAACCTATTGCGTATTATAGTTCTAAACTAGATTCTGTTGCCCAGGGATATCCACCCTGTTATCAAGGTCTAGCTGCATTACAATATGCATATGACAAAGCGTCCACAATTACTATGGGATACCCGGTAATAATATATACACACCATAAAATAGTGGAACTAATAGAACAAGGGAAGTTTGTCCTTACCAATGCTAGAACTTTGGAATACATGACTCTATTGACCTATCCAGATGTTTCCATTAAACGATGCAGTACAGTAAACCCAGCTGAAAGAATCCCCTTAGAGTTTGAGGGGCAAGCACATGACTGTGTAGAAGATTCATTGACATTTACTCGACTAAGGCCAGACTTAGAGTCAACCCCGTTGTCCAGCCTGGGGGAAGAGTGCATAGAAGAGTATTTTGTTGATGGATCCTGTTATAAAGATCATGTGGGAAATCATGCAGGCTATGCAGTAGTGCAAAAACAAGGAGAACATTTCAAAGAGGTGATAGCAGAATACTGTCCACAGCCATGCTCAGCCCAGTTGGCTGAACTAAAAGCACTCACTGCAGCTTGCATCCTAGGAAAACGAAAAACTGTTAATATCTATACTGATTCAGCATATGCACATGGGGTGTGTCATCTATTTGGGTCAGTCTGGAAGCAGCGAGGGTTCAAGAAAAGCGATGGTATACCCATACAACACCACGAGCAGATTGTGGAATTAATGATGGCGATAATGTATCACACTAAATTGGCGATAGTGAAATGTCAGGCGCATAGGAAAGGAAAGGGATTTATAACCAAAGGAAACAATGCAGCTGATGAAGCTGCAAAGAAGGCATCTAGATGCACCGTCCCAGTGTTAACAGCACCAATGGTCATTATTGAATCCATACCACAGCCAGATGATATAATAAGGATGCAGGAAAGAGTAGGACCTTATGAACAGACAATGTGGCACCAAAGAGGGGCCACCAAAGATGTGAAAGGATTATGGAGGTCTCATGAAGGAACCATAGTAGCACCCATTGTGGTGCTCAACTTACTGATAACTGATGCGCATGGTTTTGACCATTGCGCAAGGGGGGAAATAGTAAGGAAAATTAAAAAACAAGGATACTGGTCTCCATACCTACAGGCAACAATAGATGAGGCATTAGCAAGATGTGAGGTATGTGCACAAAACAATGTAAGGAAAGGAATAACAACGCCTATAGGGCACATACCAGTTCCTGATGGACCATTTCGACACTTAGTCATGGACTATGTAGATATGATAAAAAAGGTGAATGGCAAAAGGTACATGCTAGTGATCATAGATAGATTCAGTAGATGGGTAGAAGCGGTACCCTCAGCAGATCTAGGATCAGGAACAGTAATCAAATTTCTAACCAGAGAAGTAATACCCAGATTTGGAATACCAATAGAAATCAGTTCAGACAATGGATCAGCGTTTATTCAGAAAACAGTGAAGCAAGTATTACAGCAGCTAAGGATTAAGCTAAGACTAGGGTGTGTGTGTATCGGCCACAATCTCAGGGGATGGTTGAGAGAATTAATGGCACCCTCAAGGCTAAACTGAATAAAATCTGTGCTAGTGCAAAGCTCAACTGGGTGGATGCACTACCACTAGCATTGATGAGTTATCGCATGCAAACTAACAGAAATACGCATCTAACCCCGCACGAAATGCTTACGGGTCGACCCATGCCAGTGCCAGGTCTAAGAGGGCCCTACAAAGGACCCTCATTGGAACAATTAGAGATGGAACTTAAAGCGTATGTAAGACAACTAACTGCTATACATAAAGTGATCTATCTCCAGGAAAAAGGGCGAGAACCGGAACCTGGACCAGAGGAGCCAGGGCCGGTGATTCCAGGAGATCGAGTCTACATCCGAGTGTTTCGCAGGAAGTGGAACGAGCCCAGGAGAGAAGGACCATATACGGTGATCCGAGCGACGCCCACAGCAGTACAGGTGGAAGGAAGCACGACGTGGTACCATCTAAACCACTGCACCAGGGTCCCGAAGAGAACCGGTCTGCCATCGGCGAGCCATGGGGAAGAGGAGGATGTCGAGGCATCAGATGGAGTCCAAGAAGAAGAAGCATGCACAAGTCCAAGTGCCAACGTCGAAGGACAACAGGCACTCCCACCTGAAAATCCGGAGAGTCGGGAGGTGGGGCCTGATGATGTGGGGAATACTGCTGATAGGATACTTGCCATGGCAGATCCCCCAAACACAAGCAGACACCCAGGGAATGGAGGGACAACAGGAGAAGGAGGAGGAAGCGATCTTTCCACCATTGAAGGAAGAGACTCCTCTGCTGTTGAGGAAAGGGACTTTCCCACAATTGACTTCTCTGCCCTCACATGATCTCCGACAATTTAAGAACTGTGGAATTGCTCTAACGGTAATAGCAGTTAACCTAGGAGAGATGGTGGTGAGTCTGCCTACAACTATACAATATTCTAGAGATAGTCTTACTGAGCCAGGAAGAATTGCTGTTGTAAACAAAGAACAAGTATTGTATACAGGATGGCCTAGATTGGGGAAATGTCAGATTGAAGGATATGTAATGTTTAGAATAAAATGTCCAAAAAATCATTGTGTAGAAGTTGAGCTAAAGGGGATGGCCATGAAAAAATTATGGATATAAAACAAGCCAATCGTCTCATGATTTCGTCAGTACTTAAGAAATTGGTTCCTGAAGCTAAAATAAGGAATAGAATAAAAAAGCATGTACCTTTGGAAATAGCTCGAAACAGTATTTCTATTCCAGCCCAAGTACTGACAGTTATGGAAACTCAAAAATCATTTTCAATACGAAGGATGAAACCTCTGCCGGAGGAATCACTTTGTGGGTGGGCTAATCATCAAACAAGAGGAGAAGCAATCTGGGATGAATATGGCTGCCAAATAGAAGTTAACAAAGGAGACAGTAGTTGGGAAATTACCTTTAAGGAATTGGCTCAAGAAAATAATGCAAAGTACATATTGGAAATAGTTAGTGTTAAGGGGTTAGAAGGGAATAGTATAATAACAATGGATATTGATCCTATTTCCAAACACCAATCTAGACAGGAACAAGAACCTGAAATAGTTAATGTAACTATGACCACTACCCAAGGACCACTAATTACTATAGCAGTAGAACCAACAAAGACAGGATTCGAAAAAATAGAAACAAATGGGTTTTTTCAAAATGTATGGGATTCTTTAACTAACTGGGGAAGTCTGGAAAATAGACAATCTACCTCAGCCCCAACAGTAATACTGAAAGTAATGATAGCATCACCAAAAATAGAAAGGCTATGGGAGGGAGCCATGCAAAATGATTGGTACAAATGGGCACAATATTCAGCTAAAATAATTAATAGAAAAGCTAATTGTTTAGTATGTGCTCCTTCTCCATTAAAAGAATTGATAGTAATACCAAGTCCACACATTTACAAGGACTGTGCTAACTTTAAACGGAGCTATTGTCATCTTAAAAGAGGAGAAAGGCCCTACTGTCCTGCAGAATGTTTATCATTTTTGGGAAATCCCTATCATTACAGATTCTATAATCAAGCAGGATGGGGAGAGTGGTGTAAAAAATTTGATACCAGAATAGAGCCCGGGAAAATGGAAGCACCGGAAAAATACCGTATAGACTATAATCAAAATTATGAATGCTACAATAAAACAGATGGGGAGCACGATTTGGGAAAATTTAAGGGAAAGTGTGAGATCATATGGCACCTAAATAATGATATGTCCTGGAATGCAGATACCCCCCACAGAGCAGTTTATCAGGCAGCAGGATCAAGTACTGGGGCAATAGCTACAAATGGAGGGCCGGGTGACCCTGGGGAATGTGAGAAGCAAACACTGGCAATGCCATTGATTTCTCCTTATGAGGATCAATCGGTGGCAGTGGCAGATTTCTTTTGGGTATGTGGAGGACAAAAGATTAGAGCTACTTTGCCTAAAGGATGGAAGGGAGTATGTGCTAGAGTACAAATGCTTCAGGAGGTGGTTATATCTGAGTGGGAGGTAGACCAAACGACAAATAGGGATGCACAGAATAATAATAAAAGGGTAAAAAGATCATATGAACATGACCCCAATGTATATTTGGATGCAATAGGTCAACCCAGAGGAATTCAAAATGAATATAAGGCAAGATATGAAATTAAAGCAGGATTTGAATCAATATTTGTCTGGATTTCAACCAACAAAAACCTAGAATGGATCAATTATATTTATTATAATCAACAAAGGTTTATTAATTACACAGACTCTGCATTATCAGCTTTAGGAGAGCAAGTACAGGCTACCAGTAGAATGGCATGGCAGAATAGGCAGGCTCTAAACTGGCTATTAGCGGAAAAAGGTGGAGTTTGTGTTATGTTTGGAGATGAATGTTGTACTTTTATCCCCAATAATAATGCCCCGGATGGTTCTTTCACTGAAGCAATGACTAAACTCAAGGGACTACGAAAAGAGGTCAAGGATAATGCTGGGTATGATGCTCATGTTTGGGACTGGATGGAATTAACTTTGGGAAAATGGGGTGCAATGTTTACAAAAATGGCAATAATGATAGGAATATCACTTGTAGTAATGGGAGTAGTGTTTTGTTGTATACTACCTCTGTTAAAATCACTTTTGATTCAAACCACAGTAAAACAAATGACTATACAGACAATTGTTACTTGTTCAGCCAAAGAAATACACCCAGTTCAGGGAGCTCCAGGACAGTATGTTAATAAATATGGGAAATCTTGTAATGTTAAAGGAGGACCAATGGACTGTCCATTTGGGAATCCTGAATGTCTGTATGGAGTTGTTCCTGGGGGTGGATGGGCCTGCCATGGTTACAAAGCCCAACAGGAAAATGTGGAGGTTAATATAGAGGAAAACCTTGCAGACTTGTATCCAATACCTGACTGGGCTATGGGTCCTCATCAGGATGGGTCAAGTAATGAGGAAGATATAATGGTTTAAATATATGCGTGTAAAATGAAACCACATATGGCAAGGATAAGAATAAGTAAATGCACATGCTTACATTCATTTTAAAATTAATCTTTGTATAATTTGGTACATTGTTGGAATGTCCCAAAGGGGGGATTATATAGGAGTATTTTATGTATCATTATGGCACATGTAGGGAGATGCCAAAGGTAAAATATAATAAACATGTTTGATATTTTATAATCCAGATACATGCTTAAATAAGGAATATAGACATGTAGTATATGCTGTGTTTTAAATGAATGCATGTGTTCTTTCACCAAAGCTCTCAACAGTATGCATTACATTAGTTCTTTTTTAAGAAGGGGCCTAAGCCACGCAGCCAATAGGATGATAGAATGAGAGGCTTCATATAGAAAAAGCATTCATGACCTTTTGGAGTGGACATTGTGTGACAGCTGGACGTTGAAAAAGAAGGGTGGTGCAGAACTAAAATAAGTAAGGAATTTACCATAAGGGGGTAACTGTATATGCCATGTACGCATGTTTGTGCATTTGTGTGTATGTATAAAAGGGATGTCTAAGCCAGAGAGAGACAGTTGTTCCATGGAGCAAGCTCGGCTTTATTATGCAATGAAGTCTAAATCTTGGATTCACAAGCTCCGGTGTCTTGAGAGATATTTTTGAGTTGACTATTTTTTAGTCAAATATTTCTACTACAGTAATTAATCCAGTCAACATTTTTATCAATTGTAACCCACCAGAAAAACGTTGTTGTAAACCCTTCTCCAATTTGATCTGTGATTCGCATTACTTTGGTGTCTATAACATTGATAATCTCCGGGGGTCATGGTGAATTAGGGTGCCTTAGTATTATCCTTTTTAAGAGTGGTTATTTTAATATCAGAACAATTAGGTGAGGTTTGGTTTGATCCCAAATCTATCACACAAGAGAACATGGTCTGAGGCATAGGTGCAGTTAGAAGGGTTGGCCTACCTGTTGAACAGGCATAAAAATTAGTTTGACCCAACGCCCTAGCTGTGTAGTTCATCCACCTTACCCAGAAGTTCTCATTTTAAATTCCTTTTACTTCTCCTTGGTTCATTTCCTGCAAGAGGAAATATTCTACCCTTGGTGGTTTAGTGCTATTTAGGATTCCTTCTGAGGGCCTTCCAAGGGGTATTAGACTATTTTTTGATACCTCTGATGATAACATTAGATCTACCTGCTGTTCTGTCTCGGGGGTGGAATATTCATTTCTCTCCTGAAAAATGAACCTCAAACATATATCTGCCCCGAAATCATCAACACAGGCCCAATAGTTCCTTGCTATGTCATCTTGCATAATTGACTGTACCGTTATCACCAGTTCCGTTTTACATTTATCATGGGTTTGTTTAATTCCCCATCGGTGTGCTGCGTCCATTCCATTCTCATAGTATGTTCCCCAGGTATGTTTAAACACCCTTGCCCAAGGACATGAGCGTTCCACAGTGCAAATGTATTTACCATACCTTCTAGGACCTAACTTTCTTGTACACGCCCCCTTCTTACCAAAGCCCGTAAAAACCTCCTAACTCTTCATGGGAGAAGTCGAATGGTATCTTGAATCCCCCATCTTGTCCTAAACTGACTTTAACTATTAAAATAATCATTCCCCCAATAGTCTTTCTTGGTTCCAGTATTTCTACGAGATTGAATCAGTGCCTTGGTATTATTTTGTTAATCATTTCCCTGTTTAGGTTGATCTGGATTCATCCATAATATGGTTAACACGATGATGCAGCTCAGAGTCCCCCAAAATCCCCAAAACCGCCATCCCAATCCTGTCCCTGACCCACCTACCTAGTACTACCCCATACCCACACCTCTATAAACACCCCACAGTGATGAAAGGTCGGGGTAGGGTTTCTTCGTTAACAGAGCTTACCCCCGAACCCTAGTGGGTCAGTTCTTCTCTTTAACTCTGTGTGTGTTCAACTGTGTTGGTATGTGGGCCTACCTTTTTGCAGTGGGTAACGTGGACCCAAGTGGCTCTCTCAGCTATTTTTATAGCGAAGGCAGTTACCAATAGGACTTGGTATGGTCCCTCCCAGCGTGGCTGCTTTCAATCCTTTTTCCTCAACGATTGGATCCACACCCAGTCTCCAGGTTATATACTATGAATCACCTTCTTCTTTAATTCTCCTGTAGGACACAAATTCTTAGACATACGGGTATGGTTAACAAACAATTTTCTCATGTGTTCTGCTAGTGTATTCTCTAGTTCTATGTCTGCTTGTTCTGGTCCTGCCAACTGTGGCATTCTGTAAGGTCTTCCAAACACTTTAAAAAAAAAGAAAATATATATATATATATATATTTGTAATTCGTTATACCCTAGGCCACAAAGTGTTTCCTAACCTGCTCTACCATCTAAACTATCCCCCCTATTGACACATTGTTTTACCCATGTGTCAATATTTCCGCATATCAAAACTTTAATACATTTCATAATTTATCCTTATGCCAGACATTATCTCGTAGGATTGTTCCTTTCTTTACAGTATGAAAATATATACACTCACCAACTGTAAGTTGCCCCGGATAAGAGCGTCTGCCAAATGGCCAAAATGTAAAATATAATCAAGGAAGATAACATAGGAAATATCTGTTTCCCCGTATAGTGTTCCTGTCACCCTTATTAATGTCATATTTGACTCATTTGTCAATATAATACCTTACTTCATATAAGTAAGCAGTGATATTTTATTCCAGGTATCTACAGTGGGGAAAAAAAGTATTTAGTCAGCCACCAATTGTGCAAGTTCTCCCACTTAAAAAGATGAGAGAGGCCTGTCATTTTCATCATAGGTACACGTCAACTATGACAGACAAATTGAGGAGAAAAAAAAATCCAGAAAATCACATTGTAGGATTTTTAATGAATTTATTTGCAAATTATAATGGAAAATAAGTATTTGGTCACCTACAAACAAGCAAGATTTCTGTCTCTCACAGACCTGTAACTTCTTCTTTAAGAGGCTCCTCTGTCCTCCACTCGTTACCTGTATTAATGGCACCTGTTTGAACTTGTTATCAGTATAAAAGACACCTGTCCACAACCTCAAACAGTCACACTCCAAACTCCACTATGGCCAAGACCAAAGAGCTGTCAAAGGACACCAGAAACAAAATTGTAGACCTGCACCAGGCTGGGAAGACTGAATCTGCAATAGGTAAGCAGCTTGGTTTGAAGAAGAACTGTGGGAGCAATTATTAGGAAATGGAAGACATACAAGACCACTGATAATCTCCCTCGATCTGGGGCTCCACGCAAGATCTCACCCCGTGGGGTCAAAATGATCACAAGAACGGTGAGCAAAAATCCCAGAACCACACGGGGGGACCTAGTGAATGACCTGCAGAGAGCTGGGACCAAAGTAACAAAGCCTACCATCCGTAACACACTACGCCGCCAGGGACTCAAATCCTCTAGTGCAAGACGTGTCCCCCTGCTTAAGCCAGTACATGTCCAGGCCCCGTCTGAAGTTTGCTAGAGTGCATTTGGATGATCCAGAAGAGGATTGGGAGAATGTCATATGGTCAGATGAAACCAAAATAGAACTTTTTGGTAAAAACTCAACTCGTCGTGTTTGGAGGACAAAGAATGCTGAGTTGCATCCAAAGAACACCATACCTACTGTGAAGCATGGGGGTGGAAACATCATGCTTTGGGGCTGTTTTTCTGCAAAGGGACCAGGACGACTGATCCGTGTAAAGGAAAGAATGAATGGGGCCATGTATCGTGAGATTTTGAGTGAAAACCTCCTTCCATCAGCAAGGGCATTGAAGATGAAACGTGGCTGGGTCTTTCAGCATGACAATGATCCCAAACACACCGCCCGGGCAACGAAGGAGTGGCTTCGTAAGAAGCATTTCAAGGTCCTGGAGTGGCCTAGCCAGTCTCCAGATCTCAACCCCATAGAAAATCTTTGGAGGGAGTTGAAAGTCTGTGTTGCCCAGCAACAGACCCAAAACATCACTGCTCTAGAGGAGATCTGCATGGAGGAATGGGCCAAAATACCAGCAACAGTGTGTGAAAACCTTGTGAAGACTTACAGAAAACGTTTGACCTGTGTCATTGACAACAAAGGGTATATAACAAAGTATTGAGAACTTTTGTTATTGACCAAATACTTATTTTCCACCATAATTTGCAAATAAATCCTACAATGTGATTTTCTGGATTTTTTTCTTCTCATTTTGTCTGTCATAGTTGACGTGTACCTATGATGAAAATTACAGGCCTCTCTCATCTTTTTAAGTGGGAGAACTTGCACAATTGGTGGCTGACTAAATACTTTTTTTCCCCACTGTATTTTTAAAATGTTTGATACGTTGTCTCCTACTGTCCCTTAACATATACTGTAGGGGATTTTCCTCAGTACCTGAAAAAAAAAATAAATAATAATAATAAACTCCATGTTTCATTAAATTCACTAAACCTATAAATAACAAGCCCATAACCACCTTCCGGTAATCTACTGATTTAAACCTGTTGCATTAATTTATTAAAATATAAACCTATTGTTTAATAAATCCACTGTTTGCATTGAACACATCTCTCAGTCTCTCTAGGTATTGACTAATAGTCTCACTGTCTCCCTGCTTACACTCGTGGACTTTGGAAAAGTCGGCATGTCTGTGACAATATTCTCTCAGATTATCACAGAGTTGTGCCAATTTATCTCCATAAGCCCCTCCCTCTTTCCACTCTAACACCGGCGCGTTCCCATCTCCAGGAACCCAGTTTCCCCTTACTGCCGCCCGGTCCTTCAACACTATCTGTCTGACTGCCCTCTCTAGTTCCCCTGTATTCAGCTTAAAGCTGGCGGTCAGCCCTTCCATATCTCTTCTGAACTGGTGTACCCCTGTCTTAGGTTGGGGTATCCCTTCCACTGCTCTCACTATATCTCTCTGCTTCGTTTACTAAATCCTGGCATTAGTCAATTCTATCCACACACCACCAAAAACGAATAACATATTTGCATACACATAACTAGAAAGCATGAATTTAATGCCATTCTTGCTTAAACAATGCAATTCAACATTTCTCATCACCCAATTTCTATTACTTTTTTCACATAGGAAACCCTGTACAATCTCTATCCTCTATTGCTGACTTTCCATCTAACATTACTTTTCAACATTTCTCAAATCTAATTACCTCTGTTATCAACTAAAATTATAGCCACCACTTATGAAACCCCCAATCTGTCATTGTTTAGAATACAGCAGATATAGGTAACTGTCCTTTCTAAGTAGGCTACAAACAACACCAAACACATGCCGTAGTTGACCAGCATATATTGAATTTATCTCCATAGTATTAATATCCAATGTAGTGATTGACGTTCCTTAATGAAACCCTAAATTGGCTTTGTACAATATTATTTTAATTATGTCTCATCCATGACGTATGTCTACGTTTGGGTGAGCAAGTTAATATATAATTATTATTCCAATAATTATTTGATGAAGTCTCTAGCCTCTCATTCAACATAAATCCCCATCATCAAATATACTCCCAGCAGAACTGAAAAAAAAAAAACAGACTGTGATTTCCAGGACACTGCCCCTTTGTTTCTGGCCTCACTATCTCCCCGTGTGTTGGCACTCCCTTAAGGTCTCTATTACTCCTCTTTTCTCTCCCAATCTGCTCTTGATAAACTGCATACATTTTAACCTCAATATGTGTTGCTGTGCTTTTCTCCACCCTATCAAAGTATTTTTAATGGTCCTGCTTATCTCTGGTCTCATTCCACTGAGGAACGCAATATTTTTAATTGCTGATGGTAGGGCGTATCATTCCCCTGTCTCTGGTCTGGCTCGGGTATGCCACTGTTTGCGTTAAACACATCTTTAACCCTCTCTAAGTACTGGCTGACAGTCTCACTATCCTCTAGTTTACACTCACGTACTTTAGAGAAGTCTGCGTGACGATGGTAATGTTCCCTGAGGCTATTACACAATTCATTTATTTTCCCAACATAGTCTCCTTGATTAGCCCATGGCAAAAGTGCCCCCTGGGCATCCCCTGGAACCCACTGGCCTCTAACGGCAGCCCAATCCTTTCCTACCAATTGTCTCACTGCTCTCTCAATCTCCCCCGTGTTTAACTTAAAACTTGCAGATCTCTCCTAAACCCTTCTATTCCTGTTTTGGGGTGGGTCATTCCTTCTACCGCTCGGGCCACGTCCCTCTGTGTCCATGGCCTGTATACATCTAAAGTGGCTGGGGCCCCTTCATTCCCTGCCAATAGATTAGGAAAGGCTATCATTGGGTACTGGCCCCCTCCTACTCTCTCATCTCCTGACTCATACTGACTCCCTCCTGAGCTTAGCTCCTAACTGGACTTTTGTTGTGGGGTTCAAGTCTCCTCAGGGACCTGGGTCTTCCACCCTTCGGTCCCTTGACCCCCCTATTGTATCCTAGTACTCTAGGTACTTTCTTAGCCTTCTCTTTCCGCCTCTCTCTCAATCTTTCTAATTTCTGCAATGACCAATTGGGATACTGCTGTTGTTCCAAAAATATCCTTAGAAACTCAACTGTACTATTTTCCTTTGCCTTATCCTCAACCCCCTTATTCTCACGCAACCTATTTTAGTCCCTTTCTTTGGAATTTATTCTTAGATGTGACTTTTGAGCAAATATTAAGTCTCACACAAGATTATTGGTTAACACTATCGGTAACTTGGAGTTTGTACTTAGACAAATTACGGCCCCAATTTCATGACGTGGAGTTTGTACTAAGACAAATTACGGCTCCAGTTTCATGGAACGGATAGAGTTACTGCTAATCTACAGTTGTTTATGACTTATAATATTCTATTTCTCACACATACTATTTTAAATTCCCTTTACTTGATATTTATTGACGATCCCAGACTGTCTCACTATCACACTCTCCTCCCTTGAAGTTTCACCCCCGTTCTTCAATTTATCTAGAATACTCGCGTGTGGTTTTCTCTAGATAAACGTCTGAAAAACGCTAAAGTTTACTCCCTTCTTTTATACTTTTGACAATCCTTGATCGTCTAGTTTATGTTTGGTAATGGCCTCTCTACCCGGAGTCTATTTCGGCCCCCCCCCCTTTTTTTGATCTTACACCCGCCCCCCCATCCATCTCATATTTATATAGAATACTGGCACATTGGGTTTTCTCTAGATAGACGTCTAAAAACAGTTTCCAGGTTGTCACCGGCCTGTATTTGAACCCCCAATTTCGGAGGGCAGGACTTTGTCTATACGACGGATGTATCATCCGCCCATGCACGGTTTTCGGTGTCCCCCCGGAACGACAGAGGACGGGTATTGATATCCGGCTCGAAGGACCAAGCTGTCATGAGATTTTGTTATCTCAATGGTTGAAGTCAACTACTTCTTAAATCTCTGAATAATTCCCAAAAGGTTGTAAATCTCTTAGTTTAAATAAATTAAACAAAGACTAAATCCTGCAATGGTCAGCATATTTATTCATGAGAGCGCTCTGAAACAAAATGGTCGTACAATATTTTTATACGCACACGTCAGAGGAAATATCCCACCCCTCTTTAGGCGGGCTGTAGTTTTCCATGGAAAACTGCTCTCCTGACCATCAGGTCACACACACACACACACACACACACACACACATACAATCTTCCAAGCCCAACAGTTTCTCTCCTCCCTAAATTCCTCAATTATCGCCGTTCTCACAATATTCTGCACCATGTTTAACAGTTCTCCTTCTTCTTCGCCGTCCGGTCTAACTCCTACTCACATTGCTAAATAGTAACACAATGTCATAATCTTTACTGGTCCTACACTCACACATTACCAGGTAGTAGATTCTAACACATCTCACACAGTTTCAGAGTATAATAATTAGTCACTACTAAGAAGTACTAATCATACTTAAAAGAAGAACATTTCACAACTATATTTAAGGGTGGAACATTTAGTCATTACTTTTAACCTGTATATATTTTAATTTCAATATCACCATTGTATTGACAGACGCTATTGCGTTAGCTATCTGGCCTCTGACATTCATCCTAGCTTTACTATCAACTGGCTATCTTAAGTGTTTAATTAGCCTAGTTAACCAAGTTACTGACTCACTAGGATTTTTGTTATTC
Organism: Coregonus clupeaformis; assembly: GCF_020615455.1. Classification (NCBI taxonomy): domain Eukaryota; kingdom Metazoa; phylum Chordata; class Actinopteri; order Salmoniformes; family Salmonidae; genus Coregonus; species Coregonus clupeaformis. The sequence continues at coordinate 29,159,405 of NC_059221.1, read as the reverse complement.
ATGTTTTTGTTGTTATTGCATTTCAGGTGGAGAGGGAGTAAGATCACTAGAAAGCAGCATGCTGCCAGATCACCAAAATACCTTAGAGGTATTGCAGTCAATGCTTATGAACTGGATATTTTATTTGAATTGCCCATTTATATCAATGACACTAACAAAATGGTTGGATTGTTCAGCAACATGTAGTAAATGCTAACACGGCTTTGGTGGTGAAACGTACATAATGTATTTATTGTCATCTCCCTATCAGGCCACAGCATGCTGTGACAAGGGCCTGGATGGTGACACACATTTGCTTCAAGCTGCCTGCCTGAATACTGGGGCCTTCAGTGGTACCTTCCCTTTGATTACAGCAAGAGTCTCCTTATCTCTGTCTCGTAGCCATTTAACATGTAGTGTACGTAACCACTCAAATTCATAGAAACTGCTACAAACACAAGAAGTGACTTATATTCACTTGTCCCTGGCTGTGTTTAGACAGGCACAGTGGCGACCCGTCATTCAGGGCAGGTGGGGCAGAGCCTGTTTTGAGCCCCACCTGTTTAGCTTTTTGTCTGTTTTGCATGTTATTTTGGCATTAATACGTGTCACATATCAGTTTGCAAACAATGTAAAAAAAAAAAACTGAGTTAATAAAGCCGCCTACAAACATGGTCTCGTTTTTGCTTTCATGAGTAAGGCAGCTCCAAAATGCAGGTGTTTCTGCCTAGCTCAGTGCTTTCTGTTGTGGTGGGGCAGCCAGTGGAAAATACAGAGCGTAGGGGTTGGTAATGTTCTCTAGTTGCGCCGTGATTGACTCAGTGTTCTGTCACTCATGGGGACACTACGTTACTGCAAAATCTATGGGGAGAGCTCAAATATTCAAGCCCCTCGGGTGCTGCTATAGAGTTACATTAGAAGTGCCCATCCAAGAAGGCTCAAGGTCATTGGCCACAGATAAAATGACGTCAAATCACGTTATATCTACAGTAGCTTTGATTGGACTGATCTTGGCTAGCAAGCTAGCAGTCATCATCATGAATCACGTCGACAATCTACTGGCAAATGCTTTTCAATTCTTGTCATACGAAGGGAACTGTCGATAGCTGACAACATGGTGGCAGGTTTTTTGATGTTCTGCTCTAGAGTTCCATGGCCCAGCAGACTCACCTGGGAATAGAGGGATAAGCTTGTGTTGTCCGTCAGAAAAGTTGCAAAGACTATCCAACCAATTAACGTAACGTAACACAGTCTTTTTCCCCACCAAACAGCGGTGTTGAACATGTGCTTCATGCATTTCGGTTTGAAGGTAGCCTTATTCTGTGTTTCAAGTTGTATCTTCATGTCTGTAACTTCGCTCTCACTCCCTCTGACCCCTAAGCCCTCACCACTGACCTCCCATTGGCCCAGGACCTCTGGCAAAACCCTCTAATCAGTCTCTCTGACAGGGAGTTACTCCAGGAGTAGTCAGGTTTATGGTGCATAGGGCTTCTCCACTCTGCACATGAGTGGAGTATTAGCTATATACAGTGCATTTGGAAAGTATTCAGACCCCTTGACTTTTTCCACATGTTGTTATGTTACAATAAAAATCTAAAATACCTTATTTACATAAGTATTCAGACCCTTTGCTTTGAGACTCGAAATTGAGCTCAGGTGCATCATGTTTCCATTGATAATCCTTGAGATGTTTCTACAACTCGATTGGAGTCCCCCTGTGGTAAATTCAATTGATTGGACATGATTTGCAAAGGCACACACCTGTCTATATAAGGTCCCACAGTTGACAGTGCATGTCAGAGCAAAAAACAAGCCATGAGGTCGAAATAATTGTCCGTAGAGCTCCGAGACAGGATTGTTTCGAGGCACAGATCTGGGGAAGGGTACTAAAAAACCACAGTGGCCTCCATCATTGTTAAATGTAAGAAGTTTGGAACCACCAAGACTCTTCCTAGAGCTGGCCGCCCGGCCAAACTGAGCAATCGGGGGAGAAGGGCCTTGGTCAGGGAGGTGACCATGATTGAACTCTTTGGCCTGAATTCCAAGCGTCACGTCTGGAGGAAACCTGGCACCATCCCTACGGTGAAGCATGGTGTTGGCAGCATCATGCTGTGGGGATGTTTGTCAGCGGCAGGGACTGGGAGAGTAGTCAGGATCGAGGGAAAAATGAACGGAGCAAAGTACAGAGAGAACCTTGATGAAAACCTGCTCCAGAGCGCTCAGAATCTCAGACTGGGGCGAAGGTTCACCTTCCAACAGGACAACGGCCCTAAGCACACAGCCAAGACAATGCAGGAGTGGCTTCGGGACAAGTCTCTGAATGTCCATGAGTGGCCTAGCCTGCCAAAGGTGCTTCAATCGCTGCCAAAGGTGCTTCAACAAAGTACTGAGTAAAGTCTGAATACTTATGTACATTTAATATTTCCTTCTTTTTTTTTTATACATTTGCAAAAATTTCTAAAAGGCTGTTTTTGCTTTGTCATTATGGAGTATTGTGTGTAGATTGATGAAAAAACAATTTTATCAATTTTAGAAGAAGGCTGTAAAGTAACAAAATGTGGGAAAAGTAAAGGGGTCTGAATGTTTTCCGAATGCACTGCATATATATTTTAAAAATATGCATGAATTACTGACATGGAGTGATCCATGTTCCTGCTGGTAGCAGGCCTCAACCTGGATGAAGGAAAATGTCCTGCATTGGATTATGGTTGTATCCATTTCCACCAGGCTCCTGGAAATCATATGACGAACCTGCATAGATTAACAAAACAATATGGTAACTGTATTTAGTCAGTTGATGTCATGACAGCCATAAGTTCTTTACACAGGAGTGTACAGGTTTTTGTTCCAGAACTTCACTAACACCTCAACTAATTGTGGTATAAATTGAACTTGCACACAGTTCAGTCCCCTGGGACAGAAATTACCCACGTCTGTATTATTGAATGAGCTTCCCAAGTTACAAGGTTAGCGACAATTCTGCATGATAGAGAACAACATGTGTGGATCTATTTCTATCTAACCTTGTGAATAAACTCCAAGCACAAGATGATTTTCCTGGTGGCTGGGAGGTTCCCAAGTTCTTTAGATCTGTCTGGGTGTTATAGATGTGCTTCAACCTGAGGAAAAGAGCAGAGAAGGGGACGAAATTAACCTCACTGCTCAAATGTCAGTGCTGGTTTAATGTCAGTGCTGAGAACCCCCAACTACCTTTAATGTGCCATCATTTTGTAAACAGTTTTACATATTCATAAATTTGATCAAGTTGTCACCAGTTTAATTTTAGATAGTGAATCTATTTGCAGTAAAATTGAGAGCGACATTCATCTTTACACATTTTTCAGTCACCAATTCATCAATAACAAGTTAGTGGAATGTAGTTTGACAAGTGTTCAAAAGTCAGTGACAAGATGTATGCCACCATCCAGGCCCTTATCACAGCATGCTGTGGCCTGATAGGGAGATTACAATAAATACACTGCTCGAAAAAATAAAGGGAACACTAAAATAACACATCTTAGATCTGAATGAATGAAATAATCTTATTAAATACTTTTTTCTTTACATAGTTGAATGTGCTGACAACAAAATCACACAAACATTATCAATGGAAATCAAATTTATCAACCCATGGAGGTCTGGATTTGGAGTCACCCTCAAAATTAAAGTGGAAAACCACACTACAGGCTGATCCAACTTTGATGTAATGTCCTTAAAACAAGTCAAAATGAGGCTCAGTAGTGTGTGTGGCCTCCACGTGCCTGTATGACCTCCCTACAACGCCTGGGCATGCTCCTGATGAGGTGGCGGATGGTCTCCTGAGGGATCTCCTCCCAGACCTGGACTAAAGCATCCGCAAACTCCTGGACAGTCTGTGGTGCAACGTGGCGTTGGTGGATGGAGCGAGACATGATGTCCCAGATGTGCTCAATTGGATTCAGGTCTGGGGAACGGGCGGGCCAGTCCATAGCATCAATGCCTTCCTCTTGCAGGAACTGCTGACACACTCCAGCCACATGAAGTCTAGCATTGTCTTGCATTAGGAGGAACCAAGGGCCAACCGCACCAGCATATGGTCTCACAAGGGGTCTGAGGATCTCATCTCGGTACCTAATGGCAGTCAGGCTACCTCTGGCGAGCACATGGAGGACTGTGCAGCCCCCCAAAGAAATGCCACCCCACACCATGACTGACCCACCGCCAAATCGGTCATGCTGGAGGATGTTGCAGGCAGCAGAACGTTCTCCACGGCGTCTCCAGACTCTGTCACGTCTTTCACATGTGCTCAGTGTGAACCTGCTTTCATCTGTGAAGAGCACAGGGCGCCAGTGGCGAATTTGGCAATCTTGGAGTTCTCTGGCAAATGCCAAACGTGCTGCACGGTGTTGGGCTGTAAGCACAACCCCCACCTGTGGACGTCGGACCCTCATACCACCCTCATGGAGTCTGTTTCTGACCGTTTGAGCAGACACATGCACATTTGTGGCCTGCTGGAGGTCATTTTGCAGGGCTCTGGCAGTGCTCCTCCTGCTCCTCCTTGCACAAAGGCAGAGGTAGCAGTCCTGCTGCTGGGTTGTTGCCCTCCTACGGCCTCCTCCACGTCTCCTGATGTACTGGCCTGTCTCCTAGTAGCGCCTCCATGCTCTGGACACTACGCTGACAGACACAACAAACCTTCTTGCCACAGCTCGCATTGATGTGCCATCCTGGATGAGCTGCACTACCTGAGCCACTTGTGTGGGTTGTAGACTCCGTCTCATGCTACCACTAGAGTGAAAGCACCGCCAGCATTCAAAAGTGACCAAAACATCAGCCAGGAAGCATAGGAACTGAGAAGTGGTCTGTGGTCACCACCTACAAAACCAGTCCTTTATTGGGGGGTGTCTTGCGAATTGCCTATAATTTCCACCTGTTGTCTATTCCATTTGCACAACAGCATGTGAAATGTATTGTCAATCAGTGTTGCTTCCTAAGTGGACAGTTTGATTTCACAGAAGTGTGATTGACTTGGAGTTACATTGTGTTGTTTAAGTGTTCCCTTTATTTTTTTTTTATAAAGTCCACCTGTGTGCAATCTAAGTGTCACATTACATTTACATTTTAGTCATTTAGCAGAAGCTCGTATCCAGAGCGACTTACAGTTAGTGAGCGCATACATTTTTCATACTGGCCCCCATGGGAAACGAACCCACAATCCTGGCGTTGCAAGCGCCATGCTCTACCAACTGAGCTACAGGGGACCTCAGTATACATGATCTTAGTATATACACACACCTGTTCTGAAAGGCCCCAGAGTCTGCAACACCACTAAGCAAGGGGCACCACCAAGCAAGTGGCACCATGAAGATCAAGGAGCTCTACAAACAGGTCAAGGACAAAGTTGTGGAGAAGTACAGATCAGGGTTGGGTTATAAAGAAAATATCCGAAACTTTTAACATCCCTCGGAGCACCATTAAATCAATTATAAAAAAATTGAAAGAATATGGCACCATAACAAACCTGCCAAGAGAGGGCCGCCCACCAAAACCCACAGACCAGGCAAGGAGGACATTAATCAGAGAGGCAAAGCTCCACAGCGGAGATTGGAGTATCTGTCCATAGGACCACTTTAAGCCGTACACTCTGCAGAGCTGGGATTTACGGCAGAGTGGCCAGAAAAAGCCATTGCTTAAAGAAAAAAATAAGCAAACACGTTTGGTGTTCGCCAAAAGGCATGTGGGAGACTCCCCAAACATATGGAAGAAGGTACTCTGGTCAGATGAGACTAAAATTTAGCTTTTTGGCTATCAAGGAAAATGTCTGGCGCAAACCCAACACCATCCCCACAGTGAAGCATGGTGGTGGCAGCATCATGCTGTGGGGATTTTTTCATCGGCGGGGACTGGGAAATTGGTCAGAATTGAAGGAATGATGGATGGCGCTAAATACAGGGAAATTCTTGAGGGAAACCTGTTTCAGTCTTCCAGAGATTTGAGCCTGGGACGGAGGTTCACCTTCCAGCAGGACAATGACCCTAAGCATACTGCTAAAGCAACACTCGAGTGGTTTAAGGGGAAACATTTAAATGTCTTGGAATGGCCTAGTCAAAGCCCAGACCTCAATCCAAATGAGAATATGTGGTATGACTTAAAGATTGATGTACACCAGCGGAACCCATCCAACTTGAAGGAGCTGGAGCAATTTTGCCTTGAAGAATGGGCAAAAATCCAAGTGGCTAGATGTGCCAAGCTTATAGAAACATACCCCAAGAGACTTGCAGCTGTAATTGCTGCAAAAGGTGGCTCTACAAAGTATTGACTTTGGGGGGGTGAATAGTTATGCACGCTCAAGTTTTGATTTTTGGTCTTATTTCTTGTTTGTTTCACTATAAAACATATTTTGCATCTTCAAAGTGGTAGGCATGTTGTGTAAATCAAATGATACAAACCCCCCAAAAATCCATTTTAATTCCAGGTTGTAAGGCAACAAAATAGGAAAAATGCCAAGGGGGGTGAATACTTTCGCAAGCCACTGTAATTAACTTAATCGATCAGATGGTTAACTAAATAGCAAATATATTCATTTTCCCCTTGCATCTAAAGCTGCCTGATAAAGCTAGCTAGTTGAGAGTAAAGCTAGAACGAATGTCAGCTAGCTAACGCAATAGCAGCTGTCAATGCAATGGCTGGTCTGGAGTTCGTCTGAAATGTACCATTATATTTACATTTTAGTCATTTAGCAGACGCTCTTATCCAGTGAGGGAAAAAAGTATTTGATCCCCTGCTGATTTTGTACGTTTGCCCACTGACAAAGAAATTATCCGTCTATAATTTTAATGGTAGGTTAATTTGAAGAGTGAGAGACAGAATAACAACAAAACAATCCAGAAAAACGCATGTCAAAAATGTTATAAATTGATTTGCATTTTAATGAGGGAAATAAGTATTTGACCCCCTCTCAATCAGAAAGATTTCTGGCTCCCAGGTGTCTTTTATACAGGTGACGAGCTGAGATTAGGAGCACACTCTTAAAGGGAGTGCTCCTAATCTCAGTTTGTTACCTGTATAAAAGACACCTGTCCACAGAAGCAATCAATCAATCAGATTCCAAACTCTCCACCATGGCCAAGACCAAAGAGCTATCCAAGGATGTCAGGGACAATATTGTAGACTTACACAAGGCTGGAATGGGCTACAAGACCATCTCCAAGCAGCTTGGTGAGAAGGTGACAACAGTTGGTGCAATTATTCGCAAATGGAAGAAACACAAAAGCACTGTCAATCTCCCTCAGCCTGGGGCTCCATGCAAGATCTCACCTCGTGGAGTTGCAGTGATCATAAGAACGGTGAGGAATCAGCCTAGAACTACACGGGAGGATCTTGTCAACGATCTCAAGGCAGCTGGGACCATAGTCACCAAGAAAACAATTGGTAACACACTACGCCGTGAAGGACTGAAATCCTGCAGCGCCCGCAAGGTCGCCCTGCTCAAGAAAGCACATATAAAGGGCCATCTGAAGTTTGCCAATGAACATCTGAATGATTCAGAGGAGAACTGGGTGAAAGCGTTGTGGTCATATGAGACCAAAATGGAGCTCTTTGGTATCAACTCAACTCGCCGTGTTTGGAGGAGGAAAAATGCAGCCTATGACCCTAAGAACACCATCCCCACTGTCAAACATGGAGGTGGAAACATTATGCTTTGGGGGTGTATTTCTGCTAAGGGGACAGGACAACTTCACCGCATCAAAGGGACGATGGATGGGGCCATGTACCGTCAAATCTTGGTTGAGAACCTCCTTCCCTCAGCAGGGCATTGAAAATGGGTCGTGGATGGGTATTCCAGCATGACAATGACCCAAAACACACGGCCAAGGCAACAAAGGAGTGGCTCAAGAAGAAGCACATTAAGGTCCTGGAGTGACCTAGCCAGTCTCCAGACCTTAATCCCATAGAAAATCTGTGGAGGGAGCTGAAGGTTCGAGTTGCCAAACGTCAGCCTCGAAACCTTAATGACTTGAAGAAGATCTGCAAAGAGGAGTGGGACAAAATCCCTCCTGAGATGTGTGCAAACCTGGTGGCCAACTACAAGAAACGTCTGACCTCTGTGATTGCCAACAAGGGTTTGTCACCAAGTACTAAGTCATGTTTTGCAGAGGGGTCAAATACTTATTTCCCTCATTAAAATACAAATCAATTTATAACATTTTTGACATGCGTTTTTCTCGATTTTTTTATTGTTATTCTATCTCTCACTGTTCAAATAAACCTACCATTAAAATTATAGACTGATCATTTCTTTGTCAGTGGGCAAACATACAAAATCAGCAGGGGATCAAATACTTATTTCCCTCACTGTACATATTTCACACTAGCCTCCCGTGGGAATCAAACCCACAACCCTGGCGTTGCAAACGCCATGCTCTACCAACTGATACCAACATGATAAGCAAACTACTGTCATGCCTTTTAGCACAACAAAAATGATTGAACACAGATAAAAGAGAGGATTACTTATGTGGGGAGCTACTTCCTGAGATTTGAATGCTGGAACAATCCAGCCAATGGTTAGGCGGTTGTGGTTTTGGCAGAGGCAGGGACTGATTGGTCAGGAGTAAAAGGTCCTGCCCCCAGAGCGCAAATTATATTTTCACTTGCAAATATCTTTCTACAAAGTTACAAAACATTTTACAACTTTACGAATCTCTTGGTAACGTAACAACAGAGACAGAACTCAGAGCACGCGCAGATTTAAAATCTGCACATTTATTTTTGATTCATTCATACTTGCAAATCTTATTGAATGTGTTCAAATGTCAAGTTACAAGTTTGCAACCGTTGTTAAATCTTTCACACATCATGATACAAGCTTGCAAAATTCAATTACACATTTGCGAATCGTACTTGCAACCACGGATCTCAATGTGCAACAATTAAATTCTAAATACAAACTCACATAGTTCTGTCATCATTATAATCCCAACTTTTTATTTATTTATTTATTTCACCTTTATTTAACCAGGTAAGCCAGTTGAGAACAAGTTCTCATTTACAACTGCGACCTGGCCAAGATAAAGCAAAGCAGTGCGATAAAAACAACAACAACACAGAGTTACATATGGAATAAACTAAACGTACAGTCAAAAACACAATAGAAAATAGAAAATCTATATACAGTGTGTGCAAATGTAATAAGTTATGGAGGTAAGGCAATAAATAGGGCATAGTGCAAAATAATTACAATTTAGTATTAACACTGGAGTGATAGATGTGCAGAAGATGATGTGCAAATTAATAATGAATTGTACTGAATTAATAATGAATTGATTTAGCTTTTGAATTGGAGCATTTTCTGAAACAGCAGTGTCCAGTTGTGAACTGTTTTTCTCAACTCCATATTCAATTTCCTACTCTGTTTTCCTCAACTTCATATTCTATTTCTTTGCTGTCAATGCATCCAATGATTGTCACACAACCTCCCTCACAGTGTAAAATGATTTAGAGAGTTATTTGCCCTCAATACCTGTCACATTGAATTACTGTACTGGTGGAGCCTCTGGGTTTACGAACATTATTTGTCTCTGTCTGTCAAATTAATTTGACATACACACACATACACTAGTGACCACTGTGTGAAGATGAAATATAGAGATAGTTCGGGGGAAAATATTACCAATGTCATCTGATCTTTTCTGATCCATAAAGATGGTTTAACATGATTATGTATACGATTAAATAAACTGGATTTGATTTATTACAGCCGTGACCCATCAAAAAAAGGGTGGCACCACATTCATTAAAATAATAGGCAGAAGTGGATTTTCACAACATTAAATGTTAGAGTGAAAAGTTGCATTAAATGTGGTGTAATCACTGAAGATGGGCTGTCTGATGAAAAGTTGCTTTTTAATGAAGGCCTAACCGCTCATATTCTTATTTTGTCATGGAGAGACACACACTATCTATAACCTAATGGCCACAAGCACCAAATGTCCGACATAATTCTTCCCCAGCTGCCACTGTACTGTCATCTTCAGGTTGGTGTTCATTAATTCCCTTTCGGAATCGATGACTTGCCTTGTAACGGATTTGCAGTCCCAGGTAGTTTTTTCCCTCTCTTTCCAAGCTGGAGGGAGAGAAGTACAGAGGAGAGACAGTGGTTCATTCAGCCTTGAGCAACAATGTCCTTTTGCGAGGAAAAGTGTTTGTGCAGGGAGAATCAACGTGATGTCGCTCGACGCAGGGGCATGACCTTCCACCCTGAACTGCCTCAATGCATCATGGTCATTATTTGGATTCTTAGTGTGGACTTCATTTCATATTTGGACATTGGTTTGTCATTACGAGACTCAGGTTACTGGTCATCACCAACTGAACAGGTCAACTTGGTTAGTTGCTGTAAATAGATAGTGATAGGAAGGATAGAGCAGGCCCTGTTTTAGCTATATGCCTGTCTGTGATGGACATGACTTTGGCCAAGCCATGAGCTATTTATCAACCATCAGTCTCCCATTTAATCCTGATGTCAGCTCATTACCATATTTGTCGGTATCATTGTCTTGTCATGACACATCCATTATTCAACATGAAATATCAAATCTCATGAATAATCTTCAATGGCCGCCCCCCTACACAATTCCAACTTTCCCTTCACACTTAGCAGGTGTCATTACACACCACTCGGAAGTTAGCAGCACCACATAACACTTATCACTCATTGTAATGGTGTTGTATGAGAGTAGGGCTGGCCTCTCCTCTCCCTGCTGTCTGTCAGCAGCCTCAATCAATGTGTAATTTCCTCAGAGCAGTGTCATAAATAACATACCAAGCTCTACCAAGGTTATCCTTAATTGTGTTATTTATAAATATGAAATGGTTGTAAAGCCTCTGCCACAATGAATTGCAATAGCCGGGTGATGAACATGATATATTTCCAATTTACTCTGAAAACCACGGACTGGTCGATGCACTAAAAGCTTTTGTGACTTTGCTTTATAAAACTTTGTGAACATATTAGTCCATCAGAGAAAAATACAGTAGAGCAGCTCATACATCAGTCTCCATTTGGCACACTGAGGATGTGTTATGCGTATTAGCGTCTTAATATGACAGGAGGACGCTCCCCTTAGCTTTACACTAGCTTTAAAGCCAATCTTTATCTGGTGTTCAGTATCCATTCACAGACTGAATACCATACATCATGTCATTGTCACGAACGTTGAGAGACGGGTCGGACCAAGGTGCAGCGTGAAAAGCGTACATGTTTATTCACCCAATAAACATACAAACCAAAACAAGAAACAACGTGAAGTCCAAAGGTCTATACACATACCAGCCTAACAGGAACAAGATCCCACAATACACAGTAGGCGATGGGCTACCTAAGTATGATCCCCAATCAGAGACAATGAGCGACAGCTGCCTCTGATTGGGAATCATACCCGGCCAGACATAGAAATAGAAAAACCTAAACCTAAACATAGAATATCTAACATAGATTTCCACACCCTGACTCAACAAACAAGAGTTCTATAGGCCAGGGCGTGACAGTAACCCCCCAAAGGTGCGGACTCCGGCCGCACAAATCTGACATGACAGGGGAGGGTCCGGGTGGGCTTCCCGCTTTGGTGGCGGCTCCGGCTCTGGGCGTGACGTCTTCTCCCTTGCTGCCTCCGCGTTGTACCCCTGGACCGGTCTGGACCTCAATGCGGAGCTTCCCCTCACAGTCCTCCCACGATGCACCGATCCCTGTCTGGACCCTGGTGTGGGAGACCCCGAACCTGGAGAGGGGCTGACGTCTGGACCCGGAGTGGAGCCGCTGACCGAAGCTGAACTGGATCCCGGTGGAGCGGACTACTCTGGCTCTGGAGTGGAGCACCTGACCGGAGCTGGATCAGGCACCGGTGGAGCGGATTACTCTGGGTCCGGAGTGGAGTCGCTGACCGGAGCTGGACAGGACACCGGTGGAGTGGACTGCTCTGGCTCCGGAGTGGCGCTGCTGACCGGAGCTGGACTGGGCACCGGTGGAGCGGGCCGGGCCGGACTAGGGACACACACCACTGGTCTGGTGCGAGGAGCAGGAACGGGCCGGGACGGACTGGAGACACGCACCACAGGTCTGGTGCGAGGAGAAGGAACGGGCCGGGCCGGACTGGGAACACGCACCACTGGCTTGGTGCGAGGAGCAGGAACGGGCCGGGCCGGACTGGGGACACGCACCACAGGTCTGGTGCGAGGAGCAGGAACGGTCCGGGCCGGACTGGAGACACGCACCACTGGTTTGGTGCAGGGAGCAGGTACGGGCCGGGCCGGACTGGGGACACGCACCACTGGTCTGGTGCAAGGAGCAGACACGGGCCGTGCCGGACTGGAGACACGCACCACAGGTCTGGTGCGAGGAGCAGAAACGGGCCGTGCCAGACTGGAGAAACACGCACCACAGGTCTGGTGCGAGGAGCAGGAACGGGCCGGGCCGGACTGGGAACACGCACCACTGGCTTGGTGCGAGAAGCAGGCACGAGGGGAACCGGTGCTGGAGGTCTACGACTGTACCAGTCCTTTACTCTCCGCGCCCAATCCTCCTCCTCCAGGAGCCCCACCGGGTACAGTGGTCGGGGCTCTTCTCTCTTGATCCCCGACCAACCCTTTAGCACCCCCAAAAAAGTTTTTATTGGGGCTGCCTCTCGTACTTCCTCCTCGGCCTGCGCCGTCGGTGTCGCCGTTGCTCCTCTCTTACCCGGGCTTCCTCTGTCCGTTCCCAAGGACGGCGATCCATCCCAGCCTGGATCTCCTCCCATGTCCAAGATCCCTTACCATCCAGGATCTCCTCCCATGTCCAGGATGTCTGCTCCTGGCCACGCTGCTTGGTCCTCGTTTGGTGGGATCTTCTGTCACAAACATTGAGAGACGGGTCGGACCAATTTGCAGCGTGAAAAGCATACATGTTTATTCACCCAATAAACATACAAACCAAAACAAGAAACAACGTAACGTGAAGTCCAAAGCGCTATACACACACCAGCCTAACAGGAACAAGATCCCACAATACACAGTAGGCAATGGGCTACCTAAGTATGATCCCCAATCAGAGACAATGAGCGACAGCTGCCTCTGATTGGGAATCATACCCGGCCAGACATAGAAATAGAAAAACTAGAACCTAAACATAGAATATCTAACATAGATTTCCACACCCTGACTCAACAAACAAGAGTTCTATAGGTCAGGGCGTGACAGTCATGACTGATGTATCATGTTTGTCAGAGAACTGAAAAGAACACATTTGCGGTGCATTCGGAAAGTATTCAGACCCCTTGACTTTTCCACATTTTGTTACGTTACAGCCTTATTCTAAAATGGATTAAATAGTATTTTTCCCTCATCAATCTACACACAATACCACATAATGACAAAGTAAAAACAGGTTATTAGACATTTTTGCAAATGTATCAAAAAGAAAAAATATTATTTGTTGAAGCACCGTTGGCAGCAATTACAGCCTTGAGTCTTCTTGGGTATGACGCTTCAAGCTTGGCACACTTGTATTTGGGGAGTTTCTCCCATTCTTCTCTGCAGATCCTCTCAAGCTCTGTCAGGTTGGAAGGGGAGCTTCACTGTACAGCTATTTTCAGGTCTCTCCAGAGATGTACGATCAGGTTCAAGTCTGGGCTCTGGCTGGGCCACTCATAGAACATTCAGAGACTTGTCCCGAAGCCACTCCTGCGTTGTCTTGGCTGTGTGCTTAAGGTCATTGTCCTGTTGGAAGGTGAACCTTCGTCCCAGTCTGAGGTCCTGAGCTCTCTGGAGCAGGTTTTCATCAAGGATCTCTCTTTGCTTTGCTCTGTTCGTTTTTCCCTCGATTCTGACTAGTATCTCAATCCCTGCTGCTGAAAAACATCCACACAGCATGATACTGCCACCACCATGCTTCACCCATGGATGGTGCCAGGTTTCCTCCATACATGACACTTGGCATTCAGGCCAAATAGTTCAATCTTGGTTTCATCAGATCAGAGAATCTTGTTTCTCATGGTCGGAGAGTCCTTTACATGCCTTTTGGCAAACTCCAAGTGGGCTGTCATGTGCCTTTTACTGAGGAGAGGCTTCCGTCTGGCCACTCTACCATAAAGGACTGATTGGTGGAGTGCTGCAGAGATGGTTGTCCTGGAGCTCTGTCAGAGTGAACATCGGGTTCTTGGTCACTTCCCTGACCAAGGCCCTTCTCCCCCGATTGCTCAGTTTGGCCGGGCGGCCAGCTCTAGGAAGAGTCTTGGTGGTTCCAGACTTCTTCCATTTAAGAATGATGGAGGCCACTGTGTTCTTGGGGACCTTCAATGCTGCAGATCTGTGCCTCGACACAATCCTGTCTCGGAGCTCTACCGACAATTCCTTCAACGTCATGGCTTGTTTTTTGCTCTGACATGTTCTGTCAACTGTGGGACCTTATATAGGCAGGTGTGTGCCTTTCCAAATCATGTCCAATCAACTGAATTTACCACAGGGGGACTCCAATCAAGTTGTAGAAACATCTCAAGGATGATCAATGGAAACAGGATGCACCTTCGAGTCTCATAGCAAAGGGTCTGAATACTTATGTAAATAAGGTCTTTCTGTTTTTTATTTGTAGTACATTTGCAAAAATGTCTAAAAACCTGTTTTCGTTTTGTCATTATGGGGTATTGTGTGTAGATTGATGAGGGGGAAAAGTATGTAGTCAATTTTTGAATAAGGCTGTAACGTAACAAAATGTGGAAAAAGGGAAGGGGTCTGAATTCTTTCCGAATGCACTGTACCTGCATACCATTCTTCAGATTCAATGCAAACACAATTGTGGAATCACTGTTCACAGAATCGTAGAATTGTACAAGGGATAATGTAAAGCACATTCCTTGGGAAGCAGAGAGAAGGAAAGATAAAGCAATTGGAATAGTATTGGTTATTTTATCTTCCCAAGTCATCAAAGCTACCTATCAACATGGTGAAAATTATTTGCTATGGTTGGGACACCAACACTGCCTGGCTATATGGCAGCATGTCAGATTCAATAATACATGGTCACATACCACACACACACACAAAACCTCTTGCACGCACGCACGGACACATGCACGTACACACACTCTATCGCTTGTGCGCACACACATGCATACACTCTCGTACACATACATACACACACACACACACACAACCTCTTGCATGCACGGACACATGCACGTACACACACTCTCTCGCTTGCGCGTACACACATGCACACACTCTTGTACACACATACACACACGCACACACACGTACACACACGTCAGCAGATTAGAAATTCAATCAGTATACATCTCTGTGCTTAAACCTACAGTTCCCTCCCTTTACAACCAATGGAAAAGATAGGGAGTGCTGCATGGCAGTAATGTCAGTCCTCTTCCATGGGCCAGACTCTCACCAAGTTGTCCATGTTATCAGCACACAGGCCCCTGCTCCTTCTCCATCACCCTGGGAGAGCCGTGTCAATCCTTGGCCAGGCTGAAGGGGCTGGCTCCTCTACTCGCTGGAGGGTGAAATTAGCCCAGGCGGCCAGTAGAAAGAAACAGTCAATGGGGCTTGACCAGCCAGGCCTTACCCTGCCTGCCCTGTTGTAAAGCCCCAGGAGAGATTCATTTAACCCCCACTAAGGGTAGAAAAGCAAGGGGTGTCGGGGTTGGAGTCGAGAAGGTTGCATCAGATGAGGTCAGAATACCCCTCTGTTAGGGACTGTTTGTTATTCTCAGTTCAGGTTCAACCTAGAGATTTGAAATATCAGGTATACCAACTGACTCTGAGTTCAGCACACACACAGTGTACACACACTTTGTCACGTTCGTTGAGTAAAGGATCGGACCAAGGTACAGCGTGGTATGCGTACATAGTCGTTTATTATATAAATACCGACAAAATAACAAAATCCAACAGAACGTGAAGTTCAACAGGCTAAACATCAAACACGCCAAACAGAAACAAGATCCCACAACATAGGTGGGCAAAATGGCTACCTAAGTATGATCCCCCAATCAGAGACAACGATCGACAGCTGCCTCTGATTGGGAACCACACCCGGCCAACATAGACATAGATAACATAGATCTACACATAGATATTCACACCCTGACCAAACCAACTAGAGATCTCTATGTCAGGGCGTGACACACTTATCCATATTAGGATTTCATTTCAGCCTCAGAGAAAAAAATAATCTCACCTTTATGAACTTTCCACTTTCCCTGGTAAGGTTTCAAGGAGAAGTAGACATGACATGGCTATAACCACCTTCCTATCCAATCATATCGGCGGCAGGTAGCTTAGTGGTTAAGAGCGTTGTGCCAGTAACCGAAAGGTCGCTGGTTCTAATCCCTGAGCCGACTAGGTGAAAAATATGTCGATGTGCCCTTGAGCAAGGCACTTAACCCTAATTGCTCATGTAAGTCGCTCTGGATAAGAGCGTCTGCTAAAATGTAAATATCAGGTCCCTAATAATGGTTTGGCCCTGTCTAATCTCTGATATTTTGCCCCAAAGCGAACAGTGCAATCACTGTAAGGGTCTTATAAAAGGATTGTATGAGAGAATACTAGACAAGGGTCACATTAAAGAAGGCGGAAGGAAAGTGTGAAAGCAAAGCTACAAAAGGTGACAAATCAGACGTTTTAGATTTTAGTCATTTAGCAGACCCTCTTATCCAGAGTGACTTGCAATTACTACATTCATCTTAAGATAGCTAGGTGAGACAACAACATATCACAATCGTAGCAAGTACATTTTCCCTCAACAAAGTAGTTATCAGCAAAGACACATGCTTTTTAAAAATATTTATTTAAGATACAGAGATCTGTTAAAAAACATTCCAACAAGATTCCTTCTGGATTTGTCCTGCAGAATTCAAAATCCTACAGATGCTTGTAGGGCTTTTGTAAGGGGTTATAGAATGAAAAAGTTTTTTTCCAACGTATTCTTCCAAAAAGCAGACCTGCTCTCAGAAAACCATTACATTTCAACAAGACAGCTCCTGGTGAAATACTGCAAGGTAAAATGCTGCCTGCCTCTCCCACAGGCCATATTGAATATGCTGTTGTTGTCACTTTCAATTGACATCACAATAAAGACTACACCTTTCAGAAAATGTCCCTCCAAATGTCACGGCCATCCTCTAAGGTCTTGAAGGACGGGCAGTCTTAAAAGCAATATTGTCAGTAAACACATAAGAATGTCTGATAGTCTATCTGGCTCCACCATCAGAATGTGCTGCAGGTGATAATCACCGTGGAGAAACGGCAACTGAAGTGTTTGAACTTTACTTTTCTCATCCATATGTGCTCAGTGTGTCATGTCTATGGCCAGTCTCTATCCAGATTCCATCCTTTCCTCGAAGCAAACTGCCATTTCAGAACTTATCACCATCTGGAGCTCAATCATGTTCATTCCCCTAGCAAAGAGTATATGGATGCAAGTTTACTATGCTATGTAAATGCTCTTATACATCCGATTAAATTAAATGTCTTGGCTTACTTTTTGTTCTTTTTGATTGATGTTTCCAACCACATTCACAATTTCCCACAATAAATCAGATAAACAAAGGTCAGTAGATTAATAAAGTGAGTATTCATATTATTTCTCTGTGTATAAATTGAACAAATTTAACCAAATAAAATGTTCTGCACTGAATGGAATATTATTTGGAGTTATTGTGCACAAGTTGTTAAATCACCATCAATAAACTATTGGTGGTTACTGAGAAAAAGAAACTAATACATTGAGCATGCTGAGAAATGTTTCACTTCGCATGTTGAATTTTCTGTATAACATTCTATTTCTGCAAAGAAGAGCTAAAGCATGTTGCCATGGATACCATTCTAATTAGCCAGCCTGTGCTTGTGTATGTGTATGTGTTTTTCTTAAACTGTCATTTTCTTCCCAACAGCTTTCTTTAATGAAAAGAGAAAGCAATAAAGATAAAAGTGCAAACTATCTTCGCAGCACACACAACCCTTTGTTTGGGCACATTCAAATCCCATTAGTTCTCTCAGATTACTGCATACACCTTAGCCAAATACATTTAAATTCAGCTTTTCACAATTCCTGACATTTAATCCTAGTAAAAATTCCCTGTCTTAGGTCAGTTAGGATCACCACTTTATATTAAGAATGTGAAATGTCAGAATAATACTAGAGAGAATTATGTATTTCATATTTTATTTATTTCATCACATTCCCAGTGGGTCAGAAGTTGACATACACTCAATTAGTATTTGGTAGCATTGCCTTTAAATTGTTTAACTTGGGTCAAATGTTTCGGGTAGCCTTCCACAAGCTTCCCACAATAAATTGGGTGAATTTTGGCCCATTCCTCCTGACAGAGCTGGTGTAACTGAGTCAGGTTTGTAGGCCTCCTTGCTCGCACACGCTTTTTCAGTTCTGCCCACACATTTTCTATAGGATTGAGGTCAGGGCTTTGTGATGGCCACTCCAATACCTTGACTTTGTTGTCCTTAAGCCATTTTGCCACAACTTTGGAAGTATGCTTGGGGTCATTGTTCATTTGGAAGACCCATTTGCGACCAAGCTTTAACTTCCTGACTGATGTCTTGAGATGTTGCTTCAATATATCCACATAATGTTCCTTCCTCATGATGCCATCTATTTTGTGAAGTGCACCAGACCCTCCTGCAGCAAAGCACTCCCACAGCTTGATGCTGCCACCCCCGTTCTTCACGGTTGGGATGGTGTTCTTCGGCTTGCAAGTTACCCCCTTTTTCCTCCAAACATAACGATGGTCATTATGGCCAAACAGTTCTATTTTTGTTTCATCAGACCAGAGGACATTTCTCCAAAAAGTACGATCTTTGTCCCCATGTGCAGTTGCAAACCCTAGTCTGGGTTTTTTATGGCGGTTTTGGAGCAGTGGCTTCTTCCTTGCTGAGCGGCCTTTCAGGTTATGTCGATATAGGACTCGTTATACTGTGGATATAGATACTTTTGTACCCGTTTCCTACAGCATCTTCACAAGGTCCTTTGCTGTTGTTCTGGGATTGATTTGCACTTTTCGCACCAAAGTACGTTCATCTCTAGGAGACAGACCTGAGCGGTATGACGGCTGCGTGGTCCCATGGTGTTTATACTTGCGTACTATTGTTTGTACAGATGAACGTGGTACCTTCTGGCGTTTGGGAAAAGGATGAACCAGACTTGTGGAGGTCTACAATTCTTTTTCTGAGGTCTTGGCTGATTTCTTTTGATTTTCCCATGATGTCAAGCAAAGAGGCACTGAGTTTGAAGGTAGGCCTTGAAATACATCCACAGGTACACCTCCAATTGACTCAAATTATGTCAATTAGCCTATCAGAAGCTTCTAAAGCCATGACATCATTTTCTGGAATTTTCCAAGCTGTTTAAAGGCACAGTCAACTTAGTGTATGTACACTTCTGACCCACTGGAATTGTGATACAGTGAATTATAAGTGAAATAATCTGTCTGTAAACAATTGTTGGAAAAATTACTTGTGTCATGCACAAAGTAGATGTCCTAACCGACTTGCCAAAACTATAGTTTGTTAACAAGAAATGTGTGGTGTGGTTGAAAAACGAGTTTTAATGACTCCAACCTAAGTGTATGTAAACTTCCGACCTCAACTGTAAGTGTGCTATTTACAACAATTGGTTGTCATTTTTTGTTTAGTTTACCCACTAAAATGAGAACAAGTAAATTGCCAGATTGTCAACACATTTTTAGCCATCGGGAAAACAAAGGCTTTCATACAGTCTGAAAAACATGTCCCTTTATTAAGTCTTGTTGGTCTGCCCCATGATATCTCACTCATGATGTTTCACGTAAGCTGCAGTGCATGAGATGTCTAATTTTCAACATGAAGAAACTATGTGTGTTCAGCCTAGAGGGCTATTAAGGGTGGTGCTCTCCAGCTGCCAATAGGTAAGAAATACTGTATGTTCTCATTCCATGACATCTGCTGCTGAACCCATGGCCTTGATCTCTCCCGGGATTCTAGACCCACCATCACTTCACTGGCTGTTACCACAGTTATACCATGGTGTCATTCCAGGCGGCGCCCCTGTCAACATGTTATGTGGAATTATTGTTGTCAGACATTGTTTTTGTGTTTTAGTTTTGTAGTTCATATTTATTGAATTTGTATTGCTTATTGTGTTCATGTTTTCAAATGTCTAATTTTGTTATAATAAAATATTTCCATTTTACTAAGAATTATTTACTTCTGTAATACACTTACCAAAAACACATTATGTTCTCATACACATTTGTGTACATATATGTATTCTTTCAAACCATGTGTAAGTTTCCATCACCTGGAAGCTGACCTCACCTGAGCTAATTACAATCATCATAATCACTATTATCTTAATTGTCATTATCTTTATGTTAGTTAATTGCCTTGGAGATCTAGATTTCCTTTCCTTTTTGAACGTTTTCACTTTCAGACAATGCAACAGAGGGAGATCTGGAGTCAACATCTGCCTGTTGAGAAAAGACTAGTCTGTCAAACTAATGATTAGCTCAACAACTGTACACAATTATCTAAAGTAATTGATGGCTGTCTGACACAATGACGCCTTTTGTGATTCCAAAGCAAATTGCATGGCAAGAGGAGAAGAAGCAATGTAATTACAGCAATCCAAAAAGTGTAGAAATCTGAGTGAATTTCAACATCATTAATTAGTGTACAAATGATTTTAAACAACCCTGGCACTACCGATTTCATGAAGGGAGGATGTCAAGCAAAAATAAGGTGTCAATTATTTTTACCTAAATTATTTTCCTCTGCAGTCGCTGTTTTGAGAACCATCCTTGCAAAAATAAAACTTTTCTGAACAAGTGAGGATTTTGTAACCTTCTATGACATGGCATGGCATTGTGACTGGCTGGTTTGGGGGGCCTGCATTGGGATGAGAACACAATTAATCTCCTAGCTAACAAGAGGCTTCTCGCTCTCTCTTTTCCCCAGCTCTGCAGATCCTTTGTGCAGAGGCTTGTGCTGAGCTGTGGAGGCTGGTGTCACCGGTAATAAGCCCCTTTGGGACCAAGTACAGTAGTGAGGTCTGGGAACTGTCTGCATATGAAAAGGGGTTGTGCTCGTGTCCTACTTTTGAAATACTTTTGGGGGAGGGGGATTTAGGGG
Source organism: Coregonus clupeaformis (assembly GCF_020615455.1). Classification (NCBI taxonomy): domain Eukaryota; kingdom Metazoa; phylum Chordata; class Actinopteri; order Salmoniformes; family Salmonidae; genus Coregonus; species Coregonus clupeaformis. Next base: position 29,138,279 of record NC_059221.1, on the reverse strand, counting down.
ATAGGGTGGGGAATTGGAATCTAGCCAGATAAAATTCAGATGACATGAAACCCAAGCAACATTCAAGTTCAAGGTGACAGAGTATAGAGGATTAAACTTTTGAGACATTTAACTTGGTGTTAGGCCTTCTGTACAGTATGGCCGCCCTGGTGTTATTTCAACATAATTTGTCAACGTATTGTGACATGGAATCTATGTGGAAAATACACTGGATTTGAAAAAAGTAATCAACTGTTGTTTTGAGGATGACATTTCGGTCACACTTTATTTGGATAATCCAGATGCTCTAGAGATGGTCATACTATCAACAAACTACAGTATCTGTTGAAAGCAGCTGCTTGCTAAGGTTACAGTTAGGGTTAGGTTTAGAATAAGGGTTAGGGTAAAGGTTATGTTTAGGGTTAATAGAGTATCTACAGATGGACTATCCAAATGAAGTGTTACCAACATTTTAACCACAGGATTATGGCATCTTAGTAACCAAATTTCAACATAGACAAACCTTTTATAAAATATGTTGAATTTGTACGTTTAAAACAACTGCAGATCTTCAACGTTACATCCACTATTAGAATTTAAAAAAACTAAAGACTGGGCAGCATCTCCTACTGGAGAATTGATCTATCTACTCCTATCCAGGGTTTTAACCAAGCCCAGACCTGCTTAGCTATGATATTTGTTACTGACTATTACCAATGTGCTATCGTGAAGATGATTGTTGAGTGATCTCCACAAAAAAACTAAATAGATTCACTGTTGTCATTCCAAAGGTTTAACAGAGCAAATTAAATATGACCATACTTTCTCACTCATACACCATCAGTGATGCTACTTTATTTAGGCCTACATAGCATTTGCAAAGTCATCAACAGCTATTGTTTCAATTCAACCCAGAATTCAACTAAAAATAGATGATACAATAGGCCTAGGGTTTCAAGTTCTGGTTGATTTCAAATGTAATGATATTTTGTGAAATTGAATTGTGTTTGGTTGTCAACGCAACCAAATATCATCATTTGAAGGAGATGTATCTTCTGCTTGGATAGTTCCATCTGTGCCACTGACTTAGTCTGACTTTAATTCCGGTTTGTCTACAAATTAATAATTGATAAACTGGAATTAAAGCCAGACTATGTCAGTGGCACAGATATAACTATCCAAGCAGAAGATACATTTCCTTAAAATGTTGATTTTTGTTTGTGTTGACAACCAAACATAATTCAATATCACTTTTGAAATACAAAAAATAGCCTATCATCTTGTCGACAAGTTAACAAATGATATGTTGGATTCACGTCTCCAACTCAACCAAAAATAAAAGTTAAAGAATGGGATTAAGCCAGTGGCTCAGATGGAACTATCCAAGCAGTAGATACATATCCTTTAAATGTTGATATTTGGTTGCATTGTCAACCAAACCCAATTCAATATTACTTTTGTAATGCAGTAAATAGCCTAAAGTTAGGGCTATCTTACAAACTAATGTAACATTCAACCTTAAAATGACACATCCATGGCCACATTTTGAGGTTACTGTAACTATACATTTCTTCTTATGTAATCAGATAAAAAGTACATGTTTAAGATAGCATTCATAGGTCGTCACAGGTCTGTGGAGATCTTCACAATTGGTGTAATCATCTGTGAAGAATTTCAAACGGTAATGATCACTTGCTTTTAATGTAATCTCAATTGAAATATCACATTTACATAATTATTCAGACCATTTACTCAGTACTTTGTTGAAGCACCTTTGGCAGTGATTACAGCCTCGAGTCTTCTTGGGTATGATGCCACAAGCTTGGCACACCTGTATTTGGGGAGTTTCTCCCATTCTTCTCTGCAGATCCTCTCAAGCTCTGTCAGGTTGGATGGGGAGCGTCGCTGCACAGCGATTTTCAGGTCTCTCCAGAGATGTTCGATCAGGTTCAAGTCTGGGCTCTGGCTGGGCCACTAATGGACATTCAGAGACTTGTCCCGAAGCCACTCCTGCGTTGTCTTGGCTGTGTGCTTAGGGTCGTTGTCCTGTTGGAAGGTGAACCTTCTCCCCAGTCTGATGTCCTGAGTGCACTGGAGCAGGTTTTCATCAAGGATCTCTGTACTTTGCTCCGTTCATCTTTCCTTCGATCCTGACCAGTCTTCCAGTCCCTGCTGCTGAAAAACATCCCGACCACATGATGCTGCCACCACCATGCTTCACTGTAGGGATGGTGCCAGGTTTCCTCCAGATGTGACGCTTGGCATTCAGGCCAAACAGTTCAATCTTGGTTTCATCAGACCAGAGAATCTTGTTTCTCATGGTCTGCATCCTTTAGGTGCCTTTTGGTAAACTCCAAGCGGGCTGTCATGTGCCTTTTACTGAGGAGTGGCTTCCGTCTGGCCACTCTACCATAAAGGTCTGATTGGTGGAGTGCTGCAGAGATGGTTGGCCTTCTGGAAGGTTCTCCCATCTCCACAGAGGAACTCTGGAGGTCTGTCAGAGTGACCATCGGGTTCTTGGTCACCTCCCTGACCAAGGCCTTTCTCCGCCGATTGCTCAGTTTGGCCGGGTGGCCAGCTCTAGGAAGAGTCTTGGTGGTTCCAAACTTCTTCTATTTAAGATTGATGGAGGCCACTGTGTTCTTGGTGACCTTCAATGCTGCAGAAATGTTTTGGTACCCTTCCCCAGATCTGTGCCTCGACACAATCCTGTCTCGGAGCTCTACGGACAATTCCTTCTACCTCATGGCTTGGTTTTTGCTCTGACTTGCACTGTCAACTGTGGGACCTTATATAGACAGGTGTGTGCCTTTCTAAATCATGTCCAATCAATTGAATTTACCACAGGTGGACTCCAATCAAGTTGTAGAAACATCTCAAGGATGATCAATGGAAACAGGATGCACCGGAGCTCAATTTTGAGTCTCATACTAAATAAGATATTTCTGTTTTTTATTTTTAATAAACATGCAAAAATCTCTACAAACCTGTTTTCGCTTTGTCATTATGGGGTATTGTGTGTAGATTAATGAGGAAAACAATCATTTTAATCAATTTTAGAATAAGGCTGTAACGTAACAAAATGTGGAAAAAGTCAAGGGGTCTGAATACTTTCCGAATGCACTGCATATGTGTCTTTCAGACTCAGATAGTGAATGAATAGTGATTGTGCTGTAATACCAGGGCTGCCAAGACTGTCAGAAAGTCAGCAGGGAGGAGGGCCCCAGCAGGAGGCCCAGAGGCACCAACCACTCAGCTGCAATGTCACTGCCAGGACCAGTCACACCACAAGGCCTGGATGCCTGCAACACTAAATCTGTGTGAACATGTAGAGCAGAGAGGATGGCAGCACAGAAAGGGGCATAGCCCCTCAGACAATGGTAATTTGACTGACCTCTCAGTTTATTTCTATGGGTGGCACCACCAGAGCATAATAGTGTTGTTGTCTTCATGCTTTCATGCATTATGATTTCACAATTGTACTCAGTATACATATTTTCCATTGGAAGCTTAATTATACTGAATACAGTGAGGAAGCAGTAATTGAGGCACAATGGAAATGCTCACACATCTAAGGATCTGAGGATCGCTAGAAAGCAAGATAATGAGACCTCCCTTGAGCAGAGGGATTGATGGTGAAATCAACTTCCATTGAAGAATACAAGGTGTACTAAAGCTATGCAAAGTCTTACACGCAAAATGTTACTCCTGCAACACAGCAATGTAATCACGTCAGATAATATATTTACTGTCAGTGGTAGCAAAACCTACAGTATGCGATCACTGAAACGGCACATTAGGTTGTGGGGCGTTAAAGCTAATAATCTCTCGGGGAGATGAGTCAATTCTATGAACTCTATTTCACACAAGTGATTCTTTATTATAAGCTGAACAAAAGACTACCAGATGAAGAGGACGGAACTGGGTTCTGTTCCTGTGTTTGTAATTTTCTGCTTCAATGCGGACTGTGCTCTCGTTTTGTTGGGTGGTTGGAGAACAACATTTCTAGGTCAGCAACATCTAGGCAATTAAAAAGTCCAGTTTTCTCAAATTGCATGAGCCTTTCAAATAAATAGTACCGGTATATGTTTCTAGCTAAGTGAATATACTGATGCAGCTTTCAGCAACCATGGACAGAGGCAGAGGCACACAGTGTACTGCACAGTACTGTAGATCAGGAGGGGTTTGAATTTCAACACCAGTGCTGAAAGTGCATGAGGATCAATGCAGAAGGTCATTTTTAACCATTATTGATTGTTGATTTACATTACAACAACCAAGACAGCTACAAACTAACTAGCTTTAACTCCTGCACATACCTGTAGAGTTAAAGCTCTCCTCGTGAGATGTGTTATTGAGATGAAATACAGTAGCTGTAAATGGTGTGTGCTCCTTTCCTTATTCAACATTTCCAATGCAGCAAAACTAGGGTATGCAGTCAGTGTGAATGTCTATTTCATCACTTCATCTATTCCAATGTCTTCTCCACTGAGCCCCAGACTTCATGAACATTCCAGGAGGGTCTTCACACATTGCTGTACATGCAGCACAGTGATAGAGAGAGCGAGCGAGAGAGAGAGAGAGAATGGGGGGGGGGGGGATTGCAAACTGGAAATCTCCTCACCCAATACTGCAGTAGTTAGTAGCACTGTGGGCTGCTCCCCACCCTGTAGCAGGCTGAGCGGCCATTAATAGTCAACGAGGGGAGACCGTGGGGGATTTCAGTGGGAGCTTGATAATTCAATCTGTCAAGCACAAGCTACAAGCTTGGCCAATTAGCTGGAGAGAAGGCAGCTTTAACCCTGGCCGTTCCACTTTCCTTCCTTCTCCGTGGAAACATCCCTGGCGCGTGTTAAAGCCGCCTCACCATCTAGCCATCACGCCTGCCGAGGAGTGACTGGAGCAAGAGAAGTCCAATTAGGAGAGAAGACCCAGTTTAGAGGGGCTTTCTTTCCCACTGTGGACAATGGATCTCAATGGCAGCACAAGACAACCATTCAAAAGATTATGAGCTTTGAGGTCCGGAGATATTCCCAGAAACATGGAGAAGGTGCTGTAATATATATGTTCTTTACCGAACAATAAGAGTCTGTTTTACATTAGAGGATATACACGCTTAAGTTCTCCACGCCTCACATACATCAGTTTGCCTTCTTCTGTAGCTGCTCAAAACCATCTAGGTGCAATATATCTACAGAAGAAAACACTATTCCCTATTAAAATGTAGAGGATAATGGCCAGATGAGTCTACTCTTTTGTGAGAATGGCTCTCGGTAACATTTTCCAAACCTTATCTCAGGTGCTCAATGCACAGATCTTTCAAAGAACATGTTCTTCTCAGTGCTAAACAGGACATTTGAAGCAGAAGTAGAATGTGTTGATGTTGTTTCTAGGCAAGCCAGATGGAAATGTGTCCCTATTACTGTAGGTGTGCTATTCATAGAAAAGTTTGTGTTCGTATACTCTTGCATGTCACGAGATATGTGATGATTACTTTCTGACTGCTGCAGTGTGGAAGGCTGCTAATGTAGTAGTCACACTGATGTGCCTGCTCTCAAACAGTGCTAAAGGAGGGGGAAGTGCTGCGTTTATAGACCGATGGTCAAGCAAGGACTGGTAATTGACCGTTAATTGACAGGTAATTGTAAATGCTTGACAGGTGTACTAGAATGCCAACAAATGAGCCTTTAGTGAGCTCCCTTGCTTTCTCTCTTGCTCTCTGTCAGTCTCATTTGGGGGGGAAGAATTCTCCTCTCTTGGCTGGCCCTCCCCGCTCTCTCTTCCCTCGTCTCTCTCTCTCTCTTCCCTGCTCCTCTCCTCGTCTTGCAGAGCTGATGAGAGCCAAAGGGTCGGGCTCTGCTAAGTGCCACGTGCCAATTATCATCCTCCCATATTCTGTGGATCCAGATGCTTCTTAAAGTGATACAAAAGCAACTAATTAAACACTTAAGCGAGTGTGTGTGCGCCTTGCGTGTGAGCGGTTGAATGCTGGAAGCGTGGGGGTTTATGAGAAAAGAGGACATGCTGAATGAAGGACAGCGCATAGTGAAAGACAGTCCTCCTCCTTTCATCCTCAAGGAGTATATGGGAGAGAAAGAAGAAGAAAAGGTTGACCTTCATATGGGAGGTTGGTCGCATACTGTTTTTTTTTTTAAAACAGCTCCCAAGCAGAATTCTCAGGCTGAGTCATAATTGATCGAGCAATTATTATGAATTACTTTCAAGATGATCAAATGGAGGCACAATAAACCAGAAACATGCTTTTGGTTCCTTTACTTTCAATAATTATGTTATTTCTCTTCATTTGGGTTTAATTGTGCTGCACACAGATAGAGGCAGGAACATAATGAGCATTTGCTGTTCTATTACTGTGGATTGGTTCAGTTGAAACTAAACCAGCTAAAGCATTCAGCTGGTTCATGCATGGCTATTGGGGGAGACACGGGTGGCAGAGCAGTAAACATTTGCTAAACCTCAAAGCAAAGCTTCAGTTGGCACAAGGCTGTAAGAAGCAGTATCTTGGATCCAAACAGAGTTTATCAAGCTCGTATTTCATCTGGAAGCAGGAAGAAAAAGAGGTAGTGTAAGAAATGCTAATTACTTAAGACAAAGGCTCCCAACACTAAAGACATGTCTTAATGTGTATGTGGTGGCACACACATATTTAACTCGCATATCTGTCTCTCATCAATGGGTGTGTGTGTGTGTGTTTGCATGTGCATCCCCACAGCCTTTCAGGCCATCTGTATATTATGGCTGTCTGAATGCCAGCTCCATCCAGAGACACCAGAAAATCAAGCCCACACACTGGGCTCTGACGCATAGTCCCTAACAAAACCTCTTCGACTAGTAATTCTCTACATTTCTATTCCCTAACATGAGGTCTTATTTTCTGAAGGTTGTGTCAGAACACACCAAGGTCATTTATGTGTTCCCAACATTACAGTCTGTTGCAGTGTCCAGCACAAGCAAGCCGTTGACATTTTGTATTGGAGGAGGCAGGAGGCCAGTCCACATTTAAAATGCAGCAAACCTGTTGGGGAGGTTATATTTTTTATTTTTTTTGTATTTGGCATTGAGATTGCCCGCCTGTATTTTGGCACACACGGTCTGAAAGAAAAAAGAGCTTGCATTACATCAGCGAGGCATTAGGAATATTAACTTCACTGTTTAAAAGCTGGAGAACCATTAGCATTCCAAACACAGACTTCCCAATTAATATGTGATATCCTGTGCCTGGGTCCAGACAGGTTGACTCCACACGTGTGCCTCTGTGGCATTACCGAGCCAGGTTCCAGTCTGGAAGGATGTTGAGGAAACATCAAAGTGGGGGAGACAGAGACAATCAAACACAACTGGTACAACAGCTTAATCCCAACCTTTAGCGCTAGCAAAGGAAAGGACTGATAAATGAATTTTTTCATCTTGGTGGATGAAGCGAGCGGGCTCAACTCCTATATGATGCGGGGTGCACAAGGGGCTTTGGGTGGAGAGGGGCACCATTAAAAAGCATGATTAAGCAGGCTACTTACACCAGTGTTGGCAGAGTTCAGACGTGTTGGATGAAAAGGAAAAAGGGCTTTTCTGATGATCCTTCACTGTGATCTACATATCTGTGTAGGCTCGGCCCTCATTTATGTGCTCTCTGTCACCTGGAGCTGCATGGCAAATGGTCCAGGAACACAAGGAAAGCACAAAAGACAATGCTCAAGGACTAGTCAGCCCTTCCCCCTCTGAGGGGCCAAATGTATCTCTTTGTTACAATATTCAGAGGACTGGCTATTGAATGCGTGATAGAATAATACTGTAGTGTCCATGTCTGGTATCTATCTGAAACTTGTTCACTGAGTTTCACTCTGATGCTGATATGGATGTATTATCCCTGTATACAGTATGTACAGGGTGAACTCTGAATTACTCTACTATGCAAAGAGGTTATATTGTCTTCTCAGGAATTTTGTCTTATTTACATTGGTCTCATCCCCCACACAACCTTTAAATGTTGTGACACCCTGTGGAGATTGGGCCTTGGTGGTCAGGTTACACTGTAAACTTGGTATCGTTTGATAGGTCAATTGTTGTTGGTTTTGGGTTGTGAAGGTTACACCTTCAGATCTTATAAATGGAATTAAATGCCTTTATTCTGTCTCTTATCCTGTATCCAGTCCATGGAGGAAGGTTGTATGATCAGTTCTCATTTCTTAGCTTCTAGGACTTTGTCCTGGTAGGCATCTCTTTGTTCATGCTTTGTCTTGTAAGTTAACCTTATAATATATATGCTTTGTAATGCTTGTTAATGCTTTTGACTTAAGCTTTATGCCTTGTATGTGAATCCATTCATTGTATATGTTAATTAAATATCTGGCTTTGATATAGACAATTCTCAGACCAATTCTTGTTAGTCAATGTCAACTCATTTCCTAATGCTTGCTTGTATATTTTAATTATCTTTATGGAGTCAGATGAACATTTAAATAGGCTAATTGCTTAGTCTTATTATGAGTCGCACGTGAGGTATATATAATATGCACCCAGATCATATTATGGTCTTCATCAATGCTTTTATGAACCCATGTTTTATAGACTGGGATCTTTCTAGTCTTCAGGAAAAACACTAATGATTCAGGCATGATGAACCTCATTATCTCCTTCACCCATGTACATACGCTTCTACTTATACTGTTAGTTTGATCCAGTACACCCTAAAAAATGTTTTACTGTGTACATGCAGATAAATCCCTGCTTCAATGGCAGATAAAGGAAAGAGTTTGCAGATGGAAAGAAAAAGAGAAAGAGAGAGAGAGAGAGAGCGAGGCTGAGGGGGGAAAGACACAGGAGGTGGGAGGAGAGTAAGAGGAGAGAGAAAGACAGGAAGGGGGTGTTCTGTAGAATCTGGACCTCCCTTCATCAGCAGCGAGAGCCTCAGCGAAGCTGACTTTTTTGAGTTAGTGCAGCAGGGACCCCCCTGTGCACAGCACCTAAGAGATGTTAGCTTGGAGATAAACATCACAGAGAGACACCAGATTAAAGCAGTGCTCTGCTGCTACTGTGTACATATAAACACTCACACACCAAACAGTGTACCTGCTTAACAGACTCACGACATGATTAGCAAAGCCACGAGGTCTGATTATCTGACACACATTCTGTAAAGAAAAATCTTAGACCTAACTTATTCACATTAAACTGTCAAAGAGCAATGCTTACATATTTTGATTGTGAAAGTTTTATGATCTTTTTCCCCCCTTCACTTACAATGCATTAGAGTGAATGTTAATTAGGTGATCCCAGTCAGCAAGCAGAGAGGCTGTCTAAAGCAGTGGAACATCATCACCCAGCCAGCTCAAATCAACTGTTCTATCTGCTTTGATAACAAAGTGTTGTGTTGTAGCTACAGTCTAGTGAGCTGTTGCTTTAATTTTGAACAAGGACAAAAGACAAAGTTGGGTTGTTTCTGTTGGTCTCTCTCTGTCGTCTGGGGATACAATAAACCTGAGTTCCGGACGGCGGGCACTGCTATACAACACTGCCCAGAATCAGGTTCACACCCTTTCTTTCTTCTTTATTGGTTTAATAATAGAGCAACTTTGGGCATTGGGAAAATACTGTATCCTCCCTCTGAACTCATGCTATGGCAAATATGAACAAGTTTGTTTTAGCATCTCCTGAGAACAGAACAGGCACAGAGATATAATTACAGAGAGACCCCTGGGAGAAGACACCAATCACAAACGAACATACACACACACATGCACAAACACACAAGCATGTGCATACACGTGCACACACACTGTAGTGTGGAGTATTCTTACTGGTTGTCATATGGGTTAAGATGCGTTTTCTGCATTATATACTGTATATGAATGTTACGAAACCCATAACTAGCCTACTGATTTTGCTGCACTCGTTATGTCTAGAGGTCTTAGGCCTAGTTAACTGGTCTGGAACCTGAATCAATGTGTGCATTTATGTGAGGAATCAGTGTATGTGCCTAGGTGTTGAATATACATGTACCAAGGGAGACAGAAACCTTACCTTGGTCCAGGGCCAGCTCTGTCTTGACTCCTTTGGGTCGGTGGGCCCAAGCGGATTATTAAGTTCAGATGGTGATGGGAACAAATATATACAAAAAGGAAAACTACAAACAGGCATGCCTAACAGTTAAGAGCGTTGGGCCAGTAACCGAAAGGTTGCTGGTTCGAATCCCTGAGCCAACTAGGTGAAAAATATGCTGATGTGCCCTTGAGCAAGGTACTTAACCCTAATTGCTGCTGTAAGTCGCTCTGGATAAGCGCATCTGCTAAAATTTACAAATACAATTTAAAAAAGGCCTCATGGCTACCAAATGAACCAGCAGCCTCACGGCTTGCAAGCTGGGACACTGACTGATGATCTTAATTGGCAACACCTGATGTGCTTATCAAGCCTTGGCTCAGCACCTAGACCCGGTTGCTGCTACATGGGGGATGGAGTGTGGAAGTGTATCCTGGATAGTGTGTTTGTCTATGTCCTAACACTAACCTTTCCCTCCATATCATAACAATGAAATGTAATTATTTTTTCTCTGTTACTTATCTCAAATGCTAGGAAATTGAAAAGTTCTGTCTTTGTATCTATGGCTGGTATGACTAGGTGTTTAGTGGCTCAAGGTGCTTAAGGAAGGTTGCTAATTCCTCTGCTTTGAAGTTGAGAGGGCACATGATGTGAGTGAATTGAGTCTTCCATTGACATGGGATTGATGCATTGGTACCATGTCTAAAAAATTTGATCCATTTGCTCAAACATCTGAAGGGCAGCAGCATAAACATACTTTGCTGTGACTACATTAAGGATAACTCTCCTTATCTCTTCTCTGGCCTCAAGGAAAGGCTGTAGGTAACGAAACAAACAAGAAGCCAAGCCCAAAACATTCCCTCCTGGAAACATCATCTTCACTCACAATGGTTCCTCTTTATCTCTCCAGAAACACCTGCCATATTGGTTCCTACTTATCTGGTGATTACAGTTGTAGTCATTTTGTTCATCATTCACAAAACATTATTTTAATGCACAGTGGCTGTGGCCTCGCTGACTGAAACTCTTGAAACATGTTGTTCTGAGTGTAAAATGTTGTTGGCTCTGGGATTGTTATTATTCTGAGTTAGTGAGGAGACGAGCAGAACTTCTAGACAGAGATCTGATCAACACTACAATTATTGGCTGTCGTGTTACAGTCTATAGACCAAAAGTGAATAACGCATTTACATTGCCTAGCAATTAAGACAAAGTGAGATTACATCAAGTTTAGATTCCCAACTGACACAGGATATGCTCTCTGAAGTGCCATTATCGACAGTTCAAACTGTGAACTATGACATCAGAATAATTTTGTTGTGGTGGTTATGAATTTTAGCCTATATAGTGCGTGTGCTACTTGTCTAAAGAAACTATTTCAGCACACATTCTGCTCAGAGATCTCTCACATCAATGTATCACCCAAAGAGATAAAAAAATAGATGAAGCGCTAATTAAAAGATGTGAAGGTGAGGAGGATAATTTACTTCAGGCTAAGACACACTGATAATGAAACACATTGAACAGTTTCCATGTGACTGACACTGGAGCACAAACGTAGAGATGCACTTTGAAATAAATGTAGGAAATTAGGAATAATAATACCACTGATATATAATTTGAAAGAATGTCTTCATTGAATAAGTACTCACATAGCCTCTGGGATCTCCTCCTCTGCTACAGAAGCTCCATGTCTCAAAACATATTCAAATCTGTCAAACAATAATTCAAAAGACTATTACAATAGGCAGTTCCTATTTACATATTTCACGTGACTTTAAAGCCTTAATATGACATGAGCTTGAAAAAGTGTTTCAGCAATTGTGTGGGGGACGCACACGTTCACAAGCTACATCTTGACTTGCTGTTGTTATAGGCTACAGGGTGGATTGCCCTACGGTATTCCAGATAGTAACAGGTATATTTTAACATATCGACTACAATCTGCTTCCACTTAAATTCCCACTTACACTATGTTTATCCTCAGCATACTTTCATTGTAGAACAGGAGTAGTATATTCCCAGAGAGAATGCATTATCAAAAATTATGCAAAACTGAAAAATGGGTGCCTACGCCTCACATATTGGGTGTGTCCCCGATTACCTGAGTGGGATCCTTTATTACAGTAGTGAGGATAATAAGATCATGCATAGTGAACCAGTCCTGTCACTACATTGTATAAGGACAGGCATAGTACCAGCAGCCATGAATTCCAGTCCATCTGAGTCCATGTATTCAATCTGAATGTAGTCAATGTACTGTACATGTCAGCCATTACCGACCCTCATTCAATATTTATCTGCAGGTTAAGCAGATAGAAGTAGAGGGAGAATCGAGTTAAAGCTGACAGCTGGAAAAGAATATGAAAGTCTACATTTCTTCTGAAGGCTTGTCCCAGTTTGGTACCCTTACCTCAAGGCATTTCTTATTGATTCTAACTAGCCATAAACACAATTGGTGAAAAACTGGTTATTGCAATAACCAGAAACGAATACATTAACATAATGGCTGTTATTTTCCAGCATGTATTGCATGAAATGTGTCGACTGAAAGGGGACTACAGGTTTGTTCTAGTGAAGTGAGGCATGGCAGGAGAGGGAGAGCAGCAGCACCAAGCCTTCGTTTACAACTGAACATAATACAGGGAGCAATACTGCCCTCTGCTGTTCAATTCACATGTAAACAGAAACTTTATCAAGTAAATGTTTGTTATTTTAAGGAGAAAAGAGAGTAGCCATACTCGTAGAGGCGTACATAAAGGTTGACATCCTGGCTTCTCAATCACACATATGATATCATTAGAGTACAGGATTGGACCATAACATAGTATGCGTAGGATTCAGGGTCTTCCCAGAACCAGGTATGTTGTACAGGTCTGGAGCCAGAACGTTGTGCTAAAATTAAAGATATACATTGAACAACAACCAATCAAGACATGAATCTGCAATAAATAAAAACTGGGCACAAAACTGCAGACTACCTCATTCCATGCATCTGAATGGTACAAAGTGACTTTTCTGTGTATTTGTGTTTAGCTATAGGCCTGTAGGCCTACATTAGTAAACTGATATATGTTGATTGAATTAAACAAACAAGAGGTAGGCCAACCCATAGGCCCTAAATGTACAGAGAATATATATGCAGGACATTCCATATCAACTCCAGTCAAATTAGAGAGTGTTAGATCTGTTGGGTTCTGTTGTCAAGATGTGGATGGCAGCAATTCCTTGAATGAATTGATTACTAATCTTGGCTCGTCCCTGTCTCCGTGAAATTGTGGAATGCATTCAAGTGGCTTCCCTTTGTTTGCCAACCAGTCTAGCAGGGCTCCCGATAATGAGTCAAATCCAAGCCAGCTCACAATGAGGAACAAATCCCAACTCAAATCTCATAGCCTGACGATAGCACCGGCTTTTGATTCCTTTCATAACCCTTGTACCGTCATAGCAGGGTGTCTCCCTTCCTCCACACCACCTCTGTAGAGTAATTACAAAGTTTATTATTTTATTTTGCGTCCTCTGTATCAGGGTCCTCATCTTTGACAGCAGTGGCTCAAATTAAATTCTGCCATCTGATAATGAAACCTATTAGGTCCTCCTGGAACTCTCCAGACTGGCAAACAATGCCCAATACAAGCCCTGGTAATAACCAGGAACAATAGAACGTGCTTGCCTTGGCAGCAGAAATAATAAGCCTTCGTAACCCTCTGACTTATTCAAACACTTTCAAAGTTTGAATGATATAGCAACATCCTTATACTTGTACTTTGGAATTCCACTTCGGGAATTTCTCCTCCTTTTTGGGCTTTTGTCTAAACATTCTTACTCTAATGTGACTGTCAAACCATGTGTCAAGACCACTATAAAAGCCCAAGAACCTCTAGGAATATCCTCAAGAGAAAACGTATCAGTTAAATATGGCCTTCCAACAGAATGCATACAGAGGGGATCAAAGCTTGAATCTTCAGGTTCATTTGCAAAAATATATAAATTCATGAATTTGCTCTTAAAAGGGCATTTGCTGAGCTGTGGCTAAGGCCCTGACAGCCTTAAGTGCTTGGTAACATTGTTTATTGGTCTCAGTCTTTCACTCTGTTAATTACTGGATTCAGGGAGGGGAGCAAAATGCAGAGATGCAGCCAGCTAAAGGCCCTGGGATAGAGAGAAGAGAAGAATAAAAGTGTTGCTCTAAGAGAAAAGGTAATGGTTATCACCATAAAGGACACTGCACAAATTATAAAAGAAGAAGAGTTGTTTGTCGAATGGTCACTGCAGGAGGAAAGTAGCCTATCGACAGTGGTGGAAAAAGTACCCAATTGTCATACTTGAGTAAAAGTAAAGATACAGTAATAGAAAATGACTCAAGTAAAAGTGAAAGTCAACCAGTAAAATTCTACTTGAGTAAAAGTCTAAAAGTATTTGGTTTTAAACATACTTATGTATCAAACGTAACTGTAATTGATCAAATATACTATCAAAATTAAAAGTATAAATAATTTCAAATTCCTTATATTAAGCAAACCAGCCGGCACCATTTTCTTGTTTTTTTCATTTATAGATAGCGAGGGGCACACTGTAACACTCAGACATAATTTACAAACGAAGCATGTGTGTTTACTGAGTCCACCAGATCAGAGGCAGTAGGGATGACCAGGGATGTTCTCTTGATAAGTGCATGAATTTGACAATTTTCCTGTCCTGCTAAGCATTCAAAATGTAACGAGTATTTTGGGTGTCAAGGAAAATGTATGGAGTAAAGAGTATATTATTTTCTTAAGGAATGTAGTGATGTAAAAGTAAAAGTTGTCAAAAATATCAAAATAAAGGTAAAGTACAGACACCCCCAAAAACTACTTAAGTAGTACTTTAAAATATTTTTACTTAAGTACTTTACACCACTGCCTATCAATACTGTCCTGCAGTCTCAAATCAAATTTGATTAGTCACATGCTTCATAAACAACAGGTGTAGACTAACAGTGAAATGCTTACTTGAGTGCCCTTCCCAACAATGCAGAGAGAAAGAAAATAGAGAAATAATAGAGAAGTAAAATGTAATAATAAAGGTAGCCACCACATTTGGCAGTGATTAGAGCCTCGAGTCTTCTTGGGTATGATGCTACCAGCTTGGCACACCTGTATTTGGGGAGTTTCTCCCATTCTTCTCTGCAGATCCTCTCAAGCTCTGTCAGGTTGGATGGGGCGCGTCGCTGCACAGCTATTTTCATGGCTGTCTAGAGATGTTTGATCGGGTTCAAGTCCGGGCTCTGGCTGGGCCACTCAAGGACATTCAGAGACTAGTCCCGAAGCCACTCCTGCGTTGTCTTGGCTGTTTGCTCAGGGTCGTTGTCCTGTTGGAAGGTGAACCTTTGCCCCAGTCTGAGATCCTGAGCACTCTGGAGCAGGTTTCCATCAAGGATCTCTCTGTACTTTGCTCTGTTCATCTTTCCCTCAATCCTGACTAGTCTCCCAGTCCCTGCCACTGAAAAACATCCTAACAGCCTGATGCTGCCACCACCATGCTTCACTGTAGGGATAGTGCCAGGTCTCCTCCAGGTGTGAGGCTTGGCATTCAGGCCAAAGCGTTCAATCTTGGTTTCATCAGACCAGATAATCTTGTTTCTCATGGTCTGAGTCCTTTAGGTGGCCTTTTGGCAAACTCCAAAATGGCTGTCATGTGCCTTTTACTGAGGAGTGGCTTCAGTCTGGCCACTCTACCATAAAGGCCTGATTGGTGGAGTGCTGCAGAGATGGTTGTCCTTCTGGAAGGTTCTCCCATCTCCACAGAGGAACTCTGTCAAAGTGATCATTGGGTTCTTGGTCACCTCCCTGACCAAGGCCCTTCTCCCCCGATTGCTCAGTTTGGCCAGGCGGCCAGATCTAGGAAGAGTCTTGGTGGTTCCAATCTTCTTCCATTTAAGAAAGATGGAAGTCACTGTGTTCTTGGAGACCTTCAATTCTGCAGAAAGTTTTTGGGTTACTTCCCCAGATCTGTGCCTCGACACAATCCTGTCTCGGAGCTCTACGGAAAATACCTTTGACCTCATGGCTTGGTTTTTGCTCTGACTTGCACTGTCAACTGTGGGAACTTATATAGATAGGTGTGTGCCTTTCCAAATCATGTCCAATCAATTGAATTTACCACAGGTGGACTACAATCAAGTTGTATACTCAGGGAGAAAAAGGTGTAGATTCACGCGCAGAGCACGGCAGGTGTTTATTTCGCCTTCGCAGAAGGCAGGAATCGTGGTCACAGGCAGGCACTGGTCATAGACAAGTAGGCAAACAGGCAGGTGAATCAAAACTAAGACTGAAGGCTATAACTGGTTCTCACAAACGAGTTAGGAAAAGGCTTAGTAGAGTCAAAACTAACAATACCTCACAAGGCACAAATAGAATGAACTGAACTAAATAAGGAGCTGATGAGACCAGGTGAGTAACTAACACAGCTTAAATCAATGAACAATAATGAAAGGCAGGGCTACGTTCCAGAACACAAAGAAACAGGGCTACATTCAAGAACACAAGGTGAATTAAGAAAATAAATACAGAACCTTACAGTACCCCCGGCAGGTTCCCCTCCGACATCCAACGGTGGGGGCGCACTTCGGGTTGAGACTGGAGGATGAAGAGGACTGTAAGTGACCGGTTTTAACAGAGACACATGGAAGGACGAGGAGATTTTATACTGACGGGGTAACTGGAGGCGGTACGTGACAGGGTTGATGCGATGGGTTATCTTGAAGGGACCAATGAAGCGAGGACAGAACTTTTTACAGGGGAGGCGGAGCAGGATGTCTCTGGTAGAGAGCCACACACGCTGTCCGGGGTGAAAGAGTGGCGTAGGTCGGCGCCGTCTGTCGGCAAAGCATTTCTGGGTATTAGAGGCTTCCTGCAGATGCCGGTGAATGGTCTCCCATACCCGCTCACTATGCCGAAACCAGTCGTTGACAGCTGGGACAGTACCAGGCTCTGCCTCCCAGGGAAACATGGGTGTTGGTAACCAAGTACACACTGAAACGGAGTAAGGCGGAGGGATGAATGCATGAGTGAGTTCTGAGCGTATTCGGCCCAGGCCATATACAGACTCCAGTCGTGTGGAGAGGCAGAACATTGTTGGCAGAGGTACCTCCCTATTTCTTGGTTCAGGTGTTCCGTCTGCCCGTTGGTCTGGGGATGGTACCCGGAGGAGAGGCTGAGGGCAACCCCCAGTCAGTCACAGAAGGCCCCCCACACCCAGGAGACAAACTGGGGCCCGCGGTCAGAGACGATGTCCTCCGGAATCCCATACAGATGGAACACCTGCTGGAACATACACTCAGCCAATTCCATGGCGTTAGGTAAATGAGGAAGAGGAACCAAACAACACATTTTTGAAAAACGGTCTACTATGACAAGGATGGTGGTGTTACAAGAGGATTCTGGAAGGTCTGTGATGAAGTCAACAGCTAGGTGGGACCAGGGTCTGGGAGGGATTGGAAAAGGTTGAAGCTTACCGGAAGGGAGATGATGAGGGCTTTTGGTTTGGGCGCAGACTGGACAGGAGAGTACGTAATCCCTTACGTCGGATGCCAGTGAGGACCACCAGAATTTACGGACTAGAAGTTCGGTGGTTCGTGTAATGCCCGGATGTCCTGACCCTAAGGACGTGTGACACCATTGCATCAGTTGAGGTCTAACAGCTGCTGGTACGTAACTCTTCCCAGCTGGTGTCTCAGGAGGAGCCGGGTCTGAGGTTAGGGCTTCTTGTATGGCAGAGTGAACCTCCCACTGTACCGGTCCCATAATGCAAGAGGAAGGAAGAATGGATGTAGGGTCTGAGTCAAACTGGCGAGAGAGCATCAGCTTTTACTTTTTTCTTTTCAGGGATGTAAGTAACATGAAAATGGAAGCGTGTGAAGAAGAGAGCCCAGAGGGCTTGTCTGGAGTTTAACCTCTTGGCCCCTCTGATATATTCCAGATTACGATGATTTGTTAGGACAAGAAAGGGATGTTGTGCACCCTCCAACCAGTGGCGCCACTCCTCGAGGGCCAGCTTGATGGCGAGGAGTTCTCTGTTCCCCACATTGTAATTCCTCTCAGCGGAGGATAACTTCCTGGAGAAGAAGGCACAGGGATGTGATTTTGGAGGTGTTTCCACCCGCTGAGAGAGTATGGCTCCTACTCCTTCGGAGGCATCCATCTCCAGGGTGAAAGGAAGGGTTGGATCAGGTTGGCGAAGGACAGGAGCTGAGGTGAAGAGGCGTTTCAAGGTGTTGAAAGCAGTCAGGGCGGTATCAGTCCATTGAAAGGTCCGGGTCTTTTGGCTGGTAAGGGCAGTGAGCGGAGCGGCAGTAGAACTGAAGTTCCGAATGAACCGGCGATAGTAGTTGGAGAACCCAATGAAACGTTGGAGTTCCTTAACGGTGGTGGGTTGTGGCCAGTTACTGATGGTGGTGACTTTGTTCTCATCCATGCTGACCCCTCCAGGTGTCAGTACGAAACCGAGGAAGTTTACCGAGGTTACATGGAAGGTGCTCTTTTCAGTCTTCACATAAAGGTTATGGTCAAGGAGCCGTTGAAGAACCTTTTGTACATGCTGTATGTGTTCCTTCAGGGAGTGGGAGTAAATCAGGATGTCATCAATGTAGACGATGAGAAAGCGGTTGATGTTATCCTGGAAAACCTTGTCCATAAAGGATTAGAAGACGGCGGAGGCGTTAGTAAGGCCGTAGGGCATGACCAGGTATTCATAGTGCCCTCGTGCGGTGAAAAGGCCGTCTTCCATTCGTCGTCTTCACGTAAACGGACAAGGTTATATGCACTTCGCAGGTCGAGTTATGTATAGATGTTGGCCCACTTGTTCAAGGGTCGCTGGGATCAGAGGAAGAGGGAAACAGTTCTTGACCGTGACGTCATTCAGGATACGGTAATCAATACATGGACAGGACCACCGTCCTTTTTTCAATGAAGAAGAAGCTGGACGCAGCCGGGGAAGAATAAGGACGAATGAAACCGTTTGAGTGTTTCATCAATGTAGTTCTCCATTGCCTCATTTTCCAGGATAGATAGGGGGTAAACACAGCCCTTCGGTGGGGACACTCCAGGGAGTAAGTCAATAGCACGGTCCCCTGGGCGATGTGGTGGCAGAGTGGAGGCCCTGATTTTGCTGAAGACATTGCTGTACTGGGTGTATTCAGATGGTATGGTAGGTGGCACTGCAGAGGCAGAGTCCTCAATGGTGGTGGCTCTGGAGGGTAGGCTGAGACAACTGGTGAAGCAGGTAGAAGACCAGGACAGTAGTTCACCTTGTCGCAACGAGATGGCAGGGTCGTGACGACAAAGCCAGGGGTGTCCGAGGATGAGTGGCTGTTTGGGGGATGAGAGTTCCATGAGTTGAATGGTTTCGGTGTGGAAGACTCCAATCTGGAGGGTGATGCTCTGTGTCAGGAGCGTAATGAAGCCAGTGCCCAATGGCTGCCCGTCCAGGGTGTTAATCCTTAAGGGAGGGGTGACAGGTGTTGATGTCAATGTCAAGCTCTTGTACTAGCTGGTGATCGATAAAATGACCTGCTGCTCCCGAATCTATCAAGCCCTCTACATACTTAGTAACCCCCTTCATGGTTATCAATACTGGGATGGAGAATTGCTTCTGGGAGATATTTAGCAATAAGGACACG
The DNA here is from genome assembly GCF_020615455.1 of Coregonus clupeaformis. Taxonomy (NCBI): domain Eukaryota; kingdom Metazoa; phylum Chordata; class Actinopteri; order Salmoniformes; family Salmonidae; genus Coregonus; species Coregonus clupeaformis. The sequence continues at coordinate 29,118,589 of NC_059221.1, read as the reverse complement.
CCTACCTGCATGGCAGCGGAGGGACCCTTCTCATCTCTCCATGGGGGACGAACAGGGCAATGGCTGAGTAGATGATCGTTCCCTCCACAGTATAGGCAGAGCCCTTCTTGGATCCGCCTTTGACGTTTGATACACGGGAGAGGAGCATGGCCCAACTGCATGGGCTCTGGAAGACTCAGACGGGATGACGGAATCATGGAAAGAGAAGGTTTCAGGTTCCTGGGTGGCAGAGTTCTTCGGCGGTCGGCGGTCGATGGAGATGGACATACGAATGTATTGATTAAAATCCTGAAGGTCACCTCTACAGGCCAGCTCCACCTGAAGTTCCCTGTAGAGCCCTCTTCGGTAGACGGTAAGTAAAGCAGCCTCACTCCATCCACTCCCTGCAGCCATGGTGCGGAACTCAAGGGCATACTCGGCAGCTGAATTGCGTCCTTGTTGAAGGTCTATGAGGAGGTCTCCTATAGGACGACCGGAAGGATTGAATACCTCTTTGAAGAGGGTGTGGAAATGGGTCTCGGATCCGAGATCTGTGCTATTGGCAGTCCATATGGCGGTGGCACAACAAAATCCACCCTGCTCTTGTCAGTGTCGAAGTTAGTGAGGTTGTGCTCAATGTATTTGCTGCATTGCATCAGAAATCCCTGACATTTCCCAGGTGAACCGTCATATTTTCCAAGCATGGATATGAATGAAGGAGGGCTATGGGTTACAATACCTAGCATCGGAGGAGTAGGGATAGGCTGGCGGAGAAGATGGCAGATTTCCTCCATACGCTCCTCTTGCTGGGTTAGGCGCCACTGTAGCTCCGCTGAATCCATTCCGTTTTTAGGTGAGGTATTCTGTAATGAATACTCAGGGAGAAAAAGGTGTAGATTCACATGCAGAGCGTGGCAGGTGTTTATTTCGCCTTCGCAGAAGGCAGGAATCGTGGTCACAGGCAGGCACTGGTCATAGACAAGTAGGCAAACAGGCAGGTGAATCAAAACTAGGACTGAAGGCTATAACTGGTTCTCACAAACAAGCTAGGAAAAGGCTTAGTAGAGTCAAAACGAACAATACCTCACAAGGCACAAACAGAATGAACTGAACTAAATATAGAGCTGATGAGACCAGGTGAGTAACTAACACAGGTGAAATCAATGAACAAAAATGAAAGACAGGGCTACGTTCCAGAACACAAAGAAACAGGGCTACGTTCAAAAACACATGGTGAACTAAGAAAATAAATACAGAACCTCACAGTAGATGATCTCAAGGATGATCAACGGAAACAGGATGCACCTGAGCTCAATTTCCAGTCCCATAGCAAAGGGTCTGAATACTTATGTAAATAATGTATTTCTGTTTCTTATTTTCAATACATTTGAAAACATTTCCAAAAACCTGTTTTCGCTTTATCATTATGGGGTATTGTGTGTAGATTGATGAGGAACAAATGTAATTTAATCCATTTTAGAATAAGGCTGTAACGTAACAAAATGTGGAAAAGGGGAAAGGGTCTGAATACTTTTCGAATGCACTGTAAGTCAAGGGGTATGAATACTTTCTGAAGGCACTCTAGGTAAAGTAATTACAGCAGATGCACAGCAAAACATACTGTATCATCAGAGCTAATGAGCTTAGTGCTGTTTTTAGCTTTAGGGAAGGACTTGATATCCTACTTTGGAGCAGTGTTTGTATTTTCTGTATTTATTAAGGATCCTCATTAGTTCCTGCCAAGACAGCAGCTACTCTTCCTGGGGTCCAGCAACATTAAGGCATATATATATATATACAATTTAAAATATGACATGAAATTACATTTCATAACACTTTACCCAATACATTTATAGTGTGTTCCCTTAGACCACTACTCCACTATCACATATTTACAATACAACATCCATGTGTACGTGTGTGTAGTATGTGCAGTAAATGAGAGCTAATACATTATAATAACATCTATATTTAAACAAGAAGCGGAATGGAACACTTTGTATTTAAATATGAAATATCCAAAGGTATGAGCAACAGGAAAATCACAGGAAGCCTAATAGTTAGAAAATATCAATACATGTTTTTATTTTATTTTATTTCACCATTATTTAACCAGGTAAGCCAGTTGAGAACAAGTTCTCATTTACAACTGAGACCTGGCCAAGATAAAGCAAAGCAGTGCGATAAAAACAACAACACAGAGTTACATATGGGGTAAAACAAAACATAAAGTCGAAAATACAACAGAAAATATATATACAGTATGTGCAAATGTAGCAAGTTATGGAGGTAAGGCAATAAATAGGCTATAGTGCAAAATAATTACAATTAGTATTAACACTGGAATGATAGATGTGCAAGAGATGATGTGCAAATAGAGATACTGGGGTGCAAATTAGCAAAATAAATAACAATATGGGGATGAGGTAGTTGGGTGGGCTAATTTCAGATGGGCTGTGTACAGGTGCAGTGATCGGTAAGGTGCTCTGACAACTGATGCTTAAAGTTAGTGAGGGAGATAAGAGTCTCCAGCTTCAGAGATTTTTGCAATTCGTTCCAGTCATTGGCAGCAGAGAACTGGAAGGAATGGCGGCCAAAGGAGGTGTTGGCTTTGGGGATGACCAGTGAGATATACCTGCTGGAGCGCATACTACGGGTGGGTGTTGCTATGGTGACCAATGAGCTAAGACAAGGCGAAGATTTGCCTAGCAGTGATTTATAGATGGCCTGGAGCCAGTGGGTTTGGCGACTAATATGTAGTAAGGACCAGCCAACAAGAGCGTACAGGTCACAGTGGTGGGTAGTATATGGGGCTTTGGTGACAAAACGGATGGCACTGTGATAGACTACATCCAATTTGCTGAGTAGAGTGTTGGAGGCTATTTTGTAAATGACATCTCCGAAGTCAAGGATCGGTAGGATAGTCAGTTTTACGAGGGCATGTTTGGCAGCATGAGTGAAGGAGGCTTTGTTGCGAAATAGGAAGCCAATTCTAGATTTAACTTTGGATTGGAGATTCTTAATGTGAGTCTGGAAGGAGAGTTTACAGTCTAACCAGACACCTAGGTATTTGTAGTTGTCCACATACTCTAGGTCAGACCTGTCGAGAGTAGTGATTCTAGTCGGGTGGGCGGGTGCCAGCAGCGTTCGACTGAAGAGCATGCATTTAGTTTTACTAGTGTTTAAGAGCAGTTGGAGGCTACTGAAGGAGTGTTGTATGGCATTGAAGCTCATTTGGAGGTTTGTTAACACAGTGTCCAATGAAAGGCCAGATGTATACAAAATGGTGTCATCTGCGTAGAGGTGGATCTGAGAGTCACCAGCAGCAAGAGCGACATCATTGATATACACGGAGAAAAGAGTCGGCCCAAGAATTTAACCCTGTGTCACCCCCATAGAGACTGCCATAGGTCCAGACAACAGGCCCTCAAATTTGACACATTTAACTCTATCTGAGAAGTAATTGGTGAATCAGGCAAGGCAGTCATTTGAGAATACCAAGGCTATTTAGTCTGCCAATAAGAATGCGGTGGTTGACAGAGTCGAAAGCCTTGGCCAGGTCGATGAAGACGGCTGCACAGTACTGTCTATTATCGATCGCGGTTATAATATCGTTTAGGACCTTGAGCGTGGCTGAGGTGCACCCATAAACTTTCGAAAGGCAGGGCAGGATGGATATAGGTCTGTAACAGTTTGGATCTAGAGTGTCACCCCCTTTGAAGAGGGGGATGACCGTGGCAGCTTTCCAATCTCTGGGGATCTTAGACTTTACGAAAGAGAGGTTGAACAGGCTAGTAATAGGGGTTGCGACAATTTCGGCGGCTAGTTTTAGAAAGAAAGGGTCCAGATTGTCTAGCCTAGATGATTTGTAGGGGTCCAGATTTTGCAGCTCTTTCAGAACATCAGCAGTCTGAATTTGTGTGAAGGAGAAGCGGAGGGGTCATGGGCAAGTTGCAGTGGAGGGTGCAGAGCTGGTGGCCGGGGTAGTGGTATCCAGGTGGAAAGCATGGCCAGCCGTAGCAAAATGCTTGTTGAAATTCTCGATTATTGTAGATTTATCGGTGGTGATAGTGTTTCCTAGCCTCAGTGCAGTGGGCAGCTGGGAGGAGGTGCTCTTATTCTCCATGGACTTTACAGTGTCCCAAAACTTTTTGGAGTTAGTGCTACAGGATGCACATTTCTGTTTGAAAAAGTTAGCCTTTGCTTTCCTAACTGCTTGTGTATATTGATTCCTGACTTCCCTGAAAAGTTGCATATCGCGGGGGCTATTTGATGCTAATGCAGTACGCCACAGGATGTTTTTGTGCTGGTCAAGGGCAGTCAAGTCTGAGGAGAACCAGGGGCTATATCTGTTCTTAGTTCTGTGTTTTTTGAATGGGGCATGTTTATTTAAGACTGAGAGGAAATTACTTTTAAAGAACAACCAGGCATCCTCTACTGACAGAATGAGATCTATATCCATCCAGGATACCTGGGCTAGGTCAATTAGTAAGGCCTGCTCGCTAATGTGTTTTAGGGAGCGTTTGACAGTGATGAGGGGTGGTCGTTTGACCGCGGACCCGTTACGGACGCAGGCAATAAGGCAGTGATCACTGAGATCCTGGTTGAAGACAGCTGAGGTGTATTTAGAGGTTAAGTTAGTCAGGATGATATCTATGAGTGTACCCATGTTTACGGATTTAGGGTTGTACCTGGTAGGTTCGTTGATAATTTGTGTGAGATTGAGGGCATCTAAAATGAGGGAAAAAAGTATTTGATCCCCTGCTGATTTTGTATGTTTGCCCACTGACAAAGAAATGATCAGTATATAATTTTAATGGTAGGTTCATTTGAACAGTGAGAGACAGAATAACAACAAAAAAATCCAGAAAAACGCATGTCAAAAAAGTTATAAATTGATTTGCATTTTAATGAGGGAAATAAGTATTTGACCCCCTCTCAATCAGAAAGATTTCTGGCTCCCAGGTGTCTTTTATACAGGTAACGAGCTGAGATTAGGGGCACACTCTTAAAGGGAGTGCTCCTAATCTCAGCTTGTTACCTGTATAAAAGACACCTGTCCACAGAAGCAATCAATCAATCAGATTCCAAACTCTCCACCATGGCCAAGACCAAAGAGCTCTCCAAGGATGTCAGGGACAAGATTGTAGACCTACACAAGGCTGGAATGGGCTACAAGACCATCGCCAAGCAGCTTGGTGACAACAGTTGGTGCGATTATTCGCAAATGGAAGAAACACAAAAGAACTGTCAATCTCCCTCGGCCTGGGGCTCCATGCAGAACTACACGGGAGGATCTTGTCAATGATCTCAAGGCAGCTGGGACCATAGTCAACAAGAAAACAATTGGTAACACACTACACCTAGAAGGACTGAAATCCTGCAGCGCCCGCAAGGTCCCCCTACTCAAGAAAGCACATAAACAGGCCCGTCTGAATGATTCAGAGGAGAACTGGGTGAAAGTGTTGTGGTCAGATGAGACCAAAATCAAGCTCTTTGGCATCAACTCAACTCGCCGTGTTTGGAGGAGGAGGAATGCTGCCTATGACCCCAAGAACACCATCCCCACCGTCAAACATGGAGGTGGAAACATTATGCTTTGGGGGTGTTTTTCTGCTAAGGGGACAAGACCACTTCACCGCATCAAAGGGACGATGGACGGGGCCATGTACCTTCAAATCTTGGGTGAGAACCTCCTTCCCTCAGCCAGGGCATTGAAAATGGGTCGTGGATGGGTATTCCAGCACGACAATGACCCAAAACACACGGCCAAGGCAACAAAGTTGTAGTTGGGGATGGAAATTTCAGGGTTGGCGGAGTGTACTAACGCAGTGAATAACTCAAACTTAAGAAGTAGACTTCTGATTTTAACGTGAAGAAAACAAAGGCTTTTACGGTTACAGAAGTCAACAAATGATAGCTCCTGGGGAGTAGGAGTGATACTGGGGGCTGCAGGGCCTGGGTTAGCCTCTACATCACCAGAGGAACAGAGGAGGACTAGAATAAGGATACGGCTAAAGGCTTTAAAAACTGGTCTTCTAGTGCATTGGGTACAGAGAATAAAGGGGGCAGATTTCCGGGCGTTGTAGAAAAGATTCAGGGCATTATGTACAGACAAGGATATGGAAGGATATGAGTACAGTGGAGGTAAACCTAAGCGTTGGGTAACAATGAAAGAGATAGCATCACTGGAGGCACCGATTGAGCCGGTCTCGGCGTGTATGGGGGGTGGAACAAAGGAACTATTTGAAGCAGTTTGAGAGAGACTTGGGGTTCTACAGTGAAATTGTATAATAAGAACTAACTGGAACAGCAATAGGCAAGGCATATTGACATGGGAGAGAGGCATAAAGCAATCACAGGTGTTATTAGAGAGAGCTAAGACAACAACTGGTAATGGCGATAAAGTTTTGGCTGATGCTAAATGGAATAAACAGGACAGGGTACTGTGTAAAGGAACAGTCCAGCAGGCATCAGCTGTGCAATCATAAGGTCCAGTGAACAGCAATGTGTTACATTTGCATTTTAGTCATTTAGCAGACGCTCTTATCCAGAGCGACTTACAGGAGCAATTAGGGTTAAGTGCCTTGATTAAGGGCACATCGACAGATTTTTCACCTAGTCGGCTCGAGGATTAGAAGCAGCGACCTTTCGGTTACTGGCACAACGCTCTTACCCACTAAGCTACCTGCCGCCCTAAGTCCAAGAGCAGTTCAAATTGGTGCTTCTGCACAGCGAGCAGGAAGCACGGTTGTAGTTTGCGTGTGCTACAGGGGTAGTGGTGATTAGCCTACAGCAACATCCATTCGACATCCATTCGGTTGCGGCTAGCTAGATCCGGTGTTAAGCTCCAGTGATTCAGTTATTCCGGCAGAAAATCCGATGTTCTGGGTGAAAACCGCTAACCGCTAACGGTGGCTAATAGCAAGTAGCTAGTTAGCTAGCTGGCTGGCTAGTTTCAACTGGAGATTCTAGATAAAGGTGAGTAAATAATAGAATCCGTTCCACATTGAGTGAGGCAGGTTGCAGGAAAGTATATTTAGAAGAAGGATGAAAATTGTGATAGGGAAATATATACGTAAAATAAAAATAAAAAATACAAAAAACAGGCTACCTTGGACAAGACCATGTAAGAGAACACTACCACACAAGAGAACACGACCGCACTGCTACGCTACCTTGGACAAGACCATGTAACACACACTAGTATGGCATTCAGTCAATGCCTAACAATATGAGGTGGATCACATCAAATGTCATAGGAACACAGTGGTGAGTTAATTGTCTGTATATTCCTCATGTTGCTTATGATAGCTAATTACGGTATTGTACTTTTTGGGGTCCTTAACTGAATACATTTTTAAAAACCGAGGTGCATTTCAATATAAAAGTTAAAGGTATGGTTAGGCTACAAATAATTAGATTCATAAGTCTCATTTGTTTTTAATGCTTACATCCAGAGTGATGCCTAGACTGTATAAGCACTATAATGGCACTATAATGACTTTAATACAGGTTGTATTTAAGACACAGACAATTTCATAATTCCTCATAAGTGTGAGAATGTAAGTGAATTTCAGAATGGTCTGTAATACCAATACTGTAACATTGAGGCAGTAAAGCCTTATTGAATCATTGAAACACTCACATCTGTTTTCACAATGGGTGGCACTTAAAGATAATGCATCATAATAAGCTTTTTAGTGCTTTCATTTAGATCTAGCAAAGTGGAAGCCAGAAAACAGATGGTAGATCTGTACTCACACTTTAAACACAACCTTAGTATTGAGTTTGGGACTTGAGATTGTGCCTGTTTTTTTTGGTATCTAGCCTACTTGCATAGAGATTCACCTCCTGTCTTGTGTGAGATAACACATAGAAAAGACAATTGCCAGTTGTGAGCCAGATAGTGTAGGGGGCTCCACAAGGGGCATAGATTCCCAGGTGATGCTCCTGATGTTTCTACTCTCATTCAAATGTGTTCCACAGAACGATGGTCTGGAAAAGTGTGTGTTAGCAGAGCATTTGTCAAACTAACTAACAAACAGCATATTTTTTCATATGTCATATTTTCAGAGAGAGACAGAGAGAGGCAGAAAGAAAGAGAATGCCGGAGAAGGAAAATAAGAGAAAAGCTCTGAGCGCGAGGTGTAGAGAGACTGGAGTGAGGAGCCCAGGAGTATAGTCATGCAGGAGATTCAGTTTCCCTCTTGGTGGTGGTGGAGGATGAGTCGTATGTCCAATGAAGCGTCACAATGCATTTTGAAGCTCTCACTGTTTGGAGATGACTGGCTCACTCCAGTGCCTTCTGCAAACACAGTGAACAGTGTTTTAAGGCATGGTGTCCTGGTGGGATGCAGTTATTAACCCACACCATCTGAAACACAAAATCCTCCTGTCACACTGTGCTATGGCCACAATCATTCCCTCCCACCAAAACAATCACACCTCTCCACATATCACTCAGCTATTGTTGTTGACATACAGTCTAAAGAACAGCTTTATCAATCTGTTCAATCTGCATCATTGACGTCATAAGTGGCACAGTGTTAACAAAATGAAGAGAAGAGAACAAAACAAACAGCCCTTAGCTCAGTACCTCAGGGTCTCGCATCAGACCACAACCTCCTCCAGAACCTCATCAGATTCACAATATTCAGACATTAGTCTACATGAACATATCCACCTGGATCCTCAGAGCAGAAATTGAGTGTTTTCTATATGGTGTAAGTGTGTGGGGGATACATCCACATAGTTGTACAGACAACCTGACATTGAAAATGTCCTTTCTTTTGATGAGCCGTCATTTACAATGCATCAGAGACAAGAACATGATGGCAATTTCATTCAGCTCGCACCATCCATGCAAGGAAAATCCCCATTCTAATTAACATCCCCACTGACCCGAGAATAAACATTTATTTTCCCATCTTCTGCACACGGCAAGGTTTTTTCACATTGTCCTTTGATAGCTTCTGATTTACATTTTCTCCTTTTGCAACATTCCACACTCCGTAATTTATGCATACAATTCATGCATAATTAATTTCGAATTTACCACTAAGTTTTCAAATACCAAAACTAATTCTCTAATAATAGAGGTGTGTAGGTCTCCCTCATTAGAAAATGTTTCCATTCTCTTTTTTTGGTGAAGGATGGAAAATACAATAACATTTTGGCATAGTGAAAATTATTAATTTCCAGTGTCAAGACTCTGTGAACTATACACTTGATTATTTAACATTTAGGAAGGCGCCAGTTCAGCCGAGTGTCAGACAACAAACTTGCTAAACACTCAGCAGCACTACAATTTAAAAAGGCCAATTCCAAAGTGAGCACATGATTATGTAAATTACTTATGATGTATAATAGAGGACAAAGTGTCCCTTTAAAGGAAACTGACAAGAAATAAAATGTATATACACATTTTACCAGGATGCTGCTGCAAACAGCTATGTGAAAAACGCATTGCTTTTTTAATCTAACAATTTGTGTCACAAAAAGCTCAAGGGAATCTCCCGGACCTCTGGACTTCCACAGGTGTTTATCACAGAGCTAGTGGCTGTCAAGTTCTCTGTTTTGATTACTAAGCAATTGTGGTCACAAGCTCCACTGATCTAAACCCATACGTTAAATAATCATAGTGGGAATTGAGCATACCCCTGTGAACTTATGCAAATCTGTCCCAGGAAAACTGTTAGGGTACTGTCAAATAAGACAGTTATTTGTATGGTCATCTGTGTCCTCTCTGGTCAAATAATACACTGCTCAAAAAAATAAAGGGAACACTTAAACAACACATCCTAGATCTGAATGAATGAAATAATCTTATTAAATATTTTTTTCTTTACATAGTTGAATGTGCTGACAACAAAATCACACAAAAATGATCAATGGAAATCAAATTTATCAACCCATGGAGGTCTGGATTTGGAGTCACACTCAATATTAAAGTGGAAAACCACACTACAGGCTGATCCAACTTTGATGTAATGTCCTTAAAACAAGTCAAAATGAGGCTCAGTAGTGTGTGTGGCCTCCACGTGCCTGTATGACCTCCCTACAACGCCTGGGCATGCTCCTGATGAGGTGGCGGATGGTCTCCTGAGGGATCTCCTCCCAGACCTGGACTAAAGCATCCGCCAACTCCTGGACAGTCTGTGGTGCAACGTGGCGTTGGTGGATGGAGCGAGACATGATGTCCCAGATATGCTCAATTGGATTCAGGTCTGGGGAACGGGCGGGCCAGTCCATAGCATCAATGCCTTCTTCTTGCAGGAACTGCTGACACACTCCAGCCACATGAGGTCTAGCATTGTCTTGCATTAGGAGGAACCCAGGGCCAACCGCACCAGCATATGGTCTCACAAGGGGTCTGAGGATCTCATCTCGGTACTTAATGGCAGTCAGGCTACCTCTGGCGAGCACATGGAGGGCTGTGCGGCCCCCCAAAGAAATGCCATCCCACACCATGACTGACCCACCACCAAACCGGTCATGCTGGAGGATGTTGCAGGCAGCAGAACGTTCTCCACGGCGTCTCCAGACTCTGTCACGTCTGTCACATGTGCTCAGTGTGAACCTGCTTTCATCTGTGAAGAGCACAGGGCGCCAGTGGCGAATTTGCCAATCTTGGTGTTCTCTGGCAAATGCCAAACGTCCTGCACGGTGTTGGGCTGTAAGCACAACCCCCACCTGTGGACGTCAGGCCCTCATACCACCCTCATGGAGTCTGTTTCTGACCGTTTGAGCAGACACATGCACATTTGTGGCCTGCTGGAGGTCATTTTGCAGGGCTCTGGCAGTGCTCCTCCTGCTCCTCCTTGCACAAAGGCGGAGGTAGCGGTCCTGCTGCTGGGTTGTTGCCCTCCTACGGCCTCCACGTCTCCTGATGTACTGGCCTGTCTCCTGGTAGCGCCTCCATGCTCTGGACACTACGCTGACAGACACAGCAAACCTTCATGCCACAGCTCGCATTGATGTGCCATCCTGGATGAGCTGCACTACCTGAGCCACTTGTGTGGGTTGTAGACTCCGTCTCATGCTACCACTAGAGTGAAAGCACCGCCAGCATTCAAAAGTGACCAAAACATCAGCCAGGAAGCCTAGGAACTGAGAAGTGGTCTGTGGTCATCACCTGCAGAACCACTTCTTTATTGGGGGTGTCTTGCTAATTGCCTATAATTTCCACCTGTTGTCTATTCCATTTGCACAACAGCATGTGAAATGTATTGTCAATCAGTGTTGCTTCCTAAGTGGACAGTTTGATTTCACAGAAGTGTGATTGACTTCGAGTTACATTGTGTTGTTTAAGTGTTCCCTTTATTGTTTTGAGCAGTGTATATGCACTATACTGCCACTGATACTGCATGTAGTCCAATGAGTATGAACTGTATGTCTTTGAAGTCATTCTACCGTATACTATGTTGCCTTATATAAGGGACCATACCTTACCAATATTGAATGTGACCTTGAACAAAGAAATGTAAAATTATTTTTAATAACCAAATCATTAACCTATAGTGATAGCAGCATCAATACAATAACAAAGCAGTTGAGTCTCTTTCTTCTTTTTAGACTGGGGGGATGATAAGTGAAGGTGAAAGTCAAACTGGCTAGTATTCTGAGCAGGGATGGAATTATCCCCACCAACACTACGAGTCAAATTAAAGCAGTCAAGTGTCAAAACTCGGCAATTAATAACTCCTCTTCCTGTCTGTGAGGCTTTAATGGAGCAGAAGATTTATCAAGCATTAAGAGCTTAACACTTCCTTGCTGGGGCACAGCTATTTGTCAATCACCAAAGCACTCTTTTGCGCTAGCCAACTTTTGTCACTTTCTTTACTTGAATGTCACATTAAATGAATTTGTTTTGGGTGATCAATCGTTTCCTTCTGGCCTGTGCCCGCTGCTGCCCTGCCCTCTCTATTTGTCTTCTTGTTTGAAAAGTTGTGGCAGGGAAGAGGATATATATAAGGGAAAATTGTGTTTAAATAGGAGATTGGACATAATTGTAAACTCATTGCAAAACCATTTTACCTTGAGTTGGAATTACTTTGAAATTAGTGCAAATTCTGAAGGATTTACCTACTGTAAAGCTGAAATTAGTTATGTTTAAACATTAAGTGTTGGTGTGGGAGAGGTTACAATTCCATTAAAGTCCAAATAGAAACTGAATGTAATGAGAGAACAAAAAAGTCTGGAGATCCTCAATAGTAGAAAAATAAATAGCCTGGGGAAACAACTGATTTACCTCAGCAGCTTTATCTTCCTAATGAGTTGGAATGAACTTGGCATGAGTTTGCAGATAGGTGTGGTAATGTACATTTAAAGATTGTGAAGAAAAACACAGGCAGATAGGGGTAAAATATAATTTTTCCTCTTTACCATTACATTGCCTTCTATTTTCCATATGGGCATCTCTGGTGTCAGCAAACAACGTGGAGCAGGGAAATAATTGCAAATATCCCAACACGGCAGCGCCATGCTTTTCCCTGCACCAGCGTGATGCATTTAGTCTTGCGCACAAACTGCCTTCCTGGACCACAGGATCCATTTTCATTTCCCACACAAACGCAGCGGGTGCTTGGCAGTTGTTTGGCAAAATTACATGGTGCAAGGATTTCTTTTCAATTTTATTTTATTCATTGTTTTCCGCTGGATGGATGAGCAATGTTCAATGAAGAAAGAGGGACAACTATAAGTAAACAAGAGACAGGAAGTAGGATAGAAAACAAGTGTCTGAAAACAAGTGTCTGTAAATAAAATGTTGAAGACTATATATGTTTTAAATTAATCCTTCAATAAGTGTATGGTGCTGGTAGTCAGTCTAATTATAACTTATAAAATAAATATTTTAATAAATGTTTCTTGAACCCTCTGTCATCATAATGTAATACCCTGTTAAAACCATGTATTAGAAACACTATGTTTTACTACAGCTTTCGCTGTTGAGCCTATGTTGTATGCATTGCATCAAACAAATGTTGCTTTCAAGTGCAAACTACAAAAGAAATGACATGTCAATAATTTAAGAGTCACTGTTGGTTTGAATTCTTTAATGTGCCTTCCACTTAATTAGTTTGACCTTTACGTTGTAAACTAAAGTAAGCTGGTTTGGTTTAGCCAGTTAGAAGCCGTGTTACATTGTTGGGCCAATCACGTGAACTCTGGGTTTTCTGTTGCAACAAAATCTTTTAGGATTCGGACTCGTGACTCTGCTTGAGACGTGAGAGAAGAGAGACAACACTATTTGTTGAGCTGGAAGTTTTACATCCTTGAAGATACGGATTGCATTTAGAAAAAAGAGTGAACAGAGGACTTCTTTTGTGATGCTGGGCATTTTCCTCCATGGATTATAGATAGGCATCGGCCTTGAAATGATTGTTTAAGGGAGTTTTGCTTCGATACCGTGAGTAACATTGGGTTTCCATTCATTTTCTTGAATGATTCCTCACGTCTTCATTGAGCTCCAAACGCGGGTGCCAACAGTGTCAGTGGTGGAGGTATTAAAGCGGCAATCAGCAGTTAAAACAATGATAACATGTTTTCCCCACCCCTGTTTCAGTACAAAGCTGAGGGATAGGGCTGGAGAAATGTAACCACTCTCAAATTCATAGACAGAGCTATGGATGCAAGGGCTGACCATCCATGATATCAACATTATAGTTTTAACCATGTTTTGAGGCTATATAGTGTTTGTTTAAATTTGCGTTGTTTACAAATATTGGAGTGAAACAAGCTTATATTTTGGGTTCTGATGGGGTACGACAGTTGAACTAAGCTTATGAGACATTTTCAAGTTATATTCTTAAAAAATCAATGGGTACAATTAATTAACTCAGAAGTACAAAAATGGATGAAGCAACTGCAGATTGCCCCTTTAAGAGTGCACTCTATACCCGGGGGTTATATTTTTATTATAGATCTTATCTGTCGGAAAGATATCAGTTCGTCTCTGCGGATGGTTTGTCCTGTGACAAATCAATGGTAAGTTTTGGTGTTCCTCAAGGTTCCGTTCTAGAACCACTATTGTTTTCACTATATATGCTACCTCTTGGTGATGTCATTCGGAAACACAATGTCAACTTTCACTGCTATGCAGACGACACACAGCTGTACATTTCGATGAAACATGGTGAAGCCCCTAAATTGCCTACCCTGGAAGCCTGTGTTTCAGACAAATCCATGCTTTTGTCACTCTCTACACTGGCTTCCTGGCTAGGGCTAATTTCAAGGTTTTACTGCTAACCTACAACGCATTACATGGACTTGCTTCTACTTATCTCTCCTGTCCGGGGCCACAGCTCTCTCTCTCTCTCTCTCTCTCTCTCTCTCTCTCTCTCTCTCTCTCTCTCTCTCTCTCTCTCTCTCTCTCTCTCTCTCTCTCTCTCTCTCTCTCTCTCTCTCTCTCTCTCTCTCTCTCTCTCTCTCTCTCTCTCTCTCTCTCTCTCTCATTATTTTACCCTGCTGGTTATCTATGAACATTTTGAAGAGCAATCTGGCCTTAATAACCATGTACTCTTATAATCTCCACCCGGCACAGCCAGAGGTGGACTGGCCACCCCTCAGAGACTGGTTCCTCTCTAGGTTTCTTCCTAGGTTCCTGCCTTTCTAGGGAGTTTTTCCTAGACACCGTGCTTCTACATCTGCATTGCTTGCTCTCTGGGGTTTTAGGCTCAGTTTCTGTATAATCACTTTGTGACAGGAAAGAAAAGGGGGATACCTAGTAAGTTGCACAACTGAATGCATTCAACCAAAATGTGTCTTCCGCACGTCATCAGTGCCCGGGGAGCAGTTGTTGGCAGATTTTTCAACCTTGCCAGCTCGGGGATTCAATCCAGAGGCCTTTCGGTTACTGGCCCAATGTTCTTAACCAATAGGCTACCTGCCTGGTGTTAAAAGGGCATTATAATAAAATGTCATTGATTCATTGATTGATACAAGATAATATATCCAAGTCAAATTAAATTCAGTGTGTGGTTGTATTTTCTTTGAGTCAGTTAATTCTTGTTGCATGAGAGAACATTCTGGAAACAGTAATCTAAGCCTTTATATATGTATTTGTAATATCCCTAGCCTCTTGCATTTTCCCTTAGCGAATCATTATCACACAAGTTAAGTTACTGAGATGTCCTTTTCACCAGTATTCCCATGCTGATTTATCTGAGTTGTGGTGAGCGGGTTACAATAAGACTGATATAACATGTTACACAACTGATGTCAGGAGTCATTACAACTGATGTGAGGTTCATATGGCAGTGAGGGTCATGCTAGTCATTATAACATATGATGACATAACCATAACATAAGTGGCACCTTTTATCGGTCATAATGCCCTCATGAACTCCTAATTACTTCAAGCTAATTAGCGAGCTAGAAAATTTGTGAAAGTAATAGTTGATCATTCCCATTCAAACTTTATTCAACCAGCACTTGTCATGGTCAACTTAATATTAGTCAGTTGCCAATAAGGCATAAAAAAAGAGGTATTTCGTTTAGTGGTATCATCAATGATTATTTTCCCATTACTAATTCTTGTTATGACATTAACTTTTGAGGAAGAGTAAGCAGAAACTAATCATAATTAGAGAAAAGCTTCAAATGTCGGTTCCGCTAGCTGAAAGTTCTCTCCCCACACTCATGTTATTACATATCTGAGTTTTTAATTCCCGCTGGCCCGAATGCTAATTTAATGCTATGCTAGCACTACTTCCAACTAATTGCTTATGCTAATAACAAGATGGCGTATTGAACACACAGCGGTGCGAATCACCTCAAGATAAAAACTTAATATTCAATATCAGTAAGTTAGACTTAATATTAGCACTTCATATACTCGTGGGTAATAACATTCAATCTGGATAATAACACAAAATAAATCATGAGGCTAGAGAAATGTATCGACAAATATTACAACAACAAGCAACACTCAAACATGACAGAGGATAAACAAGGAGAATCAATCTCCAAGAGAAAATGCGACTCCTCGACGGATACAGATGAATTATGCTTTTCACCACTGGGACTGGTAAGTGTGGAAAGCGATCTGTTGAAGTCGATAAATGACAAACTAGGCATACTACAGTTGGTCATTAAGGATGTAAAGGAGTTGAAGGCAAGTCTTGAAATGAGTGACAAAAAAGGTGCGATAATGGAGAAAGATACAAAAAAGCTAAAAGGGACAGTCACTAAAATAGAAACGGACGTTAAGGAACTTAAAAAGGAGAACAACTTTCTGAGAGAAGCCTTACTAGACATACAGACTAGATCGATGAGAGAAAATCTAGTACTTACGGGTATCCAAGAAAAAGAAGGAGAGGTTACCAAAATCATTGTGAAGGACTTCTTACTTACAGCGCTTCAAATCCCACTCGATGCTGTCGATAAAATCCAAGTCGAACGTGTACACCGTTTCGGACAAAGAGGACAGAGATATGAGCGTCCAATCGTTGCCAAATTTGCTTTCTTTAAGGATAAAGTAATGGTTAAAAGGTAAAAGACTTGCTGGCATGAAAATAGGCATGCATGATCAGTTCCCGAGGGAGATTGCAGAACGGCGCAAAATTCTGTACCCAATCTTCAAGGAAAATAGATTAAAAGGGAAGCGTGTTGCTCTCGTAGTCGATAAACTGTATATTGACAACCAAATGTTCCGCGACACAAAGACTACTCCATGGCTATTCTGAAAGTTCTAATAGAGGAGTCGAATAATGGAACACCCAATACTAGCCATGGTAGGGATTGTAATAATAAAACACATCTATAGTATTTTATAAAGGGATAAGACGGTATTACAAGAAAGGATAACAAGCAAAATAATACATCTTCAAATATAACTAATTAGAACACAAGTACTCAATCACCATAGTGGAGATAGAAACATAGCAAACAGAAGACATAAAAGGCACAGTATGTGGGTAGGTGTGGATGTATTGTGATGGAAGGTGTGGTGTGCGTTTTTGTGTTTGGA
Organism: Coregonus clupeaformis; assembly: GCF_020615455.1. Lineage (NCBI taxonomy): Eukaryota > Metazoa > Chordata > Actinopteri > Salmoniformes > Salmonidae > Coregonus > Coregonus clupeaformis. The sequence goes on along the minus strand of NC_059221.1, from coordinate 29,101,638 downwards.
AAAGTGTGGCATTAAGTGAGTGAAAAATGAAATGGTTGCATATCCCAGAACCAATGTGTGTCTGTGAGCGAGAGCTTTCAATTTTGCGCAGATGAGGGATATACATTTTAAAATAAAGTATACATCTAATCTATTATTTTATTGTCCTATCATGATGGAACGGTCCCCAACCCTATATCCTAGACACCCACCTGAGCGACCCATACACCAAAGAGAAGTCCCCATCTGTTTTATGGCCCTGCTGTAAGTTGCCTATATGCAGCCAAAACAGAAAGATGAATGCGGTCAGAGACCTACTAGAGCAGCACCGCCCCTTCAAGATTCTGAGCCTGCCTGGCAGGGTTGGTCCTACAAAGCCAGAGCCCCCTAATGGGAGAGTATAATATACAAGGAAATTCTCAAAGCTGCTAATGAGAACCTTGACAACCTTGTACCTAGACGGTGGGGATTCCGGTGGGGTACCCCCACCCAGGTAGTGGCAGTGCTGGCACCACTGGCTGCAGTAACCCATGGGGAGGGGGTCACACTCGGACAATCAGAGAGGGGGCATATTATTGTGGCCCTGGTGGCACAAAATAATCAAAGGTCTGACTGCACGGAGATGCTTGGGGAAAATGTTTACAACGGGGAACCAGAGTGTTTGTGTCTCAGGGGAAGAGGTTGGATCTGATCTCCATCACCTAGGACTTGACATAGGTTAATCAAATCTCAAATTTGTGTCAATTTTGCACGCTTTCTCAAACAGCTGTAACTGTATATGCATTCGTAAATCAGGTCCTTTCTTGAGTGGGGCTCTGGGATGTAACAACCGTTGAGCATCTGAGGTTATGGTTGATTGTGGAGGAAAGGGGTTGAGCGCGTTAGAGTATGTGCGTGTGTGTTTGTGTATCCCACATCTGTTGCAAGGGGGTAAGGATGTTAGGGAGACTATGGGATGAACCACAATAATTGTTTGCTAAAATAATAATTGCTTGACAAAAATGTAAAGTAATACAATGGCAATCCGGGTTATAGGTAACAATCCTTCGCATGAACTGCCAACATTATTACGCATATTAATTGATAATGATGGAAATCATTTTTAATAGCTATATATATATATTGAGGTGAGTGCATTGGAAATGCTTTTGGCGGTTGACCTGCTTCTGTTTTGTGGGTGGCACTGTATGCTGTTTTCGAAGGATGAGTCCTGGCCTCTTGGGGGGCCTAGGGATCCGGGAGGACGGGGGTGGTATGCCGATCACTGGGAAGGCAACCCAACTTGGGATGGGGAGGGGCTTTAGCGGGGGGAATAGTGGAGAACAATTGGAGGGTTACTTAGTAGCAATGCAAATATCATGGTACAGCTATATGGACACTCAATCACTATGGTCACTATGGTAAGTGGTGAAATAAGTATAGCCAGTTATAATTAACAGATACAGTAATAACAAAAGAAGAACAATATTTACATGGCTCAAAGAGAAGGAATATAATATCTATTTTTTAAAAGGAAACTCATTCAACAATTCTAGATGAAGTTGTGTGGAAAAAAGACTGGGGGGTGGATATACTTCTCCAATGGGCAAAGAAACTCAAAAGGGGTGATGATATTAATGAGCAGTAATTTCAATCCGAATGTGCAAATTGTCCAAACAGATCCGCAAGGTACAGTGGGGAAAAAAAGTATTTAGTCAACCACCAATTGTGCAAGTTCTCCCACTTAAAAAGATGAGAGGCCTGTAATTTTCATCATAGGTACACGTCAACTATTACAGACAAAATGAGAAAATGTTATCCAGAAAATCACATTGTAGAGATTTTTTATGAATTTATTTGCAAATTATGGTGGAAAATAAGTATTTGGTCAATGACAAAAGTTTCTCAATACTTTGTTATATACCCTTTGTTGGCAATGACACAGGTCAAACGTTTTCTGTAAGTCTTCACAAGGTTTTCACACACTGTTGCTGGTATTTTGGCCCATTCCTCCATGCAGATCTCCTCTAGAGCAGTGATGTTTTGGGGCTGTCGCTGGGCAACACGGACTTTGAACTCCCTCCGAAGATTTTCTATGGGGTTGAGATCTGGAGACTGGCTAGGCCACTCCAGGACCTTGAAATGCTTCTTAGGAAGCCACTCCTTCGTTGCCCGGGCCGTGTGTTTGGGATCATTGTCATGCTGAAAGACCCAGCCACGTTTCATCTTCAATGCTCTTGCTGATGGAAGGAGGTTTTCACTCAAAATCTCACGATGCATGGCCCCGTTCATTCTTTCCTTTACACGGATCAGTCGTCCTGGTCCCTTTGCAGAATAACAGCCCCAAAGCATGATGTTTCCACCCCCATGCTTCACAGTAGGTATGGTGTTCTTTGGATGCAACTCAGCATTCTTTGTCCACAACGAGTTGAGTTTTTACCAAAAAGTTCTATTTTGGTTTCATCTGACCATATGACATTCTCCCAATCCTCTTCTGGATCATCCAAATGCACTCTAGCAAACTTCAGACGGGCCTGGACATGTACTGGCTTAAGCAGGGGGACACGTCTGGCACTGCAGGATTTGAGTCCCTGGCGGCGTAGTGTGTTTACTCCCCCAATACCTCCAAGACCCAACCCTAACTCGGTGAAATCTCTCCTCCAAGATCCGTTTGAGAGGAGAACTTTGTCAGAGAAAGTTCGGGTGAAAGAGCTGGGCCCAGATCAACCTGGACCTCTCAATCAGACAGCAGGCTAGCGAGAAGGGAAGCAGTATATGCGGCGGCTTCTCCCGTAGCTGGTACACCAGGAAGGCTTGGCTAGCTGGGTGCACTGATGCTAATGCTTTATTTTGCTTTCCGTGCTTGCTTTTAAAGACGGGGTCAGATTCACATGGACAGGTACCGGAGTGAGGGATATGAAGCACCTGTCAGAGAAGGTAAAGAAACATGAGAACACCAGGGCACACATGGACAACTCTGTAAAGCTAGCTGTATTAGGAAGGGTGAACATTGCTACGCAGCTGGATGACGGCCACAGGATTGCGGTGAGGAAACACAATGAGGAGGTGGATAAAAACAGGCACATTCTATCCAAAATTATCGATTGTGTGAAGTTCTGTGGGGCTTTTGAGTTGGCCTTGCGTGGGCACGAGGAGACTGACTCCTCAGACAACCCCGGCATTTTCCGGGGCTTAGTGGATTTTGTTGCCTCCCTCGACAGTGTGCTGGAGGAGCACCTGAAGACAGCTACCGTTTTTAAGGGCACGTCAAAGACGATACAGAACGAGCTGTTGGACTGTATGCTGTCAATGCTTAAGGATTACATCCTGGAGGAAGTAAAGAGTGCTGATTTTATCGCCATTCAAGCTGACGAGACGACTGACGTTTCCACCCACTGCCAGTTGGTGCTTGTGTGAGTGATTATCATAGAGCCGTCACAATTATATTTGTTTTAGTATTTTAAAAGGAAAGAGAAGACACAATCAGACGTTGATAATAATGCAGGAAAGTACTACACAGTTTGTAATAATTATTCAGGTGTCCACCAGGTCAATTTCTAGAAGAGGCCTAGTTGTTATTGAATATTAACTTTATTGCTAAGTGAACAGCAGAACAAAATTATGTTGCATCCCTCTCACAAATGTAATAGAAAAAGGCTTTAAAACGTAATAACATCAGTTAATTATGTACATCACAGGTTAAAAGCAGTTACTAGACATAGTTTGTGTGTATATACACACTGTCTGTCTGTCTGTCTGTCTGTCTGTCTGTCTATATATATATATATAAGTCACTGGTTGTGTGTTGAGGGGAATTACAGTGAGTTAAGAAGTCTGATTGCAAGTTATCAAATTAAACTTTATTTTTTTGGACCCAGGGCCTCAATTCCCTCTTTGTGTGGGACAGCGCATCTGACGAGCAGCAACAGCCCATCAAGCGACGGAGGATGCTGGGACCAGGAGAACAACAGAGGTTGGCTATAGAGGTAAGTTGTGATGTAATTGTCAGTGTTTCCCACCTAGAACTTTTTTCAGGCCTGGTAGTATGTAGCCAAAACCCTGAACAATCAGCACCTTGGTAATCATATACTTGAGTTGGACATAGGCATGTGTCAGTCAGGATCACTTGCATCAAAATAGCTTAATTGCAAATTAAAGCTGATGATGTATCTTTACAGGTATGTGATACCATCCTGAGTCATGCCAAAGAGAGGTTCTCCTTCACCCAGCACCTCATCAGCGCAACACTATTGCACGGAGAGTTGTTCCCACAACACAGTGTGAAGTTCCCCGATACAGCGCTTGAAACAACCGTGGAGGCGTACCCCATGTTGAACAAGGCCAAGCTCAAAACCAAACTGTCCCTCATCTATGAGAACAGTGAGTTCAAGGCTTGTAGTGGTGCAGTGCCCCTGTACCAGTTCTTCATGGAGAACAACCTTCAGAGCACTTTCACAGAGACTGCCAGCCTCCTCAAGATCCTCATCACCACACCCATGACAACTGCTGAGTCAGAAAGGTGCTTCTCTACACTGAAAAGGATCAAGACCTTCCTGAGAAACAGCATGACACAGGATCGCCTGAACGCTCTGGCCATGCTCTCCATGGAGAAGAAACTTGTCAGGGACATTCCTGACTTTAATCAAAGGGTCATTGAGAGGTTTGCCACTCAGAAGGACAGACGGGCAAAATTCCTGTACAAATAAGATGACAGACACACACACACAGAGCAGCTCTGGCCGCATGTTTCTTTGTATATAGTTGACCTTAGCATAAAAAATCCAGTTATATATGGTACTCTAGAAAGTCTTAATAGTGTCTTTGCTAATATTACTGTATATATGTTGTTTTGTATCAATTAATTGTTGCAGTTCTGGAGCACATTAACAATTAGTCACATTTAGTATGATCATAAAATACTGTATGCTATTCTTCCAGTCAAAGGTTTGAGTTCATCCACTTGATATCCATTTCTATATTATACATCCTTTCATACAGTGTAAGATTTCCTATAAACTTTATAATAATTTCATGTTATTGTCCACTTTCCACTCTGTTCTGACAGCATGCCTGTTGCGTTGCCTGTTTACTACCAATGGTGAAAAGTTCACTTTAAATGCAAATGAAAGGCTTGGGTTTGTGTAATATGTTTTTGTGTAAGAATGCCTCAACTTTTTAATATTGGCATTAAATAATTACTGAATGTTTCACTGAGCACTGCTGTCCTGCAGTTTGTGTTAAAATATATCGCGATGGTTACAGGAAAAAAAAGTATGGCACAGCCCCACCGAGAATATTTTTCACCAGCCGCCACTGAGTGTGTTACTGATGGTAGGCTTTGTTACTTTGGTCCCAGCTCTCTGCAGGTCATTCACTAGGTCCCCCCGTGTGGTTCTGGGATTTTTGCTCACCGTTCTTGTGATCATTTTGACCCCACGGGGTGAGATCTTGCGTGGAGCCCCAGATCGAGGGAGATTATCAGTGGTCTTGTATGTCTTCCATTTCCTAATAATTGCTCCCACAGTTGATTTCTTCAAACCAAGCTGCTTACCTATTGCAGATTCAGTCTTCCCAGCCTGATGCAGGTCTACAATTTTGTTTCTGGTGTCCTTTGACAACTCTTTGGTCTTGGCCATAGTGGAGTTTGGAGTGTGACTGTTTGAGGTTGTGGACAGGTGTCTTTTATACTGATAACAAGTTCAAACAGGTGCCATTAATACAGGTAACGAGTGGAGGACAGAGGAGCCTCTTAAAGAAGAAGTTACAGGTCTGTGAGAGCCAGAAATCTTGCTTGTTTGTAGGTGACCAAATACTTATTTTCCACCATAATTTGCAAATAAATTCATTAAAAATCCTACAATGTGATTTTCTGGAGAAAAAATTTCTCAATTTGTCTGTCATAGTTGACGTGTACCTATGATGAAAATTACAGGCCTCTCTCATCTTTTTAAGTGGGAGAACTTGCACAATTGGTGGCTGACTAAATACTTTTTTTCCCCACTGTAGATGGATGATTTTAAATAGGTTATTGGTCCATAAACAGATATGGCTCATTAACCTTTACGGACCAAATAATGATGATCCACACTTCTTTGACAATGTATATAGTAAATTATCATCCCTGCAAGCAATACAAGACTCTATTATTATGGTGGGAGATTATAATACTGTTTTAAATAGCTCAATGGACTGTAAAGGAAACCACACTACAAACTATCACCCTCATGCTCTTAAGGAAATCATGAATGTCATGGATACATTACAAATAGTAGATATATGGAGGCTTAAATATCCTGACCTAGTGAGATATACATGGCGGAGACTCAATCAAGCTAAAAATCTTGACTTCTTTCTTATGTCATTCTCGTTGGCACCAAAAGTTTAAAAAGTGTTGATAGGGGACATAATGCGGTCGGACCATCATATAATTGGCATATACATTACTCTTACTGAATTTCCATGTGGGCGAGGATATTGGAAATGTAATCAAAGCCTATTGGATGGTAACTTGTTTTTAACTAGGACAGAGGCATTTATAACTGTTTTTTTCCAACATAACATAGGTACAGCAAATCCCCTTATTGTATGGGACACTTTTAAATGTGCTGTAGTATCTGAACATTCCAGAACTTGGCTCTGCTTGCGGAAACATCTGGAAAACATTACTATAGGGGCCCCCTAAGACAGAGGAGATTCGGATGTGTAAAGGCCAGGGATTGGTCTATAAAAAACCACCCATATTATGTTACATATTATAAATACCATGGTTGGAACAAAGGACGGGGAAAGAATAACATATTAGAGATTGGGTCAGTTGTTCTCCAGATGTCTGCAGGAGTCTGTAAATTGATACTGTAATCTTTGATGTAATAAACCATTATAATCAAGGACAGTGTCAGCGGATTTCTTGTCATCACAGCATATCAGCATCGTTGTCTCGACACCACAGAATGGCGACGAGGACCTTTGGAACGTGTTGCGTCTTACAGCGTTCCATTCATGAGCTACGAAGTGACTCCCGCTCAAGACGCCGGCAGATAAGGTGAGATTTCTCACAATTTTGGGCGCTGGTCAGTTCGTGTGATGTGTGTGTGCGTTGAGGGGATGTACCGTTTGGAACTTGCGTGTGCACTTTGCTGTTATTTGCTGTGGGATAAGAATCCGTTCTAAATTTCTAAATTTGTTTGCGTTGAAAACAACGCAAACAGGGGGGAGTGTCTATAGGAATTGTTAACACTGGGCACACGGATATTTGGCTTGAATAAAATTAAAAGGAGTGTCCAGGAATAGCATGAAGGAATAAGGCCAGGAAATAAGGAAAAAGTATACGACTAGGACATCGCTGATTTAAGGAAGCCCTCAAAAGAGGCGATCATTAGGATGGGCCGTAAATCCTAGGAAAGTCACTAGAGTGAACTTTCGGGTCAGTTCTGGGAACTGGAGTTGTGGAAGATACATTCATTTGCATGTTACCCCTCGACATATAGTTGACGAGGTATATGTTCGAAGTAACCTCTCATTGAATATCTGCAACTCGAGGTAGCAGAAATTTTGGCAGGAACAATGAGAAATAAGGAGCGACGGTAGCATGCTTCAGAGGACCGTATGAATGGATGTATTATTTTCATGTGTGTGTGTTAGGAAAGAGAGTGTGTGTGTGCGAAAAAAATAAAATAAAGACGTCTCTGTTGTGTTTCAGCTGTGTGTCGACTCATGTTATGATAAGATTTATGTTAGAGATATATACATATATATGTTTTGGTTGAGAACAGGGGTTTTAGTTTTTTGTAAGGAAATATGTTAGTTAAGGTTAAAATCTTATGAGTCTCTATAAAAGAGAACGTTTAATAATTGTTAAAAAAACTATGAGCCCCCTGGGAGGACGTTAAGGTTAAAACCTTGTATGAGTCTCTATAAAAGAGAAAGTTTAATAATTGTTAAAACACTATGAGCCCCCTGGGAGGAAGTTAAGAAACTTCAAAGTAGGATTTGTGTTCTATGTTGGTTTGTGAGTTTTGTTAAGTGTTACTGTTTGTCTGTGTTGGAAATAACGGAGGGACAGCTGGTCTGTCTGCTTTCTGTTGTTTAGCTTGGAGAGAGCTGCTTGGGATCTCCTCTCGCTTTGAAATCGCACTGGTGAATGAGCTGCGCATGCGTGGGATTTTATGAGTTTAGAGTTACGTAGAGCAAATATGCCACTCCCCTGCCTGCACTGAGCTGCTGTGACACGCAGAATTAGTGCTACAGACAGAGAAGAAATGGGGAGACTTTGAATATGCACAAATAACGTATTCTGTTTGATAAGTGGCTGTTGCTTAACTATGAAACTATTTGATTGAGATCTATTGAATTTATAAATGAGAGATATGTTGACGGATTAAAAATAAAAATAATTAAATAAATAAATTAAAATGTTATTGCGCTATTTATAATATTCCTGAGTTAAGCCGTTTGCTTATTTCTTAGCGCGAATGTGAACATAGGTATGCATAAAATACTAAATTGTTGTCTGTTTCCTTTGTTCTCCTGTCATGTGAGAGACGAGAAGGAGGGGAAAGAGAGAGAGAGGAGGTGCTGACCAGTGCGTCACGCGACAGTGTGTGATGCCCCGGATCCAGTCCAATCAAGGCCAGTACTGCTCTGTTCACAAAACTTACTTTCCCATACAGGATATTGTGTGTGCCTAGCATATTTCATGTTGTGACAATTTAACAGGGACTTGGCAACAGACTGATCAATTGATGTAATTAAGAATTGCACATTGGAGTTTTTTGTGCATGGGTTGGTTTGATTAGAGTTGGGTTGGAAATCCAGCACTGACATTATTCTGTAAAATTAAGGTAATTGGGTGATTATTAAGCAATTGGTTTGTGAGTGCTGTAGTGTTGCTGGATTACGGGGCTTTCTTTTTTGGATTGTTCTGAAGTTGACTACTTTCCTTTACTTTTCCTGATCGGATGTGGTAAGATTGCCACTAATCAATAATTTGGTAAAATAAAATAAAAAATTAATTAATAAATTAATAAAAATAAATACATTGATAAATTAATTAATTGATTAATTAATCAATAAAAAAAAGTACAAAATAAAGGAGGGAAACTTAAGCTACATAGTCTAAAGTATTTTTTGGTTTACAAATTAATTGGTTTAAAATAATAATACAATAATTCACAATAAAGGAATATAAAATAGTTGTTACAATGGGGAAAAAGGACATCAAAACTATGAAAGTAATTACTCCTGTTGATGTAGTACAAAATAGTAATCCTCTAGTTAATGGTATTGCAAGGTTATCTGGAAAATGGAATAAACGTTGGCCTGACATTGAACAACCATGGCCAGTGGAAGGGACTCTTAACCCAGACGTCATCAAGATAATGAAAGTGCTTGTATCCACGTATAAGGCAGATCAAAAGAAGGGGAAAAAAGGGGAACAACGTAAAGAATAGAGACAAAAGAGAGCTGGGTGTTCTTAAGCTGTTTGAAAATGAAGGACAAAAACTGATAAAAGATACAAAAGATAAAAGAGACAGAGGTATAGAGAAAATGGCAAAAGAGGTGAAGGTGACAGAAAAACTAATGGCAGAAGTCAATACACCATTCTCACATACGGATTAAGCAAAAAGACCCCCACCTTACGAGGAAGAAGTAGAGTTTAAGGACGTCTATCCTCAGCTTCTAGTGATCATTCAGGAGGGTGATTATTGCATCAGAGATGAAGATGAACGAATAATAGAGAGAGGACAAGCAGAAATGACCATAAAGATGAATCCAAACTCCAAAAATAAGAAGGAAACGAGATGTCTGGAAACTAAGGGTGGAGTGAGGTTCAGGAGGATGGAACTTGAAGATGATGATGATCAGAGTGATTCAGAAGAGATCATGGGTGGATATGACCCTGTGATCAGACGGAAGTTGGCCAGAGCGGAAAGAAGGGGTGATGGAAGTTGGAAGAAGAAGAATACAAGAGATTCGAGTTCTGATGAAAGTGAAGATGAAGACAGCGATAAAGATTTGGAGATTAAAGGTGCTTCATATTCAAGAGGATTTTATCCTACAATGACTAGCACAGAAGAAATAGAAAAGGAAATAGAAAAAGATATAGACCGATGCGTATCATGCCTGGATAAGGCCAATAATTTAGAAGAAGTAAGAGAACTGGAAGAACAACTCAAGAAGCTGAAGATACAGAAGTACAAACTGCTGAGAAAAGGATCCCAAGAATTGGAGAAGAGGTATACATTGAGGCCAAGACAAGGGAGCACAAGTAAGAAGATAATGCCAGTGATAATTCGAGGACAGAACCTGGAGTATAAGCCTTTGCAGAATACCGATATGTCAGATATACTTGAGAAGCTGCCTACTCTTCAAGATGGAGCATATCCTTGGATTTCAAAATTGGAAGAAATGATGGTGGGAACACAGTCTGCCATAGGAGACATAAAGAGACTTTTGGCTAATCTCCTTGGGATTCCAGATATGGGAGACATTTTTCAGAGAGCTGGACTTCATCGATATGTGGGGACTGCGGTGAATGATCCTGAATTGTTGGCTGCAAGTAGAAATCGGCTGTGGAGAGCACTGAAAGATATGTTTCCAACAAATGTGCATCCTGACAACATTCTGATTGACCCACTAGGACAACAAGAAAATCCGAGAGCCTATGTGTCAAGAGTTCATCAAGTGTGGAGAAATATTACCGGAAATGATCCAGATGAGTCAAATTGAGTAGTCAATTTTGAGAGCTAAACTGCAGATGGGACTGCCCTCACCAGTAAGGAGCAAACTGGCAGAGGTGGTTGGACTTGGAAGCATGACAAAAGGTGTCTATACAGATCATATAGCCCATCAAGTGGATCTGTACCGGAAAAAGGAACACAACCAGAAAGAACAGGACCAAGAAACTCTCAGAAAACTCAATCAAATACAACTGGTGGAGAATAAGAAGGAGAAGAAACCAGCTTTGGTTATGCAGAATCAGTGTGCACCAAATCAACAATCACTGCCACAGCTTCAACCGAACCAGCTCCAACCGCAATTGTACCAGCCACCAACAGTGGTACCAGTTGTTTCATATCCACAGCCAGTTTCTGGACAGACACAGAATTGGAGAGGAAGAGAACGAGAAGGCTTAGGAAGAGGAAGAGGAGGAAGATTCAAGCCATATTTCCAGCAATCTTCAGAAGTGTGTTATAATTGTGGACAGGTTGGTCACTTTGCCCGTGAGCGTAATGGGCCAGGAGGAAACACCAGAGGGAATTTCAGAGGAAGATACAGGGGCCAGTCAAGATCATCTGGAGGACCGGTGAACCCTTATAGGGGCCCGGAGCAAGGATTCTAGGGGTGCCCAGAAGATCCGAAAGGGGGGTGTCAGCTGGTAGCATCAGGACCGGAAAAAGATCCAACAATTGAGGTGAAAGTAAACAACCGACCATTGGAAGTGATGGCGGATAGCAGAGCTGCTTTTACCTGTGTTCGGCCCGAAGATGCTACACATCTCCCTATGTCCAATCAACTAATTAGGACAATCGGATTTGAGGGAGTGAAACAGCTGATTCCTCTTACGGAACCAATTGAGCTCTGCTATGAAAATCAGAAAATTACAATACCCATACTGGTATCAGAACATACACCTATTGCATTGTTGTGAAGAGATGGATTGTGTAAATTGAACTGTACAATAAAATGTACACCAGACGGCTGTCTGGTAGAAGTGCCAAAGGAAAAGGTTTACCAATTGTTGATGACGACAGAGATGGATTCTTCTTCAGTATTCTGGATTGGAAATCTCAGTGAAGATTTTTTGAAGCAGGCTAAGATATGGGAGAAATTCATTGTGGCAAATATGCCAGATGCGAGGCTTCCGGAATATCCATTTCATTGTACGCTCAAGTATTTCAAGAATGCTGCCCAATCGAACTCAGAGGACTGGTTGAGTCATCAACCAAAGAAAGTTCAACTCAGCTCATGTTGCATAATTTTAGGACCACAAGGAGCAGCTATGAAGATAAACACAGACGATTATCTGGATAAAGAATTTGAGATTGTGAAGAGTGTGCCACATGTGACCTTGTTGGTTTCTTAAGGCTATGAGCAGAAGCAAATAGGAGAAATGATGACAGAAGCAGAGAAAGCTGTTTTCGTACCGATGAAAGAGAATTTGGCGATTTGGAGGAGTGAAGATCAGCGATTTCTCAAAATCATGATTTCGGCTCAAGGACAAGGAGAGCCACAAGCTGTACGGATGACACATTAATCTATTTGCAGTGCGAATATGGATTCAGACCCTATGAAAGAGGAGATGTTGCAACAAGTTCCAGAATGTTTGTGGTCTCAACACAGTACCGATATTGGACTTGTGAAATCAGCCCAACCGGTGAAAGTTGAACTTGAACCAGGAGCCAGACCTCCTTGGAAGAATCAGTATCCATTGAAAGATGAAGCAATCCAAGGGATCGAACCACAAATAAAAGGACTTTCGAAAGCAGGTGTTTTAAGGACAACAAAAAATCCTCAGAGTTTGTTGCCTGTGAAAAAACCAGATGAAACTTATCGTGTGGTTCATGATTTGAGAGCGGTGAATGAGGTAGTGACTGACTTTCCAGCAGAAGTAGCCCAAATTCCTCCTGATGCGACACATTTTACGGTGTTAGACTTACAGTGGGGAAAAAATATATTTAGTCAGCCACCAATTGTGCAAGTTCTCCCACTTAAAAAGATGAGAGAGGCCTGTAATTTTCATCATAGGTACACGTCAACTATGACAGACAAAATGAGAAAAGGAATTCCAGAAAATCACATTGTAGGATTTTTTATGAATTTATTTGCAAATTATGGTGGAAAATAAGTATTTGGTCAATAAATAAAGTTTCTCAATAATTTGTTATATACCCTTTGTTGGCAATGACACAGGTCAAACGTTTTCTGTAAGTCTTCACAAGGTTTTCACACACTGTTGCTGGTATTTTGGCCCATTCCTCCATGCAGATCTCCTCTAGAGCAGTGATGTTTTGGGGCTGTCGCTGGGCAACACAGACTTTCAACTCCCTCCAAAGATTTTCTATGGGGTTGAGATCTGGAGACTGGCTAGGCCACTCCAGGACCTTGAAATGCTTCTTACGAAGCCACTCCTTCATTGCCCGGGCGGTGTGTTTGGGATCATTGTCATGCTGAACGACCCAGCCACGTTTCATCTTCATTCTTTCCTTTACACGGATCAGTCGTCCTGGTCCCTTTGCAGAAAAACAGCCCCAAAGCATGATGTTTCCACCCTCATGCTTCACAGTAGGTATGGTGTTCTTTGGATGCAACTCAGCATTCTTTGTCCTCCAAACACGACGAGTTGAGTTTTTACCAAAAAGTTATATTTTGGTTTCATCTGACCATATGACATTCTACCAATCCTCTTCTGGATCATCCAAATGCACTCTAGCAAACTTCAGACAGGCCTGGACATGTACTGGCTTAAGCAGGGGGACACGTCTGGCACTGCAGGATTTGAGTCCCTGGCGGCATAGTGTGTTACTGATGGTAGGCTTTGTTACTTTGGTCCCAGCTCTCTGCAGGTCATTCACTAGGTCCCCCTGTGTGGTTCTGGGATTTTTGCTCACCGTTCTTGTGATCATTTTGACCCCACGGGGTGAGATCTTGCGTGGAGCCCCAGATCGAGGGAGATTATCAGTGGTCTTGTATGTCTTCCATTTCCTAATAATTGCTCCCACAGTTGATTTCTTCAAACCAAGCTGCTTACCTATTGCAGATTCAGTCTTCCCAGCCTGGTGCAGGTCTACAATTTTGTTTCTGGTGTCCTTTGACAGCTCTTTGGTCTTGGCCATAGTGGAGTTTGGAGTCTGACTGTTTGAGGTTGTGGACAGGTGTCTTTTATACTGATAACAAGTTCAAACAGGTGCCATTAATACAGGTAACGAGTGGAGGACAGAGGAGCCTCTTAAAGAAGAAGTTACAGGTCTGTGAGAGCCAGAAATCTTGCTTGTTTGTAGGTGACCAAATACTTATTTTCCACCATAATTTGCAAATAAATTCATGAAAAATCCTACAATGTGATTTTCTGGAAAAAAAATTCTCAATTTGTCTGTCATTGTTGACGTGTACCTATGATGAAAATTACAGGCCTCTCTCATCTTTTTAAGTGGGAGAACTTGCACAATTGGTGGCTGACTAAATACTTTTTTTCCCCACTGTATGTGGTGCATTTTTTTGTGTAAGAAAGTCAGGGTTTATTTGGGTTCATATGTAAGGGACAGTTCTATGAGTACAGTCGTTTACCACAGGGGTGCAAGCATAGCCCCCACATTTTCAATAAAGTACTGAAGGATGATTTGGTAGGGATAGACCAGATACTGCAAAGCACTGTCATTCAGTACGTAGATGATATAATTATCTGCTCACAGAATAAGGAAACATGTCATAGAGACTCAATTAAATTGCTACAGGTATTGGCAGAAAAGGGGCATAAGTTCACAGAAAAAGTTGCAATATTGCCAGGAGAAGGTTGTTTATTTGGGTCAGAAAATAACGCATGGACACAGAAGCATTTCAGACAGTCAATTGGAAGCTATTCGTAAGGCTCCGAAGCCTAGAACTGTCAGAGAGATGATGACATTTCTTGGTATTGCTGGTTATTCTTCAGCTTGGGTTGAGAGCTATACTAGCTTGACGGGACCTTTGAGAGCTATGGTTAAGGATACTGGAAATGGTCAACTCCATAGCAATCTTTCCTGGACACAGGAAGGCCATGTGGCATTTGAAACGATCAAACAGAGGTTGCAGGAGGCACCTGCACTCACACTACCAGACTACTCTAAGAATGTTTTGCTATATGTGTCTACTTCTACTGGAGGTAAATATGCATGTGCAGGTCTTTGTCAGCCGACAGGCACAGGGACGAATCCTCAGCCTATTTCCTACTACTCTACTGCCTATTCAGAAGTAGAACTAGGGCTACCACTGTGCTACAGAGCAATGGAGTATATTCAATGTATGACAAAGCATCATCTGTTACGATGGGTTACCCAGTAACAATTCTTACCCATCATAGTCTCAGAAATCTTCTGAACTATGGGAAATATACATTGACTATGCCTAGGCTCAGAGACTATCATAGGCTCTTAGAGCAGGAAGATGTCACCCTAGTGAGGTGTGATACGGTGAATCCAGCCGAGAATTTGCCAACTTCAGAGGATGGTGAGCCACATGATTGTGTCCAAGAAGCAGAGAAATACTCGAGGCTTAGATCAGATTTGCAAGCCTTTCCATTACGTGAGGCAGACCTGGAGTATTGGACTGATGGGTCTTGTTATCGTGTGGGAGATAAATTGTGTGCTGGCTATGCAGTAGTTAAAGCCCAAGGAACTGGATTTGTTGTTGAAAAGGCTGAAGTAATACCACAGCCTGCATCTGCACAACTTGCTGAACTTGTGGGGCTAACAGAAGCATGTTTGTTAGCAGAAGGAAAGCGAGTGACGATATACACTGATTCAGCATATGCACATAGTGTATGTCATTTGTTTGGAGCAGTGTGGAAAGGTCGAGGGTTTAAGAAAACGGATGGTTCTCCGATACAACATCATGTGCAAATAATGAAACTGTTGCATGCTATGATGAAGCCCAAAGAGATAGCGATAGCTAAGTGTGCAGCTCATAAAACAGATGTGTCAAAAGTCACACAAGGGAACAAAGCTGCTGATGAAGCTGCAAAAGCCGTCACAGGAGCGGACAAATTGGGAAAAGTTTTTCTGGTCACTCATGGAGTGGACTTGGAAGACAAAATTACGCTTAAGGTTGTGATTTTGATGCAGGAAGCTGCTTCTACCATCGACAAACAGTTATGGCTAGACCGAGGTGCCGTCAAAGATGCTACTGGTCTTTGGAGAAACCATGAGGGGTTGATAGTAGCGCCTCTAGACCTATTAGGTCTGATGATTCAGGAAGCACATGGGTTAGCTCATGTTGCAAGGGGGGAGGTTAGGAGAAAGATCACAAAGGAGTATGGTTTTTGGGCACCATATTTGCTTGAACAGGTTGTCTATGTCATAGGGAGGTGCACAATCTGTCTGAAAAATAATGTTCGCAGGGGTGTGACTGTTCTTCCTGGTTACATTCCTACACCGAGAGGTCCTATGCGTGAGTTGGTTATCGACTTTGTTGATATGATAAAACCAGTTGATGGGAAAAGATACATGTTGGTGGTTGTAGATAGATTTTCACGATGGCCGGAGGCCTGTCCAACCAAGCGAAAAGATGCTCAATCGGTTGCCAAGTTCTTGTGTAAAGAAGTCATAAGCAGGTGGGGACTTCCCGATCGAATATCCTCAGATAATGGGAAGGAATTTGTGGATAAATCAGTGAAATTGATGTTGCAAAAATTGGGAATTAAGCAATGTCTTGGAGCAGTTTATCACCCACAAAGTCAAGGGATTTGTGAAAAAATGAACGGTGTCTTGAAAAATCGCATTGTGTCAGCATACGGGTCTAAACTGGATAGCGGCGCTTCCTTTAGCATTAATGGTGTGTCACTCAAGTGAGTTGCGTGATCTACGTATGACACCCCATGAACTGGTCACAGGAAGAAGGATGCCTACGCCTTGTTTGCGAACAAGCGGAAAGGGTCCAAGCTTGGCTCTTTTGGAAGATGAAATGAGAGCGTACGTTACATATATGGCCAATTTTCATAAAAAGTTGTCCACATATGTTTCTGACAGGCAAAGAAAAGAAGAGGTGCAGGAGAAGCTTGATGAGCAAAAAAGGAGTACAGTGCAACCTGGGGACAAGGTGTTCGTGAAGGTATTTAGAAGGAAGTGGTATAACGAACGAGGTGAAGGACCATTTGAAGTTGTTCGTAGTACTGGAACAGCTGTCCAGGTCAAAGGGTCTCCAACGTGGTATCATTTGTCACATTGTGTTAAAGCGCCTGGAGAAGAGGTGCCACGCGCAGAGAGACAGGATGTTGAAGGCTCAAGAGAGCAGGATGAAGATAGGGGAGAACAGGCAGAAGGAGAGATGCATGACAATATCCAGAGTCAAAACCCAGAAGGAGAGATTGTCCATGTTGTGGACAACGTTGATGATAATGTGTACACTTCTGATGATGCCAGAGATGACTCTGCAATGGATGGAAAGGAAAGGAGATTTGGGGACATTGATTTTCAATACGTCCCAGAAACAACAGGGAATATTTCAGTGGAATGTGAAACCGCGGAGATCACCAAGGGCAACTCTGTTACAGGAAAAGCTGGTGATTCAGTTAGACAAAGTAGGCCCAGACCAGTTAGGAGAAAAGTCAAACCAAAATGTTGCGAAAACAAGGGTTGAAGTAACTCTAGGAAAGTCAGCTCAGCTTCCATGTCAGTGCACGAGAGAGAACAGTGGTGAAGGGAAATTTAGAGTTCAGTGGGAAGATAGCTATGGCAGGAGTTTAGATCTGTTAGGAGCAGTTGCATTGAGAAAGTATGCGTTGCTGAATGATAAGAGAAGACTGAAGATTGAGGGTGATTGTAGTCTCTATGTGTACAATTCCCAGCAGGAGGATCAAGGTGATTATAAATGTATTTTTTACAATCCACAGTTAGAAAGTGAGGGATTAGAGTCGGGACTGAGAGTTAATGTAGTGACACTAGTGGTGATAGATGGAAATACAAGTAAAGAGCTCCAAGCTGTAGGGAAAATAGATGAATCAACAACAATGACATCAACACTTCAGCCTAATACAACAACAGTGAGAAGCAATTCAACTCTTTCAACATTGACAGTTATTAAAGCTATAAATGTATCACATTTGATTACAATGGCGCCTCAGAAAATCGCTCCAACACCAATTTTAGAAGAAAAGACTGTCATTAGGGTTAGGATGGGTGGTACAGCTCATCTTCCTTGTAGATGTGAGAGACGGAGTGGGGGTGGTGACATTCCTCCCACGTGGAGAGATAATTATGGAGAAGAAGTGTTGTTATCAGGACCAGAAGTAGAAGCTGTGCCATCTAGTCAAAGGAAGTATATTTTGTACAACGATATGAAGTGGAAGAGGGTTATGAGTGATTGCTCACTTATTTTGCGTAATGTTACATGGGAAGATCAGGGAGAATATACTTGTACTTATTTAGAGCCAGCGTTCAAATTTGTTCCGGTTAAGAATTATTGGTTAGAAGGCTATGTAACTCGTAAGGTGACGCTTATGATGGAAGATTTAAAGTCTGTTGAAGTTTCCACAGTCACCAAAGAAGTTCAGGAGCAGTATATTACAGTAGCCACTCCAACAGTAAATAATACACAGAGGACATCTGTCACTTTGCCACTGGAAATAATTAAGAGTGTTAATACATCAACTAAAGCCACTATTTTAACAGTAACTTTGAAAGAGATGAATGTTACGACGGCGATAACAAATTTCGGAAATGTGACACAGACACCAACAACAACTTTTCTGAAACTAAAGGATGTAGTAAATGTGACTCAGAAGTCTATGATACGGATGGAGAGTGCTGTAAATGGTAGTAAGGATAGTGTTGAAATAGGAGAGCAGATGGTAGCAGAGAATGATGTAGATTCATCTGAAATAGTGCAGAATACTATCCCGGAGGTACAGGATGTTCTTTAATTTTGATGGAACACCAGAAGATACAGTGGGGAAAAAAAGTATTTAGTCAGCCACCAATTGTGCAAGTTCTCCCACTTAAAAAGATGAGAGAGGCCTGTAATTTTCATCATAGGTACACGTCAACTATGACAGACAAAATGAGAAAAAGAATTCCAGAAAATCACATTGTAGGATTTTTAATGAATTTATTTGCAAATTATGGTGGAAAATGAGTATTTGGTCAATAACAAAAGTTTCTCAATAATTTGTTATATACCCTTTGTTGGCAATGACACAGGTCAAACGTTTTCTGTAAGTCTTCACAAGGTTTTCACACACTGTTGCTGGTATTTTGGCCCATTCCTCCATGCAGATCTCCTCTAGAGCAGTGATGTTTTGGGGCTGTCGCTGGGCAACACGGACTTTGAACTCCCTCCAAAGATTTTCTATGGGGTTGAGATCTGGAGACTGTCTAGGCCACTCCAGGACCTTGAAATGCTTCTTACAAAGCCACTCCTTCGTTGCCCGGGCGGTGTGTTTGGGATCATTGTCATGCTGAAAGACCCAGCCACGTTTCATCTTCAATGCCCTTGCTGATGGAAGGAGGTTTTCACTCAAAATCTCACGATACATGGCCCCATTCATTCTTTCCTTTACACTGATCAGTCGTCCTGGTCCCTTTACAGAAAAACAGCCCCAAAGCATGATGTTTCCACCCCCATGCTTCACAGTAGGTTTGGTGTTCTTTGGATGCAACTCAGCATTCTTTGTCCTCCAAACACGACGAGTTGAGTTTTTACCAAAAAGTTCTATTTTGGTTTCATCTGACCATATGACATTCTCCCAATTCTCTTCTGGATCATCCAAATGCACTCTAGCAAACTTCAGACGGGCCTGGACAGCAGGGCTGGCTTAAGCAGGGGGACACATCTGGCACTGCAGGATTTGAGTCCCTGGCGGTGTAGTGTGTTACTGATGGTAGGCTTTGTTACTTTGGTCCCAGCTCTCTGCAGGTCATTCACTATGTCCCCCCGTGTGGTTCTGGGATTTTTGCTCACCGTTCTTGTGATCATTTTGACCCCACGGGGTGAGATCTTGCGTGGAGCCCCAGATCGAGGGAGATTATCAGTGGTCTTGTATGTCTTCCATTTCCTAATAATTGCTCCCACAGTTGATTTCTTCAAACCAAGCTGCTTACCTATTGCAGATTCAGTCTTCCCAGCCTGGTGCAGGTCTACAATTTTGTTTCTGGTGTCCTTTGACAGCTCTTTGGACTTGGCCATAGTGGAGTTTGGAGTGTGACTGTTTGAGGTAGTGGACAGGTGTCTTTTATACTGATAACAAGTTCAAACAGGTGCCATTAATACAGGTAACGAGTGGAGGACAGAGGAGCCTCTTAAAGAAGAAGTTACAGGTCTGTGAGAGCCAGAAATCTTGCTTGTTTGTAGGTGACCAAATACTTATTTTCCACCATAATTTGCAAATAAATTCATAAAAAATCCTACAATGTGATTTTCTGGATTTTTTTCCCTCAATTTGTCTGTCATAGTTGACGTGTACCTATGATGAAAATTACAGGCCTCTCTCATCTTTTTAAGTGGGAGAACTTGCACAATTGGTGGCTGACTAAATACTTTTTTCCCCCACTGTATATGGGGTATACAATCTTCCCAGCTCTGCAGATTTTGCTGTGAAGAGACAGAATCATTAGATCATTTGTTTTGGTACTGTCCATTTGTAGCTTGTTTTTGGTCACAGTTCCAGGAATGGCTGAAGGATTGCAATATTTACCTGGAGCTAACCCTGCAGATAGCACTACTGGGTGAACTGAAAAGTCATAGTCAATCAATCAATAATATAATAATACTTTTAGCAAAAAATGTTTATTTTCAATTTACAATCTGTAGAAACAATGAGAATAGAAGGGTTCAGAACTTTTGTGAAACATCACAGTACAGTTGAAAAATATATGGCAAATATTAATCCAATATGGATGGTGTTAAGAGATAGATGGAAGGTGTTGAATGGAGCTGAAGGATGGGACTAATAACAACTAACAACAACTAATAACAACAAGATAACCAATGTAAAGCATACTGTGTCCATAATAAGTATATAGGTTATAGGTTGAGAGCTTTTGTGAAAGAGCACAGTTAGAAAGATTTGGCATATAGAAGCAAACCGGATGGACATCATGAAAATGATCGGAGAGGTTGAGGGTAGAGGAAGTTCAGGAGTAAAAACAAACAAAATAGAATTATTGTAAAATTGACTGTGTCCATAAAATGTATATACAGTGAGGGGAAAAAGTATTTGATCCCCTGCTGATTTTGTACGTTTGCCCACTGACAAAGACATGATCAGTCTATAATTTTAATGGTAGGTTTATTTGAACAGTGAGAGACAGAATAACAACAAAAAAATCCAGAAAAGCGCATGTCAAAAATGTTATAAATTGATTTGCATTTTAATGAAGGAAATAAGTATTTGACCCCTCTGCAAAACATGACTTTGTACTTGGTGGCAAAACCCTTGTTGGCAATCACAGAGGTCAGATGTTTCTTGTAGTTGGCCACCAGGTTTGCACACATCTCAGAAGAGATTTTGTTCCACTCCACTTTGCAGATCTTCTCCAAGTCATTAATGTTTCGAGGCTGATGTTTGGCAACTCGAACCTTCAGCTCCCTCCACAGATTTTCTATGGGATTAAGGTCTGGAGACTGGCTAGGCCACTCCAGGACCTTAATGTGCTTCTTCTTGAGCCACTTCTTTGTTGCCTTGGCCGTGTGTTTTGGGTCATTGTCATGCTGGAATACCCATCCACGACCCATTTTCAATGCCCTGGCTGAGGGAAGGAGGTTCTCACCCAAGATTTGACGGTACTTGGCCCCGTCCATCATCCCTTTGATGCAGTGAAGTTGTCCTGTCCCCTTGGCAGAAAAACACCCCGAAAGCATAATGTTTCCACCTCCATGTTTGACGGTGGGGATGGTGTTCTTGGGGTCATAGGCAGCATTCCTCCTCCTCCAAACACGGCGAGTTGAGTTGATGCCAAAGAGCTCCATTTTGGTCTCATCTAACCACAACACTTTCACCCAGTTCTCCTCTGAATCATTCAGATGTTCATTGGCAAATTTCAGACGGGCATATATATGTGGTTTCTTGAGCAGGGGGACCTTGCGGGTGCTGCAGGATTTCAGTCCTTCACAGCGTAGTGTGTTACCAATTGTTTTCTTGGTGACTATGGTCCCAGCTGCCTTGAGATCATTGACAAGATCCTCCCGTGTAGTTCTGGGCTGATTCCTCACCGTTCTCATGATCATTGCAACTCCACAAGGTGAGATCTTGCATGGAGCCCCAGGCCGAGGGAGATTGACAGTTATTTTGTGTTTCTTCCATTTGTGAATAATCGCACCAACTGTTGTCACCTTCTCACCAAGCTGCTTGGCGATGGTCTTGTAGCCCATTCCAGCCTTGTGTAGGTCTACAATCTTGTCCCTGACATCCTTGGAGAGCTCTTTGGTCTTGGCCATGGTGGAGAGTTTGGAATCTGATTGATTGATTGCTTCTGTGGACAGGTGTCTTTTATACAGGTAACAAGCTGAGATTAGGAGCACTCCCTTTAAGAGTGTGCTCCTAATCTCAGCTCGTTACCTGTATAAAAGACACCTGGGAGCCAGAAATCTTTCTGATTGAGAGGGGGTCAAATACTTATTTCCCTCATTAAAATGCAAATCAATTTATAACATTTTTGACATGCGTTTTTCTGGATGTTTTTGTTGTTATTCTGTCTCTCACTGTTCAAATAAGCCTACCATTAAAATTATAGACTGATCATTTCTTTGTCAGTGGGCAAATGTACAAAATCAGCAGGGGATCAAATACTTTTTTCCCTCACTGTAGTATGTATAACCTGGAAGTAGAGGCCTAAGCGTTGTTGTTCACTAGTTTACTCCAATTAGGGGAGGGATGGTGGGGTTGGAATGTAATAAAGGGAAATATATTTTCTTAAAGGATATGTATGTATATGTATGTATACACTACCGTTCAAAAGTTTGGGGTCACTTAGAAATGTCCTTGTTTTCCATGAAAACATACATGAAATTAGTTTGAATCGGAAATATAGCAAAATGCATAGGACATGTAGTCATTGACAAGGTTAGAAATAATTATTTTTAATATAAATAATAATTGTGTCCTTCAAACTTTGCTTTCGTCAAAGGATCCTCCATTTGCAGCAATTACAGCCTTGCAGACCTTTGGCATTCTAGCTGTCAATTTGTTGAGGTAATCTGAAGAGATTTCACCCCATGCTTCCTGAAGCACCTCCCACAAGTTGGATTGGCTTGATGGGCACATCTGACTTACCATGCGGTCATGCTGCTCCCACAACAGCTCAATAGGGTTGAGATCCGGTGACTGTGCTGGCCACTCCATTATAGACAGAATACCAGCTGACTGCTTCTTCCCTAAATAGTTATTGCATAGTTTGGAGCTGTGCTTTGGGTCAGTGTCCTGTTGTAGGAGGAAATTGGCTCCAATCAAGCGCCGTCCACAGGGTGTGGCATGGCGTTGCAAAATGGAGTGATAGCCTTCCTTCTTCAAGATCCCTTTACCCTGTACAAATCTCCCACTTTACCACCACCAAAGCACCCCCAGACCATCACATTGCCTCCACCATGCTTGACAGATGGCATCAAGCACTCCTCCAGCATCTTTTCATTTGGTCTGTGTCTCACAATTGTTCTTCTTTGTGATCCGAACACCTCAAACTTCGATTCGTCTGTCCATTACACTTTTTTCCAATCTTCCTCTGACAAGTGTTCTGATGCCCATCTAAATATTTTCTTTTTATTGGCCAGTCTGAGATATGGCTTTTTCTTTGCAACTCTGCCTAGAAGGTCAGCATCCCGGAGTCACCTCTTCATTGTTGACGTTGAGACTGGTGTTTTGCGGGTACTATTTAAAGAAGCTGCCAGTTGAGGACCTGTGAGGCGTCTGTTTCTCAAACTAGACACTCTAATGTATTTGTCCTCTTGCTCAGTTGTGCACCGGGGCCTCCCACTCCTCTTTCTATTCTGGTTAGAGCCAGTTTGCGCTGTTCTGTGAAGGGAATAGTACACAGTGTTGTACGAGATCTTCAGTTTCTTGGCAATTTCTCGCATGGAATAGCCTTCATTTCTCAGAACAAGAATAGACTGACGAGTTTCAGAAGAAAGTTATTTGTTTCTGGCCATTTTGATCCTGTAATCGAACCCACAATTGCTGATGCTCCAGATACTCAACTAGTCTCAAGAAGGCCAGTTGTATTGCTTCTTTAATCATGTTACGGATACAGGTATCCTGTGTCTTTTTGTGTTTTTCCTCTCCTTCTGCCCTAATCACAGGTGTCCTGTATGTTCCTGATTGGTGGTCGTTGGGGTGTCTGCTGATTGCTAAGGTGGACCAATCAGTGAACATTCCTCTGCATTGCACCACCTGTTTCTGGTTTTTCAATCACACATCCCATTGTTTAAAAGCCGGTCAGTTGTGTTTTTTGTGAGAGACTATTTCCGTATGTGAGTATGGATACTGTGGTGTCCTGTGTTTTGTTTATTCACTAAGTTGCTGGTTACTCTGTTTGGTAATTTTGTTAGAGAGACTATTTCCGTATGTGAGTATGGATACTGTGGTGTCCTGTGTTTTGTTTACTCACTAAGTTGCTGGTTACTCTGTTTGGTAACTTCGTGTGTTTCTGGGAAAAGGGGAATTTAAGCAAGTTGCCCTTGGGCGTACATTACCTGTAGGAAGAAAACTGTCTAAAAACACTAGTTAGACCTGAGCGGACCACCCACTGTATTTTTGTATGATTAGCAGTAGCTTAGCGGTTCTTGAGGCAGGCAAGATCAGTTTAGGTTTTTTTTTACACTATTGTTTCATTTCTTGGGTCCTGCTCAGCCCTTTTTCCCAAACCTTTACCGTGTGTTCAAAAATAAACCTTTTATGTTTGACGGTAGTTTATGGTTGTCGTGTAGTTTTTGTTCTCACTGTTCCATGTCACGCTTAAAATTTGCATGAATTATGTTACAGGTCTCATGTCCATCCACCCTAGACGTTTAAAGCCACGGGGTTCGTAACAAATCAGCACAACCGTTTTCAGCTGTGCTAACATAATTGCAAAAGGGTTTTCTAATGATCAATTAGCCTTTTAGAATGATAAACTTGGATTAGCAAACACAACGTGCCATTGGAACAGAAAAAAACATATGTGGAGTTGGAAGTGATGCAGACAATTACATTGACGGAAGTTACAATCTATCTGCGATATTAAAGCTGATCTACCCCCCCAAAAAAAAATATAATCTAACAAATATTTTATATTTTTTAAATAGGATAAAATAACTTGGCAATTAAGCAATTGCCCCCTGAACCAAGTCATGGATACAAACAAAAAGCACACCTATTTTGCCCTTCTCCCTATTTAAACCTCTCGGACAACATCATATTTGAGAAAACAGGTGACATTTTACAGTAGGCTAACTTTCCTCTACTTGCCTATACAATACTCTTAGAAAAAAGGGTTCCATAGGGTTCTTCAGCTGTCCCCATAGGATAACCCTTTTTAGTTCCAGGTAGAACCCTTTTGGGTTCCATGTAGAACCCTCTGTGGAAAGGGTTCTACATTGAACCCAAAAGGGTTCTACCTGGAACCAAAAGGATTCTACCTGGACCCAAAAAGGGTTCTTCAAAGGGTTCTCCTATGGGGACAGCCAAATAACCCTTTTAGGCTCTATAGTAGATACCACCGTTTTTTCTAAGAGTGTAGCCTTTCTCACCATTCAAACGTTTTTGCCCCTCCTACACTCTCTCTCTCTCTCTCTCTCTTTCCTATAGAATCTTCTTTGGACTAACCTCCCCCTCCCATTTGATAGACAGATATGACAGGGAAGAGCAGAGCTCAGTGCCATGTCCGCCTCCTCTTCCATTAGCCATCTCCCCTGACACACGGAGGAAAAGTGGACATGTCGCTCCGCCACTGTACTGCTATGATATCGATCGCCTTCCTGCCTTGTCACCGCTTCTCTTACAACTGATTATCATTACATTGAGCCACTTTACTTGACTGTTCTTTTTTCATTTCCCTAAAGCTCATTCTCTATGTCTGGCATAAGCACCGCCTAACTCCAGAGAATTTGGTAATCAAGAAGCTTATTGATCCAATGCATTATTTCTTACTTGTTGTAACAGCTGTAACACTGGAATGCAATATTGCTTACTGGATTATAAAATCAAAGACCTATATACAGTATATAAAAAATGATATACAACCCTTGTCTTTTATTATCTGTGAATATCGAACGCTATTTATTTTTTCTCACACATAAAAACACAGGTAAAGTATTGTCTGTTCTATGAATTAGTTTTTCACTAAGTGAATGTGAATCTGGTGAAATCTGGTATGGTAGGTGGCATTGTTTTCTATCACTTATACCTCTGCCTTCAGGGAATGGAGGGAGATAAAGATCATGCTGTTATTCCTCCCACACAAAGACATGGGGGCCGCTCAACTAAACAAATACAACAAAGCTCAACTCATTAGAGACTATATCAAAAGGCTAATGAACCATTTACTTTGTTTATATTCAAAAGGATTTTCTTTTAGCTTGATTTTATTTGCTGCAGGTTTGTAGCTGTATATGTGTGTTTGTTTGTGTTGTGTGTGTGTGTGTGTGTCAATGTGAATGAGCACGTGTGTGTGTGTGCAACGCGTGTGTCTTTGCACGTACATTTATGCATGTGTGTGGTACAGTTTATTCTAAATTGGACTATCCCACCATCCCTAGTCACTGTAGAGCTGTGAATGTAAACTTCAGCATGCATGTCTCTCATGTGAACTAAATGTCAGGAGTCAAGCCGTTCTTCTCAATCTCCTTCTCCCTGCTGTACAGTTTATTGTGTGTCCACACTGAGAGTTGGGTCTCTCCATGTTGAGGGCTCCTTTGAGGAGGCTAATCCAGTTAGTTTGGCAAAGCCTTTTGTTCCCAAGCCCCGATGAGTGCCCACTTCACTCCACCCATCAGATTAGCTGATTTAAGACTGTAATTGAAGTTGGTGAGCCAAACTATGTCGAATATGTACTTTGTGGCCAGGAAAAGGCTTTATTCTCACCCAAGGCTGCCAGCTCTGAGGCTGATTCCCCAGTTGACATGAAAGGTGTTTCCTCCTCCATCTAACTCACAGCTGTACTGAATACAGTAGTAAATTAAGCTTTTTCAGTTTGGAGTAGAGAAATTATAAAATGGTGCGTTAACATGCAGTACATCACATACGGTTTGTTTAATCAGTTCTCCTCAGATGTAAAAGTGCTGATACTGAGTGAAAGGAACCTCTTAGATCCTCCACATAACCAACACTTTACTGAACAACAGTAGTCTCTAGGTCTAATGTCTATAAAATGATGAGCATCTTTTCTAATCTACAAATGTATTTTCCAATCTACAATGACTAATGACTTCATTCATGTAATAGGATTTTACTGTGTGTTTGTGTGTGTGTTTGCATGTTGCTGTACATGTGTGAATGTGCGTGCGTGTGTGTGTGTGTGTGTTGCAGTAAGTGCTTGGTCGCATCAAATCCCTGTCAAAGGCACAGAGCTTTACCTGTGACTTCAAGAGAAGATTAAAGGGATTTCATTGACTAGCGGTCGGTGTCTTTCATCACACAACTTTCCTAATCTCTTTATGTTAATTTCTAAACCTGCTGGAATGAGAGTACATAAGGCAGGCATCAGCACCGGTGCTTCTAGGTTTGTTTTATAGTGAAATGAAAGTGTAAATAAATAATATTAACGAGTGAGAGTCACCGCTTTAAGCCTGAAAGCGCTTCAGATTGTGACACAACCATAGGCCTCTTTGTTCTCACTTGTCAACCCTCAAGCGTAATCCAGCCCCTCCACCTAAGAGCTTAGTTTTAGGTGTGATTCTGGCTGAGAATTATTTAGTCCAGGTTTGACTTAGCATACAGCCTCATTTTACGCTACTCTTTTCTCTCTCTTTTTAACCATTTCTCTTTTTCTGTAGACCCTGTTTTCATGTTTTATTTTTTATTTTTTACACGTTGTTGTTTAAACGTCGTAGGATGTAGTCTGGTTTGACATATCTTTGGCCTTGGGGTATGAACTGTTTGACTTGAGGCATCAAAGGTTTTGTAATGGATTCCTATAATGCAATGTCCTCTGCCACTCATGTACAGCAGTTGTTTGGGTTAAGCTCATGGCTGTGGGTTTGAAATCCACTGCAGATGAGAGCACCCAGGTGGTGAGACGCTCAGCTTAAGTTATTCGATTTGTGAATCAATTATATACATATAATTTATTTATTTATTATTGTTTCATCCACTTCTCCTTGACCTGCATTGTTGGAGCTCAGAGCTTAAGAATGTCACTGTACCCTGCTATTACATCTGCGACCCTGTGCATGTGACTAATAAACGAATCTAATCTAAATCTAAACTAATCAAGGGCACCAAATGTACAGCACCTGTCTGTGCCACCTCCACTACAAAGCCATTTCATATTTTCTTCAAATACCATTCCAGAAAGTAACAACCCTTTTCTTTGTTCATCCTCTGAGAGAGATGGTGGAGGCAGATGATCTTGCCAAGTGCTTTATTGTCTTCCCCAGAGTGCTAGGAGCGAACACGTGTTGGGGACACAGTATTGATTTATAAACTCAATGTTCCTGCAATCCAGACCGGAGCATCGCGACTGGGAGATAAGGGACTGCTCTAATGTGGCGAGGCCTTTACCGGCTTCACATCAAATGGAAAAGCTCAGAGTTTAAGAGTCCAAAGATTTGTACATTTTGGTGTATTATTATTGTGGTGTGTCACCACTGCATTGTGCATTTTAGGACAAATAAGGTCATGGACTGTATTTAAATAATCTGCCACAATAGTCAACACAACATCCCAAACAAATGTTATAATGTAGCTTGCATTACTGAATAGAATTGAAAAATATTTATATGATTACACCAACCTTTTTACTTCTTTAACTGCTGCAAGGCTTCTTCTTCTTCTTTTTCTTCTTCTTCCTGGCTGATGACCCTGTAACTGGTCCACCGTAGGAGGTGTGACAGGCAGAAATGCCCAGCAGGTAACCACCAATCTATCTGTACAAGGTATCTTCTTCTTCTTCTTCTTCTTCTAGAATAATGAACAAATCATATAACACATAAAATACCTTGAGTCTTAGTTGGAATAACTGCAATACATCAACATGATTGCCCCAAAGTCAGTTCAATGTAAAGGGGAAGTTATGTTGGAGTAGTCTGATTCAAAGCAAACAACACCTCTGAGAAAATGTGTGTTATGGAGCAATGCCACAGCCGTGTGGACATGAGTAGTATTGATGACACAACATCTCCTTCAGAATAGGCCTTTGGGAGCTTCTCCAGCCGATACATTCATTAATGAGGAAAAAGATAGTCCTACATCCTCCCAACTTTATGACAAATGTAATTACTTGAGCATCATCATTTCCCCTACACATTTCTCTCACGTTGCTAATATCACTTGGACGGGCATTCTACTAAAATGTGGATTTCACACCCCACACTGACAACATGTCATCTAATCTAATCAAGGGCACCAAATGTACAGCACCTGTCTGAGCCACCTCCACTACAAAGCCATTTCATATTTTCTTCAAATACCATTCCAGAAAGTAACAACCCTTTTCTTTGTTCATCCTCTGAGAGAGATGATGGAGGCAGATGATCTTGCCAAGTGCTTTATTGTCTTCCCCAGAGTGCTAGGAGCGAACACGTGTTGGGGACACAGTATTGATTTATAAACTCAATGTTCCTGCAATCCAGACCGGAGCATCGCGACTGGGAGATAAGGGACTGCTCTAATGTGGCGAGGCCTTTACCGGCTTCACATCAAATGGAAAAGCTCAGAGTTTAAGAGTCCAAAAATTTGTACATTTTGGTGTATTATTATTGTGGTGTGTCACCACTGCATTGTGCATTTTAGGACAAATAAGGTAATGGACTGTATTTAAATAATCTGCCACAATAGTCAACACAACATCCCAAACAAATGTTATAATGTAGCTTGCATTACTGAATAGAATTGAATAATATTTATATGATTACACCAACCTTTTTACTTCTTTAACTGCTGCAAGGCTTCTTCTTCTTCTTTTTCTTCTTCTTCCTGGCTGATGACCCTGTAACTGGTCCACCGTAGGAGTTGTGACAGGCAGAAATGCCCAGCAGGTAACCACCAATCTATCTGTACAAGGTATCTTCTTCTTCTTCTTCTTCTTCTTCTTCTTCTTCTTCTTCTTCTTCTTCTTAGAATAATGAACAATTCATATAACACATGAAATACCTTGAGTCTTAGTTGGAATAACTGCAATACATCAAAATGATTGCCCCAAAGTCTGTTCAATGTAAAGGGGAAGTTATGTTGGAGTAGTCTGATTCAAAGCAAACAACACCTCTGAGAAAATGTGTGTTATGGAGCAATGCCAAAGCCGTGTGGACATGAGTAGTATTGATGACACAACATCTCCTTCAGAATAGGCCTTTGGGAGCTTCTCCAGCCGATACATTCATTAATGAGGAAAAAGATAGTCCTACATCCTCCCAACTTTATGACAAATGTAATTACTTGAGTATCATCATTTCCCCTACACATTTCTCTCACGTTGCTAATATCACTTGGACGGGCATTCTACTAAAATGTGGACTTCACGTCCCACACTGACAACATGTTGTTAAGTGTTTTGCAGTGCTTGATGCCACTAATGTCTAGTTAATTACATGTTGCATTGATATGAGCAAACAATATTCGCGAACGCTCTGTGACTTATTACGTCCCAGCACACCAATTTGGCAACAATTCATGTCTTAGCCACCCCCTATACCTTACAGTTGGCTAATGTTGTTGTCGATATTTTCCTTGCCTTTGAGTTATTTGAATTATCATTAGGCTACAGTGTTCACTTCCTTGTTCTCCGGGGAGGTTGCCATTCAAAACCGACTAGCCTAAATTTGGTTCATACCAGCGATCAAATATGCTATAATATTTCTGTAATAAATGAGCAGCCTACTCTGAAAAACTGACCTTTTATTAATTTGAAATTGGCATCCTGACATGGCACATGGGCATCATTGAACCAACAGCTGGCGGCAGGATACCAAATGCTGCACCTGTTGATAAGCAACCACCAGTTTATTCTTCAGATAGGACCACAGATTTCACCTGTTTGAGAAACTAGACCCATTTGAAACAAACCCACCACACACTCATTAATTTGGTCGACTGGAACATTTGTAAATTACTCAAAGATATTGTTACACTGGACTTTGTGCAAACTGGAAACCGCATATCCTGAGTCCGCATTTATTGTAGCTGGGGACTTTAATAAAGGAAATCTGAGGAAAATACCCACTGAAGTTCTATCAACACATCTCCTTTGCTACTCGCAGTGTGAACATTCTTGACCATTACTACTCTCCCTTCCGGGATGGCTACAAGGCCCTCTCCCGCCCTCCCTTCAGGAAAGCTGACCACGCCTCCATCCTGCTCCTCCCCGTCTATAGGCAGAAACTTAAGCAGGAAGCACCCGTGGTAAGGACTGTTCAACATTGGCCTGACCAATCGGGATCTACTGTATGCTTCAAGATTATTTTGATCACGTGGACTGGGATATGTTCCGGGTTGCCTTTGGGAATAATATTGATATATACACTGACTCGGTGACTGGGTTCATCAGGAAAAGCCTAGGGGACATTGTTCCTACTGTGATGATTAGAACTTATTCAATCTAGAAACCGTGGATATAGGAAGCAGCATTGTCACAAAACTGAAATCAAGAACCAATGCATGTAACATGGACGTGTACAAACAGACCAACTATGACCTCCGTAAGGCAATAAAAGAGGCAAAACGTCAGTACAAAGACAAAGTGGAGTCGCAATTCAACGGGTCAGACACGAGACGCATGTGGCAGGGACTCCAGACAATCACAGATTATAAAGGGAAAGCCAGTCACGTTGTGGACACTAACGCCTCGCTTCTGGAAAAGCAAAACACCTTCTTTGCGCGCTTCGAGAGAGCGCATGCCCATTTCCAATGACGGGCCACAGTGGAGAGGATCAAAAGCTTCAAGTTCCTCGGCGTGCACATCACTGAGGACCTTAAATGGTCCCTTCACACCGACAGTGTGGTGAAGAAGGGATAGATCAGCTTTAATATTGCAGAAATATTGTGGGTTCTATCTATGTAATTGTCTGCATCATTTCCAATACCCCATATATATATTTATACTTGATCATTTTCCCCTTAACCTACCACCACTCCCTCAATTGGAGTAAACTAATGGACAACAATACTTGGAATTCTACTTCCAGCTTGTTATGATGTCTTTTCATAGTGTTGTGGGAACAAGGTTAAATCTATTAGACAGACCTCCAAGAACTTCAAGATCTACCAGAATTTCAAGAATCACCTGACTTTCACACTATTCATTTCTCTGTCTGTGGAGGGTTCTCCTAACAGAAATTGGAGCGTATATTATATTATTATTAATTGGTATTAAGAATAATTGGTAAAACATAATCATTTGTAATATAGTCAATGCTTATATGGATTTCTTGGATTAGAAATGAACTCAACTAAACTGTTATGTTTTGTCTTCTAGTGAGGTAAATGCAGATGGTGTCTTGATGCATAGCAGGGATAATTTGGCCTAGAATGGTGTGAACCTAAATAAAAGAAACAACCTATGACCGGCTGAAGATGAATATCAGAGGCGTTGAAGACGTTCCTGTAAAGCACCACTTCTACATGCAACAGCCAATCAAAGCTATCAACGGATTTTCTCTCGTGTTTTTATCTTGAGGGAGTGGGAAAGGAGTCCACCATTGAGTGAGAATGGAGAAAGATCTGTTCAAATGCAACATTTCATATGTTGTTGGTATACTGGTTTACAAAATGGACAAGACACAATGGAGTGTAGAGTTGGTGGTGACTCGGATGAGACATTGAAGTTGTGACATTGACATGGGCAATTCATTTTCAAATATGAAGATGTATGAAGAACATAATGAAGAGACGCCAGATGATTTAAGAGCCGGAGAAAGAAGGGGTTGGTTAGCTGTGTTGATAATACATTTGGATTTATCTAAATTGGCACATTTGGGTAGGAGGTATATACATTGCTAAATTAATAGTATTAAGGATGCATTTAGATAATGATCTGTATTTATTCTCAGAATGAGGAAGGTAATAATATAATTATGGATATTTATACTGTATGTTAATAGAAGTGTACAATTGTAATGGATGCTAAAAGTTGAGGGTTTTAATTTTGAGTGATATGACCAATGTGAATCACTAAGAATTGTCATTCTAAATTTGGTTGAGTTAAGTAATTTGGTTTTGGTTATAATTTATAAGATGACTGAGTGATTTAAGTAAATCATTAGTATATATTAGTAACTAACTATTTTGAGATAACTGTCTAATATAGATATTATGGTTAAAACAGCGATACATTATTGTCATGTCTTAGGATACACTTATATGATTTATTTCAAGTAGAAACTTTTGAATCATACTGTTTGGAACATGTAAGTTAATGTAAGGATTGTGACTGATATCATGAACATGTTGATTATTAGGTTACCGTATTAACATATTAGTCACTATATACATTTGAAGTATTTGGAGGCATAGATAGGTGACTATGTATTCCCAAGGAGGGGGGATTGATGTGGATGATTAGAGTGGTACATATCTATGTTGCTAGGCAAGTACTTAATTGGTTCCTATCATGGTGTTTGGTATTTGTGACATAGGAATGTTTATGCTATTTCCATCTGATCTGACCTTTGGTTGAATTCCTCAATCCTAAATAGTCCAAGGCTGTACTGATTTAACAGGAACTGAAACCAGAGTGTTATCCTGTGTATCTATCTCAGGCATATTACGGGAATGGAGTCAGGGTTGAACAGAGTTCGGAGTAAACATGGTACATACTAACAGTCATGGGATTTCAAGCTATTGGTTCTGAGATGGCACTCATTAGACAATATGCAATTGATAATCGCATAGCATTGGATGCTATTGCAGTGGATAAAGGGGGAATGTATGCGATTATAGGGGGAGATGCATGTAGTACATGCTTGCCATTAGAATAGGAAGGTATTGGGAATTTAACTAAAGCTATGGGAAATATTAGAGACATACAGGAAGGTATTAAGAGTACGAATAGAGATGCAAAGATTGTGGGGGAATATGGTAATTTGAACGCTGTTGTAGTCTTTTCAAGGTTTTTTAGTGATAATTCAATAGGAACATGGATGGCAAGCATTCTAGGTCCACTAGTGGCCGTAGTAATTATTGTAGCCATAGTTATGGGGTGTTGTTTTCCCATTATTCGGGGATTGATTTTGAGATCTGTACAAACGATTACTAATATGCCAGTGATTACAGAGAGATGTATCAGTCAATATTAATGCAAGGAGGGAGAGTACTAATTCTTCATCTATATCATCTTATTCCAGTGTAGAGTCCATTGATAATGTTGATTGAGGAATGGGGAATGTTAAGTTGGAACGGTATAACGTGGAATTTAAGGTTTACAGGATTGAAGATGTGGAAACAATACTACCTTAGCTGATCAGACAGCACCCCAAGTGACCAGAGAAAAGCTTGGGGTTCCTCTGAATGAACATGGATGAAGAAGACTGACGTTATTTTTATTGAGATATATTCATCTGACTATATTGTGGTCCTCTGTAGCTCAGCTGGTAGAGCACAGCGCTTGTAACGCCAAGGTAGTGGGTTCGATCCCCGGGACCACCCATACACAAAAAAAAATTATGCACGCATGACTGTAAGTCGCTTTGGATAAAAGCGTCTGCTAAATGGCATATTATTATATTATAATCTCCATGTAACTTAGAAAGTGTCATGTATCATTGTATTTGTATGGATGATGTCATGATGTTAAGAATTTATTTCTATGTATGTTTTTCTTAGTAGCATGTCTAAGAGGATGGGTATATTTGAAAATGATGTATACAAGGGTGTCATTTAAACAATAGGGATGTCTATGTGGGATTTTTCCTTATATATCAGTAAGGTTTTGACTACATAGATTTTTAGCATGAATATATAGTAGTTAATCATGTATCGATCTTTTACTTAGACTGAGTCCATAGCGGTTTGAGATGTTTGATTGTGCATGAGCCAGGTGACTGAGAATTTATACCTTTGTTGATTAAATATATTGAGAATCTGGTTGGATTCAGGTATATAATGTAAGTGGGAGATGGATTATCAGTTATCTAGCATAGTTTAGACTCTAATCATATATCTATACTACTGATTGGAGAACATTTTATTTTATATGAAGTTTTATGTGAATTGTTGGGGTTATGTAATGTTATATCTGAGGAATGTTACTTACCACAAAGAAAAAAAATGAAGGATTGTTATGATGTCTTTTCATAGTGTTGTGGGAACAAGGTTAAATCTATTAGATAGGGGACTCTTGGTGCCACAGAGTCTGGATGCCAAAGATTCCAGTATGTTGAGGGAGCTTACTGGTGTTTATCTTAGAATGATTGATATATGGAATATACTGACTTGGGGTACAAGGTAATAACATCAAAGAAGGGAGTGCCAACTGATGGTTACCAGATGTTGTGGAAGCAATATGTAACATGGACTATAAGAAGAGAGATATTTTCTTTGTCTAGTAGTTCGGATGAAAAGAGGCAAAGCAAGCGCCTTTTGTTAGACGAACCCGGTACCGTATCTATTAAATAATTTGAATCACCTCTCCATCTGTGTCCCATATTCTCTCACATCCTGTACTCGATACCAGAGAAACTCGTCATGACACAGCTTACATACTATATACATTTCACGGACACTGTATATTTTACATTAGTTATCTTTTATGTTTGTTTTTAGTCCCATCCTTCAGCTACCCTCAAATCTTTCCATTATATATACAAAAGTATGTGGACACCCCTTCAAATTAGTGGATTCGGCTATTTCAGCCACACTTGTTGCTGACAGGTGTATAAAATCCAGCACACAGCTATGCACTCTCCATAGACAAACATTTGCAGTAGAATGGCCTTACTGAAGAGCTCAGCAACTTTCAACATGGTACCATCATAGGATGCCAGCTTTCCAACAAGTCAGTTCGTCACGTTTCTGCCCTGCTAGAGCTGCCCCGGTCAACTGTAAATGCTGTTATATTGTGAAGTAGAAACGTCTAGGAGGCCATGCAAGCTCACAGAACGGGTGCTGAAGAGTGTAGCGCTTTTAAATCGTCTGTCCTCGGTTGCAATACTCACTACCGAGTTCCAAACCGCACCTGGAAGCAACGTCAGCACAATAACTGTTAGTTGGGAGCTTCATGAAATGGGTTTCCATGGCTGAGCAGCCACACACAAGCATAAGATCACCATGCGCAATGCCAAGCGTTGGCTGGAGTGGTGTAAAGCTCGCTGCCATTGGACTTTGGAGCAGTGGAAACGCGTTCTCTGGAGTGATGAATCATAAGAACTTGACTGGCCTGCACAGAGCCCTGACCTCAACCCCATCGAACACCTTTGGGATGAATTGGAACGCCGACTGTGAGCCAGGCCTAATCGCCCAACATCAGTGGAATGGAAGCAAGTCCCAGCACCAACATCTAGTGGAAAGCCTTCCCAGAAGAGTGGAGGCTGTTATAGCAGCAAAGGGGGGACCAACTCCATATTAATGCCCATGATTTTGGAATGAGATGTTCGACGAGCAGGTATCCAAACACTTTTGGTCATGTAGTGTATCTCTGAAAACCATTTTTCAGTGTTCTATTCGTGTGCTTTTCTAATAACCAATTTCTGTGTTCATGCAAGTGACTGATTGAACGAATCCTCATTATCAGTATCTGCAATTTGGCAATATGCCCAGAACCTTCTTTTGAGAAAGGGATATCTCAGTTTCAAGGTCTCAGTTTAGAGAGAAGAAGCCTCGTGAGGTATTGGTCTGTCACATGCATGACCCAGTATTTGTTGGTCACATGAATGAAGCAAACGTTAATGATCAATTAATTATGAATGATGACTAAGCTAAATCATGCAAATATAACTTGTCTGTATACAGTGCATTCGGAAAGTATCAGACCCCTTGACGTTTTCCAATTTTTTTTTAGGTTTCTACGTTTTTTCCCCTCATCAATCTACACACAATACCCCATAATGACAGAGAAAAAAAATGTGTTGTTTGTTGATAATTTATCAAAATTAGAAAAACTGAAATATTACATTTGCATACAGTGCCAGTCAAAAGTTTGGACACACCTACTCATTCAAGGGTTTTTCTTTATTTGTAAAACATTTTACATTGTAGAATAATAGTGAAAACATCAAAACTAACCAATTTTTTTTAAACAAATATTTTATATTTGAGATTCTTCAAATAGCCACCCTTTTCCTTGATGACAGCTTAGCACATTCTTGGCATTCTCTCAACCAGATTCACCTGGAATGCGTTTCCAACAGTCTTGAAGGAGTTCCCACATATGATGAGCACTTGTTGGCTGCTTTTGCTTCACTCTGCCGTCCAACTCATCACAAACCATCTCAATTGGGTTTAGGTTGTGGGATTGTGGAGGCCTGGTCATCTGATGCAACACCCCATCACTCTCCTTCTTGGTAAAATAGCCCTTACACAGCCTGGAGGTGTGTTGGGTCATTGACCTGTTAAAAAACAAATGATAGTCCCACTAAGCCCAAACCAGATGGGATGGCGTATTTCTGCAGAATGCTGTGGTAGCCATGCTGGTTAAGTGTGCCTTGAATTCTAAATAAATCACAGACAGTATCGCCACAAAAGCACCCCCACACAATAACACCTCCTCCTCCGTGCTTTACGGTGGGAAATACACATGCGTAGATCATCCGTTCACCCACACCGCATCTCACAAAGACACAGCGTTTGGAACCAAAAATCTCAAATTTGGACTCCAGACCAAAGGACAAATTTCCACCGATCTAATGTCCATTGCTCGTGTTTCTTGGCATCAGACTGCAAGGTGCTACAGAGGGTAGTGTATATCACCCAGTAAATCACAGTGTATGAGCTCCCTGCTATCCAGGACCTCTATACCAGGCGGTGTCAGAGGAAAACCTTAAAACTGTCAAAGACTCCAGCCACCCAAGTCATAGACTGTTCTCTCTGCTTCCGCCCGGCAAGCGGTACCGATGCAGCAAGTCTGGAACCAACAGGACCGTGAACAGCGTCTACCCCCAAGCCAAACGACTGTTAAATAGTTAACCAAATAGTTACCCGGACTATCTGCATTGATCCTCCTATTTTTGACTCATCACATTATCTTATTATCTATCCTGTTGCTTAGTCACTTTACCCCAAACTATACCCCTACTTACACTACATGGCCAAGAGTATGTGGACACCTGCTCATCGAACATCTAATTCCAAAATCATGGGCATTAATATGGAGTTGGTCTACCCTTTGCTGCTATAACAGCCTCCACTCTTCTGGGAAGGCTTTCCACTAGATGTTGGAACATTGCTGCGGGGACTTGCGTCCATTCAGCCACATTAGTGAGGTCGGCACTGATGTTGGGCGATTAGGCCTGGATTGCAGTTGGCATTCCAATTCATCCCAAAGGTGTTTGATGGGGTTGAAGTCAGGGCTCTGTGCAGACCAGTCAAGTTCTTCCACAGCGATCTTGACAAATCATTTCTGTATGGACCTCGCTTTGTGCACGGGTCATTGTCATGCTGAAACAGGAAAGGGCCTTCCCCAAACTGTTGCCACAAATTTGGAGGCACAGAATCGTCTAGAATGTCATTGTATGCTGTAGCGTTAAGAATTCCCTTCACTGGAACTAAGGGGCCTAGCCCGAACCATGAAAAACAGCCCCAGACCATTATTCCTCCTCCATCAAACTTTACAGTTGGCACTATGCATTCGGGCAGGTAGCGTTCTCCTGGCATCCGCCAAACCCAGATTCATCCGTCGAACTGCCGGATGGTGAAGCGTGATTCATCACTCCAGAGAACGCGTTTCCACTGCTCCAGAATCCAATCGCGGCGTGCTTTACACCACTCCAGCCACTCCAGCCTTTCATGAAGCTCCCGACGAACAGTTATTGTGCTGACGTTGCTTCCAGAGGCAGTTTGGAACTCGGTAGTGAGTATTGCAACCGAGGACAGACGATTTAAACGCGCTACACGCTTCAGTACTCGGCGGTCCCGTTCTGTGAGCTTGTGTGGCCTACCACTTCGCGGCTGAGCCGTTGTTGCTCCTAGACGTTTCCACTTCACAATAACAGCACTAACAGTTGACCATGGCAGCTCTAGCAGGGCAGAAATTTGCAGAATCAACTTGTTGGAAAGGTGGCATCCTATGACAGTCCCACGTTGAAAGTGACTGAGCTCTTCAGTACAGTCCATTCTACCTCCAATGTTTTTCTATGGAGATTGCATGGCTGTGTGCTGGATTTTATACACCTGTCAGCAATGGGTGTGGCTGAAATAGCCAAATACACTAATTTGAAGGGGTGTCCACACGCTTTTGGCCATGTAGTGTATACAGTGGGGAGAACAAGTATTTGATACACTGCCGATTTTGCAGGTTTTCCTACTTACAAAGCATGTAGAGGTCTGTAATTTTTATCATAGGTACACTTCAACTGTGAGAGACGGAATCTAAAACAAAAATCCAGAAAATCATATTGTATGATTTTTAAGTAATTCATTTGCATTTAATTGCATGACATAAGTATTTGATACATCAGAAAATCAGAACTTAATATTTGGTACAGAAACCTTTGTTTGCAATTACAGAGATCATACGTTTCCTGTAGGTCTTGACCAGGTTTGCACACACTGCAGCAGGGATTTTGGCCCACTCCTCCATACAGACCTTCTCCAGATCCTTCAGGTTTCGGGGCTTTCGCTGGGCAATACGGACTTTCAGCTCCCTCCAAAGATTTTCTATTGGGTTCAGGTCTGGAGACTGGCTAGGCCACTCCAGGACCTTGAGATGCTTCTTACGGAGCCACTCCTTAGTTGCCCTGGCTGTGTGTTTCGGGTCGTTGTCATGCTGGAAGACCCAGCCACGACCCATCTTCAATGCTCTTACTGAGGGAAGGAGGTTGTTGGCCAAGATCTCGCGATACATGGCCCCATCCATCCTCCCCTCAATATGGTGCAGTCGTCCTGTCCCCTTTGCAGAAAAGCATCCCCAAAGAATGATGTTTCCACCTCCATGCTTCACGGTTGGGATGGTGTTCTTGGGGTTGTACTCATCCTTCTTCTTCCTCCAAACACGGCGAGTGGAGTTTAGACCAAAAAGCTCTATTTTTGTCTCATCAGACCACATGACCTTCTCCCATTCCTCCTCTGGATCATCCAGATGGTCATTGGCAAACTTCAGACGGGCCTGGACATGCGCTGGCTTGAGCAGGGGGACCTTGCGTGCGCTGCAGGATTTTAATCCATGACGGCGTAGTGTGTTACTAATGGTTTTCTTTGAGACTGTGGTCCCAGCTCTCTTCAGGTCATTGACCAGGTCCTGCCGTGTAGTTCTGGGCTGATCCCTCACCTTCCTCATGATCATTGATGCCCCACGAGGTGAGATCTTGCATGGAGCCCCAGACCGAGGGTGATTGACCGTCATTTTGAACTTCTTCCATTTTCTAATAATTGCGCCAACAGTTGTTGCCTTCTCACCAAGCTGCTTGCCTATTGTCCTGTAGCCCATCCCAGCCTTGTGCAGGTCTACAATTTTATCCCTGATGTCCTTACACAGCTCTCTGGTCTTGGCCATTGTGTAGAGGTTGGAGTCTGTTTGATTGAGTGTGTGGACAGGTGTCTTTTATACAGGTAACGAGTTCAAACAGGTGCAGTTAATACAGGTAATGAGTGGAGAACGGGAGGGCTTCTTAAAGAAAAACTAACAGGTCTGTGAGAGCCGTAATTCTTACTGGTTGGTAGGTGATCAAATACTTATGTCATGCAATAAAATGCAAATTAATTACTTAAAAATCA
This sequence comes from Coregonus clupeaformis, assembly GCF_020615455.1. Taxonomy (NCBI): domain Eukaryota; kingdom Metazoa; phylum Chordata; class Actinopteri; order Salmoniformes; family Salmonidae; genus Coregonus; species Coregonus clupeaformis. The sequence goes on along the minus strand of NC_059221.1, from coordinate 29,061,008 downwards.
TACAATGTGATTTTCTGGATTTTTGTTTTAGATTCCGTCTCTCACAGTTGAAGTGTACCTATGATAAAAATTACAGACCTCTACATGCTTTGTAAGTAGGAAAACCTGCTAAATCGGCAGTGTATCAAATACTTGTTCTCCCCACTGTATGTACATACTGTATCTACCTAAATTACCTCCTACCCCTGCACATTGACTCGGTACTGGTACTCTGTGTACATAGCCAAGTTATCGTTATTTATTGTATATTTTTTCCTCATGTTATTAAGTTTCTATTATTTTTGCTATACATTGCTAGAAGGGCCCGTAAGTAAGTACATGTATTTCACTTAGTCTACACCTGTTGTTTACGAAGCATATGACAAATACAATTTTATTTTAGTTGATCAAGCTGTGGGATGAACAGTGCTCTCTGCTGGCTGAGGTGCAGCTGGACTCCTCTCTGAGCTGTGCCTGTTTCCTCAACCCCCTGGAAGACCTGCTGGTGGGCTTCAACCTCTTCAAACTGTCCCATCATCTCCTGCTGCCCTCGACCCTCAAGAAGTCCTCCGCCTCACAGTCCTCGCTCACATGTGAACAGTGGTATTGATCTGTGCTTTGGTTCTTCTGTAACAACCAACATGTAATTTCCCCAAAACACTATCTGTTTGCATCATCACAAAATCGCTGCTTGACCTTTGACAAAAGGAGGTAAGGAAGGAGATGGATCCTATTGACATAGAAAAGTACATTGTATGAGTGAACTTCAGTTTGACTGAATTGTTGTTTTATGTTCCCATGTCTTTATTCATTATGTTTTTTGCCATTTCAGGAGCCTTACAAGGGGTTTGACTTCACTAGCCAGTTCACTCTCCAGCCACTAGAGTGCCCATATTTATCTTAGGAGGATGAGCAGGAGGTGGTTTGAATGGTCTCTCTCTCTCTCTCTCTCTCTCTCTCTCTCTCTCTCTCTCTCTCTCTCTCTCTCTCTCTCTCTCTCTCTCTCTCTCTCTCTCTGTTTTCAGAGACCTGCTCCTCACACCTGGACAGTCCACCACTGACCTTCAGAGCCCTGCTCCTCACACCAGGACAGTCCACCACTGACCTGTCCTTCAAAGCCCTGCTCCTCACACCTGGACAGTCCACCACTGTCCTTCAGAGCCCTGCTCCTCACACCTGGACAGTCCACCACTGTCCTTCAGAGCCCAGCTCCTCACACCAGGACAGTCCACCACTGTCCTTCAGAGCCCTGCGCCTCTCACCTGGACAGTCCACCACTGACCTTCAGAGCCCTGCTCCTCACACCAGGACAATCCACCACTGTCCTTCAGAGCGCTGCTCCTCACACCTGGACAGTCCATCCACTGACCTTCAGAACCCTGCTCCTCACACCTGGACAGTCCACCACTGATCTCACACAGATCCTGGGTGAGAGACACAAGCCAGAGTGATATTTGAATCATGCTGTATATTATTACAATTATTTTATGATTTAGATAGTGTTTTACATGTATATCTATACTGAACAAAAATATAAACTCAACATGTAAAGTGTTGGTCCCATGTTTCATGGGACCAAAAGCTTATTTCTCTCAAATGTTGTGCACAAATTTGTTTACATCCCTGTTAGTGAACAGTTAGTGCCAAGATAATCCATCCACCTGACAGGTCTGGCATATCAATAATCTGATTAAACAGCATGATCATTACACAGGTGCACCTTGTGCTTGGGGACAATTAAAGGCCACTCTAAAATGTGCAGTTTTGTCACACAATACAATGCCACAGATGTCTCAAGTTTTGAGGGAGCGTTCAATTGGCATGCTGACTGCAGGAATGTCCACCAGAGCTGTTGCCAGACAATTGAATGTTAATTTCTCTACCATAAGCTGCCTCCAACGTCTTTTTAGAGAATTTGGCTGTACATCCAACCGGCCTCACAACTGCAGACCACGTGTAACCACGTCAGCCTAGGACCTCCACATTTGTCTTCTTCACCTGCAGGATCGTCTGAGACCTGCCACCCGGACAGTTGATGAAACTGTAATAAAGCCCTTTTGTGGGGAAAACATCATTCTGATTGGCTGGGCCTGGCTCCCCAGTGGGTGGGCCTATGACCCTCCCAGGCCCACCCATGGCTGCACCCCTGCCCAGTTATGTGAAATCCATAGATTAGGGCCCAATGAATTTATTTCAATTGATTGATTTCCTTATATGAACTGTAACTTAGTAAAATCGTTGAAATTGTTGCATGTTGTTATATTTTAGTTTTTTACTTTTCAGTAGTTTATATTGTCACGATCGTCTTGAAAAGATGCGGGCCAAGGCGCAGCGTGAGATGCGTACATATTTTATTTAGTACACCACAGCGAACAAAACAACAAACGATACGTGAAGTCCTACGGTACAAACACAAACCAAAAGGAACAAGAAACCACACCAAACGAATGCCTTACGGCTACCTAAGTATGGCTCCCAATCAGAGACAACGAGCTTCAGCCGTCTCTGATTGGGAGCTACCCTGGCCAACATAGAAATACAAAAACTAGAAACTCACACCCTGGCTCAACATACGAGAGTCCCCAGAGCCAGGGCGTGACAGTACCCCCCCCCCCAAAGGCGCGGACTCCGACAGCGCCAACCAAACACAACAGGGGAGGGACCGGGTGGGCACTCCGCCTCGGCGGCGGATCCGGCTCCGGGCATGACCCCCACTCCCTCTCTAACCCCCCAAAGCGCCCCTGGTCCGGTCTGGCCCTGCTGGCCGGAGCTGGACTGAATACTGGTGGAGGGGATTGCTATAGCTCCGGAGTGGAGCAGCTGACCGGTGCCGGACCAGACACCGGTGGAACAGGCACGGGCTGTACCGGACTGACGACGCGCACCACAGGCTTGGTGCGGGGAGCAGGGACAGGCCGGACCGGGCTGACGACGCGCACCATTGGCTTGGTGCGGGGAGCAGGAACAGGCCGGACCGGGCTGACGACGCGCACCATTGGCTTGGTGCGGGGAGCAGGAACAGGCCGGGCCGGGCTGGCGACGCGCATCCTTGGCTTGGTGCGGGGAGCAGGTACAGGCCGGGCCGGGCTGGCGACGCGCACCATTGGCTTGGTGCGGGGAGCAGGAACAGGCCGGGCCGGGCTGGCGACGCGCACCATAGGCTTGGTGCGGGGAGCAGGAACAGGCCGGGCCGGGCTGGCGACGCACACCATTGGCTTGGTGCGGGTAGCAGGAGCAGGCCGGGCCGGGCTGGCGACGCGCACCATAGGCTTGGTGCGGGGAGCAGGAACAGGCCGGACCGGGCTGGCGACGCGCATCACAGGCTCGGTGCGAGGGACAGGAACAAGCCGGACCGGGCTGGGAACACACACCAATGGCCCTACGCGGGGATCAGGAACGGGCAGGACCGGACTGGTAACACACCCCAGTACCTCTCGCCGTGCCTCAACACTCTCCTTCCCCCTGGTGACCAGTGGCCCCCGTAACCTGGCGGCCTCCTCTGCTAACCACTCTATTGCGTCCTCCCGCTGCCTCGTCGTCCACGGCGTGAGCCCCCCCCTAAAAAATGTCTGGCCGTCTCTCTCCCCCGTGGACCCGGCCTCCATGGCTCTCGCCAGACTCTCGCTCATCTGCTCCCATGTCCAACCTCTCTCCTCATCACGCTGCTTGACCCAGTCGTGGTGGTTTCTTCTGTCACGATCGTCTTGAAAAGATGCGGGCCAAGGCGCAGCGTGAGATGCGTACATATTTTATTTAGTACACCACAGCGAACAAAACAACAAACGATACGTGAAGTCCTACGGTACAAACACAAACCAAAAGGAACAAGAAACCACACCAAACGAATGCCTTACGGCTACCTAAGTATGGCTCCCAATCAGAGACAACGAGCTTTAGCCGTCTCTGATTGGGAGCCACCCTGGCCAACATAGAAATACAAAAACTAGAAACTCACACCCTGGCTCAACATACGAGAGTCCCCAGAGCCAGGGCGTGACATATATAAAGGTACACTTTAAAGATATGTTTCATGTTCAGACTATATGGTCAAACTATGGTTGCGCTCTCCGCTTATGAGTCGTAAAGGGATACTTTAACGATAGCCTCATGCCTTAGCATTGATGTGGCACGGTAGAGTACCCAAAACATGAGCACCAACTGTAAACCTCTTTCCAGACCTGATGTTGAGAAAGATAATGATGCTAATGAATCTTTGTTTTCCTGGGAAGTCCAATCAGACATCCTACAGATGGCTGCTGCATGTAGCATCCAATCAGTGTGCATTACAAGTAGAGCGACCAGACTCTACGAAAGAGGAACAACCTCCCACATTCCTCCAACCACCAGTCACGGTACTAACACTATTTCCTTTTTACTAACAGGATAATGATCAGTAGCCCTTTCCTGCAGTCAAATGACCTAGTGGACTCATGGGTGGAATGTTATTAATATTTCTCATAATATAATAATGAATAAACATTATTATTATTTTTAACACAGAAACTCTGGTGTTTCTATGTCAAAATGTTTTGTTATATTTCAGTCTTCTGTGATGTATTGTATATAAAGTGTAATATTGGGATGCAATTTCATAATTGAATACATTTCAGCTCTATATCTGACATGGTACAGGTGTCTTCTTTTCTTTAAACCCATAACCATGTGTGTGAGGTGTATACTTTTGTTTCAAAGTAGATTTGTTTAAGACTACTAAGAAACTATCTGTGTGATCCTGATTTAGCCCACTGCAGTATAAGGTTAAACAAAACTATTCCTTAATGAAGGTGTCACGCACTGGCTCTGGGGACTCTTAAATGTTGAGCCAGGGTGTGGAGTTTCTATGTCATGTTTTCTATGTTGTGTTTTCTAGATCGTGTAGATCTATGTTGGCCAGGGTGGTTCCCAATCAGAGGCAGCTGTAGCTCGTTGTCTCTGATTGGGGACCATACTTAGGCAGCCTGTTTGGCACTAGTCGGGGTGGGATCTTGTTCTGTTAAGGTTTGTTTTGTGTAACCTAGGACTTCACGTTTCGTTTGTTTGTTTGTTGTTTTGTCGTGAGTTAAGTACTTAATAAAATGTACGCTTATCACGCTGCGCCTTGGTCCGTATCTTCCATAAACGATCGTGACAGAAGATCCCACCAAAAGAGGACCAAGCAGCGTGTCCAGGAACAGACAGCCTGGACCTGGGAGGAGATCCTGGACGGGAAGGGATCCTGGACTTGGGAGGAGATTCAGGCCGGAATGGATCGGCGTCCTTGGGAGGAGACTGTGGAGGCGCGCTATAGAGAGGAACAGTGGCAACGCAGAGGGTACCGGCCGAGGTGGAAGCCCGAGAGACAGCCCCAATAAATTTTTTTTGGGGGGGGCTAAAAGGGTGGTTGCGGAGCCTAGGGTTAGAACAGAGCCAACTCCCCGTACTCAGGCTAGGAAGCGTGTGACTGGGCAGGCTCCGTGTTATGCGGAGCCACGTACTGTGCCGCGAGTGTTCCGGCACAGTCCTGTACGTCCTGTGCTAGCACCACGCACGTGTCGTGCAAAGATGGGCATTCAGCCAGGACGGGGTGTGCCGGCTCAGCGCTCGTGGTCTCCAGAACGCCTCCTCGGTCCTGTATATCCTGCGCCAGTGCCACGTGCTGTAGCGCCAGTACGAGTGCACAGCCCCGTACGTCCTGTGCTGATGCCTCACACGTATTGTGTGGAAGTAGGCATTCAGCCAGGACGGGTTGTGTCAGCTCTTCGCTCCAGACCTCCAGTCCGCCTCCAAGCCAGTGGTGCGCGTCGTCAGCCCGGTGCGGCCTGTTCCTGCTCCCCGCACCAAGCCAGTGGTGCGCGTCGCCAGCCCGGTCCGGCCCGTTCCTGCTCCCCGCACCAAGCCAGTGGTGCGCGTCGTCAGCCCGGTCCGGCCCGTTCCTGCTCCCCGCACCAAGCCAGTGGTGCGCGTATTCAGCCCGGTCCGGCCCGTTCCTGCTCCCCGCACCAAGCCAGTGGTGCGGCGTCGTCAGCCCGGTGCGGCCCGTTCCTGCTCCCCGCACCAAGCCAGTGGTGCGCGTCGTCAGCCCGGTCCGGCCCGTTCCTGCTCCCGCACCAAGCCAGTGGTGCGCGTAGTCAGCCCGGTCCGGCCCGCTCCTGCTCCCCGCACCAAGCCAGTGGTGCGCGTCGTCAGCCCGGTGCGGCCCGTTCCTGCTCCCTGCACCAAGCCAGTGGTGCGCGTCGTCAGCCCGGTCCGGCCCGCTCCTGCTCCCCGCACCAAGTCAGTGGTACGCGTCGTCAGCCCGGTCCGGCCCGCTCCTGCTCCCCGCACCAAGCCAGTGGTGCGTGTGTCCAGTCCGGCACGGCCCGTGCCTGTTCCACCGGTGCCTGGTCCGGCACCGGTCAGCTGCTCCACTCCGGAGCCAGAGCAATCCGCTCCACCGGTGCCCAGTCCAGCTCCGGCCAGCGGCTCCAGTCCGGAGCCTGTACAGATCGATCCACCGTCGTCGGGTCCAGCTCCAGTCAGCGGTGCCAGACCAGACCAGGGGCGCAACGGGGAGGTGGAGAGAAAGTGGTGGTCACGCCCGGAGCCGGATCCACCTCCGAGGCGGAATGCCCACACAGCCCCTACCCTGTTGTGTTTGTGTGGCGCGGTCGCAGTCCGTGCCTTTGGGGGGGGGGGTACTGTCACGCCCTGGCTCTGGGGACTCTTAAATTTTGAGCCAGGGTGTGGAGTTTCTATGTCATGTTTTCTATGTTGTGTTTTCTAGATCGTGTAGATCTATGTTGGCCAGGGTGGTTCCCAATCAGAGGCAGCTGTAGCTCGTTGTCTCTGATTGGGGACCATACTTAGGCAGCCTGTTTGGCACTAGTCGGGGTGGGATCTTGTTCCGTTAAGGTTTGTTTTGTGTAACCTAGGACTTCACGTTTCGTTTGTTTGTTGTTTTGTCGTGAGTTAAGTACTTAATAAAATGTACGCTTATCACGCTGCGCCTTGGTCCGTATCTTCCATAAACGATCGTGACAGAAGGAGTGTTGTGTAATCAGATGTGTTAGATTTATTTTACTCCATGTTACATTTTTTTGGCGCTGTTAGATTGTTAGATCATAGCCTCAAGGGCATTGGCCAGTGTGTGGAGCAGAGGAAATGTTTGGCCTAACGTATCACAACATTTGGCAGATATCCCCACCAGCAGTTGCAGTGGAGCACATTTTGCTGATCTTTGTGCCGAACGGCATCGTGAAGGAGCCGCCTTCCTTGTGCTTTGCCAACATTCTCATTACCTACCCCGACATTCCCAGACCCACCGTCGCTAATAGGTTGCTGTCTGCCATCCTCTGTTTCAAGGCTGTCCATCAACATGATGTCCTAAATGTTTTTTATTTCAAAGCTGGAGTCTTTGTTTGGTCACAAAGCTGTTCCCAGACCACCACCTCTTCATGCTCCAGCTCCCCCAGCTGCAGAGCCTAGACGGCAGCAGTACCCTTAGTCACAGGCTCCCCCGCCCCTCCCTACAGTGGCCACGTACATTTCCCCTGCACAGGTCATGTCAGCTCCACACCCTGGCCATTTGTTATGGCTATTACACTTCCTACACAGGTCATGTCAGCTCCACACCCTGGCCCTTTGTTATGGCTATTACACTTCCTACACAGGTCATGTCAGCTCCACACCCTGGCCCTTTGTTATGGCTATTACACTTCCTACACAGGTCATGTCAGCTCCACACCCTGGCCCTTTGTTATGGCTATTACACTTCCTACACAGTCATTAAGTGTATTCCTTATCATTGACATTGTGTTTAAGAGGGGGGGGGGGGGTAAAGGCCAATATATGGGCTATATTGGCCTTTACCAATATATCCCATAGAAACACATTGAAAAACACATTCAAGGGTGTAACTTTGTGTTGAATTTTGGGCCATGGCCACCATTGGTGGGTGTGGCCAAAGACCTATATTTTCATGTCATCTGACCATAGCACCGCCTGGAGTTTGCTAAACGGCATTGGCACTTGGATTGGAACCAGTACTATGGTCATATGACACAAAAATGGAGGTCTTTGGCCACGCACACCAGCTCTGGGTTTGGCCTTTGAAAGAGAAATGCATATGCATAACATACCTCATCCCTACTGTAAAATATGGTGGTGGATCTTTGATGTTATGGGGCTAATTTGCTTCCACTGTACTTGGGGCCCTTGTTAAGGTCAACCGCATCATGAACTTGACCAAGTACGAAGACATTTTAGCTAAAAACCTGTTTGCCTCTGCCAGGAGGCTGAAACTTGGTCAGAAGTGGATCTTCCAGCAAGACAATAACCCCAAGCACACATCAAGGATCTGGAAAGATTCTGTATGGAAGAATAGTCTAAGATCCCTCCCAATGTGTTCTCCAATCTCATAAAAGCGAGAGTTGCACCCCTCCTCAAAAAACCTACACTCGATCCCTCCGATGTCAACATCTACAGACCAGTATCCCTTCTTTCTTTTCTCTCCAAAACTCTTGAGCGTGCCGTCTCTAGCCAACTCTCCTGCTATCTCTCTTAGAATGACCTTCTTGATCCAAACCAGTCTGGTTTTCAAGACTGCTCTTCTCTGTGTCACGGAGGCTCTCCGCACTGCTAAAGCTAACTCTCTCTCCTCTGCTCTTATCCTTCTAGACCTATCTGCTGCCTTTGATACTGTGAACCATCAGATCCTCCTCTCCACCCTCTCCGAGTTGGGCATCTCCGGCGCTGCTCAATCTTGGATTGCGTCCTACCTGACAGGTCGCTCCTACCAGGTGGCGTGGCGAGAATCTGTCTCCGCACCACGTACTCTCACCACTGGTGTCCCCCAGGGCTCAGTTCTAGGCCCTCTCCTATTCTCTCTATACACCAAGTCACTTGGCTCTGTCATATCCTCACATGGTCTCTCCTATCATTGCTACACAGACGACACACAACTAATCTTCTCCTTTCCCCCTGATAACCAGGTGGCGAATCGCATCTCTGCATGTCTGGCAGACATATCAGTGTGGATGTCGGATCACCACCTCAAGCTGAACCTCGTGCAAGACGGAGCTGCTCTTCCTCCCGGGGAAGGACTGCCCGCTCCATGATCTCGCCATCACGGTTGACGACTCCATTGTGTCCTCCTCCCAGAGTGCAAAGAACCTTGGCGTGACCCTGGACAACAACCTGTCGTTCTCCGCTAACATCAAAGCGGTGACCCGATCATGCAGGTTCATGCTCTACAACATTCGCAGAGTACGACCCTACCTTACACAGAAAGCGGCACAGGTCCTAATCCAGGCACTTGTCATCTCCTGTCTGGATTAATGCAACTCGCTGTTGGCTGGGCTCCCTGCATGTGCCATTAAACCCCTACGACGCTGCAGCCCGTCTGGTGTTTAACCTTCCCAAGTTCTCTCATGTCACCCCGCTCCTCCGCACACTCCACTGGCTTCCAGTTGAGGCTTGCATCTACTACAAGACCATGGTGCTTTCCTACGGAGCTGTGAGGGGAACGACACCTCCTTACCTTCAGGCTCTGATCCTACACCCAAACGAGGGCACTACGTTCATCCACCTCTGGCCTGCTAGCCCCCCTACCTCTACGGAAGCACAGTTCCCGCTAAGCCCAGTCAAAGCTATTCGCTGCTCTGGCACCCCAATGGTGGAACAAGCTCCCCCACGATGCCAGGACAGCGGAGTCACTGACCACCTTCCGGAGACACTTGAAACCCTACCTCTTTAAGGAATACCTGGAATAGTATAAAAGTAATCCTTCTACCCCCCCCTCCCCCACTCCCCCATAAAAAAAACTTGGCTATCATAAGTTGAATGCACCCATTTGTAAGTCGCTCTGGATAAGAGCGTCTGCTAAATGACGTAAATGTAAAAATAAAACATTTCAGACAAAGGCTCAGTGTTGTTATCCTCGCAAGGGAGGGTGCTGGAATATTAAAAACAGGGGAGCCAGTAATTTGTACCCCTATATTTTTTTGCTTTTTTTTGTATTACTTGTTCAACAAAATATATTTATCTGGGCAATTGTATTTGTATAAAATAATGATAATACAAATGTAGCATACAATATACATCAGTATTTGTATTATATATTTAATGCAGTCTTTTTTGCTCATCTTTATGAAGGGATCCAATAATTTTGGACTCTGTATCTCAACCCACAACTGAAATAGCAATAATTTATGTATTACTTTAAACTGTTGGTCTAACTCTAACAGTTCAGAAAGTCACCACCAAACCCCTTCTTTAACTACATTTAAATGTCATAACCCATTATTCTTATTTGTGTACCCATCATCACGCTTGGCATGTAATTTTTGTGTCGTCATTTTTTTGTAGAACGACTTAGAGAAACTGAGTTGAGCCTTCTTGAGAAAGTGAGTCCCCCCCGCAAGTTATGCACATTCATAAATGGCAAAACAGACAAAAAATGTAATCATAAGGAATAAGGTTTTAAAGTGTCTGTCCTATAACTAAGAGACACATATTTGTTGGCACAAAAAATACTTCCATTCATTTTTTAAATCGGTACCGGGTTACCTTCAGTCTTGGCCTTGACCATGTTCGTGAGAGTCTCCCCTTTCCATAGAGTGGTTGTATTAGTTTTTGTAGGCCAAACCGTTCGGAATCTACAGATGTTTTCGTGAGAAGACCGATTTTCAGGATGTCTCCTGGTCTGCCACTTTCCACCGCAGATGCAGAAGGCTTTTGACGGGTGCGTCAATCGACTCTTAAGGATTTAGGCAGGTATTAAGATTTTCAAATTCAATTTCAAATCATCTGGTCATGTTCCTCAGAAAGCTAGGCAGCCTGTAGTCTCTTGCCTCCGTACCTCACTAGGGACAGGCAGGGGGAGGCAGACTGCTGTTGTCTCTAAGAGCAGGCCCAGAGAGAGCACACCTGACCTCAAACAGCAGTCTCAGGGGCCTCAGAGGAGAGCAAGCTCTCATAGGCCACCTGCACCTGCAGCCAAGGGTCAAAAGGTCAAGGTAGATAATACAGCAGAGCCAGTAATAATGCTTACATTACATGAGTTAATAGTCATAATTACTTTAAAATAATAGATACACTTGCAGGATGTACTGTATCAACTGTAAATATATACTATGGGGCCTATTCAATCAAACATGGATATTGATTTTCCAGGATAAGCCAAAACATCATTGTTTTTGTGCTGCAAAAAATGTTTCTAAGATCTAGGTACCTGTTACCTTGATCTAAAATGTTTATTTGTGAACAGCAGAAGGAGAGTTAGGATAGGACTCCCAAGAAGACAGCCACAGAGGAGAGAGTCCAGCCACAACCCCAGTCCTGTACCTGACAGAAGACCCAGCACTGTACCCATTACAGTAGATTACCCAGCCCTGTGGCCATCCCACACCCCAGCCACACCCTTACCTCAGGTAAAGCACCCGTCATAGCTCACACTGACTCAGGAAACGTAGTGACCTAGGTATGTATAACAACACATTGTACTTTGCATCACAGGAAGAGTTTGATGCATGGAGGACAAGTGTCCAGTAGAGGAATAGTGATAATCCCGATAGACTCATCCAGTGAGGAGGAAGAGGGACAGGGAGACACTTGGAGAAGCTAAGGATGGATGGAGTAGAGAGGACGAGGTAGAGAGAGTTGAAGAAGAATGTGATGGGAGGAATGAACATGGGGTTACGGTAGAGGAGGAAATTGATGGGAGTGACAGAAGATGACAAGGTATATGGAAAACCTGAGGAAGCATTGGAGGAAGAGGAAGTACAAGAGGAAGAATGGAAAGGGGAGGATATGTCTTACAATGGTGATGAGGAAGAGAGGGAAAAAGGTAAAGAGTAGGATGGGAGACTTAGGGGAGAGGGAGAGACAGAAGAAAGGCCCAAAGATGGAGTGAAGAGAGAGAACAGATCAGATGATGAAACAAGAGCGTTGACAGCAGAGGGGGAAGAAACTTGGAGCACAGAGCTTTACCCTGATGTAAGTTCACAAACTTTTGAAAGTAGATAGATTCAGTCAAACCATTCATATTTACAATTCAAAACCAAAACAGTCACACTCCAGTGAAATACTTTAGCGGAGAATGTAATGGGATGTGAAGCATTTATTGGGAATTGTATGCATGATATGTTTCAGTGCAGTGTTTACTTCGCATAATGAAAGGCTTAACAGCAGAGAGGGAGAATGATTCATCCTTTCCATGGTGCTGTTAATGGCTCAATAAAACTATTTTCACAATCCAGTAATCTATGCATGGTTTACACCAGGGCTCTCCAATCCTGTTCCTGGACAGCTATCCTCCTGTAGGTTTTCGCTCCAAACCTAGTTGTAACTAACCTGATTAATCTTATCAACCAGATAATTATTAGAATCAGATGCGCTAGATTAGGGTTGGAGCGAACACCTACAGGACAGTAGTTCTCCAGGTACAGGGTTGGAGAGCCCTGGTTTACACTATAAAATGACTAATCACGCTAGACAAGCACTTCATCTGTAACATTGAAACAAATGACAAAACTTAGTGTACATTTTCAAAAAGGCTATCATAGAATGAACAACTATTTATCATGATCTTTATTATGTTGGATTATATATGAGATGTGTTTTCTGTTTTCCTCCAGAGTTCTGGCTTTTCCTCTGTCCTAGACCTAGAGTCAGATTACAGTTACCCACATCTTACAGTCAGCAGAGGTACAGTAAGCTTCATAACATGACCCATATTCATGGTATTACCTCTGTCCATCATTTAACACTAAAGTATGAATTTGGTATTAGGCAGTAGTATCAGGTACCTGAGTACCTCTGGAGAGTCTTTACTCCCATCCATCACAGACATGGAGAAGTTCACACATCCACGTGAGTGAAGGCAGTATTACCTCAGACAATTAACTCCTACAGGGGGCCAGTATGAAAAAATAAATGTATGAACTCACTTAACTGTAAGTCGCTCTGGATAAGAGCGTCTGCTAAATTACTAAAATGTAAAATGTAATACAGGGCTTATTGCATGTCATATAGTCCATATGTACATTCCCTTCACTCCCTCCAACGCTACAACTTTCTTGTCTTCTCTCTAGTGACAGATTATCAGTTGTCCTCCTCCTTGGTGAAGGTCAACACAGACAAACATGGGTAACACTTTATAATAAAGTTAATAAACAATTTATTAGGCATTCACAGTTCTCACCAAATGTTAGTAAGCTAGTTATTTACACATAAAAACTTTTAAATGACGTATTAATGATTCATAACATAAGATAATTTATAAGATGTTTAATATAGGTCCTTATAAACCATTTACTAATCATTAGCAGTCTTTTTGCAGTCCATAATGTAAATAATTGTATCTACAGTGCATTTAATATCGCAACACACTCCATAAAGTAGACAAAATATAGACACATTAATATAGGAAATAACATTCATTTTAAATGAACAGGATAAAAAGCTAATATAAAACAGTAAAATCAAAGAGCAATAAAATGATTTGCAGAAGGCCAGGATAAAAAGGTGTGTTTGATCTACAAAACTCAATGGTATTGTAGATACCCCTACTTGCAGTCTCCATCAAATAATAAACAGAGCAAGTGCACTTCTGTAAGGTAAAATGTTATTTACATTGTATTCAATAGATTTACAACCCCTCCTTGTGTCAAGCAATTCTAATCAGTATCCGAGATTTAAGGAACTTTTATGGTAAGGTGGAACGGAACATAACTTGACAAAAAGTATGACAGTCTACTAAACACTTTATTTTCCAAAGTATAATGTATTATGAGAAAACAAAAATCAAATACCAAACAAATCAAAAACAACTAAATCCACTTTTATTTACAAAGCATTTTTGCAGTTTGGGTTGAGTACTTCCTTATGGAGCGTCAGTGCTCAACACTTGCAATATCAAACCGTGCAACCTGTTTGGTCATTCCTGTTATGGACTGTCTAGAATCAGGGCTCTCCAACCCTGTTCATGGAGAGCTGCCGTCCTGTAGGTTTTCGATCCAACCCTAATCTAGCTCACCTGATTCTAATAATTAGCTGGTTGATAAGCTGAATCAGGTTGTACAACTGGGGTAGAAGAGAAAACCTACAGGAAGGAAGCTCTCCAGGAACAGGGTTAGAGAGCCCTGGTCTAGAACTTCAACCAGGTAGACCATATCCACCTGAGACTGCCCCAAAAAAATTGTTTTAGTGAACACAATAATTAACATCATAGTGTAAACATAGCTTCATACAACACAATAGGGCTGCGTTAAGACAGGCAGCCGAATTCTGATATTTTTTTCGGTCTTTTGACTAACCAGATCAGCTCTGAAAGAATATCTGTGAATAGATCTGATGTGATTGGTCAAAAGACCAATTAGGGGAAAATATATCAGAATTGGGCTGCCTGTGTAAACGCAGCCTATGGTACATTTATACATTGCTTTATACACCAACTGGAAACAAATAGAATGGGAACAAAAGCACCCACTATACCACCGATAATTCCCCTTAGGCTTTGCTGTGATAACTATGTACAAACGTAATGATTTTCATTGTGATGAGCAATGATACAGTGCTGAACCGATAACTGACTCTGCCTATCCCCTCTTCCCAAGGCAAAAAAAAAAGTATTTTTCTCAAAGTTTTCACAGTTCAAGCATTAGAATGAAGATCCAGAGATCCCCACTTTTCCAAATCCACACCTCAACTAGTTGATTATTGTGGCAGCTGCAGTGCAGAGGATTGCAATCTTCTTTTGTCAAGCTTGGTCTATGAAGCCTTTTGTGCCCTCTCCTCCACGTACAGTTGCATCTAAACAAAGATTGTTACATACATATTATACACAACATGAAATCATTCACATTTAAACAATATTACTGTTTATTACTATGGGCTTTCATACAAGTGTTGTAATCTTCACAAAGAACCATGCCATTGCTTACTTTCACAATGTCTGATGTCATGGTCTTCAGCGGTATGAGTCTGGGCTCCTGCATGTGTACTTCCTGCTCATCTGCAACTATCCACGGAAAATCCTGGAGAGGAACATGACAACATCACATGTGGAGTATAGGGCCACACACTAGAATACAACAGATATGATTGAATGTAGGTACACAAACAAGTCAGTGTATTACAATCAACACACATACAGTATTGAAATGTCATGTTTGTGACAACACTGACCTTGATGACCTGCACCTTCTCCATGTTGCGCGTGGCAGCCTCCCTGGTGTGGACCAGCACTGTAAACGTACATCCTGGGAAAGTGGAGAGTAAATAGACGTATAAGTATACTATGACCGCTGCTGGACAACAAGTTAACAGAAATTGTATACTGTATGTATAATGTGTATTTTTATATTGTATTATACAGGGCACATTTGGACAAGAGACCTAGGTCTCAATATGACTTCTCTGTCAAAACAAAGGTAAAATAAAACATAATAAAACATAAAAAACCTAGTTATTCCTTGTCATGGACTCCACAAGAGAATTAGTGGGAACGCAAGACTTATATAGCAGCAGACCTCCAGCTATCGATTTTCACACAGAGATGTTTCTCACTGAGTGTCTCTCCATTCTCCAATATAGCTTTTCTATCTTACCTGGTGGGTTGTTTTCCAGAACTGCATCACATACACTGATCTTCAGGATAACCGCCCTCAGTAACTGTTCCACGTGTGACAGCAATGTATCAGAGCTGTAGAACATGAAAACAGAGAGTAACTGGGAAAAGCTCAAGGTATCGAAAAGGGTATTCCAACAACAAACCATATGAAATAAATAAAATGGTATTTGTCACATGTGCCGAATACAACAGGTGTTGACTTTACCTCGAAATGCTTAATTACGAGCACATAAAAAGTAAGACAATTTGAGAAAAAAAAACTACAAGGAAATAGTAACACAATAAAATAACAAGGCTATATACAAGGAGTAACGGTACCAAGTCAATGTGTTTGGGGTACGAGGTAATACGTACACTACATTTTACATTTTAGTCATTTAGCAGACGCTCTTATCCAGAGCGACTTACAGTTAGTGAGTGCATACATTATTAATTTTTTCATACCCACAACCATGGCATTGCAAATGCCATGCTCTACCAACTGAGCTACATCCCTGCCAGCCATTCCATCCCCTACCCTGGACGACGCTGGGCCAATTGCGCGACCCGTGGGTCTCCCGGTCGCGGCCGGCTACGACAGAGCCTGGATTCGAACCAGGATCTCTAGTGGCACAGCTAGCAATGCGATGCAGTGCCTTAGACCACTGCGCCACTCGGGGTCTCCCACTCCTCTTTCTATTCTAGTTAGAACCAGTTTGCGCTGTTCTGTGAAGGGAGTAGTACACAGCGTTGTACGAGATCTTCAGTTTATTGGCAATTTCTCGCATGGAATAGCCTTCATTTCTCAGAACAAGAATAGACTGACGAGTTTCAGAAGAGAGTTATTTGTTTCTGGCCATTTTGAGCCTGTAATCGAACCCACAATTGCTGATGCTCCAGATACTCAACTAGTCTCAAGAAGGCCAGTTTTATTGCTTCTTTAATCAGCACAACAGTTTTCAGCTGTGCTAACATAATTGCAAAAGGGTTTTCTAATGATCAATTAGCCTTTTAAAATGATAAACTTGGATTAGCAAACACAACGTGCCATTGGAACACAGGACTGATGGTTGCTGATAATGGGCCTCTGTACGCCTATGTAGATATTCCATAACAAATCAGCCGTTTCCAGCTACAATAGCCATTTACAACATTAACAATGTCTACACTGTATTTCTGATCAATTTGATGTTATTTTAATGGACAAAAAAATTGCTTTTCTTTCGAAAACAAGGACATTTCTAAGTGACCCCAAATTATTGAACGGTAGTGTACATGTAGGTAGGGGTAAAAGTGACTAGGCAATCAGGATAGATAATAAACAGAGTAGCAGCAGCGTATGTGAAGAGTGTGAAAGTGTGTCTATGTGTGAGTGTGTGTGTGGCGTCAATATGCGTGTGTGTGTGTGTTTTGTGTGTGTGAGCGTATGTAGTGCGTATGTGTGTGTTGGAGTGTCAGTGTAGTATGTGTGAGTGTGTGGGTAGATTCCAGTGAGTGTGCATAGAGCCAGTGTAATAGAGTCAGTGCAACAAAAAAAAGGGGGGTCAATGCAAATAGTCCAGGTAACCATTTGATTAACTGTTCAACAGTCTTATGGCTTGGGGTTAGAAGCTATTCAGGAGCCTTTTGGTCCCAGACTTGGCGCTCCGGTACCGCTTGCCGTGCGGTACCAGGCATCTGACACTGCCTGGTATAGAGGTCCTGGATGGTGATGTACTGGGCCGTACGCACTACCCTCTGTAGCGTATTACGGTCGGATGCCAAGCAGTTGCCATACCAAGCAGTGATGCAGCCAGTGAAGATGCTCTCAGTGGTGCAGCTGTATAACTTTTTGAGGATGGGCCCATGCCAAATATTTTCAGCCTTCTGAGGGGGAAGAGGTGTTGTCATGCCCTCTTCACAACTGTGTTGGTGTGTTTGGATCATGATAGGTCCTTAGTGATGTGGACACCAAGGAACTTGAAGCTCTCCACTACAGCCCTGTCGATGTGAATGGGGGCGTGCTCGGTCCTCCATTTCCTGTGGTCAAGGATCAGCTCCTTTGTCTTGCTGACGTTGAGGGAGAGGTTGTTGTACTGACACCACACTGCCAGGTATCTGACCTCCTCCCTGTAGGCTGTCTCATCATCGTCGGTGATCAGGCCTACCACCGACGTATCGTCTGCAAACTGAATGATGGTGTTGGAGTCGTGCGAGGCCACGCAGTCGTGGGTGAACAGGGAGTACAGGAGAGGACTAAGCACGCACCCCTGAGGGGCCCCCGTGTTCATGGTCAGCATGGTTTTTGTGTTGTTGTCTACCCTCACCACCTGGGGGCTACGCGTCAGGGGCTGCCCGTCCAGGTGCAGAGGGAGATGTTCTGTCCCAGGGGTCCTGAGCTTAGTGATGAGCTTAAAGGGGAACTATGGGGATGAACGTGATGAGCTGTAGTCAATGAACAGCATTCTCACGTAGGTGTTCCTTTTGAACAGGTGGGAAAGGGCAATGTGGAGTGCAATAGAGATTGCGTCATTTGTGGATCTGTTAGGGCGGTATGCGAATTGGAGTGGGTTTAGGGTGATGGTGTTGATGTGAGCCATGACCAGCCTTTCAAAGTATTTCATGGCTACAGTGCTACTGTGCAATAGTGATTTAGACAGGTTACCTTGGCGTTCTTGGGCACAGGGACTATGGTGGTCTGCTTGAAGATTGCAGGTATTACACATTAGGGTTGTCATGATGCCAGTATTGCAATACTACGATACCTGATTTTCCATGGCAAAAAGGAAAACACAAAGCAGACTAAACGCTTTGGTACTTTAAAAAACCTACTGTACGTAAAATATTGTGTGCTATAGGTTGGAAAATAAATGTGATTGTGGGTGACAACATAAAGCTTTCCAACATTAGGACTGTTTTCCTCAGGTAATTCAGTCCGCTTCATGTTTTGTTTCCTTGCCATGATACATTTGGGTATCGCGATACTGGTATCGTGAAAACCCTATTACAGACTGGATCAGAGAAGTTGAAAATGTCAGTGAAGATATATACTGACCTGATGGATAAAATAGGAGGCTGTGAAATCTCAAAGACAAATCTCTCAACTGGATGATGCTCTTTGTCCATGATGACCACCACCACTTTTTCTGCATCATTCTGAGGGAGCAATGTAGAACTTCATACTAGTAATATGTACTCAAAAAAGGTGTGCCCTCATGCAATAACATATTTAGCATGGTCAGCCATTGGGTTTGCAAGACTATGTCAATTATATGTAGGCTAATGTATTCTCTCACCTTCTCAATGAGGGGTTTTACACAGTGAAGAGTATCATGGATGTATTGGTTCAGCTCTGGATGGCATGACATCTAGAAGGTAACGCAACATGAGAGATGGAGATTCTGCAGATAACCGTTAATAGTAGCTGAATGGTTATTACACTGGTGATATGATAACCTTACCTGTACAGGTACATTGTATTTATTTCTCTTCTGGAATATCCCAGATGGGTACACCTCTCGTACATAGAGGATGAGATGAATAGCCACTTCCAAAAACTCGCACAAGATGTCAGCCACCACTGCAAAAGAAGACAGGCAGTAACGAAGCTTGAGTCTATATGAAAATTAAACTGCTCAATTGAAATGCATATTTTACAGGTCGATGTAAAATAATTTATATAGCTAGCTACCTTGTCCAAAATTGAGGTCTTGTCTTGTTAGGGTTGTCATTTTCTGGTCGCTGAGGGATGAGAACACAAATAATGTCGAATGATATGAGGCCACCTAACGAACGTTTCAAACGTCAAAAAGGGAGTTGATAAGACAACTAACGTTAGCTAGGAAAAATCGCGGACATGGAGCAATTCAACCTCTGAAAAACGTAAGACTGTCGTTTGTATATCTGTTCGGAATTTAATCATAATATACAGCAAAGAGTCTAATAATACCTGCAACGTCTGTATATTTGTTTACATCCACTGCTTCTTGTCGTCGCTTGGTTATGACGTTTACATGGCGCACGCCCATAATTTACATACACACACTAGATGACTGGTAGTGTGCGCTGTGTTGAATCAAAGACGTTATTTGTGGTTGAATCCTCCATTCCTCCATCTTGGCACTCCCCCACCGTTGTAAAAAAATATTTTGGAAGCTATAGAATGCCTTTATTAATGTCTACATTCGTATAGCCAGATTTATTCTATTACAGATCCCTTAATGCATACCTTAAAATTATAGTATGTGAGCTAAACAAACACATACACACATATATATACATACATATATATATATACATATATATATATATATATATATATATATATATATATATATATATATATATATATATATATATATATATACTACTGTTCAAAAGTTTGGGGTCACTTAGAAATGTCCTTGTTTTCAAAAGAAAAGCAACTTTTTTGTCCATTAAAATAACATCAAATTGATCAGAAATACAGTGTAGACATTGTTAATATTGTAAATGGCTATTGTAGCTGGAAATGGCTGATTTTTTATGGAATATCTACATAGGCGTACAGAGGCCCATTATCAGCAACCATCAGTCCTATGTTCCAATGGCACGTTGTGTTTGCTAATCTAACCGGGGCCTCCCACTCCTCTTTCTATTCTGGTTAGAGCCAGTTTGCGCTGTTCTGTGAAGGGAGTAGTACACAGCGTTGTACGAGATCTTCAGTTTCTTGGCAATTTCTCGCATGGAATAGCCTTCATGTCTCAGAACAAGAATAGACTGACGAGTTTCAGAAGAAAGTTATTTGTTTCTGGACATTTTGAGGCTGTAATCGAACCCACAATTGCTGATGCTCCAGATATTCAACTAGTCTCAAGAAGGCCAGTTTATTGCTTCTTTAATCAGCAAAACTGTTTGTTTTCAGCTGTGCTAACATAATTGCAAAAGGGTTTTCTAATAATCAATTAGCCTTTTAGAATGATCAACTTGGATTAGCAAACACAACGTGCCATTGGAACACAGGACTGATGGTTGCTGATAATGGGCCTCTGTACGCCTATGTTGATATTCCATAAAAAATCAGCCGTTTCCAGCTACAATAGCCATTTACAACATTAACAATGTCTACACTGTATTTCTGATCAATTTGATGTTATTTTAATGGACAAAAAAATTGCTTTTCTTTTGAAAACAAGGACATTTCTAAGTGACCCCAAACTTTTCAACGGTAGTATATATATATATACAGTTGAAGTTGGAAGTTTACATACACCTTAGCCAAATACATTTAAACTCAGTTTTTCACAATTCCTGACATTTAATCCTAGTAAAAATTCCCTGTCTTACGTCAGTTAGGATCACCACTTTATTTTAAGAATGTGAAATGTCAGAATAATAGTAGAGAGAATGATTTATTTCAGCTTGTATTTCTTTTATCACATTCCCAGTGGGTCAGAAGTTTACATACACTCAATTAGTATTTGGTAGCATTGCCTTTAAATTGTTTAACTTGGGTCAAATGTTTCGGGTAACCTTCCACAAGCTTCCCACAATAAGTTGGGTGAATTTTGGCCCATTCCTCCTGACAGAGCTGGTGTAACTGAGTCAGGTTTGTAGGCCTTCTTGCTCGCACACGCTTTTTCAGTTCTGCCCACACATTTTCTATAGGAATGAGGTCAGGGCTTTGTGATGGCCACTCCAATACCTTAACTTTGTTGTCCTTAAGCCATTTTGCCACAACTTTGGAAGTATGCTTGGGGTCATTGTCCATTTGGAAGACCCATTTGTGACCAAGCTTTAACTTCCTGACTGATGTCTTGAGATGTTGCTTCAATATATCCACATAATTTTCCTTCCTCATGATGCCATCTATTATGTGAAGTGCACCGGTCTCTCCTGCAGCAAAGCACCCCCACAGCTCGATGCTGCCACCCCGAGCTTCATGGTTGGGATGGTGTTCTTCGGCTTGCAAGCCTACCCCTTTTTCCTCCAAACATAACGATGGTCATTATGGCCAAACAGTTCTATTTTTGTTTAATCAGACCAGAGGACATTTCTCCAAAAAGTACGATCTTTGTCCCCATGTGCTTTTGCAAACCGTAGTCTGACTTTTTCATGGCGGTTTTGGAGCAGTGTCTTCTTCCTTGCTGAGCTGCCTTTCAGGTTATGTTGATATAGGACTCGTTTTACTGTGGATATAGATACTTTTGTACCTGTTTCCTCCAGCATCTTCACAAGGTCCACAAGGCTGTTGTTCTGGGATTGATTTGCACTTTTCGCACCAAAGTACGTTCATTTCTAGGAGACAGAACGCGTCTCCTTCCTGAGCGGTATGACGGCTGCGTGGTCCATGGTGTTTATACTTGCGTACTATTGTTTGTACAGATGAACGTGGTACCTTCAGGCGTTTGGAAATTGCTCCCAAGGATGAACCAGACTTGTGGAGGTCTACAATTCTTTTTCTGAGGTTTTGGCTGATTTCTTTTGATTTTCCCATGATGTCAAGCAATGAGGCACTGAGTTTGAAGGTAGGCCTTGACATACATCCACAGGTACACCTCCAATTGACTCAAATGATGTCAATTAGCCTATCAGAAGCTTCTAAAGCCATTACATCATTTTCTGGAATTTTCTGTTCTGGCCATTATTATGAGCCATTCTCCCCTCAGCAGCCTCCACTGAACATTTTTTAAAAACCAGTTTTTGCTTTGTCATTATGGGGTATTGTGTGTAGATTGATGACGGAAAAAAAAATGTAATCCATTTTAGAATAAAGAATGTTCACCAGAGCTGTTGCCAGAAAATTTATTGTACATTTCTCTACTATAAGCCACCTCCAACATCATTTTAGAGAATTTGGCAGTATGTCCAACCGGCATCACAACCGCAGACCATGTGTTTGGCGTTGTGTGGGTGAGCGGTTTGCTGATGTCAACGTTGTGAACAGAGTGCCCCATGGTGGCGGTGGGGTTATGGTTTGGGCAGGCATAAGCTACGGACAACGAACACAATTGCATTTTATCGATGGACATTTTAATGTACATAGATCCCGTGACGAGATCCTGAGGCCCATTGTCGTGCCATTCATCCGCCACCATCTCATGTTTCAGCATGATAATGCACGGCCCAATGTCGCAAAGATCTGTACACAATTCCTGGAAGCTGAAAATGTCCCAGTTCTTCCATGGCCTGCATACTTACCAGACATGTCACCCATTGATTATGTCTGGGATGCTCTGGATCGACGTGTACGACAGTGTGTTCCAGTTCTCGCCAATATCCAGAAACTTCACACAGCCATTGAAGAGGAGTGGGACAACATTCCACAGGCCACAATCAAAAGCCTGATCAACTCTATGTGAAGGAGATGTGTCGCGCTGGATGAGGTAAATGGTGGTCACCACAGATACTGACTGGCTTTCTGATCCACACCCCTACCTTTTTTTTAAAGGTATCTGTGACCAACAGATGCATATCTGTATTCCCAGTCATGTGAAATCCATAGATTAGGGCCTAATTAATTTATATAAATCGACTGATTTCCTTATATGAACTGTAACTCAGTAA
Source organism: Coregonus clupeaformis (assembly GCF_020615455.1). Taxonomy (NCBI): domain Eukaryota; kingdom Metazoa; phylum Chordata; class Actinopteri; order Salmoniformes; family Salmonidae; genus Coregonus; species Coregonus clupeaformis. The sequence goes on along the minus strand of NC_059221.1, from coordinate 29,037,937 downwards.
GATCTTTGAAAATGTTGCATTTTGCGTTTATATTTTTGTAATTTTGTCCTTGAAACATTTAATTGAAATTCTGTATAATTCCATTCATTCCTATGGAGGACTGCTCCTACTGGGGAATGCCAATATGGCCGACCGGTTGCTTCAAAGCCTCTCAATGGCCAATATATAGCATCAGCCATCCAGGGTTTATATTCATCATTAGCACACAAAAATAGCCAATGCAGCCACATGGCTACACTTTTGAGCTCCATGGGGGCATTCGCATGTGGTAGAGAGAATCCTCTGGTCACCTATAGAGACCTGCCAAGAGGATGGATGTTAAGTGCCACATGCCTTTCAATGCATACCTTTGAACACCTTGAAATTAATTAGTTGTAAGAAATGTGCTATATAAATAAAGTTTGATTTGATTGATGACATTACAGCTGTAGAATATTTAATAAACTGTAATTGTGCAGTTTTTCCATAAACTTTTAATTGATAACTTGGGATTTTATCACTTGACATATACATCATATAGTGGGAAGGATCCTACAAATCAAGACTGTGTGAATGCATGTACTACTCCGAATAAATAAATACTGTTGTCTCTGGTCATAAAACTACAATACAGGCTGGATGTTGTCGTATCGGGTGAATGCTGGCAATTATTGCTGATAAACAAAGGAGTCCGCTCATACTGAACTTTGATCATAAGGTTTATTCATATCACAAGCTTTCAGCATGAGCTTACAGGTGTCAAGATCACCCGGAGAACGGCATCCCCCGAATTGCAATGGCCGTATATATAATCTCCCCAAGATGTGGGTGGCTCCCTCTACTGTCCAATCCCCTGTCTACAACACACTTCCTGTCTGTTGTATGTGGCGTTACACTAAAACATTCCCTCTTGATACTAAAATCAACATTCTTTCAGTTCCACTTAAAAACCATTAACAAAGACATAATCCTAATACACTACATTTCCCCCCTTCGAGACGAACTAAAACTCTTGAAAACAAACAGAATAGGATTATGACAAGTAACAATTTATCTTATTGAGTATTTTTAACCTTAAACCAAAAACATTCTTCTCTAGAGTGTATATACCTTTCTATGAAATATGAATAACTGTTTATGAAGTGTGAATACATTACTATGAAATATGAACAAATCTTTATGGAGTGTGAGAGCGAAAAACTGTCCGGCAACCTTCGTTATCAATCAAGACAGTAAAATTATCTCACGGTCCCTCTGCCCCAGGCAACCACCTAGATATTCCAGATAAACTCATAAACAATGTAAATGCATTTGAAACTATGATGCAATTAAATACACATGTAAGCCCCTGCAAACAAAATACTATCCAAAAAATGTCCACTCTAAGGCTGGTCAACCCATTGGACCCTACAGTGGACCTCTCCCTGCCTAGACTCCCTGTCCCTAAGCATCAACGAAATAAACAAAAACATCTAAGATCCCCACATGTATCCAATAACATCAAATATCATTCTACAAAAATGTATACCTAAGAATATGACACAAATTATGTATTACACATGCATATATGTCTATATTTCATTGCAGACACTGGAATGTAGTCCACTACACTTCATCTCCTCCGTAGTCTCCTCTTCCAATGTATTGTTGATGATGGAATCGGAATCTTTCCACACCTTCTTTGTTCCATCTCCTCCAGTCATTGTCCTTTCATATTGTCCCTTCATATTGTCCTTGTTTGAGTATTTCAATCTCCACATATTCCCCCAAATGCTTCTGGAAGAAAAGAAAAGACCAAACAATATATTTTGCAAAACAACACTTTCAAATTAAACATCAATATCAACTAAGAATATAAAAATGATATATAAATGATATCAACTAAGAATATAAAAATGATATATAAATGATGTATGAATCACATTATCCTATTCCCCCCTTTGATTCATAAAATCATACTAAAATCACACTAATATTGAAGGAAAAAAAAATAATTTGAAAAATGATCAAATCATCAAAAAGGATATTTATCCATCCAGTTCCACTTGTCCCTCTTCATCCAGATCAGGAACAGTCAACACCGGCATCTGAGTGTTGTCTCCAGGCATCACTACTCCAACCTATCTCAATATCATAGCTTTCGCAAAGGTCAGTAACAAAGTACAAAAGCAAAACATCACACACAACACTATCAGAGCTGCAACTAAAATCTGAACCATCACTGCTCCTATTGGGCCTACCTGATCTTGCAACCAAGTCTTCGCTGACCATCCAGCTCCTTCAGATCTACCAAATGCATCCCTTATATTCTTCAATGCATATATAACCCTAGTGATAATATCTGAACTATCTGGACTCAAAGTATAACTAATATTATCAATATGATCTTCCCAAATGTTACACCATACCATGGAAAAAGTCCCCCCTTCTCTCTTGGGTTTATCCTTCAATGATAGGCTTGAAGACTATGACATGTCGCCATGTCTTTTTCATCCTATTTCCAAACCTAGCTTCAGATTTATCTGTGTCCGGTGCTACCCCTCTTTTAATGGTAGAAACCTCATATGGAAGCTTCAACGTTGACATGTAACAACATCCTGTCCATCCATAGGGTAAGAATATATATGCTTTATCACCACAAACCCTCAAAATATCTCTAAAATTCCCCATAGTCACATTGTCAGGCAAAAGCTAATCTTTTAACCATCAAAGTCCTGCTCTTCTTACTAACTGGAACATAAAAAGTAACATATTTCTCATTACTACCCTTAAGGTCATGCTTACCCAAAGTTATCATATAATCATCACAATCTGATATTCCCATAAACATACCCCTTACATCATATGTTTTATTAGAACAAAACAACTTTTAGCCCTCAATGGTTTCACCTCCAATGCTTCAGGGTTCGCTGTTACCTGATTTTTCTTCCCATTTAACAAATTCCCATAGGGTAATTCATTTAATCAAGAACACCTAAACCTAGGCTTAAACAAATGTTTTGACAATGACATTATTTTATCTGTTACTGACTGTTGCTGATACCACAGTCATGACAAAGCATAAGATTGACACATACTTGATAGAGGTCGAACGACCGTCTCTAAAATGTTTGGCTGGAATTCTCAACAGACATGGACCCTCAAGATTCATTACTGATCTTACAGAATGAGTTAACTGCTGGAACCAAAGATTACTACCTGCCCATCTATCTCTAATTTTTACAACAGAAGAATCAAACCCATCCATTTAGTTTCTCTCTCCCCTAACGAGCGGTACTGATCAGATACCTCTCCTTGTCTGTCATTAAAATCAAAGACCTCATCCTGTACCTCCATGATAGTATTCTTCACTATTTCAGATGAATCTATATTCTTCTCTACCACTATCTGCTTTCCTATTTTAACCCTATCCTTACTATCATTGACAGCACTCTCTATCCGTACCATTTCAGAAAAGTCGTTGTTTGTGTCTGTGTCATACTTCCTACATTTGTTATTGCCATCGTACCATTAATCCCTTCCAAAGTTACCATTAAAGTAGTTGATTTAGTTGATGTATTAACCTTAATTATTTCTAGTGGGAAAGCTACCGATATCCTATGTGTATTATTTACTGTTGGAGTGGCTACTGTAACATATTCTTCCTGAACTCCTTTGGTGACTGTGGAAACTTCAACAGACTTCAAATCTTCCATTATAAGCGTCACTTTACGAACTACATAGCCTTTTAACCAATAATTCTTAACCGGAACAAATTTTAATGCTTGCACTAGATAAGTACACATATATTCTCCCTGATAAATGAACAATCACTCATAACCCTCTTCCACTTCATATCGTTGTACAAAATATACTTCCTTTGACTAGGTGCAACAGCTTCTACATCTGGTCCTGATAACAATACTTCTTCATAATTATCTCTCCATGTGGGAGGAATGTCCCCTCTCCACTCCATCTCTCACATCTACAATGAAGATGAGCTGGATCACTCATCCTAACCCTAATAACAGTCTTTTCCTCTAAAATTGGTGCTGGAGCTATTGGTTCCCTTATAATCAAATGCGATATATTTATGGCTTTAATAACTATCAATGTTGAAAGAGTTAAATTGCTTCTCACTGTTGTTATAATAGACTGACGTGTTAATGTCCTTATTGTTACTTCATCTAGTTTCCCCAAAGCTTTGAACTCTTTGCTTGTACTTCCATCTATCACCACTAGTGTCAACTGACGTAAATGTAACTTACATTCACTCTCTCTTCCTACTCTAAACCCTCACTTTCAAACTTTTGATTATAAAAAATACACCTACAATTACCTTGATCTTCCTACTCTAAAATGTCCTTCACCACTGTTCTCTCTCTTACTACTAACTTTGAAACTTAGCTTACTGTCTTAGAGTCCCATCAACCTAGTTCTCCTAACTTATTTTAATCTAATCTTTTCTCCTAACCTTTAAAAACCTTTTCCACTGATTTATTCACAAAATCCCTTTACCACCAAGTTTTTAGAATATGTGATAGGGAAGTCCCCACTTGCTTCTGACTTCTTTACACACAGACTTGGCAAACGACTAAACACCTTTTAGCCTAGCCTGAAATCTCTTGGTGTAGGAATGTAACCCAGAATAACAGTCACCCCTTTTAACTTTATTTTTCAGACAGATTGTCTAATAGGCAGTCTAATAGATTATCATCCGTCCTATGATATTATCTTTTTAAGCCAATATGATTCCCAAAATCTTCTACCAGACAGCCGTCTAGTGTACATCTTATTGTACAGTTCAATTTACACAATGCATCTCTTCCCAACAATGCAATAGGTATATGTTCTAATATTAGTATGTCTATTTAAATTTCTCTTTGATTTTTATAGCAGAGCTCAATTGGTTCCTTAAGAGTAATTAGCTGTTTTACTACCTCAAATCCCTATCCTAATTAGTTAATTTTACATAGTGAGATGTTTAACCTCTTTAGGCTGAACACAGATAAAAGCTTTTCCACTATTCACTATCACTTCTCATAGTCCTCTGTTTTTACTTCAATTGTTGGATATTTTCTCTTCTTCTCTAATCGATGTTATCAGCTGACACCCCCCTTCGTATCTTCTAGACTCTAGAATCCTTGCTCCGGACCCCTGTAGGGGTTCACCTGGAGAACAGGTGATCTTCACTTGCTCCTTTATCTTCCTTAGAAATGTCCTCTGTTGTTTCCTCCTGACTTATTGCACTCACAGGTAAAGTAACCAACCTGTCCATAATTATAACAGTCTTCTGAAAGTTGCTGGAAGTGTAGCTGAAATCTTCCTCCTCCTTCTAAGTCCTCTCGTCCTCTTCCTCTCCAATTCTGTGTCTGTCCAGAAACTGGCTGTGGATATGAATAACTGGTACCCCCTTTGGTGGCTGGTACCATTGCATTTGATCTTGTTCAGTTGAAGCTGTAACAGTGATTGTTGATTTGGTTCACTCTGATTCTTCATAACCAAAGCTTCTCTTCTCCTTCTCCACCAGTTGTATGATTGAGGTTTTTGAGAGTTTCTTTATCCTGTTCTTCCTGTTGTTGACATATCAGTATTCTTCAAAAGCTTATATTCTAAGTTCTGTCCTCGAAATATCATCTTCCATCATCTTCTTACTATTGGCCTTTCCTTGACCTCAATGTATTCTTCTCCTCCAATTCTTGGGATTCTTTTCTCAGCAGTTTTTCTTCTCTTCTGTATCTTCATCCTCATCTTTCCGAACCTCATTCTTCTCTTAGTTTCCAGACATCTCGGTTTTTTCTTACTTCTGGAGTTTTGGATTCATCTTTCTGGTCGTTTCTGCTTGTCCTCTATCTATTATTCGTTCATCTTCATCTCTGATGCAATAATCACCCTCCTGGATGATCCCTGGAAGCTGAGGATAAACATCCCTAAGCTTTACTTCCTTCTCATAAGGTGGGGGTGTTTTTGCTGAATCCGTATGTGAGAAAGGTGTACTAACTTCTGCCATTAGTTTTTCTGTCACCTTCTCTATACCTTTGTTTATCTTATCGCTGGAATCTTTTATCAGTTTTTGTTTGAGAATGAAGGGCAACTTTTGTTTCATTTGCCGGATAACCTAGCAATACTTTAGTTAAAGGATTACTATTTTGTACTATATCAACCGGTGTAATCACCTTCATAGCCTTGCTGTCCTTTCTCCCCCATTGTAACAACCCTTTTATATTCCTTTATTGTGAATTATTTTATTTTAGACTATATAGCCTATGGCTTCCCCCCTTCCCCCCTTTTTTTTTTTTTTAAATCAATCAACCAAAATATGAATATGAAAAAATTCAATTACATTTTTTATTCAAAAACCATTGCTAATTAAAATAAAAAATCAATTAAAAAATCAATTAAAAATTATGAATAATTAAAACCAATTTTTTATTTCTATATCCTAACTTACCAATTTATCAATTAGTGGCTATCTTACCACAACCCATCAAATGCAAGTAGTCAACTTCAGACTACAATACCCATAAACAAAGCCTGTAACCCTACCATTACTACAATTCCCATAAACCCCCTTGCTCTATAAGCACCTAATTATCTTAATTTTACAGAATAATGTCAGTCCTTGATTCCCAACACAACTCCAATCAACCCAAGTGATGTACAGAGACTCTAAAATGCAAATTTTTAATGAATCAGTATTTGCCAAGCCTATGTGAAATTGTCATAACATCAGATATCCTGTAGGGGAAGATTTTGTAACCAGACCAGTACCAAAACCTTTTTGACTTGATCCTCTGTCGCGTCACGTGACGTGTACGTCAGCACCTCCTCTCTTTCTCTCTCTCTCTCCATTGTTCCTCTCATATGACAAAAGAACAGAGAAACAGAAAAAGATTTTAGTAGTTAATGCAATCACTGAGTTATTTCAACCATATTCAATATTCCCCCACTCACATTCGCTTTAAGACTTAACTCAGGACTAAATAGCTCAATAACATTTTTATTTATTTTAATCCGTCATTTAATTTAATTTATTACGTTAACATATACCTAATTTATAAATTCACTACATCCCAACAAATAGTTTCATTTTCAAACAGCAGCCGCTTTAAAACTTTAAGATTCGTGTTAAAATCTCTCCTCTTTGTTCCCTCGTCTGTGTCTCTGTCTCCCCCTGCAGCAAAGCCCAACAGAAATATGACACTTTACCCACAATCCCCCTGTTGTAGTTTTAGTACCCACCGTGTTGTAGTTTAGTACCGTAAACCAACGTCTCATAATCTCGTGCAATAAACTCCAACTCCCACGTTTTGTAGTGTAGTGTCGTAAAATTAAACGCATGCGCAATACATTAAAAAATACTTTTTCACCGTGGAAGGGAGATTCTTAGATCTCTCCCCAACCCCAAATAGACGGTTAACAGTCCTGCTGTACCTCCGTTTTCCCCTCATAGTCGAACAACATTTAACAGCGCTCACAAAACATAGAACCTGAATTACACACACACACAAACATAATTTAAGAGGCTTTATCCCATAGCAGTGGACCTCTACGGTCACATGTTAGTATGCACCATGTAGCATAAAAACAATGCACCTGACATTGCGTCTTTAATTACTTTTTCCTTTTTCCTAACTTTAGGCTGCCGTGAGTTCTGGATATTTTATGAGCGGTTACTCCCAAGCAGATACCCCGTCGGATAGAAGATGAGCAGCAACTTACAATAAATCTATAACCCAACCCCAGTCCAAGACTGACCTGACAACACATAGCGCGTTACCAGGATTTATGGCCCACCCTATGGTCGCCTCGTTTGTTCCGAGGGCTTATCAAATCCTGCAATGTCCTAACTTGTATACATATCTTGGCCCCGATTGTTCTTGACTTACTATTCAAGCAACACATCTCTATAAACAATCCATAAGCTCTCCCCACTTTTGCGCTGTTTTAAATTTTTTATAATGATTAGCCAGACCCCCCGTTCTCAGCAATAACGCCACACGAGGCACATTTCGGTCCTAATGGTACATCCCTCCAGTGTACAATCACATAGCATCCAAACTAACAACTTCCAAAGCTGTGAGGAAAACTCACCCTTGTCTGGCCATGACTTCAAAACGAGTTAGCTTGGCGGCAACGAATGCAACAAAGAAGATTTGCAGACCAGCCCCACGTTGGGCGCCATTTGTCGTATCGGGTGAATGCTGGCAATTATTGCTGATAAACAAAGGAGTCAGCTCATACTGAACTTTGATCATAAGGTTTATTCATATCACAAGCTTTCAGCATGAGCTTACAGGTGTCAAGATCACCCGGAGAACGGCATCCCCCGAATTGCAATGGCCGCTCTGCCCTCTCCTTCGTTTTTCCCCCAGTATATATAATCACCCCAAGATGTGGGTGGCTCCCTCTACTGTCCAATCCCCTGTCTACAACACACTTCCTGTCTGTTGTATGTGGCATTACACTAAAACATTCCCTCTTGATACTAAAATCAACATTCTTTCAGTTCCACTTAAAAACCATTAACAAAGACATAATCCTAATACACTACAATGTCTAAACAAAGTCAATTCTGAATGTCAATAGATTTTTTGATTCATTATCATCAATGACAACATTCTAGAACTGAGTTATCACTCATCTAAGTCTGGTATCCGGGGTAATCTTGTTAATGATTATGTAATTGATTAAGTGGCTCTTTCCTGTTGACAGCAGTATAGAACACATTGTACTGCTAAGACGCTCAAACTTAACTTAATAGCTACACTTACCGACACAGGATAAACTTTATCCCTCATGCTGGCCCTGACCAAACCGGTAAATTGCCCCTCACTATAGCTGCACTTCTCCACATGGCCAGACTTTTAGTGGTCTTCTCCCCTTTTAATGCTCTTATGCTCATCCTTGAAAAATGCATAAGGTCTGAAATAGACACCAAAGTCGACATACTGTACAAACAATTATCTTGGCTAAGTAAAACAAAAATATTGTTTGATCTACTGCTCCGCAAACTAGCTAGCTAAAGTGTAGTCAGTGGCTAGCTACAGTGAGGGAAAAAAGTATTTCATCTACTGCTGATTTTGTACGTTTGCCCACTGGCAAAGAAATGATCAGTCTATAATTTTAATGGTAGGTTAATTTGAACAGTGAGAGACAGAATAACAACAAAAAAATCCAGAAAAACGCATGTCAAAAATGTTAAAAATTGATTTGCATTTTAATGAGGAAAATAAGTATTTGACCCCCTCTCAATCAGAAAGATTTCTGGCTCCCAGCTGTCTTTTATACTGGTAACGAGCTGAGATTAGGAGCACACTCTTAAAGGGAGTGCTCCTAATCTCAGCTTGTTACCTGTATAAAAGACACCTGTCCACAGAAGCAATCAATCAATCAGATTCCAAACTCTCCACCATGGCCAAGACCAAAGAGCTCTCGAAGGATGTCAGGGACAAGATTGTAGACCTGCACAAGGCTGGAATGGGCTACAAGACCATCGCCAAGCAGCTTGGTGAGAAGGTGACAACAGATGGTGCGATTATTCGCAAATGGAAGAAACACAAAAGACCTGTCAATCTCCCTCGGCCTGGGGCTCCATGCAAGATCTCACCTCGTGGAGTTGCAATGATCATGAGAACGGTGAGGAATCAGCCCAGAACTACACGGGAGGATATTGTCAATGATCTCAAGACAGCTGGGACCATAGTCACCAAGAAAACAATTGGTAACACACTACGCCGTGAAGGACTGAAATCCTGCAGCGCCCGCAAGGTCCCCCTGCTCAAGAAAGCACATATACAGGCCCGTCTGAAGTTTGCCAATGAACATCTGAATGATTCAGAGGAGAACTGGGTGAAAGTGTTGTGGTCAGATGAGACCAAAATCGAGCTCTTTGGCATCAACTCAACTCGCCATGTTTGGAGGAGGAGGAATGCTGCCTATGACCCCAAGAACACCATCCCCACCGTCAAACATGGAGGTGGAAACATTATGCTTTGGAGGTGTTTTTCTGCTAAGGGGACAGGACAACTTCACCGGATCAAAGGGACAATGGACGGCGCCATGTACCGTCAAATCTTGGGTGAGAACCTCCTTCCCTCAGCCACGGCATTGAAAATGGGTCTTGGATGGGTATTCCAGCATGACAATGACCCAAAACACACGGCCAAGGCAACAAAGGAGTGGCTCAAGAAGGAGCACATTAAGGTCCTGGAGTGGCCTAGCCAGTCTCCAGACCTTAATCTCATAGAAAATCTGTGGAGGGAGCTGAAGGTTCGAGTTGCCAAATGTCAGGCTCGAAACCTTAATTACTTGGAGAAGATCTGCAAAGAGGAGTGGGACAAAATCCCTCCTGAGATGTGTGAAAACCTGGTGGCAAACTACAAGAAACGTCTGACCTCTGTGATTGCCAACAAGGGTTTTGCCACCAAGTACTAAGTCATGTTTTGCAGAGGGGTCAAATACTTACTTCCCTCATTAAAATGCAAATCAATTTATAACATTTCTGACATGCGTTTTCTTGATTTTTTTGTTGTTATTCTGTCTCTCACTGTTCAAATAAACCTACCATTAAAATTATAGACTGATCATGTCTTTGTCAGAGGGCAAACGTACAAAATCAGCAGGGGATCAAATACTTTTTTCCCTCACTGTAAGACAGAGAAAGGGGACGGAAGAGGTTCAACTCTTTATTAAATTAATTTCAATACAGCACATGGATTCATCATGGATTGGGCAAAGGTCTCTGATCGCGCTGGTGAATGGTAGCTGACAGTGTCGGCTAGAGATGACGTGCAGGAGCTTCCTGCAGGAATTTGTAGTCTTACTGAGGTTTTCTCTGTTGCTAATTAGCATTTCTTTTTTTTTATGTGAGTAAATTGAGGCGAATATATTGATAAAACTCACTTTGCCTGAGAGAGAATTGAAACAGTTATCAAAACGTTACGCCAAGCTAAGCCTACATACTTAGTTTGAAGTGTTTGTAACATTCACTATGTGAAAAATGAATGGTGAAAAAACGAATCAAACCATTGTGTTTGACCGCTAGGTTTGATGTGTATTATGAGGCATCCACTGTGCCGGACTATTGGGACTGCTCTTATTATACCTCAGTGATTGGGACTATTGGTGCACACCAGTGGCGCACACATGCGTTGCAGTTCAAGAAATCAATCCGTCGATGACCTCGATGTAGAGGCATACAAAAAGGAATCTGTCAAAGAGTATCAATCCATCCTCTCTTCAGCTGTAGCCGGCTACATAAAAGTAGAATTGGAACAATTGGCCTACACTAAAAGTCTACAACAAAAGTTGAAAAAGCTAAACAAAATTATGCCTAATGCTAAAAAGTTAATCCATCCAAGTTGCATTCTTCAGTAAACATATTGCATGGCATGGTGTTGATGAATGGATGTGATTTAGTGATCTTTTGTGCAATTATTGTCTGCTTGCAATGATGTCTGATGCATAGCCTTTGACTGACTTTATTTGTATTATGTGTGTAACATGTGACATTTGCCCATGCAGTGCAATTGCACACTGTATTTTAAGATAACCAAAATAGGTAAATAAGATAGGGAAATGTATTGTAAACATATTTGTTTGTAATTGTTTTGTAAAAATTACACTTTAAAGTGAATTGAAACATTTTACACAGTTTATTTCTTCTAATTTTCACCCCAGGGCTACGAGTAAATATGTAATTGCCCAGCCTGGTCTCATAGACTAGACGTGACATAGAAAATGTAAATCTGTGACACTCAAATTAGTATGATATGTTACGTTTGGTATGGTTAGATAAGACAGAAGGTTACTTAAGGCAAAACCGGTGAGTGGGTGGGTGTATAACGTGAACGTCTAGCAACCCAAAGGTTGTGTGTTCAAATCTTATAACGGACAACTTCATCATTTTAACTAATTAGCAACTACTTACTCCCTTTCAGCTACTTTGCAACTACTTAGGATGTTCGCTAACCCTTACCCTAACCCTAACCTTAACCCTTTAACCTAACTCCTAACCCTAACCTTAACCCGGCTAACGTTAGCGACCTAGCTAACATTAGCGTTAGCCACCTTGCCACATAGCTAACATTAACAATAACAAATTGAATTCGTAACACATCATATGTTTTGGAAATTCGTAACATAATTTGTATTAATTGCAAATTGCAATTCATAACATATCATACGAATTGGATGACGGACATCCACAAATTAATACATACCATACGAAATGTAACATATACTATATATACAAAAGTATGTCGACACCCCTTCAAATTAGTGGAATTGGCTATTTTAGCCACACCCCTTGCTGACAGGTGTATAAAATCGAGCACACCGCCATGCAATCTCCATAGACAAACATTGGCAGTAGAATGGCCTTACTGAAGAGCTCAGTGACTTTCAACGTGGTAATTTTATAGGATGCCACCTTTCCAACAAGTCAGTTCGTAAAATGTCTGCCCTGCTAGAGCTGCCCGGGCCACTGTAAGTGCTGTTATTGTGAAATGGAAACATCTAGGAGCAACAACAGCTCAGCCGGGAAGTGGTAGGCCACACAAGCTCACAGAACGGGACCGCCGAGTGCTGAAGCGCGTAGCGCATAAAAATTGTCTGTCCTCGGTTGCAACACTCAATACCGAGTTCCAAACTGCTTCTGGAAGCAATGTCAGCACAATAACTGTTCGTCGGGAGTTTCATGAAATGGGTTTCCATGGCCGAGCAGCCACACACAAGCCTAAGATCATCATACGCAATGCCTGGAATGGGTGGAAAGCTCTCCGCCTTTGGACTGAGCAGTGGAATCACGCTTCAGTGGTTCTCTGGAGTGATGAATCACGCTTCATCATCTGGCAGTCGGACGTACAAATCTGTGTTTGGCGGATGCCAGGAGACCGCTTGCTGACCCAATGCCAACTTTGGTGGAGAAGGAATAATGGTCTGGGGCTGTTTTTCATGGTTTGTGCTAGGCCCCTTAGTTCCAGTGAAGGGAAATCTTAACACTACAGCATACAATGACATTCTAGACGATTCTGTGCTTCCAAATTTGTGGCAACAGTTTGGGGAAGGACCTATCCTGTTTCAGCATGACAATGCCCCCGTGCACAAAGCAAGGTCCATACAGAAATGGTTTGTCAAGATCGGTGTGGAAGAACTTGACTGGCCTACACAGAGCCCTAACCTCAAACCCATAGAACACCTTTGGGATGAATTGGAACGCCGACTGCGAGCCAAGCCTAATCGCCCAACATCAGTGCCCGACCTCACTAATGCTCGTGGCTGAATGGAAGCAAGACCCCGCAGCAATGTTCCAACATCTAGTGGAAAGCCTTCCCAGAAGAGTGGAGGCTGTTATAGCAGCAAAGGGGCGACCAACTCCATATTAATGCCCATTATTTTGGAATGAGATCTTCGACGAGCAGGTGTCCACATCTTTTTGGTCATGTAGTGTATCATACCAATTGGAGTATCCTGGATTTACGTTTACTATGTTGCGTCTACCCCTGAGTCCGGGTTAATGCTAGCCTGTTGAATTCTTTCCCTTTCCCTTTGAGATGTGAGTAATCCGTATGCAGGTATCGAGAAGGATAAAATAATTTGAATTGGGATTTTCATCATTGGAAAGAGCCATATAACTACTATCGCATAAGCCTTATCAATGAATGCTGACCTTGATGAAGTCATGAACTTTGTTCAAGGCTTCATAATTATAGAGCACGAGGCACACTTTTTCAAGACAAGTCCTCGAGAGAGCACAGTGGTGAGTAGACTTCCAGTTATTTTCAGGTTCATTTGGGTGACTAACAATAGGAATCATTTCCAGCGGATAATTTGTTCATAGTTTGAGCAAGCTGATCAATGTCCCACAGCTCTAGCCAACTGTTTTGAGTTTTAATGTGTCATATAAATACTTATTGAATGATACAATTACATATAATAAAATACAAATAATCCGATAATTTATTGAAATTTAAGTTGGCCTGAATGGGGGGGACTGAATGGGTCTAAATTGATTGTGGTAAGACAATTGAAAGACATGTCAAAATGTCTTATGACACTGTTACCTATTCTATGTCCATATTGCGCAACTCCATCACTATCTTTCTTCACAGGTTGTTAAAGGAGTATTTGCAGTAGATAAAGTTCAGGGAAGAATGACTTCTGAAATGGACCCCAACACTGCTGGTGTTCAATACAACCGCTGGAATGAAGACAACATCAATCTGAATGTGGCTGGAACAGGTGTAACGGGGTAAGCTCTGAGGAAGACTTATAAGAAACACTTACTTTACTTTCAATTAAGGTGTACCACGTTGAAATTAAATTCAGTGCAGATTGTTTTTCCTCCATTAAATCCTATTTGATTAACTTCTCCAAATTCTGACCTCTTGAGTTTACTGATAGTGTATGGAACTGACCCCAACAGTAATCACTGGCCATATTATTACATGACATGTTATGCTTCCCAAAGGCTCTACAACAGGGTCTGCACTGGCACCCTGGGCATAGTTATCAAGGTGGCCGGAGCTTTGGCTGCACTGGTGGCTGTTTACATCATAGGATACCTCATTGGATATTACGCCCACAAATGCTGACCAGCCACTGACCGAAGGACCCTTGTTCAGAGAAGAAGGACCCTCAATGGACGGAATTATGTTATGTACCAATTATAATTGGTTTTTAAATGACAAAATAGTGGTTGTATGAGAGGATCAAAGATTATTGGAGCCACACTTTCAATATTAGTCAGGATTTTGTTTCCTTTTTAGAAATGTTGGGATTGCAGTTTGCTTGTTGTAAAGTGATTTTACAGCTTCCCAACAGCTTTGTCTTATATGTGAAATTTCAGAGCAATTAAGTTAAAAAATATGAACAAAATGTTTGACTTACAGTTCATGGTATTCAATATGTTCATGTCAGTAAGTGAAGTTACAGTGCCTTCAGTAAGTATTCATACCCCTTGACTTATTCCACATTTTATTGTGTTACAGCCTGAATTTAAAATGGTTTACATGTTATTTTTTTCTCACCCATCTACACACAATACCACATAATGACAAAGAGAAAACATGTTGAGAAGGTTTTGCAAATTTTTGGAAAATGAAATACAGAAAGATTTCATTTACATACACTACCGTTCAAAAGTTTGGGGTCACTTAGAAATGTCCTTGTTTTCGAAAGAAAAGCAATTTTTTGGTCCATTAAAATAACATCAAATTGATCAGAAATACAGCGTAGAGATTGTTAATGTTGTAAATGGCTATTGTAGCTGGAATGTAATATCTACATAGGCGTACAGAGGCCCATTATCAGCAACCATCAGTCCTGTGTTCCAATGGCACGTTGTGTTTGCTAATCCAAGTTTATAATTCTAAAAGGCTAATTGATCACTACAAAACCCTTTTGCAATTATGTTAGCACAGCTGAAAACTGTTGAGCTGATTAAAGAAGCAATAAAACTGGCCTTCTTGAGACTAGTTGAGTATCTGGAGCATCAGCAATTGTGGGTTCGATTACAGGCTCAAAATGGCCAGAAACAAATAACTTTCTTCTGAAACTCGTCAGTCTATTCTTGTTCTGAGAAATTAAGGCTATTTCATGCGAGAAATTGCCAAGAAACTGAAGATCTCGTGCAACGCTGTGTACTACTCCCTTCACAGAACAGCGCAAACTGGCTCTAACCAGAATAGAAAGAGGAGTGGGAGGCCCCGGTGCACAACTGAGCAAGAGGACAAATACATTAGAGTGTCTAGTTTGAAAAACAGACGCCTCACAGGTCCTCAACTGGCAGCTTCATTAAATAGTACCCGCAAAACACCAGTCTCAACTTCAACAGTGAAGTGGCGACTCTGGGATGCTGACCTTCTAGGCAGAGTTGCAAAGAAAAAGCCATATCTCAGACTGGCCAATAAAAAGAAAAGATTAAGAACGGCAAAAGAACACACAGGACAGAGGAAGATTGGAAAAAAGTGTTATGGACAGACGAATCGAAGTTTGAGGTGTTCGGATCACAAAGAAGAACATTTGTGAGACGCAGACCAAATGAAAAGATGATGGAGGAGTGCTTGATGCCATCTGTCAAGCATGGTGGAGGCAATGTGATGGTCTGGGGGTGCTTTGGTGGTGGTAAAGTGGGAGATTTGTACAGGGTAAAAGGGATCTTGAAGAAGGAAGGCTATCACTCCATTTCGCAACGCCATGTCATACCCTATGGATGGCGCTTGATGGAGCCAATTTCCTCCTACAACAGGACAATGACCCAAAGCACAGCTCCAAACTATGCAATAACTATTTATGGAAGAAGAAGTCAGTCGGTATTCTGTCTATAACGGAGTGGCCAGCACAGTCACCGGATCTCAACCCTATTGAGCTGTTGTGGGAGCAGCTTGACCGTATGGTACGTAAGAAGTGCCCATCAAGCCAATCCAACTTGTGGGAGGTGCTTCAGGAAGCATGGGGTGAAATCTCTTCAGATTACCTCAAAAAAATTGACAGCTAGAATGCCAAAGGTCTGCAAGGCTGTAATTGCTGCAAATGGAGGATTCTTTGACGAAAGCAAAGTTTGAAGGACACAATTATTATTTCAATTAAAAATCATTATTTCTAACCTTGTCAATGACTACATTTCCTATTCATTTTGCTATATTTCCTATTCAAACTAATTTCATGTATGTTTTCATGGAAAACAAGGACATTTCTAAGCGACCCCAAACTTTTGAACGGTAGTGTAAGTATTCACACCCCTGAGTCAATACGTTAGAATCACCTTTCTGGGTAAGTCTCTAAGCACTTTGTACACCTAAATTGTACAATAAGTGCACATTATTCTTTAAACAATTCTTCAAGCTCCCTCAAGTTGGTTGTTGATCATTGCTAGACAGCCATTTTCAAGTCTTGCCATATATTTTCTAGCCAATTTAAGTCAAAGCTGTAACTAGCCACTCAGGAACATTCAATGTTGTCTTGGTATGTAACACCAGTGTATATTTGGCCTTGTATATTAGGTTATTGTAATGCTGAAAGGTGAATTTGTCTCCCAGTGTCTGATGGACAGCAGACTGAAGCAGGTTTTCCTCTAGGATTTTGCCTGTATTTAGCTCTATTCCGTTTCTTTTTATCCTAAAAAAACTCACTAGTTCTTGTCGATGACAAGCATACCCATAACATGATGCAGCCACCAACATGCTTGAAAATGTATAGATTGGTACTCAGCGATGTGTTGGATTTGCCCAAAATACAACGGTTTGTATTCAGTACATAAAGTTCATTTCTTTGCCAATTTTTGCAGTTTTACTTTAGTGCATTATTGTAAACAGGATGCATGTTTTGGAATATTTGTATTCTATACATGCTTCCTTCTTTTCAGTCTGTAATTTAGGTTAGTATTTTGGAGTAACTACAATGTTCTTAATCCATCCTCAGTTTTCTCCTACCACAGCCGTTAAATGTTGTAACTGTTTGAAAGTCACCATTGGCCTCATGGTGAAATCCATGAGCAGTTTCCTTCCTCTCCGGCAACTGAGTTAGGAAGGACGCCTGTATCTTCGTAGTGACTGGGTGTATTGATACACCATCCAAAGTTTAATTAATAACTTCACCCTGCTTAAAGGGATATTCAATGTCTGCTTTTTATTTTATTTTTACCCATCTACCAATAGGTGCCCTTCTTTGCGAGGCATTGGAAAACCTCCCTGGTCTTTGTGGTTGAATCTGTGTTTGAAATTCATTGCTCGATTGAGGGACCTTACAGATAATTGCATGTGTGGGGTACAGAGATGAGGTAGTCATTCCAAAATCATGTTAAAACACTTATTGCACATAGAGTCCATGCAACTTATTATGTGACTTGTTAAGCAAATTGTTACTCCTGAACTTATTTAGCCTTGCCTTAATAAAGGGGTTGAATACTTATTGACTCAAGACATTTCAGCTTTTCATTTTTAATTTAAATAAATATATATACCCCATAATGTAATTTCTATTTTTATATATATATATATATATATATATATATATATATATATATATAAATAGAAATTACATTATGGGGTATTGTGTGTTAGACATTTTTTATTCAGGTTGTAACACAACAAAATGTGGAAAAAGTCAACGGGTGTGAATACTTTGTGAAGGCACTATCTATTTCCGTAGTTTAAAAAAAAGATTGTACTATAGGGCTTGTTTTGTAAGCCTACTCAACTGTATATCAAGGCCATGTGGCTTCAATATTTTTATGAAAGGACATAGGGAATACTAATAGTAATAAAAAAGCTGTTGAAAATATGTTGATTTCCTGTGTTATTCCACAAACATTGTCTGTTAAATATGCTGTCAAACTACCCAGGCTTGCTTCTTCTTTACTCTGTAAGTACTTTTCATAGTTCCAATGAATGTGTGGCCTTAAATGGAAATTTGCATCTTGTGTTGAGTAGTCCGACTCTGTCCTTGATGCATTGGACACCTAACTGCAACTCTTGCTATTATTTTATACTATGTATGTATCTTTGAGACGCATCTCTTTACACACTCTCCCAACCCTTACTGGACACTTGATATGTAACAGTACCCCCGTGCTTTTCTAGTTAACCTGTAAATTCCCAAGCTGTTTTACAACTCAGTCAAATGGCCGTGCACCATGCATGCGCATTAACTGACCATGGAGGCATTTCTGAAACCATCTTTTAGGGGTTTCCTGTGTTATTGAGGCCAAACACGTTTCTACGCAGAACATAGCACTGGCTTTCAACATGTGCAATAAATAAACACATAACCACTGCTGCCTTCAAAGTTCAATTTATTTTAGAGATCTTTTAAATATTAGACATTATACACATTCCCTGCCCTTAACTAATTAAAGAAGGGAATGGAAAAAGGTTTTACACTTGTTTCAATTGTCATTAATTATGTCTACACTCCACTGACCACAGGCTTGCTACAGGCTTATACAGTTATTGTACATGTCAAAAATAATAATAATCTTAAACAAACAAGTTGCCTTTAGTGTGAAACAATATAAAAGTATAAAAAACATATTTTAAGTTGGGTAGGTAGTTTAATTATTCTATACCTTAATACAGCAGAAGCTGTTTGTAAGTGCCAAATAATAATCAAGAATATTAAGCAAGGCTTATAATACACTATTTCCATGTTTGAGAAATTAGTGGCTGTAATTGGTATTGCTACAAAAGGGAACCCGGCAAACCAAACACATTGAACATTGGCATCTCATATACAGTATTGTGATTTTAACTGTGGGAGACTGCAGTTGTATAAATCCAAAGGCGCAACTGTTGCGCAACTACCAGATGACGTTCAGGTTGCCGACGTCGGTGGAGAGGTCAGTTTTGGACGGGTAGACAACCTTGAGGTTGCCGTCAGGGTCCACGGTGCGAACCTGCTGGATGACCAGCTCTCCTGTGGTGGTACCATCTGAGGCGATGTCTGGGGGTGCGTCTGACTCCCACTCTGATCCAGCCTCCTCTCTGTGCTCCAACGTGAACTTGTTCAGCTCCACCATTTTCTGAGAAGGGAACAGAGACAGATGTGTTAATTGCTGACCATTGGGACAATGTGGTTGAGGTCTATTTGAGGAAGGAACTATGTGGAAAGGAACTCCTAGAGCCCTCAAATTCAACTCTGGACCTCGAAGCCAGTTCCACTTTTTTTAATTGTTTCCGTCTAATCAGGGACTGATGTAGACCTGGGACACCAGGTGTGTGCAATCAATTATCAGGTAGAAAAGAAAACCAGTAGGCTCCGGGGTAAGAATTGAATACCCCTGCCATAGAGGATGGTTGTTGAACTGAGATTTAAAGGGTGGATTGAAATCTGTACACATTAAATAGAAAAACAAAATAGATAATAAACTCAGCAAAAAAAGAAACGTCCCTTTTTCAGGACCCTGTCTTTCAAAGATAATTCGTAAAAATCCAAATAACTTCACAGATCTTCATTGTAAAGGGTTTAAACACTGTTTGCCATGCTTGTTCAATGAACCATAAACAATGAATGAAAATGCACCTGTGGAACGGTCGTTAAGACACTAACAGCTTACAGACGGTAGGCAACTAAGGTCACAGTTATGAAAACTTAGGACACTAAAGAGGCCTTTCTACTGACCCACAAGAAAGATGCCCAGGGTCCCTGCTCATCTGCGTGAACGTGCCTTAGGCATGCTGCAAGGAGGCATGAGGACTGCAGATGTGGCCAGGGCAATAAATTGCAATGTCCGTACTGTGAGACGCCTAAGACAGCGCTACAGGGAGACAGGACGAACAGCTGATCGTCCTCGCAGTGGCAGACCACGTGTAACAACACCTGCACAGGATCGGTACATCCGAACATCACACCTGCGGGACAGGTACAGGATGGCAACAATAACTGCCCGAGTTACACCAGGAATGCACAATCCCTCCATCAGTGCTCAGACTGTCCGCAATAGGCTGGGAGAGGCTGGACTGAGGGCTTGTAGGCCTGTTGTAAGGCAGGTCCTCACCAGACATCACCAGCAACAACATCGCCTATGGGCACAAACCCACTGTCGCTGGACCAGACAGGACTGGCTAAATGTGCTCTTCACTGACGAGTCGCGGTTTTGTCTCACCAGGGGTGATGGTCGGATTCGCGTTTATCGTTGAAGGAATGAGCGTTACACCGAGGAATGTACTCTGGAGCGGGATCGATTTGGAGGTGGAGGGTCCATCATGGTCTGGGGCGGTGTGTCACAGCATCATCGGACTGAGCTTATTGTCATTGCAGGCAATCTCAACGCTGTGCGTTACAGGGAAGACATCCTCCTCCCTCATGTGGTACCCTTCCTGCAGGCTCATCCTGACGTGACCCTCCAGCATGACAATGCCACCAGCCATACTGCTCGTTCTGTGCGTGATTTCCTGCATGACAGGAATGTCAGTGTTCTGCCATGGCCATCGAAGAGCCCGGATCTCAATCCCATTGAGTACGTCTGGGACCTGTTGGATCGGAGGGTGAGGGCTAGGGCCATTCACCCCAGAAATGTCAGGGAACTTGCAGGTGCCTTGATGGAAGAGTGGGGTAACATCTCACAGCAAGAACTGGCAAATCTGGAGCATTCCATGAGGAGGAGATGCACTGTTATGTTAATACAAATATTTACACGTTAAGTTTGTTGAAAATAAACGCAGTTGACAGTGAGGATGTTTCTTTTTTTGCTGAGTTCATGTATAACCTCAAAGTCTTTACATTACATTTAATTTCTTACAACATTTTGTTTTTCTATTTACACACAATTAAATGTGTATGGTGGCAAATTGGGTTGAAGGTTTTCTAAACTTCTCACAAACTTGCCCTGCTCAACTAATGTTTGTTGACACAGTAAAATATTCAGGGGGAGATATACGATCTGTCAGTGAGATTGTGGAAATATAAGACAAGCACTCCCAGAGCAGGAAGTCGCATCTCAACAGTGCAACCTCTCAAGAGTTTTTTTTTACCTTTCAAGTCACATTCCCCTCCAAATGCCCTCTATACCAGTCAATTCAATTATTATTATTATATATTTTTAAACCTTTATTTAACTAGGCAAGTCCCAAACTCTCATGACCTGTCCTTCAATCCTTCCATCACCTTCAATCACCACACAAAATCGAAAATGTACCCTCCCTAAACAATGGTTATTCTAGAATAGGAATTAGAGTGTGGATTACATCCTTCTCTGCTGCTGTGTGTACCGGTGGGTGTGAGGCACGCAGGCAGCTCTAGGCTTGCAGCCGTATTGTGAGCAGTATGTTTAGGCGGTGGCATCGTACACCGCCGGGCCAGTCACGCCAGGCCGATGAGCTCACTTATTCCACTGGGGACCAGAGGGGCCAGGGTGCAGATGTCAAAACAGCATGACACCCTGAGACTGAGCATGACACCTGATGAGACTTTTCTGCTCTCGCCAATTGCCACCGTGTGTGTCTGACTGATGCATTTATGTGCAAATGTTGTTTAACTCATGCAATCAAAGGCAGTTTGTGTTATGTATGTGCTTTGCAATGTAGGATTCAGCCCTACTGTATGTCTCTTTGTATACAGGGAAAGAGATGAGCTTACCACTATGAGGGCATCCATCACGTCTTTACAGATCTGCAGGCTGGTAGAACTGGTAACTTCTAAGAACAGCTCCTTAGTCGTCTTCCTGATCTAGAATACGGGTCAAAGGTACAGTACATTACTTGTATGTAATTTTGTCTACAGCTAAAGCAGCTAACTATATTTAATTATCAAATAAATTAAATATGTAAAGATATATGAACATGTATTTCAGTCCATCATTACTTTAAGACATGAAGGTCAGTCAATCCGGAACATTTCAAGAACTTTGAAGGTTTCTTCAAGTGCAGTCGCAAAAAACATCAAGCGCTATGATGAAACTGGCTCTCATGAGGACCGCCACAGGAATGGAAGACCCAGAGTTACCTCTGCTGCAGAGGATAAGTTCATTAGAGTTACCAGCCTCAGAAATTGCAGCCCAAATAAATGCTTCACAGAGTTCAAGTCACAGACACAGACACATCTCAACATCAACTGTTCAGACTGTGTGAATCAGGCCTTCATGGTCGAATTGCTGCAAAGAAACCACTACTAAAGGACACCAATAATAAGAAGAGACTTGTTTGGGCCAAGAAACACGAGCAATGGACATTAGACTGGTGGAAATGTGTCCTTTGGTCTGGAGTCCAAACTGGAGATTTCTGGTTCCAACCGCCTTGGCTTTGTGAGACGCGGTGTGGGTGAACGGATGATCTCTGCATGTGTAGTTCCCACCGTAAAGCATGGAGGTGGAGGTGTTATGGTGTAGGGGTGCTTTGCTGGTGACACTGTCTGTGATTTATTTAGAATTCAAGGCACACTTAACCAGCATGGCTACCACAGTATTCTGCAGCGATATGCCATCCCATCTGGTTTGGGCTTAGTGGGACTATCATTTGTTTTTCAACAGGACAATGACCCAACATACCTCCAGGCTGTGTAAGGGCTATTTTACCAAGAAGGAGAGTGATGGAGTGCTGCATGAGATGACCTGGCCTCCACAATCCCCCGACCTCAACCCAATTGAGATGGTTTGGGATGAGTCGGTCCGCAGAGTGAAGGAAAAGCAGCCAACAAGTGCTCAGCATATGTGGGAACTCCTTCAAGACTGTTGGAAAAGCATTCCAGGTGAAGCTGGATGAGAGAATGCCAAGAGTGTGCAAAGCTGTCATCAAGGCAAAGGGTGGCTATTTGAAGAATCTCAAATATAAAATATATTTGGATTTGTTTAACACTTTTTTGGTTAATACATGATTCCATATGTGTTATTTCATAGTTTTGACGTCTTCACTATTATTCTACAATGTAGAAAATAGTAAAAATAAAGAAAAACCCTGGAATGAGTAGGAGTGTCCAAATTTCTGACTAGTACTGTATATATATATTTTTTTACATATATAATTTTAAAATAAGAAAATCCAGGAGTGCTGTAGCACCCTCAGCACCCCTACTTCCCGCGGCTATGCTCGCTCACACACACACACTCAACCTTGGTTTTCTCGCTGTTGGTGATTGGTGGAAATGAGATCACATGATCCTCTGCATCCACCAGACATGGGTAGAGTTCTTTTCCATCAAGAAGCTGCAGGTATCTGAGTAAAAGAAAAAAGTCAGGTAACTTATGCTGAGAAACAGTGGCTAAAGTTGAATAATTGCCCTCATGCCAACGATGGCTACAATAGCCAATATAACCCTTTCATAACAGCATATTGTCAGTATAAGGTCCACACCCATACTCATGGTGCAGCTTGAAACCAGATTAAAGTGACAGTGGTTTGTGCTTTTGGAAAAATGCCCAAAATACCATAGCATGTTATTTACAAGTTGTTTACTTACTGTAAGTCAACCTTACCTTTTACCATATCTAATCTTATTTACTTTATCTAACTGAACCTTGTAAATAACGTAAACTCTGTCACTTTTCTACATCAGGTCAATATCTTTATAGAAAATGGGTAGACAAAACTCATCTGGGCTCAACCAAGGCACTTCCTGAAAACAGTCCACAAATTCCCATACACATACAGAATAAAGGAGTCAAAGTCTATTTACTTCAACATGTTTCAGTTTCAAAGCCTTGTGGTGCCCTCATGTGTTGAATTGGCAACCTAATAATTTCCCTGTTTTGAGCTCTTGAAACTAAGGAATTGCTTGATAAAAGCAATATACTGCTAAAAAAAATAAAGGGAACACTTAAACAACACAATGTAACTCCAAGTCAATCACACTTCTGTGAAATCAAACTGTCCAGTTAGGAAGCAACACTGATTGACAATAAATGTCACATGCTGTTGTGCAAATGGAATAGACAACAGGTGGAAATTATAGGCAATTAGCAAGACACCCCCAATAAAGAAGTGGTTCTGCAGGTGGTTTTCCACTTTAATTTTGAGGGTGACTCCAAATCCAGACCTCCATGGGTTGATACATTTGATTTCCATTGATAATTTTTGTGTGGTTTTGTTGTCAGCACATTCAACTATGTAAAGAAAAAAGTATTTAATAAGATTATTTCATTCATTCAGATCTAGGATGTGTTGTTTAAGTGTTCCGTTTTTTTTTTGAGCAGTGTATTATCGAGTAGGAAACCATACCAACATACTGTAAATGGAAAATGAAATAATAGTAATTAATTTATTACTACATCGTAACATTTAAGAAGACCGGCATCAACCCAAAGAGGCCACTTTTTGTGAATTACTTTTTTGCCACCTCCCTTTAATAAAGACAAAAAATTATGGGCATCAGGGCAACTGCAGCTTTGGCGATTCTATATCATTCTCCAGAAGTGTGCATTTTAATATTTCCTGTCAATCATTGGCTGTATAGAGTTTCCATCATTGTTAAATCCATGACAGGAAGTCTGCAAATGTGCACTTCGGGAGTAGGGCTGTTGCGGTGACCATATTACCGCCCCACCAGCAGTCATGACCACTGTAAAATTCCATGTGAACGCACAGTAATCTTCTCTTATGCACTCTGGACATGCGTTGGTAGTACCCAACTCGCTAATGACCATCACGTCGCTAATGGTCTGGTACTCAATGCTCGATTGTCCCTCTAACCACTCTGAGATCAATGCAAATGCATTCGAAAATCACATCAAACACTTATTTTAAAACTCACCTCACTGGGATCAATCAATTTGAAGAAAGAAGTTGAAAACATGGTCGTTGTGGATGTTGTTTCAAAGTCTAACACAACAAAAATGACAGCGCTTGCTAAGGTGATTAATTCAACACCCATATGCATATTACAGTTTATGCATACGCATAGACCTATTTATGAGCCCAAGCCCAAAAAACACCCTGAATTAAAATAATGATTGTGCCGTTATAAAATACATAGACTACTGCATATTACGCACGTCAGAAAAACATGTCTTTGGTACATAATTGGTCTAGCCTATACTCCAAAATTAAACAAATTCTAGTAATCGCATTTGAGTGTGGACTGTATTATTATGCATACTTATGCTACGCTCCAAACTTTCTATCCATGAGTCTGGGAGAGAACGCATAGGCCTAGGTGATGCGGTTTGTTCATTGATTGTGCAGGGCGGCTTACAGAGTTAACCGACAATTATAGTGAATTTGTATTTGATTTTGAATAGCCTAGTAATAGGGCATTTTTTTTATTTTCATAATAATAGGCCGACACTACCTTTAGCTACAGAATATCTCGCCACCGTGTGTTTCCATCTCCTCCTTATTCCTTTCTCAAGCGCTCAGAGAGAGGGGCTGTCAACAGTTTAATGAAATATGTTTTGTTGTAAAAACAGATTTCACTTCGTTTCACAAATTAAGCACTGGGTAACTGTAGGAACAGGGTTGGCGAGCCCATGGCATACAGAGTTTGGGCGGAATATCACCTGTCGCGCAGCGAGGCTGCATGCTCCTCAAACAGTGGTTGATGGAGTGAAATAAGTGTTCTTATAAGCCCAGACATTTCTATATGCAATCCCGTGTGAAAGAAGAGTTGACGGTTGCCACTAAAAAGATGAGGATCCCCGCTGCTACTATATTTATTTCTCATCTGCTCATATTAAGCACATGCTCTGCTATAAAAACGGAGTAGCCTTCCCGGCATGATTGAAAAACAAACCAGCGGGAAAGCGGCCTCCATTCGCTTTTCTAGTGCCTACGGATGACATGTCTTTTTTTTCCCCTGCCCCTGTTCCTTCCCATTTGATAATGGCCATTCTAAATCAAAACTAGATTAAATTGAGAATAGTCAAATGGATGAAAATATGATCACTTGGAGAACAACAGTGTGTGCAGCCTGAGGCAAGTAACAGAGCGCAAGCTTTTTTTTGTGACTTTCTCAAATCATCGATAGCCTATAGTCACATCATGCAGCCCATATATGTTTTGATTTCTAAGACATTCTAAGGTTTGTATCATTCACAACTAAATTAGCCAAATAACTAAATCTAGCGTATAGGACCTGTTTCAAATGATCACTTTTACACTACACATAACCACTTCACATGCGCACTACGGAATGGGTAACATAGCCTTTCTATTTTTATTGAGCTAAGTTCAATTATATTATTCTTACTATAAAATCATATAGTATAAAATAATGGCACAGGAATTATAAGCATAGTTTGTCTGCTAAACTAACAAGTATACGGCCTATGGCATGGCGCATAGCCAGATAACATACAGTAGGCCAACTCATATTCTGTTCTTCTGAAATACATTTTCTTCATATCATGTTTCTTTAGACTTGCCTAAAATAAATAATGGATTTATTGTGATGGTGTACAGTGGGGAAAAAATGTATTTAGTCAGCCACCAATTGTGCAAGTTCTCCCACTTAAAAAGATGAGAGAGGCCTGTAATTTTCATCATAGGTACACGTCAACTATGACAGACAAATTGAGAAACAAAAATCCAGAAAATCACATTGTAGGATTTTTAATGAATTTATTTGCAAATTATGGTGGAAAATAAGTATTTTGTCACCTACAAACAAGCAAGATTTCTGGCTCTCACAGACCTGTAACTTCTTCTTTAAGAGGCTCCTCTGTCCTCCACTCGTTACCTGTATTAATGGCACCTGTTTGAACTTGTTATCAGTATAAAAGACACCTGTCCACAACCTCAAACAGTCACACTCCAAACTCCACTATGGCCAAGACCAAAGAGCTGTCAAAGGACACCAGAAACAAAATTGTAGACCTGCACCAGGCTGGGAAGACTGAATCTGCAATAGGTAAGCAGCTTGGTTTGAAGAAATCAACTGTGGGAGCAATTATTAGGAAATGGAAGACATACAAGACCACTGATAATCTCCCTCGATCTGGGGCTCCACGCAAGATCTCACACCGTGGGGTCAAAATGATCACAAGAACGGTGAGCAAAAATCCCAGAACCACACGGGGGGGACCTAGTGAATGACCTGCAGAGAGCTGGGACCAAAGTAACAAAGCCTACCATCAGTAACACACTACGCCGCCAGGGACTCAAATCCTGCAGTGCCAGACGTGTCCCCCTGCTTAAGCCAGTACATGTCCAGGCCCGTCTGAAGTTTGCTAGAGTGCATTTGGATGATCCAGAAGAGGATTGGGAGAATGTCATATGGTCAGATGAAACCAAAATAGAACTTTTTGGTAAAAACTCAACTCGTCGTGTTTGGAGGACAAAGAATGCTGAGTTGCATCCAAAGAACACCATACCTACTGTGAAGCATGGGGGTGGAAACATCATGCTTTGGGGCTGTTTTTCTGCAAAGGGACCAGGACGACTGATCCGTGTAAAGGAAAGAATGAATGGGGCCATGTATCGTGAGATTTTGAGTGAAAACCTCCTTCCATCAGCAAGGGCATTGAAGATGAAACGTGGCTGGGTCTTTCAGCATGACAATGATCCCAAACACACCGCCCGGGCAACGAAGGAGTGGCTTCCTAAGAAGCATTTCAAGGTCCTGGAGTGGCCTAGCCAGTCTCCAGATCTCAACCCCATAGAAAATCTTTGGAGGGAGTTGAAAGTCTGTGTTGCCCAGCGACAGCCCCAAAACATCACTGCTCTAGAGGAGATCTGCATGGAGGAATGGGCCAAAATACCAGCAAGACTTACAGAAAATGTTTGACCTGTGTCATTGCCAACAAAGGGTATATAACAAAGTATTGAGAAACTTTTGTTATGGACCAAATACTTATTTTCCACCATAATTTGCAAATAAATTCATTAAAAATCCTACAATGTGATTTTCTGGATTTTTTTTTCTCATTTTGTCTGTCATAGTTGACGTGTACCTATGATAAAAATTACAGGCCTCTCTCATCTTTTTAAGTGGGAGAACTTGCACAATTGGTGGCTGACTAAATACTTTTTTTCCCCACTGTATATTCAATTTTTATTTATTCAACTTTTTTAAATGTAGATGTTCCAAAGACGCGCATCAGCGGCTTGTATGCAGCTTGTATGCGTGGAGGCCTGGAGTTGCTAAACGTGTTTATGTTAATTAACGATCAATTACCATTAATCGGCAGACTTTTGTAGGACAGTAACCGGCTGACAAAATGTCATGACCGCCACAGCCCTATAGAGCCCCACAGCGGAGGTATTATAATACCCACAAAGCCTAGCGGTCAAACAGGGAAATGGTTCCAACCGTTTTTTCCACCATTAATTTTTCCCCATAGAGGATTTTAGAAACACTTAAAAAATTGTGTTTCGTCTAGGCTTACACTGGCATGACGTTTTGATAACCATGTAAATCTCTCGGACAAGTTGACTTTTATCAATATATTTGGCTCTCCAGCCGACGCTCCACATACTTTTGTATAAATAGTGTAGCTAGTTACCTGTAAAATCGCATAAACAAACTGCACTATCAATATAGGAGTCTACAATCTCACCATGTTTTTATTTAGTTCTGTCCTTGAGCTGTTCTTGTCTATTAAAGGGATACTTCGGAATTTTGGCAATGAGTTTGAAGGAAGTTGCCAATTAGAGCATGGGTATCTACCATAGACTTCCAGTTTTGCACTAATGCTAGTTAGCATTGGCTCACGAAACTACCTCTAACTTCCTTCATACTGGACACAGAGACATAAAAATGGTATCCACAAGTTCATCTGACTCTGGGGAAGTACGTAAAGGTCTCATTGACAAAATCCCGAAGTATCCATTTAATGTTCTATATTATGTAACGTTTCAAGTTTTGTATGGACCCCAGGAAGAGTAGGTAGTGCTTTTGCAACAGCTAATGGGGATCCAAACAAAATATCAAATACGAAATATTAAATCTGCAGATTGATGTGCCTCGCAGAGTGGAGTCTGACATTCGCAACGGCACCATGCAATCCACCCTGGACTGAAGAGGCAGACAAATAGGACAAATGTGGTGGAACCTCTGTTAAATTACACATTTCTCGAGGTAGGAATTTCGCAAAAAAAGGATCAATGGCTCATTCGAGAGAAGACAACATCCCGTGTTATGACATCACCCAGTATTGAAATCTGACATGTATGATAGACGTTTCCGCGATCTAAAAGTCGTATTCCTATTAACTTCCAGTGTTGTGAGAGTGGCTTTATTGCAACACTACATCATACCGGCCGAATTTCTGCCTGCTTGAATGGCAATAGTTCAGATACACATGAAAACATGAAATGACCCCGGGAATCAATAGAACATTGTTCAGAGATGCACAAAAACAATATAACATTCAAAATGGGTGAATCTTTCCTTTAAAGACGGGTGTTAATTCTCACTTGTGGAGACCTGACACATTCTGCCTCTTCCTCTGTTTCCTCTGGTCCTCTGCCTCCAGCTGCAACTGCCTCATCAGCTCCACCGCAGTCATCTCCTTACAGCCCAGGGGGACTATCTAGTAAACAACAGTTTATGAGAGAGTTTATGAGAGTTGTGCTACTTTCAAAATATGATTTGCTTGCTTGAATGACCGTGAATGGGACCGAAATGCATTGACACAAACCTGAATGCAGATTTTGAATACAATGATTTGCCAAGAGTTACAGGCAACAACTAGCAACAATGTTGTGTGTTCAACAATGCACAGTGGTCTAAGGCACTGCATCGCAGTGCTAACTGTGCCACTAGAGATCCTGGTTCGAATCCAGGCTCTGTCGCAGCCGGCCGCGACCGGGAGACTCATGGGCGGCGCACAATTGGCCCAGCGTCGTCCAGGGTAGGGGAGGGAATGGCCGGCAGGGATGTAGCTCAGTTGATAGAGCATGGCGTTTGCAACGCCAGGGTTGTGGGTTCGATTCCCACGGGGGGCCAGTATAAAAAAAAATATGTATTCACTAACTGTAAGTCGCTCTGGATAAGAGCGTCTGCTAAATGACTAAAATGTAAATGTAAATGTTATATTGTGTTTAAACTGTTGCGGTGAAGACATATGCAGGTCTTTCAATAAGACTGATGACACTATTAACTGGTGGTGCGTTGCCTGGCTTTGGCATAACATATGGATAAAAGGATAATGTATTATTAAGAATGGAATAATGTGATGGCTCACAACTGCTGATTAGACTGTCCTTCAAAATACTGGATTCTACTCAAGAAAACGGAGTTACCATGTCCAATAGAGAATCAGCCTTCTCCAGAGACCTTTATGAGACTGTCTGCATAAACTACTTGAACAAAGACATTGGACAAGGTCCTGAGAAATGTCATCATAAACCAATCAAATGCAAAGAGTAGAAATACATAGCTAAATAGCTCAATAAGTTAATTGAAGTAAATGTGTCAGAGGAGTGCTTTCAATTCCATCTCAGAGCGAGTTAACTTTCAATTCCATCTCAGAGCGAGTTAACTTGAGTATTTGTGGGTGTCTAACATGGTATGAGAAAAATGTCATGCAATGTTGGGTCATACTGTCACACCCTGGCTCTGGGGACTCTATATGTTGAGCCAGGGTGTGTAGATTCTATGTGTTCTTGTTCTGTGTTGTATATTCTATGTGTTCTAGTTCTATGTTGGCCAGTATGGTTCTCAATCAGAGGCAACGAGTGTCAGCTGTGGCTGGTTGTCTCTGATTGGGAACCACATTTAAACAGGCTGTTTTCCCACAATAGTTGTGGGATCTTGTTCCGTTTGGTTTGTTCCGTGTTGGTTGTGTTAAACCTAGGACTTCACGTGTCGTTATCGTTTGTTGTTTTGTTATTATTATCACTAAAGATAATAAAATATGTTTGCTCATCACGCTGCGCCTTGGTCTACTCCGTTCAACGATCGTGACAGAAGATCCCACCACACCAGGACCAAGCAGCGTGTCCAGGAGCAGGCAGCCTGGACGTGGGAGCAGATAATGGACGGGCAGGGGTCCTGGACCTGGGAGGAAATCCAGGCCGGGATGGATCGCCGTCCATGGAAGGAGACGGTAGAGGCGCGACGGAGAGAGGAGCAACGGCCTCAACAGTGTCGTCGTCGGACAGACGAGAGGCAACCCCAAAAATTTTTTAGGGGGGGGCACACGGCATGGGCGACGGGGCAACAGGAGGCAGCTACAGGGCGTATTAGGAGGTTAGGTGAGGAGGACACCAGGTTAAGGGGGCTATTGGTGCAGAGGGTGGAGCTACTGGAGGCGATAAGGGAGAAGGTGAGAGTAGAGGCACGGCGAGAGGAACTGTGTAGGCAGCTGAGGGAGCGGAGGGTTATGACGAAACCCAGTCCCGCTCCTCACACCAAGCAAGTGGTGTGCGTCACCAGTCCGGTCCGGCCCGTTCCTGCTCCCCGCACTAAGTTAATGGTGCGCGTCGCCAGCCCGGCCCGGCCTGTTCCTGCCCCTCGCACCAAGCCTACGGTGCGCATCGCCAGCCCGGCCCGGCCTGTTCCTGCTCCCCGCACCAAGCTAATGGTGCGCGTCGCCAGCCCGGCCCGGCCTGTTCCTGCCCTTCGCACCAGGCCTCGGTGCGCGTCGCCAGCCCGGCCCGGCCTGTTCCTGCTCCCCGCACCAAGCCAATGGTGCGCGTCGCCAGCCCGGCCCGGCCTGTTCCTGCTCCCCGCACCAAGCTAATGGTGCGCGTCGCCAGCCCGGCCCGACCTGTTCCTGCTCCCCGCACCAAGCTAACGGTGCGCGTCGCCAGCCCGGCCCGGCCTGTTCCTGCCACTCGCACCAAGCCTACGGTGCGCGTCGCCAGCCCGGCCCAGCCTGTTCCTGCCACTCGCACCAAGCCTACGGTGCGCGTCGCCAGCCCGGCCCGGCCTGTTCCTGCCACTCGCACCAAGCCTAGGGTGCGCGTCGCCAGCCCGGCCCGGCCTGTTCCTGCCACTCGCACCAAGCCTAGGGTGCGCGTCGCCAGCCCGGCCCGGCCTGTTCCTGCCACTCGCACCAAGCCTACGGTGCGCGTCGCCAGCCCGGCCCGGCCTGTTCCTGCCACTCGCACCAAGCCTCACGGTGCGCGTCGCCAGCCCGGCCCGGCCTGTTCCTGCCACTCGCACCAAGCCTACGGTGCGCGTCGCCAGCCCGGCCCGGCCTGTTCCTGCCACTCGCACCAAGCCTAGGATGCGCGTCGCCAGCCCGGCCCGGCCTGTTCCTGCCACTCGCACCAATCCTACGGTGCGCGTCGCCAGCCCGGCCCGGCCTGTTCCTGCCACTCGCACCAAGCCTACGGTGCGCGTCGCCAGCCCGGCCCGGCCTGTTCCTGCCACTCGCACCAAGCCTACGGTGCGCGTCGCCAGCCCGGCCCGGCCTGTTCCTGCCACTCGCACCAAGCCTACGGTGCGCGTCGCCAGCCCGGCCCGGCCTGTTCCTGCCGCTCGCACCAAGCCAGGGGTGCGAGTCGTCAGCCCGGTACGGCCCATTCCTGCTCCACGCACCAAGCCAGGGGTGCGCATCGTCAACCCGGTCCGCCCGTTCCTGCTCCACGCACCAAGCCAGGGGGTGCGGCGTCGTCAGTCCGGGCACAACCCGTGCCTGGGTCACCGGTGCCTGGTCAGGTACCGGTCAGCTGCTCCACACCGGAGCTTAAGCAATCCGCTCCTACGATGTCCAGTCCAGCTCCAGCCAGCGGGGCCAGACCGGACCAGGGGCGCTACGGGGGATTATTTGGAGGGTGTGGGGCAAGCCCGGAGCCGGAACCGCCTCCGAGGAGGAATGCCCACCCAGCCCTCCCCTGTTTTGTTTATGTTGAGGCGCGGTCGCAGTCCGCGCCTTTGGGGGGGGGGGGGTACTGTCACACCCTGGCTCTGGGGACTCTATATGTTGAGCCAGGGTGTGTAGATTCTATGTGTTCTGGTTCTGTGTTGTATATTATATGTGTTCTAGTTCTATGTTGGCCAGTGTGGTTCTCAATCAGAGGCAACGAGTGTCAGCTGTGGTTGGTTGTCTCTGATTGGGAACCACATTTAAACAGGCTGTTTTCCCACAATAGTTGTGGGATCTTGTTCCGTTTGGTTTGTTCCGTGTTGGTTGTGTTAAACCTAGGACTTCACGTGTCGTTATCGTTTGTTGTTTTGTTATTATTATCACTAAAGATAATAAAATATGTTTGCTCATCACGCTGCGCCTTGGTCTACTCCGTTCAACGATCGTGACACATACCTTTAATATGGGAGGAAGCCTGGCATCATACATGAGAGGTCCCTTGAGTAGCTGCATGTCGTGAGTTGCAATGGTCGCAGTTGTCCTTTTACCACATAGGTCATCGTGAAGTTTGGTCTGAAACACAACAGATAAGAGAGAAAGAGTGGTGAATAATGCAAAAAATACTTATCGATCATAGGCTATTGAGGATGGTGAGCTTATGTCCATTTATGAGCTTGAGTTTATTTTGTAGCATTTTCTTAGTCTGGGTGCCATACTGCATTACCAAACTTCTAGCCTACATTGTTACCTTGCCAAATATGACTGTCCAAGACAGCAACCAGTGGCGGCTGGTGAAAAATATTCTCGGTGGGGCTGTGCCATACTTTTTTTTTCCTGTAACCATCGCGATATATTTTAACACAAACTGCAGGACAGCAGTGCTCAGTGAAACATTCAGTAATTATTTAATGCCAATATTAAAAAGTTGAGGCATTCTTACACAAAAACATATTACACAAACCCAAGCCTTTCATTTGCATTTAAAGTGAACTTTTCACCATTGGTAGTAAACAGGCAACGCAACAGGCATGCTGTCAGAACAGAGTGGAAAGTGGACAATAACATGAAATTATTATAAAGTTTATAGGAAATCTTACACTGTATAAAAGGATGTATAATATAGAAATGGATATCAAGTGGATGAACTCAAACCTTTGACTGGAAGAATAGCATACAGTATTTTATGATCATACTAAATGTGACTAATTGTTAATGTGCTCCAGAACTGCAACAATTAATTGATACAAAACAACATATATACAGTAATATTAGCAAAGACACTATTAAGACTTTCTAGAGTACCATATATAACTGGATTTTTTATGCTAAGGTCAACTATATACAAAGAAACATGCGGCCAGAGCTGCTCTGTGTGTGTGTGTCTGTCATCTTATTTGTACAGGAATTTTGCCCGTCTGTCCTTCTGAGTGGCAAACCTCTCAATGACCCTTTGATTAAAGTCAGGAATGTCCCTGACAAGTTTCTTCTCCATGGAGAGCATGGCCAGAGCGTTCAGGCGATCCTGTGTCATGCTGTTTCTCAGGAAGGTCTTGATCCTTTTCAGTGTAGAGAAGCACCTTTCTGACTCAGCAGTTGTCATGGGTGTGGTGATGAGGATCTTGAGGAGGCTGGCAGTCTCTGTGAAAGTGCTCTGAAGGTTGTTCTCCATGAAGAACTGGTACAGGGGCACTGCACCACTACAAGCCTTGAACTCACTGTTCTCATAGATGAGGGACAGTTCGGTTTTGAGCTTGGCCTTGTTCAACATGGGGTACGCCTCCACGGTTGTTTCAAGCGCTGTATCGGGGAACTTCACACTGTGTTGTGGGAACAACTCTCCGTGCAATAGTGTTGCGCTGATGAGGTGCTGGGTGAAGGAGAACCTCTCTTTGGCATGACTCAGGATGGTATCACATACCTGTAAAAGATACATCATCAGCTTTAATTTGCAATTAAGCTATTTTGATGCAAGTGATCCTGACTGACACATGCCTATGTCCAACTCAAGTATATGATTACCAAGGTGCTGATTGTTCAGGGTTTTGGCTACATACTACCAGGCCTGAAAAAAGTTCTAGGGGGAAACACTGACAATTACATCACAACTTACCTCTATAGCCAACCTCTGTTGTTCTCCTGGTCCCAGCATCCTCCGTCGCTTGATGGGCTGTTGCTGCTCGTCAGATGCGCTGTCCCCACACAAAGAGGGAATTGAGGCCCTGGGTCCAAAAAATAAAGTTTAATTTGATAACTTGCAATCAGACTTCTTAACTCACTGTAATTCCCCCTCAACACACAACCAGTGACTTTTATATATATATATATATATATATATATATATATATATATATATATATATATATAGACAGACAGACAGACAGACAGACAGACAGACAGATAGTGTGTATATACACACAAACTATGTCTAGTAACTGCTTTTAACCTGTGATGTACATAATTAACTGATGTTATTACGTTTTAAAGCCTTTTTCTATTACATTTGTGAGAGGGATGCAACATCATTTTGTTCTGCTGTGCACTTAGCAATAAAGTTAATCTTCAATAACAACTAGGCCTCTTCTAGAAATTGACCTGGTGGACACCTGAATAATTATTACAAACTGTGTAGTACTTTCCTGCATTATTATCAACGTCTGATTGTGTCTTCTCTTTCCTTTTAAAATACTAAAACAAATATAATTGTGACGGCTCTATGATAATCACTCACTTTGATGACCAGACACATTTAGGCTTTTAAACTGTTGTAAGTGAACTATTCATCTTTCTAACAACATCTTTATCAGCCAATAGTAAATATAGTTATTTACCTGATTGTTAGCATGCTGTCTGTGAACCTCTGGACAAGTGCTTTAATGAAGACAGGGTCGATGTTCCTCTTCTGCAGCTGGCTGAAAAGCATGTCCACATTTGGCATGATCTTGTGGAACAGTGCCAGGAAAAAACAGAAAGCCTCGTCTTCGAGCATCCTCACAAAGCCCCCCGCCTCTCTGACAGTCGGGGCATCAAAGTTCCCAGAGTCTCTGATGGTCTGGAAACACGTTAGGAGGTCATCCCTGTACTCGTACACAGTGTTTACAGCGCGACTGTGGAAGTTCCACCGTGTTGTGGGGAGTCTATGCGCAACCACTTCGTCAAGCATGGTGGTTCGCTTGGGAGACCTGGAGAAGAAAGCAGAAAATCCTGCAAGGTCGGAAAAGAAAGTGCCGATCCTGGGGATGCGTGAAGTAGCCTGCTGCATGATGAGGTTCAGCTGATGTGCATAGCAGTGGACGTAGTGCGCATTTTCGTACACATCCACTATTTTACGCTGCACTCCGCCGGTGGCTCCCCTCATCACACTTGCTCCGTCGTAAGCCTGGGCAATAAGTTTGGCCTTTTGTCCATGTGAGAGTATGGTGCTGAGCCTCTCCAGCAGCGCTGTAGCGATGGTGTCGGCGGTTGCGTTCTCGATCAAAATGAACTCGAAAAAACGCTCTTGGACGTTACTTTTAGCATCGATGTAGCGTATCACAAGCACCAACTGGCAGTGGGTGGAAACGTCAGTCGTCTCGTCAGCTTGAATGGCAATAAAATCAGCACTCTTTACTTCCTCCAGGATGTAATCCTTAAGCACTGACAGCATACAGTCCAACAGCTCGTTCTGTATCGTCTTTGACGTGCCCTTAAAAACGGTAGCTGTCTTCAGGTGCTCCTCCAGCACACTGTCGAGGGAGGCAACAAAATCCACTAAGCCCCGGAAAATGCCGGGGTTGTCCGAGGAGTCAGTCTCCTCGTGCCCACGCAAGGCCAACTCAAAAGCCCCACAGAACTTCACACAATCGATAATTTTGGATAGAATGTGCCTGTTTTTATCCACCTCCTCATTGTGTTTCCTCACCGCAATCCTGTGGCCGTCATCCAGCTGCGTAGCAATGTTCACCCTTCCTAATACAGCTAGCTTTACAGAGTTGTCCATGTGTGCCCTGGTGTTCTCATGTTTCTTTACCTTCTCTGACAGGTGCTTCATATCCCTCACTCCGGTACCTGTCCATGCTGAATCTGACCCCGTCGTTTTAAAAGCAAGCACGGAAAGCAAAATAAAGCATTAGCATCAGTGCACCCAGCTAGCCAAGCCTTCCTGGTGTACCAGCTACGGGAGAAGCCGCGCATATACTGCTTCCCTTTCTCGCTAGCCTGCTGTCTGATTGAGAGGTCAGGTTGATCTGGGCCCAGCTCTTTCACCCGAACTTTCTCTGACAAAGTTCTCCTCTCAAACGGATCTTGGAGGAGAGATTTCACCGAGTTAGGGTTGGGTCTTGGAGGAGTAACGTTTGCGCTCGCCATTGTCGTCTAGTAAAAATGGCGCCACTGGAGCCCGGTCCTTATTTTATCAGGGGCGAGCTTGGGGCGATAAAATAATCGCCCTCCTTGGATTCAATTAAAATCGCTGATTAGCTACATTTTATGTCATACATTCATATCTTAAATTAGCAATTGGCTTAACTGCTACGTAGACCCGCCTCCTCGGGGCACTTTCTGTATCGCCCAGAGCTGACGAGGCGTTTGACAGGCAGAGGAAAGGTTGCGAATATGATTTTCTATCATATCTTACACATATTACTGTGTGCATTCCATATTTCAAACACACAAATATTGACATACTGATGTTTTTATTATTATTATTATTATTTTTATTTATTTTTTATTTTATTTTTTTAAATAATTTTATTTAAGGGGCGGCGCCCTAGCGCCCTCTATCGGCCAGCCGCCACTGACAGCAACATAAGAGTTGGCTAATGCAGAAACAGACTGGCACCAAGGTTAACATGTTCTCATCTCAAAACAACATTACCTGAGCAGCCAGGAACCTCTTGAGCGCATTCCCGGACCTGAAGTTCATGCCTCTGACCACACAGCACACCAAGTACGGCCTCACGTCCTTCAGCTCGTTGGCCACTTTTACAGTGAACGCCCCGGGGTTGTCAGACATGTGAAGCACCTTCACCGCCAGCAGGTTCAACTTATCCACTTCATCCTCCTCCTCCTCATTCTTCTTCTTGCGCTGCTTTTTGGTCTGGGTCTTCTCTGCGTTCTGGCCCCCTTCTGCCTTATCCCCGTCGGCCTGCTTGCTGCCTTTGCTTTTCCCTCTGCCACCGGCCCGAAGGTAGTCCAGGATGGACTTAGTCTGACAACCATTGACCATCTTCTCCAGCCGCTTGTCTTTTAGTTTGTTTCCCTTGAAGTTGATCTCCTTCAGCTTGGAGCAGTTGCTCAGCTCATATGGGATGTCACTTAGCTTGTTGTTGGATAAGTCCAAAACCTGGAGAGGAACATTTCATATTTTTGTTGTCATAGTTCATGTTATTACATTCACTGTTAAATGCATGATGTTATTACATTCAACTAAGATGAATAACCAAAAAGGGCTTCATCCAGGTCTCAGTTGTCTCACCATCTGAAAGGCCTTGTGCCAGGAAAATGTCAGGTCCGTTCAATACAATGTTGATGAGTAGAGCTGAGAGGTACCTTGTCAATCATGACCATAATAATGCAGAAGGAATAGAAAATATTCAAGAATGCCTATTTTCGGTAGCAGTGCAATAAGGATAAGCATTGTAATTTTGAATTCCTTAAAGTAAGTAGCCGGCCGCGACCGGGAGACCCATGGGGCGGCGCACAATTGGCCCAGCGTCGTCCAGGGTAGGGGAGGGAATGGCCGGCAGGGACGTAGCTCAGTTGGTAGAGCATGGCGTTTGCAACGCCAGGGTTGTGGGTTCGTTTCCCACGGGGGGCCAGAATGAAAAATAAAAATAAATAATGTATGCACTCACTAACTGTAAGTCGCTCTGGATAAGAGCGTCTGCTAAATGACTAAAATGTTAAATGTAGAAGAGGTGAAAAAAGTATTATTGTCAATCAACAATGACAAGCCACCGGTGTCTGGCAGCAGCTAATGGGGATCCATAATAAATACAAATATGATCCATCTATTTTAGTCACAAACCTTTAGAGCAGAGAGCTTGTGAACATTCCCACTCAGGTCTTCAATGTAATTCTCAGAGGCGATGACAGTGCTGAGGAGATCCAGGCGATAGAAGTCATCAGGGAACCGAGTGATGCCATTTTTGGAGATGTTGATGGTGGAGAGCTTCATGCAATGGCACAGTCCATCTGGCAGTGACTCGATATTGTTGCAGCTCACGTTGAGTGTATTGAGCTCAATTAGCTGGGTTATCTCTTCAGGCAAAGCTTTCAGGTTGTTGACTGAAATGTCGAGGACTTTCAGTGACTTCAGATTTCCAATGGTTTTTGGAATAGAGGAAAGCTTATTCCTACAAACAATCAAGCTTGTAAGCGTGGTCAGATTTTTGATGTCTCCATGAATTTCTGTCAAACTCGGGCATTGGATGATTTCTAGGTAATTTAGGAGCTTGAGAGAATAGATTGTGGAACACAGCCCTCCATTCGAGGATATCTTTTCATCGATAACTGCACCTTGCAGGACCAGTTCGCGTCTCTTCTCTTTTGCGGCTTTCTCTATTTCTGGCCAATTACCTTCATCATCCATGCTGCTACACCAGACCCGGAAGAATGCAAAGTCATGCCACCCGGAAATACTTGATCACAGACTCTTTAAAACGTCTATATGCCAAATGGAAGACGCAGTGAAACATGCATCCACCAGTGGAGATAATATGCACAGCGCACGTGCAGACTGGACGCTCAAAATTAAAAACTTAATGGACCACAGTCCTTCGTGGTGAGACGATGGAGCTGCCCTGCGCATCTAAATTGGCTAGTCGTTGTGAGCGGTGCTTATAGAGATGAAATGGGCAGGCTGTATTTTAGTTTAGATATATTAGTAGTAACACCATACTTTAATACAAAATACTTTGTGGTTTTATTGTGCGTCAGTTGTGACTGTATTGATATTAATTCAACGACTTTTATAATTCTAAATAGAAAAACTGTAAATGTATCCCCCCCATTTCACATTTCAAAATGTTATGGCAGAATGATATCCCAGGTTACCTACATATCTATGCTAGCTAGCTATATGGCTCATCTGAATATTAGTGTGTCCATGCATTGTAGAGTGTAGTTAGCTAGCAAGGTTTATCCAAATCCCAGGATTAAGATTTCTGTCAGTCTTCCATGGTTCATGAGTTTAAGTAGCTAGCTAATTACAGTGTAGCCTATCTATTTGATAGTGAAAGGTGCTTCAGATAACTCCGGTGATATTCAGCAGTAGATTATGTTAATGTTTCTCCATCTTTGATAGTGTGCAGCAGCAAGATGCCCCGGAATATTGAATTCACGGTGGTCAGCTCATTCGGTCACAAAGATAACTTTAGTGCCAATGAGCTGATGGTCAATGCACCTACGGTCAATGGCTGGAGATCTGCCAGGTAGACACACACACACACACACACATAA
Source organism: Coregonus clupeaformis (assembly GCF_020615455.1). Classification (NCBI taxonomy): domain Eukaryota; kingdom Metazoa; phylum Chordata; class Actinopteri; order Salmoniformes; family Salmonidae; genus Coregonus; species Coregonus clupeaformis. The sequence goes on along the minus strand of NC_059221.1, from coordinate 28,997,418 downwards.
TTGTCTCGAAATTCTGCTAGCCTGAGGTAGAATACCAGAAATTAACTTAACCAAATGATGTAACAAAATGATGGGGATTAACGGTACATTTACTAGGCCTACTGATTACATATGTAATGGGAAATTGATGTAAAAATGCAACAAAACAAATCAAAGGGCAAACAATTCACAATTAAACAATTAATGTGCAAGAATTGGCGGGAGACAGCAGAGCACATTCTGGAGAGCTGAGTGCATGCATTCTGGAGAGAGCCATATCTTTACCACACATCCCTCCCCTTCTTGTTTAAACATTTTAAATTATACCCTAGACACATTATCTTAAAACATTTTAAACGCTTTTCACTGACAGCCGCAACTCAATAATCAGCCAGGCCTATTGCCACGCGAGGTGCCCAAATGCTGGCTTCCCAAATAGGTATAGGCCTATGCACTTGTGATTTGAAACAATCCACAGCTAAATGAATGTAAGAAGCTAATGATCCTCTGTGGCAAAGTCAAGCTCTCTGGTAAAGTATTTTGAATGATTTTATTTAGGCAGGAATAATTATATAATTTTGGCAAAACATTAATTTACTTTAGGTACATTTACTAATGTCTCCGCCCTAACAATGCGAGTCGTTGTTCCAAAGGCGGGAATGCAGGCGACAAGCTTAGGTCTGCATATTATGCCCATAGAAACGCATTGGGTTTATTCAGGACAGATTTTGGCGAGGGTGAGCCCTCTCGCTTCACCTTTTCCTCTCTGCTGAAACTAGCGAGCAAAACAGCGCCCCTCTTGTCTTAAATGGATCTGATGCTGTCTGGACAGAAAAAGTATGACATGCCATACTCCTTTTGTCCAGACAGCATTAGATACATGGTCAACACATACGGAGAAAGAGGGGCGCTGTTTTGCTGGCCTGGATGCTTTCTTTATCTGAGATTGATGCGCCTTTCTGTTGGTGCGCGTCTAGGTCAAATCAATTATCAATATTTCAGTATTTTATTTGGACGGGCAAGGAGTTACGGCCCTGGTACTGGTACACCGTGTATATAGCAAAGTTGTCTTTAATCATTGTGTATTTATTATTACGTGTTTTACTTTTCTGTTATTTCTCTATTTCTCTGCATTGTTGGGAGGGGCCCGTAAGTAAGCGTTTCACTGTTCGTCTACACCTGTTGTTTGCGAAGCATGTGACAAATAACATTTGATTTGATTTGATACACACGACACACATACACTTATGCTCAATCCCAAACCTGTCCCTTCCCCTCTGCCCTCCATTTGAGCGTTAACACGCACCTCTGCTATATGCACAAGTGTCCCAAAGCTGAGGGAGTGAAAATTATCTAGGGTGTAGGGGCTAATTAGACTCTCTGATAGCCACTTCGACCAAGCCAGCAAGGCTGCAGGCTCCAGAGCGAAGTGCTATCCCAACATGTACTGCGATATGTTTGGAGTTTGCGCAATTTCATACAAAATAATTGCGAGGCGTGTTTCTGATTTCGATGCTTGACACATAAAACAAATGAAATGCCTCCCAAAATAAAAGTTTAACTGTTACTGTCTTGTAAAACGACAGGGAAATGTGTTAATTTGAATTTCATGCTTGTTTTATTATTTAAATGTAGAACATGAATTGCATCATTCAAGTCAGGAGTGTGTCCCAACGTTGATGGGTTTATTGATCCCCTTGACACTCTATTGCAGGGGTGTCAAACGTCCGGCCCGCGGGCCGGATCAGGCCCGCAAACTGGTTTAATCCGGCCCGCAAGATGATTTTGAAAAAAAACACAAAAAATAAAATAAAATACAATTTTGTAAAGTATACAAATGCGCTGCAATTTTTCAATAAAATAAACTGCTGTTCCAATTGCGTCCACTGGATGGCGCAATAGCAATTGTGTTAAGCAAGCAAACTGTTTATACCGGGGCAGAGCAAGTAGGTCAAGCACGTGCAGCCAATGAGCTACTTTGTTTTGCCCGCGATATTTATTACGGCTTCTACTTTTAACATGATGTGCTTTGGCACCCTCATTGCCCCAATATGTCTCTGTCAAAAAAGAGAAAAGTGGACGCAGAGTGCAGAGTGTTCCAAGAAAAATGGTCATCCTATTTATTCACGGAATTGAATGGGAAAGCTGTATGTTTGGTGTGTTCAGAGCATGTTGCAGTGCTGAAAGAATATAACCTTCGTCGCCACTATGTGAGTCTTCATGCCGACAAATATGACAACTTTCAAGGACAGCGGAGATGAGAGAAGGTGAATGAACTGTTGGCGGGTCTGAAGAAACAGCAGTCTGTGTTTACTCACAGCCGAGACATCAGTGACGCTGCAGTGAAAGCTAGCTACCTCATTGCTAATGAAATCGCAGTGACTTCAAAACCATTTAGTGAGGGTGAATTTGTATCTGGAGCATCAGCAATTGTGGGTTCGATTACAGGCTCAAAATGTCCAGAAACAAAGAACTTTCTTCTGAAACTCGTCAGTCTATTCTTGTTCTGAGAAATGAAGGCTATTCCATGCGAGAAATTGCCAAGAAACTGAAGATCTCGTACAACGCTGGATTTGGAGGTGGAGGGTCCGTCATGGTCTGTCACAGCATCATCGGACTGAGCTTGTTGTCATTGCAGGCAATCTCAACTCTCTCTGTGCGTTACAGGGAAGACATCCTCCTCCCTCATGTGGTACCATTATATGCCATTTAGCAGACGCTTTTATCCAAAGCGACTTACAGTCATGCGTGCATACATTTTTTGTGTATGGGTGGTCCCGGGGATCGAACCCACTACCCTGGCATTACAAGCACCGTGCTCTACCAGTTGAGCTACAGAGAACCACAGGCTCATCCTGACATGACCCTCCAGCATGACAATGCCACCAGCCATACTGCTCATTCTGTGCGTGATTTCCTGCAAGACAGGAATGTCAGTGTTCTGCCACGGCCAGCGAAGAGCCCGGATCTCAATCCCAATGAGCATTTCTGGGACCTGTTGGATCGGAGGGTGAGGGCTAGGGCCATTCCCCCCAGAAATGTCAGGGAACTTGCAGGTGCCTTGGTGGAATACTGGGGTAACATCTCACAGCAAGAACTGGCAAATCTGGTGCAGTCCATGAGGAGGAGATGCACTGCAGTACTTAATGCAGCTGGTGGCCACACCAGATACTGACTGTTACTTTTGATTTTGACCCCCCTTTGTTCAGGGACACATTATTCAATTTCTGTTACTCACATGTCTGTGGTACTTGTTTAGTGTATGTCTCAGTTGTTGAATCTTGTTATGTTAATACAAATATTTACACATGTTAATTTTGCTGAAAATGAACGCAGTTGACAGTGAGAGGACGTTTCATTTTTTGCTGAGTTTATGTGTATATACAGTGGGGAGAACAAGTATTTGATACACTGCCGATTTTGCAGCTTTTCCTACTTACAAAGCATGTAGAGGTCTGTAATTTTTATCATAGGTACACGTCAACTGTGAGAGACGGAATCTAAAACAAAAATCCAGAAAATCACATTGTATGATTTTTAAGTAATTAATTTGCATTTTATTGCATGACATAAGTATTTGATCACCTACGAACCAGTAAGAATTCCGGCTCTCACAGACCTGTTAGTTTTTCTTTAAGAAGCCCTCCTGTTCTCCACTCATTACCTGTATTAACTGCACCTGTTTGAACTCGTTACCTGTATAAAAGATACCTGTCCACACACTCAATCAAACAGACTCCAACCTCTCCACAATGGCCAAGACCAGAGAGCTGTGTAAGGACATCAGGGATAAAATTGTAGACCTGCACAAGGCTGGGATGGGCTACAGGACAATAGGCAAGCAGCTTGGTGAGAAGGCAACAACTGTTGGCGCAATTATTAGAAAATGGAAGAAGTTCAAGATGACGGTCAATCACCCTCGGTCTGTGGCTCCATGCAAGATCTCACCTCGTGGGGCATCAATGATCATGAGGAAGGTGAGGGATCAGCCCAGAACTACACGGCAGGACCTGGTCAATGACCTGAAGAGAGCTGGGACCACAGTCTCAAAGAAAACCATTAGTAACGCACTACGCCGTCATGGATTAAAATCCTGCAGCAAACGCAAGGTCCCTCTGCTCAAGCCAGCGCATGTCCAGGCCCGTCTGAAGTTTGCCAATGACCATCTGGATGATCCAGAGGAGGAATGGGAGAAGGTCATGTGGTCTGATGAGACAAAAATAGAGCTTTTTGGTCTAAACTCCACTCGCCGTGTTTGGAGGAAGAAGAAGGATGAGTACAACCCCAAGAACACCATCCCAACCGTGAAGCATGGAGGTGGAGACATCATTCTTTGGGGATGCTTTTCTGCAAAGGGGACAGGACGACTGCACCGTATTGAGGGGAGGATGGATGGGGCCATGTATCGCGAGATCTTGGCCAACAACCTCCTTCCCTCAGTAAGAGCATTGAAGATGGGTCGTGGCTGGGTCTTCCAGCATGACAACAACCCGAAACACACAGCCAGGGCAACTAAGGAGTGGCTCCGTAAGAAGCATCTCAAGGTCCTGGAGTGGCCTAGCCAGTCTCCAGACCTGAACCCAATAGAAAATCTTTGGAGGGAGCTGAAAGTCCGTATTGCCCAGCGACAGCCCCGAAACCTGAAGGATCTGGAGAAGGTCTGTATGGAGGAGTGGGCCAAAATCCCTGCTGCAGTGTGTGCAAACCTGGTCAAGACCTACAGGAAACGTATGATCTCTGTAATTGCAAACAAAGGTTTCTGTACCAAATATTAAGTTCTGCTTTTCTGATGTATCAAATACTTATGTCATGCAATAAAATGCAAATTAATTACTTAAAAATCATACAATGTGATTTTCTGGATTTTTGTTTTAGATTCCGTCTCTCACAGTTGAAGTGTACTTATGACAAAAATTACAGACCTCTACATGCTTTGTAAGTAGGAAAACCTGCAGTGTATCAAATACTTGTTCTCCCCACTGTATATATATATATATATGTGTATATACAGTTGAAGTCGGAAGTTTACATACACCTTAGCCAAATACATTTAAACTCAGTTTTTCACAATTCCTGACATTTAATCCTAGTAAAAATGCCCTGTTTTAGGTCTTTTAGGATCACCACTTTATTTTAAGAATGTGAAATGTCAGAATAATAGTAGAGAGTGATTTATTTCAGCTTTTATTTATTTCATCACATTCCCAGTGGGTCAGAAGTTTACATACACTCAATTAGTATTTGGTAGCATTGCCTTTAAATTGTTTAACTTGGGTCAAATGTTTCGGGTAGCCTTCCACAAGCTTCCCACAATAATTTGGGTGAATGTTGGCCCATTCCTCCTGACAGAGCTGGTGTAACTGAGTCAGGTTTATAGGCCTCCTTGCTCGCACATGCTTTTTCAGTTCTGCCCACAAATGTTCTATAGGATTGAGGTCAGGGCTTTGTGATGGCCACTCCAATACCTTGACTTTGTTGTCCTTAAGCCATTTTGCCACAACTTTGGAAGCATGCTTGGGGTCATCGTCCATTTGGAAGACCCATTTGCGACCAAGCTTTAGCTTCCTGACTGATGTCTTGAGATGTTGCTTCAATATATCCACATAATTTTCCTTCCTCATGATGCCATCTATTTTGTGAAGTGCACCAGTCCCTCCTGCAGCATAATGCTGTGGGGGTGCTTTGCTGCAACCCCCGTGCTTCACGGTTGGGATGGTGTTCTTCGGCTTGCAAGGGCCACCCTTTTTCCTCCAAACATAACGATGGTCATTATGGCCAAACAAGGTGTCGAAAGCATTTCACAGGGATGCTGGCCCATGTTGACTCCAATGCTTCCTACAGTTGTGTCAAGTTGGCTGGATGTCCTTTGTGTGGTGGACCATACCTGATACACACGGGAAACTGTTGAGCGTAAAAAACCCAGCAGCGTTGCAGTTCTTGACACACTCAAACCAGTGCGCCTGGCACCTACTACCATAACCCGTTCAAAGGCACTTAAATATTTTATCTTGCCCATTCACCCTCCGAATGGCACAAATACACAATCCATGTCTCAATTGTCTCAAGGCTTAAAAATCCTTCTTTAACCTGTCTCCTCCCCGTCATCTATGGTGATTTTATAGTGGATTTAACAAATTACATCAATAAGGGATCATATCTTTCACCTGGATTCATCTAGTTTTCCTAATGTTTTGTACACTTGGTGTGTAGGCCTACATTTTCATCATATTTACTGCATTGTCGTTTCAAGAAAGGTACACAGTAATAGGAATTGGTATGCAACTTTTGCCATAGGTATGTTTCTCTATCGGACAATGAGGCAACAGGCTTCAAAGCCCGGGAGTTGAAGTCTGTTCACGTGGATGCCATTGGAACTTACCTCCGGATAACCTTTCACAGAAACCATGTCAACTGCTAGAACCTTTACAAGCAGGTACTCCACTATGTCACACTCACAGTCAATCATTACCTACCGCTACTACACAAAGTAATTCCCCATAACCTGTTGATTGAACTTACATACTACCACATTCATATAATTTCATTTTTTATTAGATTTTTTTCATAGACTTTTGTTTATCATTTCGGGTTGTGTTTGTTGTCATAAATATTTTGGGAGATTCTGTGGATGGCAATGCTATTGACACAATTGTAAGTGGCCGCTCTTTAACGTGTGTACGTGTTCTTTCGTCTTTTTATGTTACTGTATATTTGAGGTGCAGTACTACTGTGAAACACCAGATGAAGCTGCTGTGTTTGTGAGGCTGCCAATGTGAAGTCATTGGGTGTGTCCGAAACCCATGCTAGTATACTTAACCGCGGCAGTTAGCCAAGCAGTTAAGAGCGATGGGCCAGTAACCGAAAGGTCGCTGGTTCCAATCCCTGAGCCGGCAATGTGGAAAAATCTGCCGTTCTGCCCTTGAGTAAGGCAGTTAACACCCAACAACTGCTAGGGCACTGATGACGTCGATTAAGGCAACCCCGCACCACTCTGATTTAGAGGGGTTGGGTTAAATGCGGAAGACACATTTCGGTTGAATGCATTCAGTTTTTTAACTTCCCCTTTCCTTAAATAGTATGTGGAGAAAATTTTTTTTATAGTATGTGACATTTTGAAAATAGTACTCTGAATGCGTCATCTAATACGCGATTGCACTGACTCCCACTATTTGTTTATTTTGGTACAGCGTGTCAATTTATCAGATTATCAGCTGTTGTCAAATACATGAGTCAGAAAATACGAGTGAATTCTACTATCTTATTAAACGGCGAAATTAGTATGCAGTTTAAGTATGTAATGTAGTACTCTAGTATGGGTTTTCGGACAAGGCAATTTAGCTGAGACGTTTTTATTAGCATGACTGATTTTTTTGATTTTTTTATTTCACCTTTATTTAACCAGGTAAGCCAGTTGAGAACAGGTTCTCATTTACAACTGCGACCTGGCCAAGATAAAGCAAAGTAGTGCAATAAAAACAACACAGAGTTACATATGGGGTAAAAAAAAACATGAAGTCAGAAATACAACAGAAAATATATATACAGTGTGTGCAAATGTAGCAAGTTATGGAGGTAAGGCAATAAATAGGCTATAGTGCAGAATAATTACAATAGTATTAACACTGGAATGCTAGATGTGCAAGAGATTATGTGCAAATAGAGATACTGGGGTGCAAAAGAGCAAAATAAATAACAATATAGGGATGAGGTAGTTGGGTGGGCTAATTTCAGATGGGCTGTGTACAGGTGCAGTGATCGGTAAGGTGCTCTGACAACTGATGCTTAAAGTTATTGAGGGAGATAAGAGTCATTTCATGACTTGTCCATAAGCATTTACCCAGGACAGTGAGTATAGCACATGAAGTGCTAGTCTATGGTACAGTAAAATCTAAAACATTTAGTGTTTCATATGACTATAACCATATACACATTATAGGCCTACATTGATCTGCAGATAATCATAGTTGATATTTCTGAATATTATTGATGTTATAATGTGTCCATAATGTGTTTATGTATTGAAAAAACGAAAGAAAAACACTTTTTTCCCACTGTTTATGTAACTGTGTGTCAGTGTATGTTTACAGTATGCACACAGACACAGTTTCTCTGTTGTTATTGTTGCCTGGTTCCATGGTGGTCACTGTGTGTGCCTGTAATGCCGTTTGTGTGTATGCGTGCATGTTTGCCCTGACGGACGTGGGGCAGGAATGTGGTAATCAGACTCAGAGGGCAGAGTAATCACAGAGGAGGCCATAGCTAGTGTAATCAGATAGACCTGCGGACGGACAGCCTCTGGAGGAGAGTGGCCTAGCTCCGGGTTGAAGTTTTCCCTAGCTGCAGATCCAAGATCAGCTTCCCCTCCCCCAAGCCTAACCTTAACCATTAATTAGGAAAATGCGAAACTGACCAAAGATCAGCGTCTAAGGGAACTTCACCCTACAACGAGTGGTCCAGCCTTACCTCTCCAACACACAGGAAGGCAGATTCCACAGGACAAGCTCCACATTGTTGCTCTCTAATCCCACGCTTAATCACCTCCACCATGGCCACAGCGTTAGCTGGCCTGGTTATCTCTCAGGGGTTTAGTGTTCTCACTGCTCCATGTATGTTGTGATTGTACGGATGAAACCTATAGAGTGACATATTGAAGTGCTGCATGCAGTACTAGGTCTTGTCATAACATTGATGTGTAGATGTACAGTGAGGGGAAAAAAGAATTTGATCCCCTGCTGATTTTGTACGTTTGCCCACTGACAAAGAAATGATCCGTTTATAATTTTAATGGTAGGTTTATTTGAACAGTGAGAGACAGAATAACAACAAAAAAATCCAGAAAAATGCATGTCAAAAATGTTATAAATTGATTTGCATTTTAATGAGGGAAATAAATATTTGACCCCCTCTGTCACGGTGCTGTGTATGGGTGTGGTGTAGAATCAGGCGCAGGCAGCAGAGGGTAAGTCCAACAAGACTTTACTGAGCACGAAAATTAATCCAAAACAGCCCGGAGGCAAAAAGACGCACACAGGCGTAACTACAAGCGCACACACAGGTGCGTAAATCTCTCCTCACACAACAAGGAGGAAGCTCAGGAAAAATAGCGTACCGACACGGGTAGCGCAACCACGACACGAACAATTACACACAACACAAACCTAACAACAAGGAAACTAAATAGGGTGCTAAATGAGACCTAACACAAAACAGGTGTGACTAACAGACAAAACCAAACAAACAAGAAACATCGAGCGGTGGCAGCTAGAACTCCGGAGACGACGACCGGCGAAACCTGCCCGAACAAGGAGGAGGAGCCGCCTCGGCCGAAACCGTGACAGTACCCCCCCTTGACGCGCGGCTCCAGCCGCGCGCCGCCTCCGGCCTCGGGGACGACCAGGGGGACGCGGAGCAGGGCGCGTAGGATGACCACGATGGAATTCGGTCATCAGGGACGGATCCAGAATGTCCCTCCTTGGCACCCAGCACCGCTCCTCCGGACCGTACCCCTCCCACTCCACGAGATATTGGAGACCCCCATCCGGCGTCTCGAATCCAGGATGGTCCGAACCGTGTACGCCGGAGCCCCTCGATGTCCAACGGGGCGGAGGAGTCTCCTCAATCTCAAAGTCCTGGAGTGGACCAGCTACCACCGGCCTGAGGAGAGACACATGGAACGAGGGGTTAATATTCTTGTAATCAATAGGTAGTTCTAACCTGTAACTCACCTCGTTCAATCTCCTCAGGACTTTAAAAGGCCCCACAAACCGCCGACCCAGCTTCCGGCAGGGCAGGCGGAGGGGCAGGTTTCTGGTTGAGAGCCAGACTCGATCTCCAGGTGCGTACACTGGCCCCTCACTGCGGTGTAGGTCGGCGCTCGTCTTCTGTCGACGTATGGCACGCTGCAGATGGACGTGTGCAGCGTCCCACGTCTCCTCCGAGCGCCGCACCCACTCATCCACAGCGGGGGCCTCGATCTGGCTCTCATGCCATGGTGCCAGAACCGGCTGGTACCCTAATACACACTGAAAAGGGGTTAGTTGGGTGGAGGAGTGGCGGAGAGAGTTCTGTGCCATCTCGGCCCAGGGCACATATCTCGCCCACTCCTCCGGCCGGCCCTGACAATATGACCTCAGAAACCTACCCACATCCTGGTTGACTCGTTCAACCTGCCCATTACTCTCCGGGTGGTAACCCGAGGTAAGGCTCACCGAGACCCCCAAACGTTCCATAAATGCTCTCCAGACTCTGGAGGTAAACTGGGGGCCTCGATCGGACACTATATCCTCGGGCACCCCGTAATGCCGGAAGACGTGAGTAAATAGAGCCTCAGCGGTCTGTAGGGCCGTAGGAAGACCCGGCATGGGAAGGAGACGACAGGCCTTCGAGAACCGATCCACAACGACCAGGATGGTGGTATTCCCCTGTGAGGAGGGAAGATCGGTAACAAAATCCACCGAGAGGTGAGACCAGGGTCGTTGTGGAACGGGCAGGGGCTGTAATTTACCCCTGGGCAAGTGTCTGGGCGCCTTACACTGGGCACACACTGAGCAGGAGGAGACATAAACCCTCACATCCCTGGCTAACGTTGGCCACCAGTACTTCGTACTAAGGCAGTGCACCGTCCGGCCAATACCCGGATGTCCAGAGGAGGGGGGGACGTGTGAGCCCAATAAATCAGCCGATCCCGGACCTCGAGCGGGGACGTACACCCGACCCACCGGACACTGTGGAGGACTAGGCTCGGTGCGTAACGCCCGCTCGATCTCCGCATCGACCTCCCACACCACCGGTGCCACCAGACAAGACTCCGGTAGTATGGGAATGGACTCCACGCACCTCTCCTCCGTGTCATACCGACGGGACAGAGCATCTGCCTTCCCGTTCTGGGACCCAGGGATGTAAGTGATCTTGAACACAAACCGGGCGAGAAACATAGTCCATCGAGCCTGGCGAGGATTCAGTCTCCTAGCTGCCCGAATGTACTCCAGGTTACGATGGTCGGTCAGAATGAGGAAAGGGTGCTGAGCCCCTCAAGCCAATGCCTCCACACCTTTAGGGCCTGTACTACGGCTAACAGCTCCCTGTCCCCTACGTCATAATTCCGCTCCGCCGGACTGAGCTTCTTAGAATAAAAAGCACAGGGGCGGAGCTTAGGTGGTGTACCGGATCGTTGAGAAAGAACTGCCCCGATACCGGCCTCAGACGCGTCCACCTCAACTTGGAAGGGTAAAGTGGGATCCGGGTGCGCCAACACCGGGGCCGAGGTAAACAGGTCCTTCAGTCTCCCAAAGGCCCTGTCCGCCTCAGCTGACCACTGCAAGCGCACCGGACCCCCTTCAGAAGAGACGTTATGGGAGCTGCCACCTGTCCAAAACCCCCGGATAAACCTCCGGTAGTAATTCGCAAAACCCAAGAACCGCTGCACCTCTTTAACCGTAGTTGGGGTTTGCCAATTACGCACGGCGGACACTCGGTCCACCTCCATTCTCACCCCTGACGCAGACAACTGGTAACCCAAAAAGGAAACTGACTCCTGGAAGAACAGACATTTCTCAGCTTTGACATACAGGTCATGCTCCAACAGTCTCCTCAATACCCTGCGCACCAGGGCTACATGCTCGGCCCGAGTAGCACTGTACACAAGAATATCATCTATGTACACCACTACTCCCTGCGCCTGCATGTCCCGGAAAAGTTCGTCTACAAACGATTGGAAGACTGATGGAGCATTCATTAACCCATATGGCATGACGAGATACTCGTAATGGCCGGATGTAGTACTAAATGCTGTCTTCCACTCATCGCCCTCCCTAATGCGCACCAAGTTATATGCGCTCCTGAGATCCAATTTTGTGAAGAACCTTGCCCCGTGTAAGGACTCCGTCATGGTCCCAATCAGAGGAAGTGGATAGCTGTACTTCACCGTCACCTGATTGAGACCGCGGTAATCAATACACGGACGCAAACCTCCATCCTTTTTCTTCACAAAAAAATAAGCTTGAGGACGCGGGAGAAGTGGAGGCCCGTATGTATCCCTGTCTCAGAGACTCGGCAATGTAAGTCTCCATTGCCCTTTTCTCCTCCTGTGACAAAGGATACACATGGCTCCGCGGAAGCGCTGCTCCTGTCTGGAGGTCTATCGCACAATCCCCTTGTCTATGAGGTGGCAACTGTGCCGCTCTGGTCTTACTGAACACGAGCGCCAAATCCTCATACTCAGGAGGAATGTGCAGTGCTGGCATCTGGTTCGGACTCTCCACCGAGGTCGCCCCTACGGAAACACCCAGACATAACCCCTCACACTGAGCAGACCACCCTTTAAGAGCTTTCTCTCGCCACGAAATAGTAGGATCATGGGTCATCAACCAGGGAAGCCCCAGTACCACCGGATACGCAGGAGAGTCGATAAGATAGAGTTGAATCGTCTCCTCATGACCCCCCTGCGTCATCATCCTAAGTGGCGCTGTGACCTCCCCAATCAACCCAGATCCTAACGGACGACTATCTAGGGCATGTACAGGAAAGGGTTTTTCGACTGGAAGGAGGGGAATCCCTAACTTAACACAGAATCTCCGGTCTACAAAATTCCCAGCTGCGCCTGAATCGACTAGCGCCTTATGCTGGGACCGAGGTGCAACCTGTGGGAAACAAACAGGTAAGGTAATGTGAACGACAGAAAGCTCTTGGTAAGTAGGGCGCCTACTCACCTGGGTGGACTCCCCACTGTATGACCTGCTCTCTCCCTCACCAGGGGACCCTCCCCAGCACCTAGCCGCGGTGTGCCCTCCGCGCCCACACTTGGTGCAGGAGACTGCCCCCCTCGGGCTCCTACCTCTTCTCCCTCTAGCGCCAGCACCTCCAAGCTCCATCGGACACTGCTCGGAGGCGCTGGAGGGTGGAATGGGAGGCCCCCACCTGGGACGTCCGCGGGTCGCCAGCAGGTTGTCCAGTCGAATGGCCATGTCCACCAGCTGGTCAAATGTTAGTGTAGTGTCCCTGCAGGCTAACTCCCTGCGGACGTCCTCCCGAAGGCTACATCTGAAGTGGTCTATGAGGGCCCTCTCATTCCACCCCGCATCAGCCGCTAGAGTCCGGAACTCCAGCGCAAACGCCTGAGCGCTCCTCATCCCCTGTCGGAGGTGGAATAGACGTTCCCCCGCCGCTCTCCCCTCTGGTGGATGGTCGAAGACCGCACGGAAGCGACGGGAGAACTCCGCATAGGTGACTGTGGCGGCGTCTATTCCCCTCCACTCGGCGTTGGCCCACTCCAACGCCTTGCCGGTGAAACAGGAGATGAGGGCGGAAACGCTCTCGTATCCCGAGGGCGCCGGGTGTATGGTGGCAATGTAGATCTCCACTTGTAGGAGGAACCCCTGACACCCGGCAGCGGTGCCGTCGTACGCCCTCGGGAGCGAGAGCCGAATCCCACTGGGTTCCGGTCGATGGACGGGCTGGTTGTCCGGTGGTGAAGGTGATGGTGCGATAGGTGGGGCTATGGGAACCCCGCTGGTCTCCCATCGACGAAGGGTGTCCATGACGCCCTCCAAGGCGTGCCCGATACGGTTGATCCGGTGCTCGTGTCCAAGGAGACGCTCCTCCATGGGGTTGACGGGTGCTCCTGCTGATTCAATTCTATGGTGTGTAATTCTGTCACGGTGCTGTGTATGGGTGTGGTGTAGAATCAGGCGCAGGCAGCAGAGGGTAAGTCCAACAAGACTTTACTGAGCACGAAAATTAATCCAAAACAGCCCGGAGGCAAAAAGACGCACACAGGCGTAACTACAAGCGCACACACAGGTGCGTAAATCTCTCCACACACAACAAGGAGGAAGCTCAGGAAAAATAGCGTACCGACACGGGTAGCGCAACCACGACAAGAACAATTACACACAACACAAACCTAACAACAAGGAAACTAAATAGGGTGCTAAATGAGACCTAACACAAAACAGGTGTGACTAACAGACAAAACCAAACAAACAAGAAACATCGAGCGGTGGCAGCTAGAACTCCGGAGACGACGACCGGCGAAACCTGCCCGAACAAGGAGGAGGAGCCGCCTCGGCCGAAACCGTGACACCCTCTCAATCAGAAAGATTTCTGGCTCCCAGGTGTCTTTTATACAGGTAACGAGCTGAGATTAGGAGCACACTCTTAAAGGGAGTGTGCTCTCCAAGGATGTCAGGGACAAGATTGTAGACTTACACAAGGCTGGAATGGGCTACAAGACCATCTCCAAGCAGCTTGGTGAGAAGGTGACAACAGTTGGTGTGATTATTCGCAAATGGAAAAAACACAAAAGAACTGTCAATCTCCCTCGGCCTGGGGCTCCATGCAAGATCTCACCTCGTGGAGTTGCAATGATCATGAGAACAGTGAGGAATCAGCCCAGAACTACACGGGAGGATCTTGTCAATGATCTCAAGGCAGCTGGGACCATAGTCACCAAGAAAACAATTGGTAACACACTACGCCATGAAGGACTGAAATTCTGCAGCGCCCGCAAGGTCCCCCTGCTCAAGAAAGCACATATACAGGCCCGTCTGAAGTTTGCCAATGAACATCTGAATGATTCAGAGGAGAACTGGGTGAAAGTGTTGTGGTCAGATGAGACCAAAATCGAGCTCTTTGGCATCATCTCAACTCGCCATGTTTAGAGGAGGAGGAATGCTGCATATGACCCCAAGAACACCATCCCCACCGTCAAACATGGAGGTGGAAACATTATGCTTTGGAGGTGTTTTTCTGCTAAGGGGACAGGACAACTTCACCGCATCAAAGAGACGATGGATGGGGCCATGTACCGTCAAATCTTGGGTGAGAATCTCCTTCCCTCAGCCAGGGCATTGAAAATGTGTCGTGGATGGGTATTCCAGCATGACAATGACCCAAAACACACGGCCAAGGCAACAAAGGAGTGGCTCAAGAAGAAGCACATTAAGGTCCTGGAGTGGCCTAGCCAGTCTCCAGACCTTAATCCCATAGAACATCTGTGGAGGGAGCTGAAGGTTTGAGTTGCCAAACGTCAGCCTCGAAACCTTAATGACTTGGAGAAGCTCTGATGACTTGCCTCATCTATTATATACAGAGTTGAGTAGTCCTCATATCAAATCCATGTTACTGTTACTTGTGTTAGTCTAATTTACAACTAGAATATGCCCCATTTGGGTTTCCATAATAATTAGTAATTATTGTTGGTTGTGATTGTTGTGTTTTACTGAGCAGATGACCTGTGCATTTTGGCTGTGTGTTTTGGGGCCTGTCATTGAAAGGTTAATTTTACCTCTGTTTGCCCTCAGCCTATCAGAGAGCAGCTGATTGAGCACTACCTTAACAGCAGTCAGCACGTGACCGCCTTGGATGCAACATACATGGGGTAGGGTTGAAGGCTCATTGGCCTGTGAAGTGCTTTGTGACAATGCTGTTTAAAAAACAAACATTTGCCTGGAAGTTGACATGATCGCCACTAGAGGTCTTCACAGGTCCACCCGAACCCGAATACCTGAGACCCAACCCGGGACACGAGCGGGCCCGGGTCCAAAATTCTAACTTTTCCCTCGGTTTGATTGTCATCGGGTCTATGTAACTACAGCTGATAGACCCGAATGGACCCGACCACGGCTCTGCATAGCCTGTAGTATATTTATTTTACACTAATAAGGTGAATTTATTGACTTATAGAAGGGCTAGCCAACATATAAAGACCGTTTTGTTAAGCAGAAGAGCAACTTGGCCAATAAACATTTAAAAAATGGTCAGTCGGTTCTAGGTCTGGTTGTAGCCAGGTCCATTCGGGTTTGGGTCTGATTGTTCTCGGGTCCGGATCCCCCTTTTTTTTTTTTTAAATGATTGGGTTCGGGTCTGATTTGTCCTCTGGTTGGACCCGAGAAGACCTCAAATCACAACTCAGTTTGCCATTTCGATTGTTACGTTTTTCTCTTTAGCTTGGGCTACAGTCTGTTAACAGTAGAATTGGCTAACGTAGAACCCCAGGAATCCAGGCTAAAGAAAAACACAACTGACACTTCAATTGGAATAGTTGTCAAATAGTCACTCAGACTCAAAATAGCAATATCCCATAGATGTAAAAACAAAAACAAAACATGTAAATGATTGTACTAACAATACTCTGTACATTACAAATGTACAGAATAGTTGTTTAACTAATCACACACTTTCAGATAATATTTTGAATACCTAATTGGGCTAATTGGGGTAATCAGTGTGAACTGAAGCTACAATATGTTCTATGCATTAAAATCGGCTCTATCCCATTGTCTCTTTCAGTAAGTGTGAGTCCATCTCTCCTCTGGATGACCTGGCTTTTGACATGTATCAGGACCCCGAAATAGCCCACATCGTCCGCCTGCTGGATGACAAGAAGCAGGAGCTGGTCCGTAAGGAGAGATACGAGTTCGCCAAAACGCTCAAGCAGGCTATCGCTGACCTGCAGAAGGTACTTCTAGGGTCTTTCTGTGTGGAAATTGAATAAAAATACCCAATACCCTGTTTCACCTTGGAACTTGTGTAGATCTGAAAATATTTATTGCATAGTTAGATACAAGTAATATGACGGATCAGTGGAGCTGGTGCCATATTGCTTATACAGTACCTACCTATCCATCTACATGAAGTACCTAGGAGTAGGGACTAGAGGTTGTTTTGGAATTGGACAATAGAATCACAAGCAAGAAGAAAGTTTAACAATAAAACAATACATACACTATATATACAAAAGTATGTGGACACCCCTTCAAATTAGTGGATTCGGCTATTTCAGCCACACCCGTTGCTGGCAGTTGAATGGCCTTAATGAAGAGCTCAGTGACTTTCAACATGGCACCGTCATAGGATGCCACCTTTCCAACAAGTCAGTTCGTCAAATTTCTGCCCTGCTAGAGCTGCCCCGGTAAACTGTAAGTGCTGTTATTGTGAATTGGAAACATCTAGGAGCAACAACGGCTCAGCCGCGAAGTGGTAGTCCACACAAGCTCACAGAACGTGAATCATGCTTCACCATCTGGCAGTCCAACGGACAAATCTGGGTTTGGTGGATGCAGGAGAACGCTACCTGCCCGACTGCATAGTGCCAACTGTAAAGTTTGGTGGAGGAGGAATAATGGTCTGGGGCTCTTTCTCATGGTTCGGGCTAGGCCCCTTAGTTCCATTGAAGGGAAATCTTAACATTACAGCATACAAAGACATTCTAGACAATTCTGTGCTTCCGACTTTGTGGCAACAGTTTGGGAAAGGCCCTTTCCTTTTTCAGCATAACAATGCCCCCGTGCACAAAGCGAGGTCCGTACAGAAATGGTTTGTCGAGATCGGTGTGGAAGAACTTGACTGGCCTGCACAGAGCCCTGATCTCAATCCCATCAAACACCTTTGGGATGAATTGGAACGCTGACTGTGAGCCAGGCCTAATCGCCCAACATCAGTGCCCGACCTCACTAATGCTCTTGTGGCTGAATGGAAGCAAGTCCCCGCATCAATGTTCCAACATCTAGTGGAAAGACTTCCCAGAAGAGTGGAGGCTGTTATAGCAGAAAAGGGGGACCAACACCATATTAATGCCCATGATTTTGGAATGACATGTTCGACGAGCGGTGTCCACATACTTTTGGTCGTGTAGTTTAGATATGCTATCATTGCATTACAAATTGACACATAAAGTATACTCTATCAAGTCTTTGAATTCATCTTTTGACATTTTCACTTCCTTATTGATTTGCAATTTTGCAGTCGGATTTTGTTGGTGTCTGTAAACGTAGTCATTAAACATTGTTCAGATTCCTGTCACCAACCACCTAGGTGTGTCCAAACAGTAAAGTTTGGACACACCTACTCATTCAAGGGTTTTTTATTTTTACTATTTTCTACATTGTAGAATAATAGTGAAGACATCAAAACTATTAAATAACACATATGGAATCATGTAGTAACCAAAAAGGTGTTAAACAAATCCAAATATATTTTATATTTGAGGTTCTTCAAATAGCCACCCTTTGCCTTTATGATAGCTTAACATACTCTTGGCATTCTCTCAACCAGCTTCAGCTGGAATGCTTTTCCAACAGTCTTGAAGGAGTTCGCATATATGCTTTTCCTTCACTCTGCCGTCCAACTCATCCCAAACCATCTCAATTGGGTTGAGGTCAGGGGATTGTGGAGGCCAGGTCATCTGATGCAGCACTCCATCACTCTCCTTCTTGGTAAAATAGCTCTTACACAGCCTGGAGGGGTGTTGGGTCATTGTCCTGTTGAAAAACAAATGATAGTCCCACTAAGCCCCAACCAGATGGGATGGCGTGTCGCTGCAGAATGCTGTGGTAGCCATGCTGGTTAAGTGTGCCTTGAATTCTAAATAAATCACACAGTGTCACCAGCAAAGCACCCCCACACCATAACACCACCTCATTCATGCTTTACGGTGGGAACTACACATGCAGAGATCATCCGTTCACCCACACCGCGTCTCACAAGGACACAACGGTTTGTGTCCTTGTGAGACCAGACCAAATGACACATTTCCACCGGTCTAATGTCCATTGCTCGTGTTTCTTGGCCCAAGCAGGTCTCTTCTTCTTATTGGTGTCCTTTAGTAGTGGTTTCTTTGCAGCAGTTCGACCATGATTCACACAGTCCCCTCTGAACAGTTGATGTTGAGATGTCTGTAACTTGAACTCTGTGAAGCATTTATTTGCACTGCAATTTCTGAGGCTGGTAACTCTAATGAACTTATCCTCTGCAGCAGAGGTAACTCTGGGTCTTCCATTCCTGTGGCGGTCTTCATGAGAGCTAGTTTCATCATAGCACTTGATGGTTTTTGAGACTGCACTTGAAGAAACTTTCAAAGTTCTTGAAATGTTCCATATTGACTGACCTTCATGTCTTAAAGTAATGTAGGTCTGTCGTTTCTCTCTGCTAATTTGAGCTGTTCTTGCCATAATATGGACTTGGTCTTTTACCAAATAGGGCTATCTTCTGTATACCCCCCTGCTTTGTCACAACACAACTGATTGGCTCAAACGCATTAAGAAGGCACACCTGTTAATTGAAATGCATTCCAGATGACTACATTTACATTTTAGTCATTTAGCAGACGCTCTTATCCAGAGCGACTTACAGTTAGTGAATACATATTTTTTTTTTTTATACTGGCCCCCCGTGGGAATCAAACCCACAACCCTGGCGTTGCAAACGCCATGCTCTATCAACTGAGCTACATCCCTGCCGGCCATTCCCTCCCCTACCCTGGGCCAATTGTGCGCCGCCCATGAGTCTCCCGGTCGCGGCCGGCTGCGACAGAGCCTGGATTCGAACCAGGATCTCTAGTGGCACAGTTAGCACTGCGATGCAGTGCCTTAGACCACTGCGCCACTCAGGAGACTACCTCATGAAGCTGGTTGAGAGAATGCCAAGAGTGTGCAAAGCTGTCATCAAGGCAAAGGGTGGCTATTTGAAGTAAATATATTTTGATTTGTTTAACACTTTTTCCATATGATTCCATATGTGTTATTTCATAGTTTTGATGTCTTCACTATTATTCTACAATGTAAAAATAAAGACAAACTCTTGAATGAGTAGGTGTGTCCAAACTTTTGACTGGTAGTGTATGTGTACACGGTCGTCATACCAACCATGAATACTTAATAAGCACAACAGCTGTGGTGAAGGCCAGTGAGTGTTTTCTCTTTGTTGCATCAAACCAGACGCCACCCTGTAACCAAAGAACGGTTTCTTCCCAACCCAAACTCCAACCCCCTTGTTACCAGGCCTCTTAGCATTGCATACACTGCTGTTGCCAAGGTGATCCAGACGAAAGTCTCCCTCCATAGCCCCTTGATGGCATAACTCACACCAATGCAGGATTGATAGAAAAGGACATTACTTCATATTGTCACATACTTGACATATGTCTACTACTAATTGTCTGTCACATTAGTAGCTAATGCAGTGTTACCCATAGACTTATAAAAATATCTGTGTTACCTGGCACCGATTAGCAAGCTCGCTCAGTTCTATGGAATTTCCCAGTAAAATGACGCATTGGACTTACTGGAACCTATGGAGTCTGTCCAAAATGGTACACTATTCCCTATGTAGTGCACTACTTCTGACCAGAACACCATGGGCCCTGGTCAGAAGTAGTGCACAATAAAGTAAATAGGGTGCCATTTGGGATACAAATGGTCAAATATCCAGCTCGTAAATATTAACGATTCCGTCCATGTGATATCGTGATGCTCTGTGGGCATGGCAATGACCTGTTGCATAGTAACCACAATTTAAGGAGGACTTGCTCTCCATTTTTTATTTCATATGCGGTCCTGTTGAACAATATATAAGATTTAGTTTGACCAAACGGTGTCTTCTACTGATGGTCGCTACTTTCTTCCAACATCTAGCCCTTTTGTCGTCCATTCATGGACATAAATAGTTAAACAAAAATACCCTTTCAAAACCACTCTCTTTCTCTTTATCCATTCTCGCTTCTCTTTCCTTCTCCATCTGTCCCCATGTGTGACTGAGCTAGGTAGGAGAACGCCTGGGCCGATACGACGTGGGGAAGTGCTGTGCCATAGAGAAGGAGGACTACGACACGGCCAAGAAGAAGAAGGAGCAGACGGAGGAGTACAAGATGACAGTGTACCATCAGGTGGAGGTCCACAACCTACTGGATATGGGCACGGTCAGTGGCTCTATGTGGCTTCTTGGGTCATTTCAATAGTTGTGACTGGGAACTTAAGTTAATGCCCTCGTTGAACAATATTAATTGGGTTTGTTGGTCTTTTATTCTACACATATCCCATCTCCCATCATTTTTCATTAGACACCATTTGGTCATCTTTAAATCCTGACACCCACCAACATGGCAAGGCCAAGCAGTTTGAGGAAATCCCCTCCCTCTTCCATTTTTATATTGACTTTAGATTACAAGGATAATGGAGTCGTCACTGTCACCATCTGAGGACTCTCCCGATGTGCCTTCCCCACGCCATCACCAAGCAGGACACAAGACAAGGGTCATTACGGAAACGAGGAGGGGGAGAAAACAGGAACCCGCGACCACTGAGACTGTGGACTGCCCCCCAAACCTGTCAGTCCCCTGCCGACGTCCCTCCCCCCAACGCCCTGCGCCCACCCAGCAGTGCCCAGGATAGACGTGAGTCCCAATAAGAGCCTTAGCCTGGAAATCCACACAATCACGCTACGTATCACTATTGTTTCACTTGTGAAATGAAGCTTGATTCAGTTTGGATTTCCAGGCTAGCAAAGACTAACCTGCCAAGTTAAAAAGCGCTGATATTCCAGTCAAAGTGAGTGATGCCCAGTTATAGTTTTAGTTTAAGTTTTCTTATGGTCTTTTCAGTCACAACTTTTCCCTCTGAAGAACAGTTATAGCCAGTTATACAAGAACCACACTGAGTAAGGATGGGCATTTGAAATGTTTTGACTGTTCGAATACTCACATAATTGTTTTTAGAGTACTCAAGTATCTGTAATGGTTATGATAAATTAGGCATTGTTGCGCACTGTATCAACTGGTAATCTTATATCGTGGAACACAATCAATTTTAGTTTTAAAAAATTGGGCCAAGAATATGTGCTCATTGATCTATATGCCAACAATGCCTCATTTATTGTAACCATTACAGATAACAAATTCTAATTGCTATATGCCATTTTATATATTCAGTCAATAAAAAAACAAGTGCCATTTAAGATCAATTTATTGAAACCGTAATATCAACTGGTTATATTATATCGTGGAACACAATCTTCAAAAAAGCAGTAACCTCAGCAGTGGTGCTTGCTTGTAGAAGCCTATGGCTGTGCAATGACATAGCCTTGTTTTGTTCATTTAGCAGACAAGACGCTCTTATTTCCTGAGCCCTTATCACAGTCAAGACACACCTACAGTACAGTACCTTCAGAAAGTATTCAAACCCCTCGATCTTTTTTACAAATTAATAACAAATTAAAAGCTGAAATGTCTTGAGTCAATAAGTATTCAACCCCTTTGTTATGGCAAGCCAAAATAAGTTCAGGAGTACAAATTTGCTTAACAAGTCTCATAATAAGTTGAGTGGACTCACTCTGTATGCAATAATAGTGTTTAACATGATTTTTGAATGACTACCACATCTCTGTACCCCACACATACAATTATCTGTAAGGTCCCTCAGTCGAGCAGTGAATTTCAAACATCGATTCAACAACAAAGACCAGGGAGGTTTTCCAATGCCTCGCAAAGAAGGGCACCTATTGGTAGATGGGTAAAAATAAAATAAAAAGCAGCATCCCTTTCGTCATGGTGAAGTTATTAATTACACTTTGGATGGTGTATCAATACACCCAGTCACTACAAAGATACAGGCGTCCTTCCTAACTCAGTTGCCGGAGAGGAAGGAAACTGCTCATGAGGCCAATGGTGACTTTAAAACAGTTACAGAGCTTATTGGCTGTGATAGGAGAAAACTGAGGATGGATCAACAACATTGTAGTTACACCACAATACTAACCAAGTTGACAGAGTGAAAAAAAGGAAGCTTGTACAGCATAAAAATATTCCAAAACTTGCATCCTGTCTGCAACAAGGCATTAAAGTAATACTGCAAAAAATGTGGCAAAGTAATTAACTTTTTGACCTGAATACAAAGTGTTATGTTTGGGGAAAATCAAATACAACACATTACTGAGTACCACTCTCCATATTTTCAAACATAGTGGCGTCTGCATCATGTTATGGGTATGCTTGTAACCGTTAAGGACTGGGGAGTTTTTCAGGATAAAGCGAAACAGAATGGAGCTAAGCACAGGCAAAATCCTAGAGGAAAAACTGGTTCAGTCTGCTTTCCACCAGACACTGGGATATGAATTCACCTTTTAGCAGGACAATAACCTAAAACACAAGGCCAACTCTACACTGGAGTTGCTTACCAAGAAGATGGTGAATGTTGCTGAGTGGCCGAGTTACAGTTTGACTTAAATCTACTTGAATATCTATGGCAAGACCTGGAAATGGTTGTCTAGCAATGATCAACATTACATTTACTGGCATGGCAACAGCTATGTTGGACATTCCTGCAGTCAGCATGCCAATTGCACACTCCCTCAAAACTTCAGACATCTGTGGCATTGTGTTGTGTGACAAAACTGCACATTTTAGAGTGGCCGTTTATTGACCCCAGCACAAGGTGCACCTGTGCAATGATCATGCTGTTTAATCAACTTCTTGATAAACCACACCTGTCAGGTGGAGGGATTATCTTGACAAAGGAGAAATGGTTACTAATAGGGATGTAAACAAATTTGTGCACATCATTTTAGAGAAATAAGCTTTTTGTGCTTATGGAACATTTCTGGGATCTGTTATTTCAGCTCATGAAACATGGGAGCAACACTTTGCATGTTGTGTTTATATTTTTGTTCAGTGTAGTTTATTCTGCCTGCTCTTTGTAATTTTCCAAATGGATTAACAATTCCACTTGAAAGGAAATGTAGCTAGAAGAACTGTGT
The DNA here is from genome assembly GCF_020615455.1 of Coregonus clupeaformis. Classification (NCBI taxonomy): domain Eukaryota; kingdom Metazoa; phylum Chordata; class Actinopteri; order Salmoniformes; family Salmonidae; genus Coregonus; species Coregonus clupeaformis. The sequence continues at coordinate 28,973,916 of NC_059221.1, read as the reverse complement.
GATGCTTGGCTTGGAACACTAGAGTCAAAGCAAATTAACGTTGTCTTCAAGACGACATTAAAAACATTTTCGGGCCAACATTTCACTTGCCCATTTGTGCAACCACAAAGCACATACCACCAAATAGTTTTACAGTATGTGAAAAAAAATGTGATCCCTGGTTAAAGATTGAGTTTTGACATCCGTTCGAGTACTCGATTACTTGATTACTTATGCCCATCCTTATAAGCTGCAGTGGTGTTTGGAACGATCAAACGTGGGATTATGACCAAGCTTTTATATGGTTTACTCACCAGTGTGACCACAGACAGGTTGAGTTTCACAATTTAATTAAAAGTGTGAAATAGTTGGGTCACTTTAGTGCGTGCCAACCTGGCTGGAAGGCTTGACTTTTAGCCTTTTACAGAACAGGAGTATTGTGCCAGTTGGCTGGCAGAGTTGTACTTGCAATAGATATTATACCTTGGCTCTTCATAGAGGGAGCACTATAAATCATGATATATTCAATGATGATTATAGTTAATGAAAGCCACATTTGTTTTAGTAGATCATCTAATCAATCAATCTTTTCAAGAGGCCTTTCTTTCACCAGTCTTTCCAGCTCCATCTGCTTGGTCTGTTACATGATCTGTTTCTCTTGAACACTGAACATTTCTCAACACTTGAGATATCTTTGTGTAATAAATGTAAACATGCTTAAATATTCTATCTAGATCTATATAGAAACGTGATCTAAACTAATCTCTCTGCCTTAATCTTTGGATCTAATTTTCCACAACAACATGAATTAAACAAAAGTTATACATTTGACATTGGTGTCCCATTGAATGACTGTATGCACAGGTCACCGCCCTGCCTTATGACGAGAGATCCCTACCTGCCCTGCAGAGGAAGGGGGAGACGCCCCAGAGCCAGCCTGAGGAGTCCCCTCTCTCCCCTGGCCACCACCTTCCGTAGCCCTAGGTTGACCGGAGAGCCTGAGCCCCTCACAGAGAGGACCCAGAGAGATGCCAGCTTCCCAATTGAGGTGTATGGAGACGGACCGGTGAGATAAATACATGCAAGTACGTACGCATGCACACACAAACCCACACAATCACGCACGCACACACGAATACAGGCTGAAAAGCCCAGACTGAAAAACCCAGACCTTGCATGATGTGTGTCTCATAACCTGCCCAGAGAGTGACTGACTGACTTACTCTCCAATCCTCCCTCTGCACATCTGCCCCAGGTGGCTGGAGCCTATTCAAAAACCTGGTCCTACCGGGAAGATGCCCTGCTGGCTGTCTACAAGAAGCTGACGGAAGTATCGGCCGGGACACCCAAGGAGGAACTGAGGTCAAGAAGGCCCTCCAGGATAAAGTATCATCTGTGAGTTTCAAAAGGCACCGTGTTCGGTATTTGGGTGTATCCTAGATGGCATCGTATGAATAGGGTGCCATTTGGGACACATACACTCTCCCTATTTAGCCTAGGTGTGATAATTTACTGGCAGTTATGATGCCTGTGGGGTCGTGTTCTTTATCACTCAGAACAGTAGGTTTACATGTTCACCTTTTTAGTGTCTTTAACCACACTTGGCCCAGATTGAAGTTACATACAACATGTAGAACATGAAATAAGGGCTAGCTAGCTGCCCTATGTCACAGTGACTAACAGCTCTCTTGTTGCCTGGGGTTGATTTATGGAGGCCAACATTCAATCAAACCCACGCTGTGGGAAACCTGCACTGGGGGAGGTGATTATGGTTACCGTTTCACAGTAACGTGTTTTTATGAACAGAGAATAAGTGTGTGCACTGAGTAGTTTGTGAACAAAGACTAAATATTGCTCATGCCGTTTGAGAGGGTGGTTTGCACAGGGCATTTCCATTGAAAAGGACCCAACGTCAAATTCATAGGAGCATATCAAATTAGGTGTCAAATGAAAGCTAAGCATCTATATTTGGGGGAAATCAAGGCATTCATATGACATAAACCATTTCCATCTTAAAAATTAGGCATAAGTAAAGGCTTTGATTTCTGGATTAACAGATGGAAAAAGGGTCTTAGAAAACATCTGCCAGAAAAACTCTTAAAAGGTATCAGAAATGCATAAAAATACAATAATGTTGATGTAAAGACCCCTGCCAACTAATATTAACACTTATATTTAGTTTTTGAGAAATTATTTACCTCTGTAAGTTAAATAAATATTGCCTTGTAATTCCATTACCAAAAACCCACATTCTGTATCTTCTAATTCTCTCCCGCATGTGGAGAGAGGATAATGAAAGTTCACAGAAGTAACAAGTAATAGTATAAAACCCTTAGTGATTTTACTGATATCAATTTTGTTTATGAATTATTAATCGATTCAAACTCGTAATTCCGTTACCAAATTGGTAACGGAATTACTGCAACTGAATTGGCTACAATGGGAAATCATTATAGTCACAAAAAAACAGTTGGGTCACATGCTGCTGTCCTCCCTTCCACTGGCATACTGTTATTTTCAGCTCATAACTGTTTTCTTTGTGTTTCAAACGAAGAGTGTTAAAGCAGTCTGAGTCTGGACAACTCCCTCTCTCTTGCCCTCTCTCTCTGCCTCTCTCGCTCACTCTCCAGTTAATGTCACCTCTCCCAGCTCTTATTGACACCTACCCATGAGCCCCTTCTCTTTCCATTGACTTTAACCAGCATCCTCACCCACTGAGCACCGACCGACATCGGACGTCCATGGATGTTGAAAAGTAGTTAACATTTGGTTTGTCCATCCTGGACTTTATGTTAATGTCCACAGACGGACCGGACTAGACCAAATCTGAACCTATCATAGACGTATGTTTCACAAGTTTGGACAGCACAGTATTATACAGTGAGTAGAGCACAGTACAGTACTGAGTACAGTACAGCACAGTACTGTACAGTGAGTAGAGCACAGTACAGTATAGTGAGTATAGTACAGTCCAGTACAGTAAAGAAAAGTATTGTAGAGTAGAATAGAGTACAGTATATTGTACTGTACTCGACTGTACTGAACTACACTCTACTTTACTGTACTGAACTCTACTGTACTCTACTGTACTGAACTCTACTTTACCCTACTCTACTCTGCATTGCTGTGCAGTGCTGTTCTGTATTGTACTGCACTGTACACTACTGTGCTCTGCTGTGCTGGGCTGTGATGTCCAAACTTGTGAAACATGAGCTGAATGACATTCATATCCATAATTATGCATTTCTTTGTAGTACAGATAAGGGTCCTATGATGTAATACCCTTACCATAATTCCGTTACCGGGTGTAAATCCACTTCACTTACTGTAGTTCAATAACCAAAATATATTTTTTCAAACTCAAGCTGCCATGTCATAAAAACCGAGGGACATTTGACCGTAATTCTGTTACCAAAGTTTGCAACTGCACAAACTTCAGAAATATTTTGAATGTATTTGTTCTTGCTTAACCTACACAGCAGACAGAGGGAACATTTAACTTTTGTCTGTTTTGGTATGCAAATCATGCTCTTATTTGTGGACTTCCTTGTTTAGGGTGTTGGTTTTATGCACCTAACAAAGACTAGGCCTATTTACGTTTCCTAAAGTTGAGCGTGATGGTACCTGCTTTCTTCACGAAATGGATGGCATTATTTAGCATTGTATGATATTTGTGGCACTTTTCTCCTTGTGTTTGCTGAACTAATGTGATAGCTAGTCCCCCTTCGCCCTGCAAGTTCCCAGGGTTTTTCCCTTGAAAGTTTATATGACCAGAGCAATATAGAATGATTAAGTGAAGGAAAGGCCTTGTCCTTGTTTTTAAGGCAGGCAACCAATCACGTTATCTAGCTGTTGTTGCTGTCAGCTGAAAGTGGCTGGAGGATAAGCCGAAAGACAGTGGGTCAGGGTGAGAACCAGAGGCTGATGTTGGTTTCAGGCCTAGATAATGTCTAGAACAGTATAGTGAATGGTAAATGTTTAACCATGTCGGATTTCCCATGTTCCAAAAGTCAAAACTGAAGTCAATATGTAACGTGAATTAACATTAATTGTCACAAATATATAAATATTACAGTTCCATGAGACTGTACATTGTGTTAATTTCCAGAAAGATACAGTGGGGGAAAAAAGTATTTAGTCAGCCACCAATTGTGTAGGTTCTCCCACTTAAAAAGATGAGAGAGGCCTGTAATTTTCATCATAGGTACACGTCAACTATGACAGAAAAATTGAGATTTTTTTTCTCCAGAAAATCACATTGTAGGATTTTTTATGAATTTATTTGCAAATTATGGTGGAAAATAAGTATTTGGTCACCTACAAACAAGCAAGATTTCTGGCTCTCACAGACCTGTAACTTCTTCTTTAAGAGGCTCCTCTGTCCTCCACTCGTTACCTGTATTAATGGCACCTGTTTGAACTTGTTATCAGTATAAAAGACACCTGTCCACAACCTCAAACAGTCACACTCCAAACTCCACTATGGCCAAGACCAAAGAGCTGTCAAAGGACACCAGAAACAAAACTGTAGACCTGCACCAGGCTGGGAAGACTGAATCTGCAATAGGTAAGCAGCTTGGTTTGAAGAAATCAACTGTGGGAGCAATTATTAGGAAATGGAAGACATACAAGACCACTGATAATCTCCCTCGATCTGGGGCTCCACGCAAGATCTCACCCCGTGGGGTCAAAATGATCACAAGAAAAAAAATCCCAGAACCACACGGGGGGACCTAGTGAATGAACTGCAGAGAGCTGGGACCAAAGTAACAAAGCCTACCATCAGTAACACACTACGCCACCAGGGACTCAAATCCTGCAGTGCCAGACGTGTCCCCCTGCTTAAGCCAGTACATGTCCAGGCCCGTCTGAAGTTTGCTAGAGTGCATTTGGATGATCCAGAAGAGGATTGGGAGAATGTCATATGGTCAGATGAAACCAAAATATAACTTTTTGGTAAAAACTCAACTCGTTGTGTTTGGAGGACAAATAATGCTGAGTTGCATCCAAAGAACACCATACCTACTGTGAAGCATGGGGGTGGAAACATCATGCTTTGGGGCTGTTTTTCTGCAAAGGGACCAGGACGACTGATCCGTGTAAAGGAAAGAATGAATGGGGCCATGTATCGTGAGATTTTGAGTGAAAACCTCCTTCCATCACCAAGGGCATTGAAGATGAAACGTGGCTGGGTCTTTCAGCATGACAATGATCCCAAACACACCGCCCAGGCAACGAAGGAGTGGCTTCGTAAGAAGCATTTCAAGGTCCTGGAGTGGCCTAGCCAGTCTCCAGATCTCAACCCCATAGAAAATCTTTGGAGGGAGTTGAAAGTCCGTGTTGCCCAGCGACAGCCCCAAAACATCACTGCTCTAGAGGAGATCTGCATGGAGGAATGGGCCAAAATACCAGCAACAGTGTGTGAAAACCTTGTGAAGACTTACAGAAAACGTTTGACCTGTGTCATTGCCAACAAAGGGTATATAACAAAGTATTGAGAAACTTTTGTTATTGACCAAATACTTATTTTCCACCATAATTTGCAAATAAATTCATAAAAAATCCTACAATGTGATTTTCTGGATTTTTTTTCCTCATTTTGTCTGTCATAGTTGACGTGTACCTATGATGAAAATTACAGGCCTCTCTCATCTTTTTAAGTGGGAGAACTTGCACAATTGGTGGCTGACTAAATACTTTTTTTCCCCACTGTACATGGTGCCAAAATTTCCACAAAAATTGTTCACTCATGAAGCACTATTTTAGAACTGGTGAGGAAAGGTGTAAGGTTTTGGTGTGAATTGAAAAGGGATAGTTTATTGGCCAGATATGTTTACATTGGACATTCTACTGCTGTCACAGGCTTTGATTGACCATGCTCTCTGAGTGCTTTACACTGCAGCTAGTCACTTAGAGCTGCCTACCAACCGTTTACCGTGCACACACACTCTAGCCACCCCCCTAACAATGCTGCCCCTATCCCACTCACATTCCCACTACTCGCTGCTAGAGGTCTTTCCTTAAACAAATATTAGAGAGGATTGGTGACAACGCTGGCCTTGTAAGTTACAACCACTTTCCCTGACTTGTCCTGCAATGAGAAAGTAGGCCTCTAATCTACACAGTGATATTTTGGGGGGAATAAAATGTACAGTGCTGCTTGAAAGTATGTGAACCCTACGGGGCTGGTCATGATTTTTGCTATAAAATATTAAAATAAACATAAAATCCTTATCTAAACCCCAATTCGTAATAGACATTCCAAGTAAATGACAGAAACAAAAACAAAAAAATATATTTTCATTGTTTATTTAACAAAAGTGGTTTAACAGAAACTCAGATTTGATGTGTGCAAAAATATGTGAACCCCTTCAGTCAATAGCTTGTGGCACCTCCATTAGCAGCGATAACTTGGACTAAATGTCTCCTATAGCCAGTAATCAGTCTCTGACATCTGTTTAAGATGGATTTTTGCACACACCTCCTTACAGAACTCAGCCAATTGAGTGAGGTTTGAGGGGTGTCTGGCATGAACTGCCCACTTCAGGTCCTGCCACAGCATCTAGATTGGATTTAGGTCAGGACTTTGACTTTCTTCTTTCTTCTGAGCCATTCTTTGGTAGATTTGCTTGAATGCTTTGGGTCGTTGTCTTGTTGGAAGACCCATTTTCGGCCCAGCTTTAGCTCCTTGACTGATGGCCTGACGTTCTGTTCAAGAATCTCCTGGTATACCTCAGAATTCATGGTTCCCTTAATGATGTGGAGTCGTCCAGGTCCAGAGGAGGAAAAGCAGCCCCAGATCTTGACATTTTCATCACCATGCTTGACTGTTGGGATAAGGTTATTTTGGTGGTAGGCAGTGTTGGGTTTTCGCCAAACATAGCGGTGTTGATTGTGACCAAAAAGGTCAATTTTGGACTCATCTGTCCAGAGAATGGACTTCCAGAAACCTTCAGGTTTGTCCAGGTGGTCTCTGGCAAAGTTAAGACGGACAGTTTGGTTCTTTTTTGACAGTTTGGTTCTTATTGTTGAAGCATGCACAGTTACCTGAGATGCAGCAAGGGAGGTCTGCAAATCTCTAGATGTTATGTTTGGGTTGGCTTTTACCTGATTTATTATTGTTCTTGTGGCTCTTGGATATTTTGGAAGGGCGTCCACTTCTAGGCTGAGTTGCTGTCATGTTAAATGTTCTCCATTTGTAAATTATTTGCCTCACAGTGGACTGATGGAGCTCAAGTCTTCTTTAGATGATTTTATAGCCTTCCCTCGTCCTGATGTCCTCAGATCTCCTTTCCTCTGTATGGTGTGCTTTGCATTCACCTGGATGGGTAACACCAAACTGACTAGGTCTCTATTTATCAGAGTCCCGCCCAAACTCTTTCCTAACGATCTCTCCTTTGATTGGTTCATTTGGTAGCTGATTATTTAACTACCTGATTCTACTTACCTACTTGATTTAACCAATGCAACTTGGGGTTCACTTATTTTTGCACCTGCACTAATTCCTTTTTTAATTGTGTTTTTCTACTACCCGCATGATTTCCTCTACACCAACATATGGCATTGGTAAATATAAATCTGTTATGACAGATCAAAAAGACTGATTCTGATTTAAATGAAGATTTCATGGTAAATACTGGAAAAATCTGTATTTGCACAAGGGGTTCACATACTTTCAAGCAGCACTGTATATTTATTCTATGTGATTGCTTTATCAATTGATTGCTCAATGCTGGCTGATAGTAGGCTATAGGAACATCACAGTCTGAGTTGTATTGTATGACCTCTGGCTTCCAGATTACCAGGCCGTAATCACTAACAATGACCAAGCTGACTCAATAGTTGCCATGCTGGTTACTTTGTTTTGTGAACAATTGTTTATTGATTTGCAATAAGAAACCTATGGACAGACATATAAAACACAAAAAAACACAAACAATAAAAACGAGAATAAAACAGAAAGGAGGGAGGAAACCACTGAAGTTACAGTAAGTAAGTAGCCTTGTCTGAGCCAGAGTAGCTCATAGGGCAGGAACCTATTTCCTGTTTCTGTTGTGTGAGGCATCTTGATGTATACCCCCTGGACAGGACGCTAGTCTCTGTATGCTGAGTGCCAAGCAGAGAGGCATTAAGTCCCAAGTCTTTGGTATGACTCCACCGGGTGTCGAACCCCCAACCTTCAAATCTCAGGAAGGAAACTCTGCCACTGAGTTGACTAATGTTTTACAAACAAAAATAAAAACTAGAGTATGGCTCAGTTGGTAGAACATGGTGCTTGCAAAGCCAGGGTTGTGGGATCGATTCTCACGTGGGATCAGTACGAAAATGTAGGCACTCACTACTGTAAGTCACTCTGGATAAGGGATGGATCGAAATGTACAGAATGGTTACCTAGAGGAAAATGGGGGAAGGTCATGCTTTTTCAATTTAAATTGTAAATCTAGTCCAGGGGAGGTAAATGTAATTTATGAAATTTCAATATTTCTTAGCGTTTTAGAATTAGTTGCTTATTAGGCTATATATCGATGTGTGCCCGATGCCTTCCCTTAACTCTGATTCTCCGCTGGGCGCACAATATCAACTGCCCTTATGGGCAGTTTTGGGTGGTCTCAATCAAATGATCCATAGCCTATGGGCTATGAAGTGCATGCTCGGAGAAGCACAGAGCAAAGTTATATTTCTAAGATTGCTGCTGGGATGCTGCCTAACCAATGACTGTGCTGTGTAGGGCTACGGTGGCTGTTCAGGAGAGTCAAATGTTTCTTCCAAAAATAATTTTTGATTCGGCGTAGTCCCAAAAATGCACTATCTTGTGCGTGGACTAGCCTATGTTCTGTTCAGTTTGAGAAGTAGGACGTGAAGATGAGAAGAAGGACTGGAGGTCAACATTGATAGCTTGCTACTACTATAATTGAATTGATTAAAAACAATGTTTCTAGCCCATGATGTATTTATCAGAGTTATTGACCTCACAATCTAGATTAGAGTAATTTACATTGTTGTGCTAAAACTTGAAGCAGCAGCCGTGGCACAATTAATCGGAAATGGACAGCTCATGGTGCTGAAAGTAGACAAATTGGAGTAGGCATAATTCATTTCAACCGTCTTCATTTTAATTAGACTTTACTAACAACGAGGGCCTATTTCTTCTATTTCTTCCTATTTAAGAAATAAAGAGTTAGGCCTACCTGTTTGACAGACAAAATTAGACTATAGGCTGCTATATCCATAGATTTGTCGGTCAATTCCTCCACCCATCATGCACTCTTTTAAATAGCATACCTCCGTGTCAGTGAAGGGCTGTTAAGTTAAAACCAAGACTCGAAATTGAGGGGGTATGAGAGGGTGTGCCATAGGCCTACCTTTTTTATTAAAGAAAATGGCAAAAAGCACAGACCTACCCCTTGTTAGCTTAAGATTTTGAAGAAAATCAAACGGATCCGATTATATAATGTGATCTATAACAGCACTTTGGTCCACGATGCTTTATGCTAGAAACAAGCTGTCAAATCAAATCAAATGTTATTGGTCACATACACTTGTTTAGCAGATGTTATTGCGGGTGTAGCGAAATGCTTGTGCTTCTAGCTCCGACAGTGCAGTAATATCTAACAATTTCAAAACAAATACCCAATACACACAAATCTAGTAAGGAATGGAATTTAAGAATATATACATATATGGACAAGCAATAATAATAATAATAATAATAATAATAAATGACAGAGTGGGATGGACTAAGATACAGTAGAATATTATAGAATACAGTATATACAGTGGGGAGAACAAGTATTTGATACACTGCCGATTTTGCAGGTTTTCCTACTTACAAAGCATGTAGAGGTCTGTAATTTTTATCATAAGTACACTTCAACTGTGAGAGACGGAATCTAAAACAAAAATCCAGAAAATCACATTGTATGATTTTAAAGTAATTAATTAACATTTTATTGCATGACATAAGTATTTGATACATCAGAAAAGCAGAACATAATATTTGGTACAGAAACCTTTGTTTGCAATTACAGAGATCATACGTTTCCTGTAGGTCTTGACCAGGTTTGCACACACTGCAGCAGGGTTTTTGGCCCACCCTCCATACAGACCTTCTCCAGATCCTTCAGGTTTCGGGGCTGTTGCTGGGCAATACGGACTTTCAGCTCCCTCCAAAGATTTTCTATTGGGTTCAGGTCTGGAGACTGGCTAGGCCACTCCAGGACCTTGAGATGCTTCTTACGGAGCCACTCCTTAGTTGCCCTGGCTGTGTGTTTTGGGTCGTTGTCATGCTGGAAGACCCAGCCACGACCCATCTTCAATGCTCTTACTGAGGGAAGGAGGTTGTTGGCCAAGATCTCGCGATACATGGCCCCATCCATCCTCCCCTCAATACGGTGCAGTCGTCCTGTCCCCTTTGCAGAAAAGCATCCCCAAAGAATGATGTTTCCACCTCCATGCTTCACGGTTGGGATGGTGTTCTTGGGGTTGTAATCATCCTTCTTCTTCCTCCAAACACGGCGAATGGAGTTTAGACCAAAAAGCTCTATTTTTGTCTCATCAGACCACATGACCTTCTCCCATTCCTCCTCTGGATCATCCAGATGGTCATTGGCAAACTTTAGACGGGCCTGGACATGTGCTGGCTTGAGCAGGGGGACCTTGCGTGCGCTGCAGGATTTTAATCCATGACGGCGTAGTGTGTTACTAATGGTTTTCTTTGAGACTGTGGTCCCAGCTCTCTTCAGGTCATTGACCAGGTCCTGCCGTGTAGTTCTGGGCTGATCCCTCACCTTCCTCATGATCATTGATGACACACGAGGTGAGATCTTGCATGGAGCCCCAGACCGAGGGTGATTGACCGTCATCTTGAACTTCTTCCATTTTCTAATAATTGCGCCAACAGTTGTTGCCTTCTCACCAAGCTGCTTGCCTATTGTCATGTAGTCCATCCCAGCCTTGTGCAGGTCTACAATTTTATCCCTGATGTCCTTACACAGCTCTCTGGTCTTGGCCATTGTGGAGAGGTTGGAGTCTGTTTGATTGAGTGTGTGGACAGGTGTCTTTTATACAGGTAACGAGTTCAAACAGGTGCAGTTAATACAGGTAATGAGTGGAGAACAGGAGGGCTTCTTAAAGAAAACTAACAGGTCTGTGAGAGCCGGAATTCTTACTGGTTGGTAGGTGATCAAATACTTATGTCATGCAATAAAATGCAAATTAATTATTTAAAAATCATACAATGTGATTTTCTGGATTTTTGTTTTAGATTCCGTCTCTCACAGTTGAAGTGTACCTATGATAAAAATTACAGACCTCTACATGCTTTGTAAGTAGGAAAACCTGCAAAATCGGCAGTGTATCAAATACTTGTTCTCCCCACTGTACATATGAGATGAGTAGTGCAAGATATGTACCCGGGAAAGACGTGACTCCTATACTCCCGTGTAGCTCAGTTGGTAGAGCATGGCGCAAGCAACGCCAGGGTTGTGGGTTCGATTCCCACGGGGGACCAGTATGAACAAAAAATGAATAAATGTATGCACTAACTGTTAGTCTCTCTGGATAAGAGCGTCTGGTAAATGATGCATATGGGGATATCATTGTTTCGTTTCTTTGACATTCAGAGGCTGACTTTGCTTGGGAAGTAATCCAATTATGCCACTATTAATTGATTAAGCTATTCACTTTCTGTACAATAAAATATGTTTAAACCCAGACAGCTTTTAGAGATACACTTGTGACCTTCTTTCATTGGGTTAAGCCACGGAAGAAGAGTAGCCAGCAGTGAAAGCTTACATTTTTCACCATCAGTAAGCCTACTCTGTCTGGGGTGGAAAGGTAGGCCTAACTTTTGAAAGTACCATTCTCAGATTCCTAATGACATCTCAGATTAAATTATTTGCAAACAGGGACCGTTTTGTTGCAAACAAGACACACTGATTTGGCATTGAAGAAATATGATCAGATGAACACAGTCCTATCTCTGTCCATTCTTAGCCTGTAATTTCTGTAGTGTATTTTAAAAAAAGATTCCGCATTGCAAATACGATGATAGATTAATTGAATGCTTTTACCCAGAAAGGAGTTCTTTCCACCCCTACTCTTGTCCACGGTGGTCTGTGAACCAACAACCTTCTGGACCACAGCCCTGTGTGCTATCAAATTCCTGCGTTGTCATGTAACGCTTACAGGACAAAGAACAGTTTGTAAAACTGCATATATAAGGCTCTGGTCTGTCCAAGAAGTGAGGGTAAACGGTAGACATGTTCTCTGCTATCCACTTTGTTTTTATTATTATTTTGGGTATAGGGGAGTTTTTTTTTTTCAAGCGTTCAGGGAAGGTTTAGGTAAAATACACTGTATTTTGCTGAAGGGAGGGCCATCCATTTTCATTTCAGAGAGGTCAGATTTTCTCCATCTAACCCTTACTGTAAGTAATGTTCCCTCCCTAAGAGAGTCTGCTAAATGACAAAAATGTAAATAGGACCATACAAAATGGTGTAATGCAATTACTGTTGTTTGGTTGCCTTCAGAAGGTCTTTACACCCCTTGACTTTTTCCACATTTTGTTGCGTTACAGCCTGAATTTAAAATTGATTACATTTAGATTTTGTGTCACTGGTCTACACACAATACCCCATAATGTCAAAGTGGAATTATGTTTTTAGAAATGTTTACAAATTAATTAAAAATGAAAGGCTGAAATGTCTTAAGTCAATAAGTATTCAACCCCTTTGTTATGGCATGCCTAAATAAGTTTAGGAGTAAAAATGTGCTTAACAAGTCAGATAATAAGTTGCATGGACTAACTCTGTGTACAATAATGGTGTTTAACATGATTTTTTAATGACTACCCCATCTTTTTACCCCACACATACAATTATCTGTAAGGTCCCTCAGTCGAGCAGTGAATTTCCAGCACAGATTCCACAACAAAGACCAGGCAGGGAGGTTTTACAATGCCTTGCCAAGAAGGGCACCTATTGGTAGATGAATAAAAAAAAGCAGACATTGAATATCCCTTTGAGCATGGTGAAGTTATTCATTACACTTTGGATGGTGTATCAATACACCCAGTCAATACAAAGATACAGGCGTCCTTCCTAACGCCGTTGACGGTGAGGAAAGAAAACTGCTTAGGAATTTCACCATGAGGCCAATGGTGATTTTTAAACCAGTAACAAAGTTAAATAGCTGTGATAGAAAACTGAGGATGGATCAATTACATTGTAGTTACTCCACAATACTAACCTAAATGACAGAGTGAAAATGTGGCAAATAAATTAACTTTATGTCCTGAATACAAAGCATTATGGTTGGGGCAAACACAACACATTACTGAGTACCACTTTTCATATTTTCAAGCATGGTGGTGGCTGCATCATGTTATGGGTATGCTTGTCATCGGCAAGGACTAGGGAGTTTTTTTAGGATAAAAAAAAAAGGAATAGAGCTAAGCACAGGTAAAGGGGTCTGAATTATTTCTGAAGGCACTGTATGTGTGTGTTGTTGATGGTCCTGTCCTATCCTGTAGGTGTTCCAGGCATCTCTGAAGCTGCTGCGGCTGCTGCTGAACCAGCTGATCCCCGGCCAGGCCCTGGGCTGAGCCGAGGTGGCCCACTGCGTGGAGCAGACCTAGCCAAACCTACTCTCCAGGACCGCGGACTCGGCCACCAGACTACGGACCACGGCCACAGCTTTCATCCAGGTGGGTTGACTCTCATAGAGTTAAATAGAGGGCACACTTGCCATAAAGCCTATTTTAGCATGGATAGCGTCATTGAGGGCTTCTTCCAGGTGGGTTTGATGCTCTATGGAAGCACTTATAGTGTCCTGGCCAAATTCACAACCTGCACACCTTATTTCTGGCTAGGCCTATTTATTGCTATGGTAGTTTGCTCCTCACCTCTACACTGTGATAGCAAGCCAGTGTGTGGCGGGCGTTTGGTCACAAAATGGCTGCTGCAGATCACCCAGGTGAGAACTACATGTTGGTAGTTGTGGAGGAGATTAGTTAGTGAATATTGCTATGCAGTCCATCACGATTCCATTACAAACGGCTCATTGACTACATGCCGCCTGCGCCCCTTCTAGAATGTTTTTACATTTAGCCAACATGTAGCTCCGTTTGGATGAAGAGCTGTAGGTGTTGCGTCTGTTTTCATGCTTTACCCGAACTCTCCAACAAGCCCCATGTTGTACTAGTAATAGTGGGGCCCTACAGGGAAACAGAGGGACTGTATGTTGGTTAGAGAGTGAGTGTGTGTGTTTGCAAACAGCATTGGCCTTGGTTTGTTGTACAGTTGCCATGGCGCCCTAGCAGCAGCATAAGCAGAGCGCTTCTGTACATTGTACTTGTCATTCATTTTTATGGCATTTTTTACCTACAATCTTTTTGTTTTAAGAATGAACAATTAATATAGCTAATTAATATAATCAGAATCCACCACAGCATTAAGACTGAAGCTGGCAAGTCATTTGTTTCTTTGGTTAGCTAGCTAACGTTAGCTGGCGAGCTGTTTTTATTTCGAATGCCAGCTAGAGTCCAAAGAAGGTTGAGGATGGAGAGAAGCCAAATGCAAGACGGCAGAGGTGTGCAGTGAAGAGGATCGTAGGGAGGACAAAGTTACAAGGTTGCTCTTGAATTACTATTTAAATGTGGTGGTGTGCTTGCTGGTGCCACGTAACTGCCGTAGCATCATCCAAGTGGGTACTTCATTTTGGCAGTAGTGAAGGAGTAGTTAGCTAGCTACCTACTACGGAGTCCATGTACTGCAGTGGCTTAGCTCAAACTTCATCTGACTGAGTTCTACGAAGACTGAAAAGCCAGAGACAGCGACACACCTTGATGAGACCGTGCTTTCTGCTTCCAGACTTTCTCTGCCCGCTTTACCACCTCCCTCAGATGATCACTCAAGCCATTAACTTTCTATCATCTCATGATGTTATGTTGTGATGTTGTATTTTGTATTTTTTTTTTATGCTTTGAAAGTCTATGAAAAGCGCTATATAAGTTGAATCAATTATTTTTTTGTCATGAGGAGTAGTAGTAGTAGCAGCATCATCATCATAATAAAAATAGCATGAAAGGGTCTTCTGGTCCATCTAGGAACAATAATACATCCTAGAACATCCTTGTGACCAAAACGTTGGTATGGTACTGTACGTTAGCAGGCAATGACCTTTAAAGACCCTGTTTCCTTAACCCTTTACTCGTGGGAATTGGCCTACATGGATAGGGCTCCATTTAAATGTTTTTTTACAAAATAAATATGAAATGCATATGCATTACCATGGTAGCAATTGAAAGGGAACAGTTTGGAGATTATGGGGAAATTATCAGACCAAGGGTGAGAACACAACAGTCCACCTGACACAAGACTCTGTTGATTTTATGTGCATTTTACATTTACTGTACTTTTCTCAGCATTTGTTGATAAGAAATCTGAAAATACTCTGGATACATTCAGTAACATAAGAATATGAATGGAAAATCTGGGGTAGGTGCAATCAGAGCCATATATTTAGAGTTGGACCAATTTTTAGAATGGACCAGGGGCGTAGGCATGGGTGGACACAGGCCCACCCACCGGGGAGCCAGGCCCTGCCAGGCCCACCCAATCAGATTGAGCAAAAACAAAAAACAAAATTATTATTATTATTATTATTACA
Source organism: Coregonus clupeaformis (assembly GCF_020615455.1). Lineage (NCBI taxonomy): Eukaryota > Metazoa > Chordata > Actinopteri > Salmoniformes > Salmonidae > Coregonus > Coregonus clupeaformis. The sequence continues at coordinate 28,958,268 of NC_059221.1, read as the reverse complement.
GAAATACTCCTTGGCCCATCCAAATTTCTGCACCCACCAACACATTTCTGGCTATGCCCCTGGAATGGACCCCATGGGTCCGTTCGTAAATTCACTCAGGCTATCTACTCAGATTTCAGAGCACTCTCGTCTGAGTGTGCCAGAGCGTAGAATAACTGCTGAATTTACAAACGCGCAACACCCGTTGAATATGACCAATGTCAGTAAACGTCTGCAAAAAAAGTTATACAATTGTTGCCAGCAGCACAGTTACAGTCACCAACACTCTAGATAACATGAAAACAGTCTAACCAGCTCTGCTAGGGCGAGTAAAATAGTCAGAGTGAGGTGTTCTCTTCTTTGTGTCTGGAAGTAGCTAGCAAGCTAGCCAACTTTAGCCAGTTAGCTCAGGTGCTTGACTGCTGTTGTGAGGTCAGAACGCTCGGATCAACCCTACTCCTCGGCCAGAGCGTCCAGTGTGCGCTCTGAATTTACAAATGGACAATCTGACAACACTCTGAGTTTACGAACACCCAGAGCGCACTCTGAGCGTACTCTGGCATTCCAGAGGGAATTTATGAACACACCCCATTTTAGCGCCTTTGAGCATTCCATTTATCCATTCATGACAAGAATTTGGAATCTTGTATATAGCATTGTTGAACATTCAGAAAATTCAGTGAACTGCTATTGGTCAATATTGCCATGGGGAGCTAACATTGCTGCCATGGAATGTAGTGCCATGTAAATGCATCATAATGCAGAAACCTCATCGTCCAAATTATACTGAACAAAAATATAAACGCAACATGCAACAATTTCAACGATTTTACTGAGTTACAGTTCATATAAGGAAATCAGTGGGCTTATGGATTTCACATGACTGGGCAGGGGTGCAGCCATGGGTGGGCCTGGGAGGGCATAGGCCCACCCACTTGGGAGCCAAACCCACCCACTGAGGAGCCAGGCCCAGCCAATCAGAATGAGTTTTTCCCCACAGAAGGGCTTTATTACATACAGAAATACTCCTCAGTTTCATCAGCTGTCCGGGTGGCTGGTCTCAGACGATCCTGCAGGTGAAGAAGCCTGATGTGGAGGTCGTGGTCTGCGATTGTGAGGATGTTTGGACGTACTGCCAAATTCTCTAAAACGACATTGGCTTATGGTAGAGATCAACATTCAATGCTCTGGCAACAGCTGTGGTGGACATTCCTGCAGTCCGCATGCCAATTGCAATCTGTAGCATTGTGTTGTGTGACAAAACTGCAAATTTTAGAGTGGCCTTTTATTGTTCCCAGCACAAGGTGCACCTGTGTAATGATCATCCTGATTAATCAGCTTCTTGATATGCCACACCTGTCAGCTGGTTGGATTATTTTAGCAAAGGAGAAATGCTCACTAGCAGGGATGTAAACAAATTTGTGTACAAAATTGGAGAGAAATAAGCTTTTTGTGCGTATAGAACATTTCTGGGATCTTTTATTTCATCTTATGAAACATGGAAGGGACCAACACTTTACATGTAGCGTTTATAGTTTTGTTCAGTGTACCGGTACTGAGTCAATGTGCAGGGGTACAGGTTAGTCGAGGTAATTGAGGTAGTATGTACATGTAGGTAGGGGTAAAGTGACTATGGATAGATAATAGATAACAAACAGCGAGTAGCAGCGTAAAAAAAAGGGGGGGTCAATGCATATAGTCCGGGTAGCCATTTGATTAGCTGTTCAGCAGTCTTATGGCTTGGGGGTAGAAGCTGTTCAGAAGCCTTTTGGACCTAGACTTGGCGCTCCGGTACCGCTTGCCATGCGGTAGCAGAGAGAACAGTCTATGACTAGGGTGGCTGGAATCTTTTGCAATTTTTAGGGCCTTCCTCTGACACCGCCTGGTATAGAGGTCCTGGATGTCAGGAAGCTTGGCTCCAGTGATGTACTGGGCCGTACGCACTACCCTCTGGAGCACCTTGCGGTCGGAGGCCGAGCAGTTGCCATACCAGGCGGTGATGCAACCAGTCAGGATGCTCTCAACGGTGCAGCTGTAGAACTTTTTGACGATCTAAGGACCCATGCCAAATCTTTGGATGGAGTCATGACTGCATTCAAGTGCGTGTTCCGTGGCTAATTTCCTTCACAATATGACAAATAGGATCATTCTGTTCAGGACAACCCAGGGTATGATGCCATGTCATCCTTGTAACTTTACATCAAACATAGCGATCATAATTGACAAAACTGTAAATGACATGAGTTTTATCATATGGAAATGTGAAGTGCACATTTTGACTCACGGGTTTGTGGTGTTCTTGTATGACAACAAAGAGCTATTTATTATAATCCTCAGCGTCTAATCTTTCAGAACACATTGAGCCCTCTTGATTTACAGCATGTCCCTCACTCAGACAACAAAAAATTAGCAAAAGTAGGCTTTGCCAACATTTGAGGTGTCACATTGTTATGGTAGTATAGCTTCTAGACTCTGTGTGTGTGTGTGTGTGTGTGTGTGTGTGTGTGTGTGTGTGTGTGTGTGTGTGTGTGTGTGTGTGTGTGTGTGTGTGTGTGTGGTGCATGTGCGCGTGAATAAGTGAGGGAAAACTGTTAACATATAGACTAATATGCTATAAATTGTGTTCTTACACTGGTACAGTTATGCCCTATGAGAGATGTACAACTGCGCATGTGCGAAAATAAACAAAGGGCATTTTTCCCGCGTTCTGGTTGAAACACCAAAGATGAACATGTGTGTTTATTCCTCCGTTAAGTAAGCCGGTATTCCTGTCCTGAAGATGACAGCACCAACAGGTTATGGGCCCAGGAGGGAACATGGAAGCCGATGGAATAGATTATGTTTCGACGGAGATGAAAAAAACTACGAGTTATGGGAGACGAAGTTTTTGGGACACTTGCGTTTGCTAGGGCTAAAGGCCACCATATTGAGCGTGGATGAAGATGAAGAAGACGGAGAGAAAAATGAAGAAGCCTACGCCGAATTGATACAGGTTTTGGATGATAAAAGTCTTTCCCTGATAATGAGAGAAGCAGCAGATGATGGGAGAAAAGCGTTGAAGATATTGAGGGAACATTATGCAGGTAAAGGGAAGCCACGTGTGATTAGCCTCTACACTGAGCTAACTTCTCTTCAGAAAGCCAGTGACGAAAGTGTTACGGATTATATCATTCGTGCTGAGACGGCTATTACAGCACTGAGGAATGCTGAAGAGACTTTAAGTGACGGGCTGTTGATTGCAATGATTCTGAAAAGGTTTGCCCGAATCATTTAAGCCGTTTGCCATCCACATAACGCAGAGTGACGAGCCAACAACTTATGGCAAGTTCAAAACCAAGTTGAGGAGCTATGAAAGCACCGAGAAGTTTAGCGCCATTTCCACTGACGACAACGTGATGAAGGCAAGTAACAATAAAGTTAGCTGGCCAAGAGGAAGAGATAAAGGGACCGAGATAACCTGCTTCAACTGTGGCCAGAAAGGGCACAAGGCCCGGGAATGTACCGTTACTGGAGAGCACAGAGAACGGAGACAGTGGTGTAGTTTTTGCAAGCGCTCCACTCATACTGACGCAAATTGCAGACGAAAAAGAAGAGACAATGTGAAACAAGCAACAGATGCTGAAGGCCACACATTTGCATTCAAAATAAGTGACTGTCAGCTTCGTGGACTGAAACATAAAGGGCTGATGGTTGATACGGGAGCAACGTCACATATAGTCACGGACATCGGGAAGTTTAAGGAGTTTGACGAGACTTTCAAACCGGAAAAACATTCCGTGGAGCTGGCTGATGGAACAAGAGCGAATGGTGTCGCGGAGAGGAGAGGTGCAGCGGAGGTTTACCTGAGAGACAACACGGGTCGTCGGGTGAAAACAACGCTGACGAAGGCGCTGTACGATGCCGTCGTTTCCACAGGACATTTTCTCTGTTAAAGCAGCGACAGCCAACGGAGCTTCAGTCAACTTTCGACAGGGGTGTAACAAGCTCATCCACAAGAACGGTACCACTTTTGACATCGAGGAGTACGATAGACTTTACTATCTTAACACTGTAAGTGATGAAAATGATGATGGATGTCATGGGTGCTATGATATTCACACATGGCACAAAATTCTTGGCCACTGTAATTTTGAGGATGTGTCAAAGTTAGAAAATGTGACAGAGGGAATGAAAATCACAGGTAAGATTGACAAATCTACCCTCAACTGTGAAATCTGCACACAGGGAAAATTTGTTCAGAGCAGAAACAGAGAGCCTGATGAAAAGGCAAAAGCAGCTCTTGAGCTTGTGCACACTGATTTGGCTGGCCCTATTGAGCCAGAGGCGAAAGATGGGTTCAGATATACTCTAGCATTTACGGATGATTATTCAGGGGCAGTTTTTGTGTATTTCCTAAAAGCAAAAAGTGATACTGTAAAAGCTACTGAGAAGTTTATTGCTGATGTGGCCCCTTATGGAAAAATAAAGTGTGTCAGGTCAGATAATGGCACAGAGTACACAGCCAAAGAGTTCCAGTCACTGCTCAGTAAGAATGCCATAAGACATGAAACTTCAGCCCCTTACTCACCCCATCAAAATGGGACCGCTGAGAGAAATTGGAGAACACTGTTTGAAATGGCAAGATGCATGCTACTTGAGAGCAACCTACCAAAGAAATTGTGGACATATGCTGTAATGACTGCTGCAGTAATTCGCAATAGGTGTTACAATAAGCGTGTAGGACAGACTCCACACTACATGTTTACTGGGAGAAAGCCTGATCTTTCAAAGATGAAAGAATTTGGATCTGTTTGCTATGCATACAGACAGAACAAGAAAAAGTTGGACTCAAGATGTGAAAAGGGTATTTTTGTCGGGTATGATAAAAATAGTCCAGCATACCTAGTCTACTACCCAGACACTGGAAAAGTTCTTAAAAACAGATTAGTCAAGTTCGTTACAAAAGGTGTAGTCGAACGCCAAACTCAGACAGATTTGGAAATGAGTGATGATCTTCGTGGGGAGAGATTTCAATCCCCCATGCCAAAAGCCAAGATGGCAGATCAAAATTCCGAAGAGACACAAGATGTGCAAATCGAGACTTCAGATAGTCAGAGTCCACGCTATCCAGACAGAGAGAGGAAGAAGCCACAGTACTTAAAAGACTATGAGTGTAAAGTGAAGTGTGATGACCAGATACCACCTAGTGTTGACTACTGCTACAGAGTAATGTGCAATGCACCACAAACCTTCAAAGAAGCAATGATTTCACCAAAATCAGAGATTTGGGCTACTGCTATGAAGGAGGAGATGGATTCCCTTAGGGAAAATGATACATTCACATTGACCACACTGCCAGAGGGTAAAAATGCAGTGGGGGGCAGGTGGGTCTATGCGGTCAAAAAACAATTCAGATGAGACTGAGACATACAAGGCAAGATATGTTGCAAAGGGATATAGTCAAGTGGCAGGAATAGACTATAAGGAGACTTTTTCTCCAACTGCAAATATGACATCAGTACGTTGTTTGATGCAGCTAGCAGCTCAGTATGACTTAGAGTTACATCAGATGGATGTCAAAACAGCATATCTACATGCTCCTATTGACTGTGAAGTGTACATGGAGCAACCAGAGGGTTTTGAAGTCAGGTCAGATACAGGTGAGCAACTAGTCTGCAAACTGAACAAGTCACTGTACGGCCTGAAACAGTCAGGAAGGAACTGGAACAAAATGTTGCATGATCACCTTAGTGAAAATGGTTTTACACAGAACCCAGCTGATCACTGTGTTTACAACAAACAAACTGCAACAGAAAGGATCATTTTGATAATTTGGGTCGATGATCTAATTATCGCTGCTAGTGATAGTGACTCACTCACAAGTGTAAAAGAAATGTTAAGTGAAAAATTCAAAAATGAAAAATTATTGGGTTATATGTTTGGAATGTAAACTGACATTTGTGAGATGTATAACTGTAAGCTAAATGTGTTGATAGTTAGGTTGAATACGACTTGTACAGTATAAGAGCAAGTGGGGGTGTTAACATATAGACTAATATGCTATAAATTGTGTTCTTACACTGGTACAGTTATGCCCTATGAGAGATGTACAACTGCGCATGTGCGAAAATAAACAAAGGGCATTTTTCCCGCGTTCTGGTTGAAACACCAAAGATGAACATGTGTGTTTATTCCTCCGTTAAGTAAGCCGGTATTCCTGTCCTGAAGATGACAGCACCAACAAAAACTCTTCAGAGAGAGTGTGCCTGTATTTGGCTACCATCACCATCTCAGCTGTGGTCATGTTTTTTACTTTCTGATGACTCAGCCCTCTTAGATCACTGCTCATGCCCTGTGGAACCGTTAAGAACTCAATTGAACTCCAACCCAAGACATGAATGGTTCTTTGTTTGTACGAGTGATTCCCCACACTTAATGTATTACGCATGCAAACCATCTGTCACCAATAAATCAATGACTTGATAAATCAATGACTGGTTCATATTCTAGCTGGAAATGGCCCACAAGCTGAGTAGGAATGTACTTTTTATGTTTTAGTTAGTAAACTCCTTTTAGTATGCTTGCTTAGTAGGGGATTATACAAACATGATATTGATACATTTAAGTTTTCCTAGAATGCGGACCTAAGGCACAACAATTGCTCCTTTTTCATATTCACTTTTGTCGTGTCCAGGGACTGCGTACCCATTTTGGGGTTTATTAAATCTTCAAATTCCTGGTATTAGCTCCTGCTCCAGCACTACTGCTTCTCCACTGCTACCTCTTGGTTTCAAGATGGCTACCTCGTGTGTCTCTCCCTCATACGTCCTCATTTTTTGCTCTCTCCCTCTAATAAAGGACATGGCTCGGTTCAAAGCGGTACAGGCCCTGCAGTTGGTCCCTGGGGAGCTGGTGAAGCCCATGAAGTCCAACATCCCCACCACAGCAGGCCCTGAGCAGGGCTGAGCTACTGGAGAAGCTGCTGGGAGAACTGGGCACGGACAACTCAGGCTTCACTCTGGACAACATCATGAAGGTAAACACCTAAGGAGCCATGCTTTTTTTTACTCCCACTCTTGGAGTGTTGCAGTGTGTGCACTGTGCAGGCTGAAATTTGCAGGGTGGGTTTCAAACCCGTGTGTGGTCTGGAGTCAGCAGCACTACCACTGGACCAGACTCCGGTGTATGCAGGTTTTGAGCATTGTCGTCACCCTACAGATGAAGGATCTTAATTTGAACTTTCCAAATATAAAATGTGTAGTGTATTTGATGTTTAAAAAGGCTTCTGAAGTTTGTATTTTCCACTAGATTTTCCCTTATGAAAAATGTATCAACCCCTACAAAAATGTCAATTTAATTATAATCCTCATAATAATTCACATTTCCTGTTGCTGCAGGATTATTATTCCTGCTGTAGCAAACTGGCTCAAATCAAGATTCTACATCTGTAGTGCCACTTGCTGTTCCACATTTCTGGGCTCAGGCCTACAGTCGTGGTCAAAGGTTTTGAGAATGACACAAGTATTGCTCTTCACAAAGTTTGCTGCTTCAGTGTTTTTAGATATTTTTGTCAGATGTTACTATAGTATACTGAAGTATAATTACAAGCATTCCATAAGCGTCAAAGGCTTTTATTGACAATTACATTAAGTTTATGCAAGGAGTCAATATTTGCAGTGTTGACCCTTCTTTTTCAAGACCTCTGCAATCCGCCCTGGCATGCTGTCAATTAACTTCTGGGCCACATCCTGACTGATGGCAGCCCATTCTTGCATAATCAATGCTTGGAGTTTGTCAGAATTTGTGGGTTTTTGTTTGTCCACCCGCCTCTTGAGGATTGACCACAAGTTCTCAATGGGATTAAGGTCTGGGGAGTTTCCTGGCCATGGACCCAACATTTCGATGTTTTGTTCCCAGAGCCACTTAGTTATCACTTTTGCCTTATGGCAAGGTGCTCCATCATGCTGGAAAAGGCATTGTTAGTCACCAAACTGTTCTTGGATGGTTGGGAGAAGTTGCTCTCGGAGGATGTGTTGGCACCATTCTTTATTCATGGCTGTGTTCTTAGGCAAAATTGTGAGTGAGTCCACTTCCTTGGCTGAGAAGCAACCCCACACATGAATGGTCTCAGGATGCTTTACTGTTGGCATGACACAGGACTGATGGTAGCGCTCACCTTGTCTTCTCCGCACAAGCTTTTTTCCGGATGCCCCAAACAATCGGAAAGGGGATTCATCAGAGAAAATGACTTTACCCCAGTCCTCAGCAGTCCAATCCCTGTACCTTTTGCAGAATATCAGTCTGTCCCTGATGTTTTTCCTGGAAAGAAGTGGCTTCCTCACTGCCCTTCTTGACACCAGGCCATCCTCCAAAAGTCTTCACCTCACTGTGCATGCAGATGCACTCGCACCTGCCTGCTGCCATTCCTGAGCAAGCTCTGCACTGGTGGTGCCCTGATCCTGCAGCTGAATCAACTTTAGGAGACGGCCCTGGCACTTGCTGGACTTTCTTGGGCGCCCCGAAGCCTCCTTCACAACAATTGAACCTCTCTCCTTGAAGTTCTTGATGATCCTATAAATGGTTGATTTAGGTGCAATCTTACTAGCAGCAATATCCTTGCCTGTGAAGCCCTTTTTGTGCAAAGCAATGATGACAGCACGTGTTTCCTTGCAGGTAACCACGGTTAACAGAGGAAGAACAATGATTTCAAGCACCACCCTCCTTTTAAAGCTTCCAGTCTGTTATTCTAACTCAATCAGCATGACAGAGTGATCTCCAGCCTTGTCCTCGTCAACACTCTCACCTGTGTTAACGAGAGAATCACTGACATGATGGCAGCTGGTCCTTTTGTGGCAGGGCTGAAATGCAGTGGAAATGTTTTTTGGGGATTAAGTTCAATTTCATGGCAAAGAGGGACTTTGCAATTAATTGCAATTCATCCGATCACTCTTCATGACATTCTGGAGTATATGCAAATTGCCATCATAAAAACTGAGGCAGCAGACTTTGTTAAAATTAATATTTGTGTCATTCTCAAAACTTTTGACCACGACTGTAGATAGGAAGAAAAATCTGCAGTTTCAGTGTCAGGGCTCTGAAGAAGCAGGTCAAAGGTAGACTCAGTGAAATGACGTTGCCACGAGCAGCTCCAGAGAAGGAAGGACGCGCCACTCCCGGCACACACAGCCTACATCAGCTGGTGAGCTGCGGAGAAGCAAGCGATGAGTGTGGACAAACAGGCTCCGCTCTGGCTCCACCTCCGATTATACACATTGCGCATGCAACTCTCTTGCTTACTCGTAGCTAACCAGTCACCACCAACTTTCTCGTTAGCTACCCTTTGCCTGGTTAAAAAACACAAACTGCGTTTAGGAAATGTTAAAACAATAGCAGCATTGAGTTTAATAGTAAAACAACAATCTAGCTTTGTTTTTCTCTCCCTTGAGTATAGAAAAGTAGGCTGTCTATGAATTTGTAGTCTTGCTCAACCCTCCCACTTTCCCCACTGTATTTCATAGCCAGGTTCTGTAGCCAACGTAGCCAAGACTCCCTCTTTTCCTCAGAGAAAACGTCTTGAGAGATTACCGTTCAAAAGATATGATCCATAATACCGGCGCTACGTTATTTTCTTTCTATCGTGCATTATCTAGCTATGTTACCGCATTTGCTAGCTATAGCTAACAACCCGGGGTGCGTTCAATAGGACGCAACATTTTGGAACGTTCAGATAGAAATATGCTATGTAGAACAAACATGCCTCTGACATGTTGAATAAGGAATAACGTTGGCTCTATTAATGGAATTTCGATCTGCAACGTTCAAGAACACTTTGCAATTGAACGTGGCCCTGGAAAAATTACCAGTAGCCTATATGCAAACATTTGGTGGCACAGATAGAAAAGAAAAGGGATAGCAAACAATTTGAGTAAATTCCTCTTGCCACTACACTATATCTGACTGGGTAAAGAATTTATTTTGAGAAAATGTGGACCCAGTGACTCAGACTTGAGCACTTGGACCAGGACTCGAGCACTGGGACTCGGACTTCAGCCATAGGGACTCGTTATTCGACCATTGGTGATTTGGACTCGAGCACAGGGAACTTAGTTGGGACTTGATTCGGATTCAAGGTTTAGTGATTCGACTACATCAGTGGGCGAAACAGTCATTATCCCCCGTTTTACTTTTGGACATCAATGTGGCTGCAGCGTCTGTGGAACGTTGATAACAATGGCATTGACGCGACGGAGGTGCAACCCATACTACTTTGCTACTCTCGCACTCTCTCTCTCTTTCTCTCTCTCTGCACTTGTGTGTGTCTGTTTGTTTTGTATGTAATGTGCAATATCAATATAGGCTGAATTAGAATTTACATGGCCAGATAATTATTATATATTCTTATATATGTTTGTCATATTTTGAAGGCCCTCGGATCAATTCCCCCCCCAAAAAAAACCTCAGTCGGGGTCTCAACCTACTGCGAGTTAGAATAGTAGAATACACAAGATGCAATTTCAGAATTTGGTTGTACATCAGCAGTTTTCCTCTTGTTATGTCGGGGGGGGTTATGGGTACGCAGACCCGCGAGCAACTGCGGCCCCTCATGATGAGTTCCGATTTTGTGTCCCCCACCCCATCAAAGTTGCCCATCCCTGCTATATAACCGCGGACCATGTGTAACCACGCCAGCCCAGGACCTCCACATCCGGCTTCTTCAACTGCGGGATCGTCTGAGGCCAGCAACCCGGACAGCTGATGAAACTGTGGGTTTGCACAACCGAATAATTTCTGCACAAACAGTCAGAAACCGTCTCAGGGAACCTCATCTGTGTGCTCGTCGTCCTCACCAGGGTCTTGACCTGACTGCAGTTCAGCATCGTAACCTACTTCAGTGGGAAAATGTTCACCTTCGATGGCCACTGACACTGGAGAAGTATGCTCTTCATGGATGAATCCCGGTTTCAACTGTACCAGGCAGATGGTAGCGTTGTGAACAAAGTACACCACGGTGGCAGTGGGATTATGGTATGGGCAGCTATGAACAACGAACACAATTGCATTTTATCTATGGCAATTTGAATGCACAGAGATACCGTGACGAAATCCTGAGGCCCATTGTCGTGCCATTCATCTGCCGCCATCACCTCATATTTCAACATGATCATGCACAGCCCCATGTCACAAGGATCTGTACACAAGTCTTGGAAGCTGAAAATGTCCCAGTTCTTCCGTGGCCTGCATACTCACCAGACATGTCACCCATTGAGCATGTTTGGGATTCAATGGATCGACATGTACTACAGTGTGTTCCAGTTCCTGCCAATATCCAGCAACTTCGCACAGCCATTGAAGAGGAGTGGGGCAACATCCCACAGGTCACAATCAATAGCCTGATCAACTCACGCTGCATGAGGCAAATGGTGGTTATACCAGATACTGACTGGTTTTCTGATCCACACCCCTAACTTATTTTTTTTAAAGTAAACTACATGCCTAAAAGTATGTGGACACCTGCTCGTCGAACATCTCATTCCAAAATCATGGGCGTTAATATGGCGTTGGTCCCCCCTTTGCTGCTGTAACAGCCTCCACTCTTCTGAGAAGGCTTTCCACTAGATGTTGGAACATTGCTGCGGGGACTTGCTTCCATTAAGCCACGAGCATTACTGAGGTCGGTCACTGATGTTGGGTGATTAGGCCTGGCTCGCAGTTGGCGTTCCAATTCATCCCAAAGGTGTTCGATGGGGTTGAGGTCAGGGCTCTGCAGGTCAGTCAAGTTCTTCCACACCGATTTCGACAAACTATTTCTGTATAGACCTCGCTTTGTGCACGGGTGCATTGTCATGCTGAAACAGGAAAGGGTCTTCCCCAAACTGTTGCCACAAAGTTAGAAGCACAAAATTGTCTAGAATGTCATTGTATGCTGTAGCGTTAAGATTTCCGTTCACTCGAACTAAGGGGGTTAGCCCAAACCATGACAAATAGTCCCAGACCATTCGGGCAAACCCAGATTCGTCCGTCGGACTGCCGGATGTTGAAGCGTGATTCATCACTCCAGAGAACGCGTTTCCACTGCTCCAGAGTCCAATGGCGGTGAGCTTTACACCACTGCAGCCGACGCTTGGCATTACGCATGATGAGCTTAGGCTTGGGTGCGGCTGCTCGGCCATGGAAACCCATTTCATGAAGCTCCCGACTAACAATTATTGTGTTGACATTGCTTCCAGAGGCAGTTTGGAACTCGGTAGTGAGTGTTGCAACCGATGACAGACGATTTTTACTCGCTATGCGCTTCAGCACTCGCCGGTCCCGTTCTGTGAGCTTGTGTGGCCTACCATTTCGCGGCTGAGCTGTTGTTGCTCCTAGACGTTTACATTTCACAATAAGAGCACTTACAGTTGACCGGGGCAGCTCTAGCAGTGGCATCCTATGACCGTGCCACGTTGAAAGTCACTGAGCTCTTCAGTAAGGCCATTCTACTGCCAATATTTGTCTATGTAGATTGCATGGCTGTGTGCTCGATTTCATATACCTGTAGCTGAAATCGTCAAATTCGCTAAGGTGAAGGGGTGTCCACATACTTTTGTATATATAGTGTATCTGTGACGAACAGATGCATGTCTGTATTCCCAGTCGTGAAATCCATAGATTAGGGCCAAATGTATTTATTTAAACTAACTGATTTCCTTATATGAACTGTAATTCAGTCAAATCTTTGAAATTGTTACATGTTGTGTTTATATTTTTGTTCAGTGTAGTTGACTAAAATGGCTCACTGTTTTCATCATTTTGACAATAACTAGACTAAACCATTATTCAAATGCCAAAAATGTGACTTAATGATATAGACTAGTCTAAATCGAAAACTGAGTGCCAAAATTAACACTGCAGCATAGTAGCCCCATTCACTTTGTCCAGGGGAGTGTGTTGCTGTTTGTAGTGGTTGAGGATCTTTCCCAGACAGACCGACGGTGTGCTAAGTTCTAGCAGTAACATGATGCCCTGAAAGTAATCCCCCTTGCCCTGTCGCCAGAACACAGAGATGGGGAAGCACACAGTGTCCATGACGACTATGTGGTGGAGCACCATGAGGAACTTGCGTTGCAGGTAGCCGGTCAGGGCCGTGCCCAGGGGTTTGGCACCACTGTCTGCTTTGTGATCCTTGACCCGTGCCTTGTACCAGTAGCACATGACCATAGCATAGATGTCATACACAAAGGAAGGCATGGCAAAGAGGATGTAGGCGCTGGCCAGCCAATACTGATCCTCGATGATGTCATCACAGGATGAGGCAATGATGTAACCAGTTGAGGAGGCTGTGATCGCCTGAACGGAGGACACCAACCCGGTTGACACTATGACTGCATCCCCTTCGCTCCACCTCAGTGCAGGGATGTACTTGAGGCATGTCTTGGAGAGCATGAACAGGCCTATGAAGAAGACCGACCCGGCAGCCAGGGTGGGCAACATGCCCCCATGCATTTGTCTGGGTGGCAAAGTTCAACAGGTAGTCCGGTCTTTGAGATCTCTCTCCCCTATCGAGATGTTGCAGTCGGGTCAGCGGCCCATTGAAACTCGTGTCCTGGAGAAAGCAATTAGCGAAGTCCCGGGAGTGCCTGCTTGGATGATGTATGTTATTTTTGTCTCTCTCATTCTCTCTCTCTGTCTCTTCACTTCCAACAGTGACCTAGTATCTATGTGTTAACTATCTAAGTGTTGACAGAGTGGGCAGTGCGATTGTCTGTCCTCTACAGTTTACGACAGCCCTCTTTTGTCCTGCCTCTGCTTCACCACTGACTTTATGGTAGGCGGGAGCAAATTGTTAGGTTCTGCACCAGAGTCCCTCTCTGAAGTTGAAGAGACACAGATGGTACTCTCCTCAGTGGCCTGTATTTGCATGCTTGCTGACTGCTAGCACCGGCACCTGACTCCTTTGTGTCGGCTGTTTTCAATGTTTGCTGAGAACTTTTGGGGTAAGCATTGCATTCAGAGGCAATATTGGGAAGGCATGTTTTCCCTATACTGCTTGTTCCATGCATAAGACTGGAATTGGTTTCAGTTGAAAACTGTTGTTTGTTTGCAGCCCTTCTTGGCACACCACATGGCCTAAAAACAAACAAAAAACACACTTATATGTGTGATTCTACAGAAGTGGTGCAAATTGCAGTCTTAAACCCTGACTCCTAAACTTCATACCACTGAAAACACTGCTACTCCTACTGCTCTCTCCTCGTCTGACCATGTGTTCTCGCATACCCCAAGAGCATCTGGTCAGCGGGGTGGTGGCACAGGAATCCTCATCTCTCCCAAGTGGACATTCTCTCTTTTTCCCCTGACCCATCTGTCTATCTCCTCATTCCATGCTGTCACAGTCACTAGCCCATTCAAGCTTAACATCCTTGTCATTTATCGCCCTCCAGGTTCCCTTGGAGAGTTCATCAATGAGCTTGACGCCTTGATAAGTTCCTTTCCTGAGGATGGCTCACCCCTCACAGTTCTGGGTGACTTTAACCTCCCTACGTCTACCTTTGACTTATTTCTCTCTGCCTCCTTCTTTCCACTCCTCTCCTCTTTTGACCTCACCCTCTCACCGTCCCCCCCTACTCACAAGGCAGGCAATACACTTGACCTCATCTTTACTAGATGCTGTTCTTCTACTAATCTCACTGCAACTCCCCTCCATGTCTCCGACCACTACTTTGTATCCCTTTCTCTCTCGCGCTCCTCCAACACTACTCACTCTGCCCCTACTCAGATGGTAATGCGCCGTCGCAACCTTCGCTCTCTCTCTCCCGCTACTCTCTCCTCTTCCATCCTATCATCTCTTCCCTCTGCTCAATCCTTCTCCCTCCAATCTCCTGATTCTGCCTCCTCAACCCTCCTCTCCTCCCTTTCTGCATCCTTTGACTCTCTATGTCCCCTATCCTCCCGGCCGGCTCGATCCTCCCCTCCTGCTCCGTGGCTTGACGACTCATTGCGAGCTCACAGAACAGGGCTCCGGGCAGCCGAGCGGAAATGGAGGAAAACTAGACTCCCTGCGGACCTGGCATCTTTTCACTCCCTCCTCTCTACATTTTCTTCCTCTGTTTCTGCTGCTAAAGCCACTTTCTACCACTCTAAATTCCAAGCATCTGCCTCTAACCCTAGGAAGCTCTTTGCCACCCTCTCCTCCCTGCTGAATCCCCCCCTCCCTCTCTGTGGATGACTTCGTCAACCATTTTGAAAAGAAGGTTGATGACATCCGATCCTCGTTTGTTAAGTCAAATGACACTGCTGGTCCTGCTCACACTGCCCTACCCTATGCTTTGACTTCTTTCTCCCCTCTCTCCAGATGAAATCTTGCGACTTGTGACGGCCGGCCGACAACAACCTGCGCGCTTGACCCTATCCCTTCCTCTCTTCTCCAGACCATCTCCGGTGACCTTCTCCCTTACCTCACCTCGCTCATCAACTCATCCTTGACCGCTGGCTATGTCCCTTCCATCTTCAAGAGAGCGAGAGTTGCATCCCTTCTCAAAAAACCTACACTCGATCCCTCCGATGTCAACAACTACAGACCAGTATCCCTTCTTTCTTTTCTCTCCAAAACTCTTGAGCGTGCCGTCTTTAGCCAACTCTCTTGCTATCTCTCTCAGAATTACCTTCTTGATCCAAACCAGTCAGGTTTCAAGACTGGTCATTCAACTGAGACTGCTCTTCTCTGTGTCACGGAGGCTCTCCGCACTGCTAAAGCTAACTCTCTCTCCTCTGCTCTTGTCCTTCTAGACCTGTCTGCTGCCTTTGATACTGTGAACCATCAGATCCTCCTCTCCACCCTCTCCGAGTTGGGCATCTCCGGTGCGGCTCACTCTTGGATTGCGTCCTACCTGACAGGTCGCTCCTACCAAGTGGCGTGGCGAGAATCTGTCTCCGCACCACGTGCTCTTACCACTGTGTCCCCTAGGGCTCAGTTCTAGGCCCTCTCCTATTCTCGCTATACACCAAGTCACTTGGCTCTGTCATATCCTCACATGGCCTCTCCTATCATTGCTACGCAGACGACACACAACTAATCTTCTCCTTTCCCCTTCTGATAACCAGGTGGCGAATTGCATCTCTGCATTTCTGGCAGACATATCAGTGTGGATGACGGATCACCACCTCAAGCTGAACCTCGGCAAGACGGAGCTGCTCTTCCTCCCGGGGAAGGACTGCCCATTCCATGATCTCGCCATCACGGTTGACAACTCCGTTGTGTCCTCCTCCCAGAGTGCAAAGAGCCTTGGCGTGACCCTGGACAACACCCTGTCGTTCTCTGCTAACATCAAGGCGGTGACCCGATCCTGTAGGTTCATGCTCTACAACATTCGCAGAGTACGACAGGAAGCGGCACAGGTCCTAATCCAGGCACTTGTCATCTCCCGTCTGGATTACTGCAACTCGCTGTTGGCTGGGCTCCCTGCCTGTGCCATTAAACCCCTACAACTCATCCAGAATGCCGCAGCCCGTCTGGTGTTCAACCTTCCCAAGTTCTCTCACGTCACCCCGCTCCTCCGCACACTCCACTGGCTTCCAGTTGAAGCTCGCATCTGCTACAAGACCATGGTGCTTGCCTTCGGAGCTGTGAGGGGAACGGTACCTCCGTACCTTCAGGCTCTGATCAGGCCCTACACCCAAACGAGGGCATTGCGTTCATCCACCTCTGGCCTGCTGGGCCCCTACCTCTGCGGAAGCACAGTTCCCGCCCAGCCCAGTCAAAACTGTTCGCTGCTCTGGCACCCCAATGGTGGAACAAGCTCCCTCACGACGCCAGGACAGCGGAGTCACTCACCACCTTCCGGAGACACTTGAAACCCCACCTCTTTAAGGAATACCTGGGATAGGATAAAGCAATCCTTCTACCCCCCCTTACCCCACCCCAAAGAAAAAAATTAAATAAAAAAATTGTAAAGTGGTTATCCCACTGGCTATAAGGTGAATACACCAATTTATAAGTCGCTCTGGATAAGAGTGTCTGCTAAATGACGTAAATGTAATGTAAATGTAAATGATTGAAAATAAAGCAATGAATGATTTTTCTGTGATTTTTAACACTTATTTCAATAGAACATCTTGAGTTGTTTTATTATTACATTGAAAGATGATCTAATTTGTAGTTTTTTATTTACTTTTAAACATCTTTCTCAAAAAAATGCTGTCCCACCTTTTGATGTCAGTACCAAAACGCACACATTAAAAGTCTGTAGAATTAATGTGCCTTAAGCCACACCCCTACAAATATCACCAGTTGATGGGATTGCACCCCTCTCCAGCATGAGTAGCCTGCAAACATTTTGGAGAAAATGAGTGCGCAAGTTGATCAATCTAAATGTATTTTTAAGAAGTGTCACTACCGATAATCGAATGTATCAAGAAATATTTAAAGTACGGTTTTGGGACTAAAACTGGGATGTACATCTGTCCAAATGAAAGATAGCCAGCCATATGTTAGCTATGGGGATTCTTTAAAGTCCAAAATAAGTCTAAATTGTCCAAACCGAAATGGTCATAACTGAAACAATTGACACCATAGATAGATAGATAGATAGATAGATGGATGGATGGATGGATGGATGGATGGATGGATGGATGGATGGATGGATGGATAGATAGATAGATAGATAGATAGATAGATAGATAGATAGATAGATAGATAGATAGATAGATAGATAGATAGATAGATAGATAGATAGATAGATAGATAGATAGATAGCGGTCTCATCTTAGTATGGCATCTGTGACAGCACGGGCAACGCCAATGAGGCTATCTCCACTTTAAAGTTGCACGCACCATGCTCTACCAACTGGGCTACAGAGGACCACAATGTGGGTAGTAGACAAGTGTACACTTCAGGAATAAGTGTAGAGTATTGAGATGCATAGCCAGCAAGGGTCTCCGACCCGCTAAGAGGCCAAACTGACATCTATTTGGCCAAAACATAAATAAGATAAAATGTATTCGTTGCATACACAGTTTACAGCACGACAAAAGGTTCAGCGAAATGCTTATGCGCCATCTCCCTCAACAATGTAGTACATAATCAATAATAACAATTAAAATAGTCAATATAACAAGTAGTAGAAGTAATAGAAGAGGTAGTATGCATAGTAATACATTTTTACACTGTATTTACAAATATAAAGTGGGTAGTGGAATCAGTAGTATACAGTGCATTCGGAAAGTATTCAGTTTTCTTCAGAAATTATAAACAAAAAAACTTTAATATTACATTTACATAAGTATTTACATCAGTACTTTGTTGAAGCACCTTTAGCAGCGATTACAGCCTCGAGTCTTCTTGGGTATGATGCTACAAGCTTGGCACACTTGCATTTGGCGAGTTTCTCCCATTCTTCTCTGCAGATCCTCTCAAGCTTTGTCAGTTGGATCGGGAGCGTCGCTGCACAGTTATTTTCAGGTCTCTCCAGAGATGTTAGATCGGGTTCAAGTCCGGGCTCTGGCTGGGCCACTCAAGGACATTGAGACTTGTCCCGAAGCCACTCCTGGCTGTGTGCTTAGGGTCGTTGTCCTGTTGGAAGGTGAACCTTCGCCCCCAGTCTGAGGTCCTGAGCAGGGTTTCATCAAGGATCTCTCTGTACTTTGCTCCATTCATCTTTGCCTCGATCCTGACTAGTCTCCCAGTCCCTGCTGCTGAAAAACATCCCCAAAGCATGATGCTGCCACCACCCTGCTTCACAGTAGGAATGGTGCCAGGTTTCCTCCAGACATGACGCTTGGCATTCAGGCCAAATAGTTCAATCTTGGTTTCATCAGACCAGAGAATTCTGTTTCTCATGGTCTGAATCCTTTAGGTGCCTTTTTTGGCAAATTCCAAGTGGGCTGTCATGTGCCTTTTACTGAGGAGTGGCTTCCGTCTGGCCACTCTACCATAAAGGTGTGATTGGTGGAGTGCTGCAGAGATGGTTGTCCTTCTGGAAGGTTCTTCCATCTCCACAGAGGAACTCTGGAGCTGTGTCAGAGGGACCATCTGGTTTTTGGTCACCTCCTTGACCAAGGCCCTTCTCCTCTGATTGCTCAGTTTGGCCGGGCTGCCAGCTCTAGGTTGAGTGTTGGTGGTTCCAAACTTCTTCCAATTAAGAATGATGGAGGCCACTATGTTCTTGGGGACCTTCAGTGCTTTTTTGGTACCCTTTTCCAGATCTGTGCCTCGACACAATCCTGTCTCGGAACTCTACGGACAATCCCTTCAACCTCATGGCTTGGTTTTTGCTCTGACATGCACTGTCAACTGTGGGACCTTATATAAACAGGTGTGTGCCTTTCCAAATCATGTCCAATCAATTGAATTTACCACAGGTGGACTCCAATCAAGTTGTAGAAACATCTCAAGGATGATCCATGGAAGTGTCTGAATACTTAAGGTATAAGGTATTATATATTTTTTATTTAATAAATTAGCAAAATATTCTAAACCTGTTTTCGCTTTGTCATTATGGGGTATTGTGTGTAGATTTAGATTTTTGTATTTTGTAACGTAACAAAATGTGGAGAAAGTCAAGGGGTCTGAATACTTTCCGAATGCACTGTATATTAGAACAGCAGCATTGTGTGTGTGTGTGTGTGAGAGCTCTGTGTGTGTGTTTGTGTGTAAATCTGTTTGTATGGGTTGGATGTGTGGGTAGTCAGTGCAACCATTACTAAGGTGCATATACTGTAGTCTTTCCGGAGCAAATAGTCTTTAAGCTGCAGGTCTGTGCAGGGAGATGGCTAGGTTATGTTATTCAGCAGTATGATGGCCTGGTGGTAGAAGCTGTCTCTGAACTTGTTGGTCCGAGACTCGATACTCCGATACCGCTTTCGAGATTGTAACAGAGTGAACAGTCCGTGGCTCGGGTGACTGGAGTCCTTGATGATCTTTCGGGCCTTCCTCAGACACCGCCTGGTGTAGATGTCCTGGAGGGCAAGGAGCTTGCCCCCAGTGATGTATTGGGTCGTCCGCACCACCCTCTGTAGGGCCTTCCGGTTGAGGGCGGTGCAGTTGCCATACCAGGTGGTAATGCAGCCGGTCAAAATGCTCTCAATTGTGCAGCTGTAGAACTTCTTTAGGATCCGAGGGCCCATGCCGGATTTCTGCGCCGCCTTCACCACGGTGGTGATGTGATAGGATCATGTCAGGTTCTCACGCCGATGAACTTGATGCTTTTTACCCTTTCCACTGCAGCCCGTCGATGACAATAGGGTCATGTTCCTCTCCCTCTATCCTTCAGTCTACGATCAGCTCCTTGGATTTGCTGACGTTGAGGGAGAGGCTGTTTCCTTGGCACCACTGTGCCAGGGCTCTAGTCTCCTCCCTGTAGGCTGTCTCGTCGCCGTCGATGATCAAACTTAATGATGGTGTCTGAGTCATTTGAGGCCACACAGTCAAGAGGGTACAGAGAGTACAGGAGGGGGCTGAGCATACATCCCTGGAGGGCCCCTTGTTGATGTCAGCGTGGCAGAGGTGTTGTTTCCTACATTCACCACCAGGGGTCTGCCTGTCAGGAAGTCCAAGATCCAGTTGCAGAGGGATGTGCTCATACCTAGGGCCTTTAGCTTAGTGTCATGCTTGGAGGGGACTATGGTGTTGAACGCTGAGCTGTAGTCGATGAACAGCATTCTCACATAGGTGTTCCTCTTGTCCAAGTGGGATAGGGCAGTGTGAAGAGCAGTGGCGATTGTCATCTGTGGATCTATTGGGGCGGTATGCAAATTGGAGTGGGTCCAAGATATCAGATAAGGTGGAGCTGATGTGGTCCTTGACCAGCATCTCGAAGCACTTCACGATGACAGAAGTGAGTGCTACAGGGCGAGAGTCATTTAGGCTGGTTACCTTCATTTGCTTGGGTACAGGGACAATCGTGGACATCTTGAAGCATGTCAGGACCACCGTTGGAACAAGGGGGAGGTTGAATATGTATCAAATCACATTTTATTGGTCACATACACATATTTAACAGATGTTATTGCGGGTGTAGCGAAATGCTTGTGTTTCAAGCTCCAACAGTGCAGTAATATCTAACAATTCACAACAATACACACATATAAAAGTAAAAGAATGGAATTAAGAAATATATAAATATTAGGATGAGCAATGTCGGAGTGGCATAGACTAAAATACAGTAGAATAGAATACAGTATATACACTGCTAAAAAAAATAAAGGAACACTTAACACATCCTAGATCTGAATGAATGAAATAATCTTATTAAATACTTTTTTCTTTACATAGTTGAATGTGCTGACAACAAAATCACACAAAAATTATCAATGGAAATCAAATTGATCAACCCATGGAGGTCTGGATTTGGAGTCACCCTCAAAATTAAAGTGGAAAACCACACTACAGGCTGATCCAACTTTGATGTAATGTCCTTAAAACAAGTCAAAATGAGGCTCAGTAGTATGTGTGGCCTCCACGTGCCTGTATGACCTCCCTACAACGCCTGGGCATGCTCCTGATGAGGTGGCGGATGGTCTCCTGAGGGATCTCCTCCCAGACCTGGACTAAAGCATCCGCCAACTCCTGGACAGTCTGTGGTGCAACGTGGCGTTGGTGGATGGAGCGAGACATGATGTCCCAGATATGCTCAATTGGATTCAGGTCTGGGGAACGGGCGGGCCAGTCCATAGCATCAATGCCTTCCTCTTGCAGGAACTGCTGACACACTCCAGCCACATGAGGTCTAGCATTGTCTTGCATTAGGAGGAACCCAGGGCCAACCGCACCAGCATATGGTCTCACAAGGGGTCTGAGGATCTCATCTCGGTACCTAATGGCAGTCAGGCTACCTCTGGCGAGCACATGGAGGGCTGTGCGGCGCCCCAAAGAAATGCCACCCCACACCATGACTGACCCACCGCCAAACCGGTCATGCTGGAGGATGTTGCAGGCAGCAGAATGTTCTCCATGGCGTCTCCAGACTCTGTCACGTCTGTCACATGTGCTCAGTGTGAACCTGCTTTCATCTGTGAAGAGCACAGGGCGCCAGTGGCAAATTTGCCAATCTTGGTGTTCTCTGGCAAATGCCAAACGTCCTGCACGGTGTTGGGCTGTAAGCACAACCCCCACCTGTGGACGTCGGGCCCTCATACCACCCTCATGGAGTCTGTTTCTGACCGTTTGAGCAGACACATGCACATTTGTGGCCTGCTGGAGGTCATTTTGCAGGGCTCTGGCAGTGCTCCTCAAGCTCCTCCTTGCACAAAGGCAGAGGTAGCGGTCCTGCTGCTGGGTTGTTGCCCTCCTACGGCCTCCTCCACGTCTCCTGATGTACTGGCCTGTCTCCTGGTAGCGCCTCCATGCTCTGGACACTACGCTGACAGACACAGTAAACCCTCTTGCCACAGCTCGCATTGATGTGCCATCCTGGATGAGCTGCACTACCTGAGCCACTTGTGTGGGTTGTAGACTCTGTCTCATGCTACCACTAGAGTGAAAGCACCGCCAGCATTCCAAAGTGACCTAAACATCAGCCAGGAAGCATAAGAACTGAGAAGTGGTCTGTGGTCACCACCTGCAGAACCACTTCTTTATTGGGGGTGTCTTGCTAATTGCCTATAATTTCCACCTGTTGTCTATTCCATTTGCACAACAGCATGTGAAATTTATTGTCAATCAGTGTTGCTTCCTAAGTGGACAGTTTGATTTCACAGAAGTGTGATTGACTTGGAGTTACATTGTGTTGTGTAAGTGTTCCCTTTATTTTTTTGAGCAGTGTACATTTGAGATGAGTAAAGCAAAAATATGTAAACATTATTAAAGTGACTAGTGTTACATTATTAAAGTGGCCAGTGATTCCAAGTCTATGTATATATAGGGCAGCAGCCTCTACGGTGCAGGGTTACGTAACTGGGTGGAAGCTGCCTAGTGATGGCTATTTAACAGTCTGATGGCCATGAGGGAAGCTGTTTTTCAGTCTCTCGGTCCCAGCATTGATGCACATGTACTTCTGGATGATAGCGGGGTGAACAGGCAGTGGCTCGGTGGTTGTTGGCCTTGATTAGCTTTTTGTCCTTCCTGTGACATCGGGTGCTGTAGGTGTCGTGGAGGGCAGGTAGTTTGCCCCCAGTGATGCGTTGACCGCACCACCCTCTGGAGAGCCCTGTGGTTTTGGGCGGTGCAGTTGCCGTACCAGGCGGTGATACAGCCCAACAGGATGCTCTCAATTGTGCATCTGTAAAAGTTTGTGAGGGTTTTAGGTGCCAAGCCAAATTTCTTCAGCCTCCTGAGGTTGAAGAGGCACTGTTGCGCCTTCTTCACCACACTGTCTGTATGGGTGGACCATTTCAGATCGTCAGTGACGTGTACGCCGAGGAACTTGAAGCTTTCCACCTTCTCCACTTCAGTCCCATCGATGTGGATAGGGCTGTTTCCTGAAGTCCACGATCCGCTCCTTTGTTTTGTTGACGTTGCGTGAGAGGTTATTTTCCTGGCACCTCACTCCCAGGGCCCTCACCTCCTCCCTGTAGGCTGTCTCGTCATTGTTGGTAATCAGACCTACTACTGTTGTGTCGTCTGCAAACTTGATGATTGAGTTGGAGGCGTGCGTGGCCACGCAGTCATGGGTGAACAGGAAGTCCATGAACCAGTTGCACAGGGCGGGGTTCAGACCCAGGGCTTAATGATGAGCTTGGAGGGTACTATGGTGTTGAACGCTGAGCTATAGTCAATGAACAGCATTCTTACATAGGTGTTCCTCTTGTCCAGATGGGATTGGGCAGTGTGCATCATCTGTGGATCTATTGGGGCGGTAACAAATTGAAGTGGGTGTAGGGTGTCAGGGAAGGTAGAGGTGATATGATCCTTAACTAGCTTCTCAAAGCACTTCATGATGACAGAAGTGAGTGCTACAGGGCGATAGTCATTTAGTTCAGTTACCTTTGCTTTCTTGGGAACAGGAACAATGGTGGACATCTTGAAGCAAGTGGGGACAGCAGACTGGGATAGGGAGAGATTGAATATGTCTGTAAACACTCCAGCCAGCTTGTCTGCGCATGCTCTGAGGACGCGGCTAGGGATGCTGTCTGGGCCGGCAGCCTTGCGAGGGTTAACACTCTTAAATGTTTTGCTCACGTCGGCCACGGAAAAGGAGAGCCCACAGTCCTTGGTAGCGTGCCACGTCGGTGCCACTGTGTTATCTTCAAAGCGGGCGAAGAAGGTGTTTAGCTTGTCTGGAATCAAGACATCGGTGGCTGGTTTTCCCTTTGTAGTCCTTGATTGTCTGTAGACCCTGCTACATACGTCTCGTGTCTGAACCGTTGAATTGCGACTCCACTTTGTCTCTGTACTGTAGTTTTGCCTGTTTGATTGCCTTACGGAGGGAATAACTACACTGTTTGTATTCAGCCATGTTCCCAGTCACCTTGCCATGGTTAAATGCGGTGGTTCACACTTTCAGTTTTGCGCGAATGCTGCTATCTATCCACGGTTTCTGGTTTGGGTAGGTTTTAATAGTCACAGTGGGTACAACATCTCCTATACACTTCCTGATGAACTCCGTCACCGTATCCGTGTATTCGTCGATGTTATTCTCAGAGGCTACCCGGAAACATATCCCAGTCCGCGTGATCAAAACAATCTTGATGCATGGATTCCGATGGGTCAGACCAGCGTTGAATAGTCCTTAGCACCGGTGCGTCCTGTTTGAGTTTCTGCCTATAGGAAGGGAGGAGCAAAATGGAGTCATGATCAAATTTGCCGAAGGGAGGGCCTTGTAGGCATTTTCAAAAGCTGAGTAGCAGTGGTCCAATGTTTTCTCAGAGCGAGTGCTACAGTCAATGTGTTGGTAGAATTTCGGTAGCGTTTTTCTCAAATTTGCTTTGTTAAAATCCCCAGCTACAATAAATGTGGCCTCAGGATATGTGGTTTCCAGTTTGCATAATGTCCAGTGTAGTGCTTTGAGGGCCGTCGTGGTATCGGCTTGAGGGGTAATATACACGGCTGTGACTATAACCGAAGAGAATTCTCTTGGGAGGTAATACGGTCAGCATTTGATTGTGAGGTATTCTAGGTCGGGTGAACAAAAGGACTTGAGTTTCTGTATGTTATCACAATCACACCATGAGTAGTTAATCATGAAACATACACCCCCGCCTTTCTTCTTCCCAGAGAGTTCTTTATTCCTGTCTGCACGATGTACTGAGAACCCAGCTGGCTGAATGGACAGAGACAGTATGTCCCAAGAGATCAATTTTTCTGTGAAACAGAGAATGTTACAATCCCTGATGTCTCTCTGGAAGGAGATCCTCGCGCTGAGCTCGTCAACTTTATAATCCAGAGACTGAATATTGGCGAGTAATATAAGCGGTGGATGGTGTGCGCGCCTCCTAACTCGGACTAGAAGTTCACTCCGAATACCTCTTCTCCGCCTGCGTTGTTTTGGATCAGCCTCTGTAATCCGTTCAATTGCCCTGGGGGGTACGAACAAAGGATCCAATTCGGGAAAGTCGTATTCCTGGCCGTAATGCTGGTGAGGTACCGCCGCTCTGATATCCAAAAGTTATTTCCAGCTATATGTAATAACACAAAAACAATTATTGGCTAATAATGTAAGAAATAACACACAAAAAAACAAAATACTGCAAAGTTGCTTAGGAGCTAGAAGCAGAGCTGCTCTATCTGTAAACACTCCAGTGAGGGTGACTCATTGCAGACATAGGCATAGTAAAGGGACTCCTAGTCTTCACCCAGTAGCTCAGATTGTCACTGGTCATTTCGCCTCTTGAATGCTTTTAATTTGTTTCCATTCTGACTCTGTGTATTAGGCTATAGGCCTAGTGTAATGTAGTACGGAAGAAATTTAAGTTGTAAAAGCCAATTATTGTTATGAAATGCTTATCATATTTTTTATATGCAGTAAAAATTTGACAATATCGCTGAGATGAATGTTGTGTGTGTATATAATGTTTTAGTTATGATAGCGATGTAACTTGCACTTTGTTTTCAGGTTTGACTGAGACAATGTATTCCCCTAACCTTATTCTTTTATTAATATTATGTTACTTGGGTATGTCTTTCCATATCATATGTAAGACTAAATGCCATTTGTAATATATTTTTGTGCATATACAGTACCAGTCAAAAGTTTGGACACCTACTCATAATAATATATAATAGTGAAGACATCAAAACTATGAAATAACACATATGGAATCATCTAGTAACCAAAAAAGTGTTAAATAAATCAAAAGATATGTTATATTTGAGATTATTCAAATTGCCACCCTTTGCCTTGATGACAGCTTTGCACACTCTTGGCATTCTCTCAACCAGCTTCACCTGGAATACTTTTCCAACAGTCTTGAAGGAGTTCCCACATATGCTGAGCACTTCTTGGATGCTTTTCCTTCACTCTGCCGTCCGACTCATCCCAAACCATCTCAATTGGGTTTAGCTTGGGGGATTGTAGAGGCCAGGTCATCTGATGCAGCACTCCATCACTCTCCTTCTTGGTAAAATAGCCTTTACACAGCCTGGAGGTGTGTTGGGTCATTGTCCTGTTGAAAAACAAATGATAGTCCCACTGAGCCCAAACCAGATGGGATGGCGTATCGCTGCAGAATGCTGTGGTAGCCATGCTGGTTAAGTGTGTCTTGAATTCTAAATAAATCACAGACAGTGTCACCAGCAAAGCACCCCCACACCATAACACCACCTCCTCCATGCTTTACGGTGGGAACTACAGATGCGAAGATCATCTGTTCACCCACACCGCGTCTCACAAGGACACGGCGGTTTGAACAAAAAATCTCACATTTGGACTCCAGACCAAAGGACAAATTTCCACCGGTCTAATGTCCATTGCTCGTGTTTCTTGGCCCAAGCAGGTCTCTTTTTCTTATTGGTGTCCTTTAGTAGTGGTTTCTTTGCAGCAATTCGACCATGAAGGCCTGATTCACACAGTCCCCTCTGAACAGTTGATGTTGAGATGTGTCTGTGACTTGAACTCTGTGAAGCATTTCTTTGGGCTGCAATTTCTGAGGCTGGTAACTCTAATGGACTTATCTTCTGCAGCAGAGGTAACTCTGGGTCTTCCATTCCTGTGGCGGTCCTCATGAGAGCCAGTTTCATCATAGCGCTTGATGGTTTTTGCGACTGCACTTGAAGAAACGTTTAAAGTTCTTGAAATGTTCCGTATTGACTGACCTTCATGTCTTAAAGTAATGATGGACTGTCGTTTTTCTTTGCTTATTTGAGCTGTTCTTGCTATAATATGGACTTGGTCTTTTACCAAATAGGGCTATCTTCTGTACACCCCCCTACCTTGTCACATTCCAGGTGACTACCTCATGAAGCTGGTTGAGAGAATGCCAAGAGTTTGCAAAGCTGTCATCAAGGCAAAAGGGTGACTATTTGAAGAATCTGTTTTGTTTTGAAGAATTTGTTTAACACTTTTTTGGTTACTACATGATTCCATATGTGTCATTTCATAGTTTTGATGTCTTCACTATTATTCTACAATGTAAAAATATAGGAAAAACCCTTGAATGAGTAGGTGTGTCCAAACTTTTGAATGGTAGTGTATGTGTTTTAATATACTATCCAGATAATAAAGTCTCTGATCACGGAACATCCATAGAATTCTAGAAAAATACCGCTGTTCAGTAAAACAACTGTAACTCATTCACAGTAAAAGGTATTACTATTCTGATTAAAGATTTTAAATCCTTAAAAAATAAGGAATACTCGATATGCTTTACGTTTTTCTCGATCTTCCTTAGGAAGTTGTGTAATCACAGTTGTTTGGGAAAAAAAGTGTTGATTTTCATAGATACACATTTTCACAGGTGTTTTTTCTTGACTGATTGCCATTTGATTAATGTTGTGCAATTGTATGTCAAATCATGTGAAAGGCATTTTCTCAGCATTCAAAATATGTATCATGTTTTCATATACAGTGTGGAGAACAAGTATTTGATACACTGCCGATTTTGCAGGTTTTCCTGCTTACAAAGCATGTAGAGGTCTGTAATTTTTATCATAGGTACACTTCAACTGTGAGAGATGGAATCCAGAAAATCACATTGTATGATTTTTAAGTAATTAATTTGCATTTTATTGCATGACATAAGTATTTGATACATCAGAAAATACCTTAATATTTGGGACAGAAACCTTTGTTTGCAATTACAGAGATCATACGTTTCCTGTAGGTCTTGACCAGGTTTGCACACACTGCAGCAGGGATTTTGGCCCACTCCTCCATACAGACCTTCTCCAGATCCTTCAGGTTTCGGGGCTGTCGCTGGGCAATACGGACTTTCAGTTCCCTCCAAAGATTTTCTATTGGGTTCAGGTCTGGAGACTGGCTAGGCCACTCCAGGACCTTGAGATGCTTCTTACGGAGCCACTCCTTAGTTGCCCTGGCTGTGTGTTTCGGGTCGTTGTCATGCTGGAAGACCCAGCCACGACCCATCTTCAATGCTCTTACTGAGGGAAGGAGGTTGTTGGCCAAGATCTCGCGATACATGGCCCCATCCATCCTCCCCTCAATACGGTGCAGTTATCCTGTCCCCTTTGCAGAAAAGCATCCCCAAAGAATGATGTTTCCACATCCATGCTTCACGGTTGGGATGGTGTTCTTGGGGTTGTACTCATCCTTCTTCTTCCTCCAAACACGGCGAGTGGAGTTTAGACCAAAAAGCTCTATTTTTGTCTCATCAGACCACATGACCATCTCCCATTCATTCTCTGGATCATCCAGATGGTCATTGGCAAACTTCAGACGGCCCTGGACATGCGCTGGCTTGAGCAGGGGGACCTTGCGTGCGCTGCAGGATTTTAATCCATGACGGCGTAGTGTGTTACTAATGGTTTTCTTTGAGACTGTGGTCCCAGCTCTCTTCAGGTCATTGACCAGGTCCTGCCGTGTAGTTCTGGGCTGATCCCTCACCTTCCTCATGATCATTGATGCTCCACGAGGTGAGATCTTGTATGGAGCCCCAGACCGAGGGTAATTGACCGTCATCTTGAACTTCTTCCATTTTCTAGTAATTGCGCCAACAGTTGTTGCCTTCTCACCAAGCTGCTTGCCTATTGTCATGTAGTCCATCCCAGCCTTGTGCAGGTCTACAATTTTATCCCTGATGTCCTTACACAGCTCTCTGGTCTTGGCCATTGTGGAGAGGTTGGAGTCTGTTTGATTGAGTGTGTGGACAGGTGTCTTTTATACAGGTAACGAGTTCAAACAGGTGCAGTTAATACAGGTAATGAGTGGAGAACAGGAGGGCTTCTTAAAGAAAAACGAACAGGTCTGTGAGAGCCGGAATTCTTACTGGTTGGTAGGTGATCAAATACTTATGTCATGCAATAACATGCAAATTAATTACTTAAAAATCCTACCATGTGATTTTCTGGATTTTTGTTTTAGATTCCGTCTCTCACAGTTGAAGTGTACCTATGATAAAAATGACAGACCTCTACATGCTTTGTAAGTAGGAAAACCTGCAAAATCGGCAGTGTATCAAATACTTGTTCTCCCCACTGTATGGTTTGACACCAGCAAATTATGGTCTTTTAATGCACGCAGAGGTCATGGCCTCAGTAAATTCAGGAATTCCAAAACTCTCCTGCCAGTGATGCAACAGTGCCAATATGGTGTTTCACAGTTAGCTGGTGTTCTAAAGCCTAGTGTTTCCATTCCCCTTTAAGTTTAAGCATCAGCCAATTAAAATAGTTGACGTAGTGTCACGTGATAGAACGCTAGATTGTAGCTGGTCCCATCAGATAACCTGGCACATGTTAACCCTATGCTAACATCACCAGGTGGCAGTGATTATTTCCTGTAACACACACTCATCAAAGATGTTAAACTTCTTCTCCACAAACCAATGGAATTTCTAAAAATAAGTCAAATCGGCCACCAGAGGGATTTAGTAAACCTCCAAACTCAAGGTTTACTTTTGTTCCACTTGGTCTCTCACAAGTACCAATATGTTGCATGATGCATCCTTGACTAGCCTACTAACGTTAGACAAAATTCTAAATGTTTTCACATATGACGAAAGCACACGTTGTAGCTTATCCGTTTCACACACATCCATGTGCTTTTACGGAAAAAGATAAAGGACGTCTATACAAAGTTTTTCGTACATAGTAAAAACGTAAAAACAAGTCCAAGGGCCTTGTCAAATAGCTGTCATTTACAATGATTGACACCGCTGCCAGGTGGCGTACAGTGCTAAGGCGATTAATCTTGAATATCTGGGGTACAGGAATCATGGGTTCGAGTTCCCCTCAAGTCGAGATTGTTAAGGAAAAAACTGCTCACTGCTGGTCCTCAATGCTTGATTCAAATAAGGCATATGGATGATTATAATAATGCATATAAAACATTGTAGATGTACTGTACGTGTAGCCATTACTCTAACAGTAATGTTATGCTATTATATTTCGGTATGTTAAGCCTATGTAGAATATAAATTAATTATTAAGAAACATTCTGAGAAGTGACGGAGCATCGCTCCGGCAGCACTGATGTTAAACTCCTGTAGCAGTAGCCTATGTGTCGGTCTGCAAGAGGGACTCCAAGAAGCTCTTCCTTTAAATATACAGTGTTTGTAATCTTCATTTACAAGGTTTTGGCTGCAATTCGCTTCGCAACACACTACCAAAATAAATGTAATTCTACATTTCAAAGGAAAAAAATCTCACCTGGGATTCGAACTTGCCGCAAACGACGAAAAAGTACCAGGAGCCAGGCGCACTACATTGTAATCTAAACGTCCAGTTGAAATTTTAAGCGTATTTTAGTAACTTTGAATAGCAGATCGTGCCATTTTTTGACTTCTGTTAAGGACGCTCTCATGAAAAAGTGTTCTATCACATCCACAAGTCTAAGATCTTTGATAGGCTGATGAAAAGTTGTTACAGTAAATAATCACTGCCACCTGGTAAATATGGTCCCCGTGTGTTCAGAGAGTGAGGTGTTGGATCAGAATCAGCATTTCGGTAAAAAAAGGGAATTCCCAGACCCAGTTTTCCAGTTTTGTCAACACACCTGATTTATATTGTGAGGTGACGGCTTCACGTCCATCCTCAGGTCTGTGTAGTCTCACTGAACAATGGTGGGTCATGTAACTGAGCTGCAGTGCTTGAGTTTCACACCTTCCTCCTCGGGCTCCCTCTCCCCTCTAACAGCGGACAGAGACTGTGATGGGTACAGCAAGGCAGCTTGGGACTACTGTAGAATCTATAACAATAGTTTATAACAAGTAGGAACAAACCTGAAGGGGTCTGGATTGTGCACCTGTTATTGTGTCTGGCTAATTTGTGTCTGGCTCAATTCATATTTGTTTAAGATTGTAGCCTAAAGCTATAGCATGATTTCATAGTTTAATGCCTGCAACATTGACCACATTGACATGACATTCAAACAATGGTTCTCAATGGGAGTTGAGCCTACCATTTCCCCATTCTCTTTAGTGAGTATAATGAGCCTGTACCTAGCTTGCTCTTGGCTCAGTGCAGGGCCACCCCGGGTTAGCCCCCCTTGGTCCGAGGACTGATACATTTCTCCCTTTCCCTTCCTGTTACCTGGGAGATGGGCCGGGAGCCGGAGCAAAGAGGTGATTGAATTTCCTGTAATTAAAATGAGAAGCAGAGAGAGACAACAGAGAATAATGGATGCTTGTCCCCAGCCCATTGACTCCGGGAGAGGAGAGGTGCCCTTTGTACACAGTTTACCTTTTGAGGTAAATGCTCTAGCCGATATGCTATGATGGCTATCAATCTCATCAGACTATGGTAATATAATGACTGTTGGTTTAAACAAGCATTTGATTGTTTCAACTTATCAATCACATACAGTACCAGTCAAAAGTGTGGACTAACCTACTCATTCCAGGGTTTTTCTTTTCTTTTTACAATTTTCTACATTGTAGAATAATAGTGAAGACATCAACACTATGAAATGACACATGGAATCATGTACAGTGGGGAGAACAAGTATTTGATACACTGCCGTTTTTGCAGGTTTTCCTACTTACAAAGCATGTAGAGGTCTGTAATTTTTATCATAGGTACACTTCAACTGTGAGAGACGGAATCTAAAACAAAAATCCAGAAAATCACATTGTATGATTTTTAAATAATTAATTTGCATTTTATTGCATGACATAAGTATTTGATCACCTACCAACCAGTAAGAATTTCGGCTCTCACAGACCTGTTAGTTTTTCTTTAAGAAGCCCTCCTGTTCTCCACTCATTACCTGTATTAACTGCACCTGTTTGAACTCGTTACCTGTATAAAAGACACCTGTCCACACACTCAATCAAACAGACTCCAACCTCTCCACAATGGCCAAGACCAGAGAGCTGTGTAAGGACATCAGGGATAAAATTGTAGACCTGCACAAGGCTGGGATGGGCTACAGGACAATAGGCAAGCAGCTTGGTGAGAAGGCAACAACTGTTGGCGCAATTATTAGAAAATGGAAGAAGTTCAAGATGACGGTCAATCACCCTCGGTCTGGGGCTCCATGCAAGATCTCACCTCGTGTGTCATCAATGATCATGAGGAAGGTGAGGGATCAGCCCAGAACTACACGGCAGGACCTGGTCAATGACCTGAAGAGAGCTGGGACCACAGTCTCAAAGAAAACCATTAGTAACACACTACGCCGTCATGGATTAAAATCCTGCAGCGCACGCAAGGTCCCCCTGCTCAAGCCAGCACATGTCCAGGCCCGTCTAAAGTTTGCCAATGACCATCTGGATGATCCAGAGGAGGAATGGGAGAAGGTCATGTGGTCTGATGAGACAAAAATAGAGCTTTTGGTCTAAACTCCATTCGCCGTGTTTGGAGGAAGAAGAAGGATGAGTACAACCCCCAAGAACACCATCCCAACCGTGAAGCATGGAGGTGGAAACATCATTCTTTGGGGATGCTTTTCTGCAAAGGGGACAGGACGACTGCACCGTATTGAGGGGAGGATGGATGGGGCCATGTATCGCGAGATCTTGGCCAACAACCTCCTTCCCTCAGTAAGAGCATTGAAGATGGGTCGTGGCTGGGTCTTCCAGCATGACAACGACCCAAAACACACAGCCAGGGCAACTAAGGAGTGGCTCCGTAAGAAGCATCTCAAGGTCCTGGAGTGGCCTAGCCAGTCTCCAGACCTGAACCCAATAGAAAATCTTTGGAGGGGAGCTGAAAGTCCGTATTGCCCAGCGACAGCCCCGAAACCTGAAGGATCTGGAGAAGGTCTGTATGGAGGAGTGGGCCAAAATCCCTGCTGCAGTGTGTGCAAACCTGGTCAAGACCTACAGGAAACATATGATCTCTGTAATTGCAAACAAAGGTTTCTGTACCAAATATTAAGTTCTGCTTTTCTGATGTATCAAATACTTATGTCATGCAATAAAATGCTAATTAATTACTTTAAAATCATACAATGTGATTTTCTGGATTTTTGTTTTAGATTCCGTCTCTCACAGTTGAAGTGTACTTATGATAAAAATTACAGACCTCTACATGCTTTGTAAGTAGGAAAACCTGCAAAATCGGCAGTGTATCAAATACTTGTTCTCCCCACTGTAGGTACCAAAGAAAGTGTTAAACAAATGAAAATATATTTTAATTACAGGGAAAGGGAGAAATGTATCAGTCCTCGGACCAAGGGGGGCTAACCCGGCTGGCCCTGCACTGAGCCAAGAGCAAGCTAGGTACAGGCTCATTATACTCAATAATTAGATTCTTCAAAGTAGTCACCCTTTGCGTTGATGACAGCTTTGCACACTCTTGGCATTCTCTCAACCAGCTTCATGAGGTAGTCACCTGGAATGCATTTAAATTAACAGGTGTGCTTTGTTAAAAGTTAATTTGTGGAATTTATTTCCTTCTTAATGTGTTTGAGCCAATCAGTTGTGTTGTGACAGGGGGTGGGGGGTATACAGAAGATAGCCCTATTTGGTAAAAGGCCAAGTCCATATTATGACAAGAACAGCTCAAATAAGTAAAGAGAAACGACAGTCCATCATTACTTTAAGACATGCGGAACATTTCAAGAACTTTTAAAATGTCTTCAAGTGCAGTCGCAAAAACCATCAAGCGCTATGATAACTGGCTTTAATGAGGACCGCCACAGGAAAGGAAGACCCAGAGTTACCTCTGCTGCAGCAGATAAGTTCATTAGAGTTAACTGCACCTCAGATTGTAGCCCAAATAAATGCTTCACAGAGTTCAAGTAACAGACCCGTCTCAACATCAACTGTTCAGAGGAGACTGCGTGAATCAGGCCTTCATGGTCGAATTGCTGCAAAGAAACCACTACTAAAGGACACCAATAAGAAGAAGAGACTTGCTTGGGCCAAGAAACACGAGCAATGGACATTAGACCGGTGGAAATCTGTCCTTGGTCTGGAGTCCAAATTGGAGATTTTTGGTTCCAACCGCTGTGTCTTTGTGAGATGCAGAGTAGGTGAACGGATGATCTCCTTGCTTTGGATAAAAGCGTCTGCTAAATGGCATATTATTATTATTAAGGACTATTCGACCAAGGAGAGTGATGGAGTGCTGTATCAGATGACCTGGCCTCCACAATCACCCGACCTCAATCCAATTGAAATAGTTTGTGATGAATTGGACCGCAGAGTGAAGGAAAAGCAGCCTACAAGTGCTCAGAATATGTGGGAACTGCTTCAAGACTGTTGGAAAAGCATTCCTCATGAAGCTGGTTGGGAGAATGCCAAGTCTGCAAAGCTGTCATCAAGGCAAAGGGTGGCTACTTTGAGAATATAAAATATATTTTGATTTGTTTAACACTTTTTTGGTTACTACATGATTCCATATGTGCTATTTCATAGTTTTGATGTCTTCGCTATTATTCTACAATGTAGAAAATAGTTTAAAAAATAAAGAAAAACCCTTGAATGAGTAGGTGTGTCCAAACTTTTGACTGGTCCTGTATGCAGGCTTTTTCAGGTACTAATATGCTAGCCTCTTTCTGACATGCAACCTCCTTTTGTATTTCATCCTCTGTAAAAGTGCATCATGCTAAACTCAGTGTGTTGTAGCTTTTTTAGCAAGCTATCCTGTTTTTATTTTTTGTTTAATTTCTGTTAAGGCTCTCAAAGGCTGTTTCCCAGACACAAATTAAGATTCTCCATTGAGCATGATTTTTAGTCCAGTATTAGACTTAATCTGTGTCTGGTAAACCGGCCCTTAGTCTTTCTGTTTCGGTTTCAGCTCTCTAAAGGCTCTTGTTCTCGCTTGTTCCATCACCTCTGTGCCTCTGTGTCAGTTCTGTACAGGTGCGCTGAAGCACAGCTCATCGGAGGTGAGAGAGATGGCCGTGCGCATCGTCCTGGCCATTTACCGCCTGCACAAGAAAGCCGTCTTCAACTACCTCCCGGCCAACGACACACGCAAGAACATCCTCTACAAGAACATCTTTGACTGCTTCGCCAGGATCGACAGGTGGCCGGTAGAATCCCAGGCAAGGCTCGGCCCGTCTGTGTGTTTGAATGAGTCATGACGTAATGTTGGACACGCTGCAATTCTGAACACGTTCTCACAGTTGTTAAGGGATGGGTGACAAGCTGCTTCTTTTCTGTCGCTTGTGTTCTCTCACCTCATTAGAGAGGAGGGTATCCCAGTCCCATTGTGTGTAACGAACGTGCTGCTATTAAGTAATGTTCCACTGCGTAACGTCTGGCCTGTCTCACTGGGTGAGTTAAGGACACATCGTCATCATTGCAGTGGAGTCTGTCTGCAAGGCTCCCAGACATGACTGGGCTGTTAGAGAAGCATGGGCAAACACACACACACACACACACACACACACACACACACACACACACACACACACACACACACACACACACAGACAGACAGAGAGAGAGAGAGAGAGAGAGGGAGAGAGGGAGAGAGGGAGAGACTTATACCATGGCATTAAGTGTGTCACTATGCTTCTTTCATTTTGTTTCAGAAGTCAAAGAAGGGAGGCGCACAGCAGGAGAGGGAGAAGGAAGAGATCCTCAGTCTTCATGAGCAGCTGGCTGCCTTGAAGGAGATCAGTGTAGGTGAAGTTGTCATCATTGCACCTATTACCTCATTTCCTTCAACAGGCCAGCGTGTCTGTGTCACTCCTCCTTGTGCCCTCATTCCACTCCCCTTATTCCACTGTACTGTATTTCCATTGTATAGACAACTGAATTAAATAGAATACACACGTAATAGTCTCTATGGTATTGATTTGAATATTTCCAAAATACAATTAATCATATGTACCATTGCTTGGTAAAATGTATTGGGATAGAAACACAGTTATATGGTGTTACTAAACTTTTTAGACCGTATTTATGCAAGAAATTGAATTTACATTTTTGGGGGGATAAAGGAGAAGGGCAATTCCAAAGCAGAAAAGGAGAAAGAGGCTGTAAAAGCTATAAAACCAGGTCTGTATGAAGGTTGAAAGAACCCTATCCTCAACCACTGTTCACACGTACACTAACTTTGATAAACCCACCTCAATGCCAAAAAAGGTTTCATTTTGGCCAAAACCCATTGTGGATCACGTTCCTTGTTCTTACGGTAGAATGCTGTTTGCACCACTTTGAGGCACTCTTTTAGGGACTACAGTACACCGTCCCTTTAATTTGTAGTGACAGGTGAGAAATGTGTGCCTGTTGCTTTGCAGGTGTCAAAAAGGCACCCCAAAACAACCCGTCAGATGCAGGAGATGACCAGTCTTCATTTGTCAACGACTTAGACAAGTGAGTGTTCATGCACAGCAACTTCCGAAAGCTTTCAAGCTATGAAGCTGACTGAAATTCTGTTAAAATAGCCTAATACATAAAATAATGCAAAACACCTAATGGGGAACATAGAATGCCTTTGAATTTAATGCTTCAGCCTGAGTATATTCTGAATGTTTCAGCCTGTAACATTCATAATGTGTTTCAGCCTGTGTATATTCTGAATTGGTTTCAACCTGTATATATAATTGTTTCAGCATGTGTGTATATTCTCATTGTGTTTCAGTTAGTGTGTATGTTTACAATGTGTTTCAGCCTCTGTATATTCTGCGGTGATAAGGATGAGTCCTTTACTGAGGATGGACTGGACCTGCAGTATTGGAAGCATTGTCCTATGCTGCGCCGCTGTGACCAATGTAGACAGGTACGCAAAGGCCAGCATGGCTCCAAACTGGGTTTAAATGGGTAACTTCCAAGGCCACTTGCAAGTAAATTCTATCTATGAAATGACAAAATGACCCATGATTGATTAAGGGCCATGAGGATGGTAGGGAACCAGGAGGAGCTTTGGGTGTAGTGAGGATATGACAGTGCAGTGTGTTGAAACATTGAAGTGTGGTTTTGTGTGTCCTTGTGTTGGAGGCTGAAGTTTCTAAAACAATACTATGGCAGTGTTATTATAAAGAGAATAAACAAAATCAGCCAGGAAATCAACTCTGAACATGCTTGTTTTGGCAGGCCAACTACAGAGACATTCAACGTACACTACATTACCAAAAGTATGTGGACACCTGCTCGTCGAACATCTCATTCCAAAATTATGGGCATTAATATGGAGTTGGTCCCCCCTTTGCTGCTATAACAGCCTCCATTCTTCTGGGAAGGCTTTCGACTAGATGTTGGAACATTGCTGCGGGGACTTGCTTCCATTCAGCCACAAGAGCATTAGTGAGGTCGTGCACTGATGTTGGGCGATTAGGCCTGGCTCGCAGTCAGCGTTCCAATTCATCCCAAAGGTGTTCGATGGGGTTGAGGTCAGGGCTGTGTGCAGGCCAGTCAAGTTCTTCCACACCGATCTCGACAAACCATTTTTGTATGGACCTCGATTTGTGCACGGGGGCAATGCCATGCTGAAACAGGAAAGGGCCTTTCCCAAACTGTTGCCACAAAGTTGGAAGCACAGAATCGTATAGAATGTAATTGTATGCTGTAGCGTTAAGATTTCCCTTCACTGGAACTAAGGGGCCTAGACCGAACCATGAAAAACAGCCCCAGACCATTATTCCTCCTCCACCAAACTTTACAGTTGGCAGTATGCATTGGGGCAGGTAGCGTTCTCCTGGCATCCACCAAACCCAGATTCGTCCGTCGGACTGCCAGATGTTGAAGCGTGATTAATCACTCCAGAGAATGTGTTTCCACTGCTCCAGAGTCCAATAGCGGCGAGCTTTACACCACTCCAGCCGACGCTTGGCATTGCGCATGATGATCTTAGGCCTCTGTGCGGCTGCTTGGCCATGGAAACCCATTTCATGAAGCTCCCGACGAACAGTTATTGTGTTGACATTGCTTTCAGAGGCAGTTTGGAGTGTTGTAACCGAGGACAGACGATTTTTACACGCTACGCACTTCAGCACTCGGCGGTACCGTTCTGTTAGCTTGTTGGGCCTACCACTTCGCAGCTGAGTCGTTGTTGCTCCTAGATGTTTCCACTTCACAAAAACAGCACTTACAGTTGACAGAGGCAGCTCTAGCAGGGCAGAAATTTGACGAACTGACTGGTTGGAAAGGTGGCATCCTATGACGGTGCCACGTTGAAGGTCACTGAGCTCTTCAGTAAGGCCATTCTACTGCCAATGTTTGTCTATGGAGATTGCATGGCTGCGTGCTCGATTTTATACACTTGTCAGCAATGGGTGTGGCTGAATGAGCTGAATGCACACATTTTAAGGGGTACAGTCATGGTCAAAAGTTTTGAGAATGACACAAATATTCATTTTCACAAAGTCTGCTGCCTAAGTTTTGATGATGGCAATTTGCAGAATGTCATGAAGAGTGATCAGATGAATTGCAATTAATTGTAAAGTCCCTCTTTGCCATGAAATTGAACTTAATCCCCAAAAAACATTTCCACTGCATTTCAGCCCTGCCATAAAAGGACCAGCTGCCATCATGTCAGTGATTCTCTCGTTCACACAGGTGAGAGTGTTGACGAGGACAAGGCTGGAGATCACTCTGTCATGCTGATTGAGTTAGAATAACAGACTGGAAGCTTTAAAAGGAGGGTGGTGCTTGAAATCATTGTTCTTCCTCTGTTAACCATGGTTACCTGCAAGGAAACACGTGCCGTCATCATTGCTTTGCACAAAAAGGGCTTCACAGGCAAGGATATTGCTGCTAGTAAGATTGCACCTAAATCAACCATTAATCGGATCATCAAGAACTTCAAGAAGAGAGGTTCAATTGTTGTGAAGAAGGCGTCAGGGCGCCCAAGAAAGTCCAGCAAGCGCCGGGACCGTCTCCTAAAGTTGATTCAGCTGCGGGATCGGGGCACCACCAGTGCAGAGCTTGCTCAGGAATGGCAGCAGGCAGGTGCGAGTGCATCTGCACGCACAGTGAGGCGAAGACTTTTGGAGGATGGCCTGGTGTCAAGAAGGGCAGCAAAGAAGCCACTTCTCTCCAGGAAAACATCAGGGACAGACTGATATTCTGCAAAAGGTACAGGGATTGGACTGCTGAGGACTGGGGTAAAGTCATTTTCTCTGATGAATACCCTTTCCAATTGTTTGGGGCATCCGGAAAACACCTTGTCCGGAGAAGACAAGGTGAGCGCTACCATCAGTCCTGTGCCATGCCAACAGTAAAGCATCCTGAGACCATTCATGTGTGGGGTTGCTTCTCAGCCAAGGGAGTGGACTCACTCACAATTTTGCTTAAGAACCCTCCATGAATAAAGAATGGTACCAACACATCCTCCGAGAGCAACTTCTCCCAACCATCCAAGAACAGTTTGGTGACTAACAATGCCTTTTCCAGCATGATGGAGCACCTTGCCATAAGGCAAAAGTGATAACTAAGTGGCTCGGGGAACAAAACATCGAACTTTGGGTCCATGGCCAGGAAACTCCCCAGACCTTAATCCCATTGAGAACTTGTGGTCGATCCTCAAGAGGCGGGTGGACAAACAAAAACCCACAAATTCTGACAAACTCCAAGCATTGATTATGCAAGAATGGGCTGCCATCAGTCAGGATGTGGCCCAGAAGTTAATTGACAGCATGCCAGGGCGGATTGCAGAGGTCTTGAAAAAGAAGGGTCAACACTGCAAATATTGACTCTTTGCATAAACGTAATGTAATTGTCAGTAAAAGCCATTGACACTTATGGAATGCTTGTAATTTTACCTCAGTATACCATAGTAACATCTGACAAAAATATCTCATAACACTGAAGCAGCGAACTTTGTGAAGACCAATACTTGTTTCATTCTCAAAACTTTTGACCACGACTGTACACATACTTTTGTATGTATAGTGTATATCCTTACTTCTCCAGTGTACACCATGCCACGATGCCATGTTTCAGATTAAGCTCTCATAGGGATTTCATCTGTCATTTTCTGTGGGCATTTTGTGGTTGTGTGCTGGGCAACTCATGTTTCTCTTTTCTTTCAGCCCCTGTCTCGGGCAAAGGCTTCAACCACTGTCCTTTGTGTCACAACAACTTCATGCCCAGACAGGTGGTGAGATAGTGTTGCACTCCCACAGATTATATAATAAAGGACCACCGATACTGGCCTTGGTCCTTTTCACTGGAGCCAATCACTGTTATACTAACTGCAAGTAAGATATTAAATGACTTACAGTACTTCTCGTCGAATCAAGAAATATGCCAGCATTACATTCAATTTTATTGTATTAAAATTATCAGTTGGGATGAGTTTTCATAATATTTAGCAATTTCCACTAAGGCAGGTAGATGTTGTTTTAGGCCGGGATTCAATCCAATCGTGCTTTGTTGTCTATGCACCTTTCTAAAGGCATTCGTGGAGACCACATTCACAATAAACACTGCATGTGGCCTTAGTTTTACCTGTGTCACCTTTTGAGATGAGGGAAAAAAAGTGGCACAGGCCTAAGGTGAATGAGACAGTAGGCTAAAAGGCAAAGTATGTAGATAGATAGACATAAAGGTGGTTTAGGAAATGTAAGGACATTCACAACCACTGGCACAAACCTAGTTCCTCTCTCTTTTCCTACCTCTGTTATTGGGCTGCCTGTCAATCTCCCACCACTCTGAGTGCTGCCAATGTTAGGCTTGAGGACCAAACAGCTGTGTGGAAACCATTATTGTCTGTCACGCCGGACTCCAAAGCCCTCACTTCAAAAGAGCAATTTTATTAATCCAAAGCAAAAGAAAATGTGACAACTCTTTTGCATTATGATTTATTATGGAGGGATACAAAATAAAGTATTAAAGAGATGGCCATTTGACATAGAGATGTGAATTCAAAATGTAATATGTACTTATAATGGCCTATGTATTCAATGTCTTAAATGTGACAACCTCCACAACACTATCCATTTTCCAAATTCTCCTACATGGTAAAGTGAACGTGAGAGTATTAAATATCAATAACAGCATTTAGAAAATATGGCCCTGGAGTCCCCTTACAGAAAAACCACATGAATTTCACGTGATCACGTGTGAAGTGTTCCAAAAACACGTTTTCATGTGATCACATGTTATCTTATGTGAAGTTAATGTGATAACATGTGACATGTAAAGCAACATGAAACTACAATTCTAAAAATGTGATCACTGTGAAGGGTTCCAAAAACATGTTTTCACATGATTTCACGTGAAATTTTACGTGGAATCATGTGATTTAATACACATGTGAAATCATTTGTTGTTTCTGTAAGGGTCGTACAGTCAGAACTAATCCATCCAACCCATTCACTTCCCTGTGGTTGGAAATTTGGATGCACATGACTGTCATCCCGTAAAACGGTGAAAGACGTAATCGCGGTGTCGCCTTTCGGTTGTCTTCTCTGCTGTTTTTTCCCCTTTGTTTTCCCTTTTCAATCATGCAGTTTGGTGTTACGGCCAAGTGTCTCCTTCCGTACTCAATCCCTCCATCTGATACTGTGTCGTGGAAATTCTAATCAATAATGAGGAGAGATAAGGTCGACCACCAATTAAGATATATTTCTTTATTCAAAACGTATTAATAAGGGAGCAGGTCACACCACACACACACACAAGTGAATAGAGTGAGTGCTCTGCAATAGTGAAGCTGGCCGAGAGCTCCGAAATACAGAGAATACAAATATATTTTATAGCAAAGATACACCCTCTTAGTCTACATGACAAACAGCAGATGTGTGGAATGGGTCAAAAGGTGAGGCTTGGTATATGAGGAAAAGAGTATCCCCCAGCCAGATAGCATTTGCTGTGACGACTGTTCTTATTGTATAGAAAACAGAGTTTGGCCCCTAGACAAGGTTCCTCTCATCATTATCCATACCTGAGCCATCTCCTCTCTGGTACCTCCCGTACACAAACACCAACTCATTCTATGGAATGCAGGCTCAGTCAGACCGGAGAGCTCATTCACATGCACTACTAATCATAGAATGGAATGTGGTTGTTGGTTTTATCACCTTTATCACCAAGCCGTCATAAAT
This sequence comes from Coregonus clupeaformis, assembly GCF_020615455.1. NCBI lineage: Eukaryota > Metazoa > Chordata > Actinopteri > Salmoniformes > Salmonidae > Coregonus > Coregonus clupeaformis. The sequence goes on along the minus strand of NC_059221.1, from coordinate 28,915,902 downwards.
CAATTGCCAGCCCAAGGTCAACTGAGTTCACACAGACACAGATGAGAGTTATTTTCAGATTGAAGTATTCATGGGTCCTTGCTGTAGTAGAAAGACCTATTAAAACAGCAACTTTAAAATAGTAGATACATCATTCATTTTAGAGGGTAGCATTTCCCATGTTCGATATGGTTTGGCAATGAATGACCATATCAGCTACAGGTGCGTGGTTTTCAAATAGGTAGACTGTGGATTGTCAAGTGCTTATGGACATATAACAAAAGAAGCTTAAATAGTAAGAAAGATGCTCTTTATTGAAGGATATTTGAATAGAACATTTGAGCTGCATGCTCAAATGCATGTTCTACACTAAGCCTCCTTTTTGGGGCAATTTGACAGTGAGCGACTCTTCTCTATGTGACATTTGGAACCTGTTTGGTGACATCCATCTACTATTGTCATGTCATGTGTATCAGACAATCAAGCAAAGATTGAAACTGTCTTTCAACAACGATGGCTCTCTTTAAACACGGACAGTGTCCTCCTCACACACGGACAGTGTCCTCCTCACACACGGACAGTGTCCTCCTCACACACGGACAGTGTCCTCCTCACACACGGACAGTGTCCTCCTCACACACGGACAGTGTCCTCCTCACACACGGACAGTGTCCTCCTCACACACGGACAGTGTCCTCAGATTTTTAAAGAAGCACTGAGGCACATTTTCAGGAAGCACTCAAGCAGCGCTGCCCCATTCATTCTCCCTCACCTCTCACACACTACATCGTACGTTCGGCAAGGAAAACTCTGTAGCAGTTGAACGTCTGCAGCCGAGGCCCTCGCCTGGTGTGCCAGATGAAAAGCCCCAGTGTTGAAGCCAAGTCGGCCATTAGGGGTCTGACACCGGCCCACAGTGCTGCTGCACAGGGGCTGGATAGAGGGAGAGAGTCAGGGGACTCGCAGGGCAGCAGCAGACTGACTTGCTCTTTGTCCTCCAGGCCTGGAAGGCTCACCTCATGGGCCGAGAGGGCTGTAAACAGAACTCACGGAGGACTGCGGTATCGCAGAGAGCCCAGCAGGCACAAGGTAAGCCATTCATACACCCACTTACCCCCCTGCTCTTCCACCCAAAAGCCTGGGCTAGTGTTAGACCCATGGAATGGGCCCATGCTACCTGTTGGTCAAATATATAGCGGTGTTCCTGTCTCATACCAAGAGTTGCATTGAAATGGTGACTTATATCAATAGTGAGTATAGTAAATAATGTGTGTTTGCATTTTTGTGAGTTCATAAAAACTGGAAAGGCCAGTAATACTTTCAAAATGCAAAACCAATGAGTGCATGTGAATGATCAGTATGTGCTCAAGTAACATGCATACATTTACATTTCTGCATGTAATCTGTTTACACTCTTTCACTAAACGTTTCTGTTGTTTTGAATGATTGTCCTTTCCCTTCCTCCTAACCTCTGCCAGCACAGGAACCTTCATGTTCTTTCAGATGTCCTTCGTGTCCCATATACTAGTGTGTCCAATTAAAAACGCATATTTTGACCAATGGGTAGAATTGTGTAGATAATCCTCTAAAGAAAACAATGGTCAAACCCTCATGTCTCTATAATAATCAGTTCAAAAGTTATTTAAGTTTTTACCCTTGTAGGATGGCAAAAATTAGGGTGACTAAATCAATGGAGGCCAGAGTTAAAAAGTGGTAGAAAATAAGGGCTTCAGCTCAGCTGGATAAAGGCTTCAGCTCAGCTGGATGCTGTGTGAGAATTAACTACCTGACAGGCTCACTTTCCCGTTGAACTCATCATCTTTCTTCTCGAACCCGCAAGACATATAAAAATATGAAGGTAAGATGGATATAGATTTTTAGACATTACATAGTATTTTCATATTTTAGTAAACACTTTTCATATGTAAAATTCCTGTTCTTTTTCGAAATGTTCTCACAAAAACAAGTATCTCTGAAATGTAAACGGAGCACTCAGCGTACCGCAACCTTTTTCTTTTCAAAGCCTTTTACATTTAATTCAGATAGTAATGCTAACTTTGCGACCTGCGGAAACAACTTTGAAGACGACCAACACAACATGTCAAATCCTCAAAGTTCCTGAGAGAAAGCTGCACCACTCTGTCAACTGAGCTCTGTGCTTATTATCGGATGTATTAGATTACGAAATCTGACTTTTTATAACATAAGGAAGTGAAATGTCATCAGCAAAGCACATTGTCACCCACTCTGGGCAGAATGGGTGAACATCCTACATATACAGTGGGGGAAAAAATTATTTAGTCAGCCACTAATTGTGCAAGTTCTCCCACTTAAAAAGATGAGAGAGGCCTGTAATTTTCATCATAGGTACACGTCAACTATGACAGACAAATTGAGAAAAAAAATCCAGAAAATCACATTGTAGGATTTTTTTTAAATTTATTTGCAAATTATGGTGGAAAATAAGTATTTGGTCAATAACAAACAAGCAAGATTTCTGGCTCTCACAGACCTGTAACTTCTTCTTTAAGAGGCTCCTCTGTCCTCCACTCGTTACCTGTATTAATGGCACCTGTTTGAACTTGTTATCAGTATAAAAGACACCTGTCCACAACCTCAAACAGTCACACTCCAAACTCCACTATTGCCAAGACCAAAGAGCTGTCAAAGGACACCAGAAACAAAATTGTAGACCTGCACCAGGCTGGGAAGACTGAATCTGCAATAGGTAAGCAGCTTGGTTTGAAGAAATCAACTGTGGGAGCAATTATTAGGAAATGGAAGACATACAAGACCACTGATAATCTCCCTCGATCTGGGGCTCCACGCAAGATCTCACCCTGTGGGGTCAAAATGATCAAAAGAACGGTGAGCAAAAATCCCAGAACCACACGGGGGGACCTAGTGAATGACCAGCAGAGAGCTGGGACCAAAGTAACAAAGCCTACCATCAGTAACACACTACGCCGCTAGGGACTCAAATCCAGCAGTGCCAGATGTGTCCCCCTGCTTAAGCCAGTACATGTCCAGGCCCGTCTGAAGTTTGCTAGAGTGCATTTGGATGATCCAGAAGAGGATTGGGAGAATGTCATATGGTCAGATGAAACCAAAATAGAACTTTTTGGTAAAAACTCAACTCGTCGTGTTTGGAGGACAAAGAATGCTGAGTTGCATCCAAAGAACACCATACCTACTGTGAAGCATGGGGGTGGAAACATCATGCTTTGGGGCTGTTTTTCTGCAAAGGGACCAGGACGACTGATCCGTGTAAAGGAAAGAATGAATGGGGCCATGTATCGTGAGATTTTGAGTGAAAACCTCCTTCCATCAGCAAGGGCATTGAAGATGAAACGTGGCTGGGTCTTTCAGCATGACAATGATCCCAAACACACCGCCCGGGCAACGAAGGAGTGGCTTCGTAAGAAGCATTTCAAGGTCCTGGAGTGGCCTAGCCAGTCTCCAGATCTCAACCCCATAGAAAATCTTTGGAGGGAGTTGAAAGTCCGTGTTGCCCAGCGACAGCCCCAAAACATCACTGCTCTAGAGGAGATCTGCATGGAGGAATGGGCCAAAATACCAGCAACAGTGTGTGAAAACCTTGTGAAGACTTACAGAAAACGTTTGACCTGTGTCATTGCCAACAAAAGGTATATAACAAAGTATTGAGAAACTTTTGTTATTGACCAAATACTTATTTTCCACCATAATTTGCAAATAAATTCATTAAAAATCCTACAATGTGATTTTCTGGAGAAAAAAAATCTCATTTTGTCTGTCATAGTTGACGTGTACCTATGATTAAAATTACAGGCCTCTCTCATCTTTTTAAGTGGGAGAACTTGCACAATTGGTGGCTGACTAAATACTTTTTTCCACCACTGTAGATGCATGCCCATACTCCAAACGTGCACACACACAGCCAGCATTCAAACACTGTACAACCTGCTTGCCTTGCAGTTAACCTGTTTACAGCATACATAGCAACTGTATAGCCTGTGAACACACTCAGTACTTCCTCATGGTGGTGGAAGGTCATTCTCTTCTCTTTCTCCTGTGCACAGGGAAGCCTGACAGTGTGGCTGAGCTGAAGCGCGTGGTCGGTGGGGGGTAGGGGCAGGGCCATGGGCAAAGGGAGCAGGATTCCCGCCTTGGCACCCAGAGCTGGCCGAACCCACACCAGCCGCCTCACCCCAGCGAAATTGTGAACCCACACCCAATTGTCCCTGCCCCAGTCTTCTCACACAAGGGCCAGCACAATGGGATCCTAGATTGTCCAGGAGCCAGGAATGAAGATGGACCAGGGTACCATCCCAACAGTATGAAATACCTTCTTCCTCTGTCTCCTTTCCTTTACAATCACTGATCTGAAATGACATGATAGGTTTCAATCGAATGGCTTTAACCCAAACTATGTAGTCACCCTACACCAGTGGGAGTGGGAGAGGAAATGAGGGAAGGATATGTGTCAGAGTTTTGGGGCCACAGCTCTATGTTGACACCCTGACTAGGGAGGGATGGATTCACTTCCCTTCCCTATGGGTCCCTCAGAACAGGGACCAATATCTGGCTTAAATCAAAACGGAGGGACACTGAATATTATTACAATATATTACTACATTATTATACTCAAACATATATGAGTATACTGTATACTACATTTATAATATTGTACGAATTATAATGTATTTATTTATTACTTCAAAGTCAATGACAGGCTGAGTGTAGCATTACATTACAACAAGCTCTATGCATGGTATCTGTTTACATTTAACTTTACATGTCTCTCTATGTGGCTTGTAATGTAATCGAATCCATTTTTTTTACTTTGATAGTAGATTTGTCTTTTTTGTTTCATACTACTTTTCACATTGATTGTCAAACTATTTATAGTCTCAAAATAGGTGTTTATTTTATAGTTGTCTAGAGACAATCAACACACATCACAGATACAGTTCATTTGGAAAGTATTCAGACCCCTTCACTTTTTCCACATTTTGTTACCTTACAGCCTTATTCTAAAATGGATTAAATAAAACAATGTCCTCATCAATCTACACACAATACCCCATAATGGCAAAGCGAAAACAGGTTTTTAGAAATGTTTCCAAATGTAAAACAGTACCCTTCAAAAGTTTGGACACACCTACTCATTCAAGGATTTTTCTTTATTTTTACTATTTTCTACATTGTAGAATAATAGTGAAGACATCAAAACTATGCATTGACACATGGAATCATGTAGTAACCAAAAAAGTGTTAAACAAATCAAATAGCCACCCTTTGCCTTGATGACAGCTTTGCACACTCTTGGCATTCTCTCCACCAGCTTCACCTAGAATGCTTTTCCAACAATCTTGAAGGAGTTCCCACATATGCTGAGCACTTGTGGAGGCCAGGTCATCTGATGCAGCACTCCATCACTCTCCTTCTTGGTAAAATAGCCCTTACACAGCCTGGAGGTGTGTTGGGTCATTGTCCTGTTGAAAAACAAATGACAGTCCCACTAAGCCCAAACCAGATGGGATGGCATATCGCTGCAGAATGCTGTGGTAGCCATGCTGGTAAAGTGTGCCTTGAACTCTAAATAAATCACAGACAGTATCACCAGCAAAGCACCCCCACACCATAACACCTCCTCCTCCATGCTTTACAGTGGGAACTACACATGCAGAGATCATCCGTTCACCCACACCACGTCTCACAAAGACATGGCGGTTGCAACCAAAAATCTCAAATTTGGACTCCAGACCAAAGCACACATTTACGCCGGTCTAATGACCATTGCTCGTGTTTCTTGGCCCAAGCAGGTCTCTTCTTCTTATTGGTGTCCTTTAGTAGTGGTTACTACATGATTCCATATGTGTTATTTCATAGTTTTGATGTCTTCACTATTATTGTACAATGTAGAAAATAGTACAAATAAAGAAAAACCCTTGAATGAGTAGCCGTGTCCAAACTTTTGACTGGTGCTGTAAGTATTCAGACCCTTTGCTTTGAGACTCGAAATTGAGCTCAGGTGCATCCTGTTTCCATTGATCATCCTTGAGATGTTTCTACAACTTGATTGGAGTCCACCGGTGGTAAATTCAATTGATTGGACATGATGGAAAGGCACAAATCTGTCTATTTAAGGTCCCACAGTTAACAATGCATGTCAGAGCAAAAACCAAGCCATGAGGTCGAAGGAAGTGTCCGTAGAGCTCCGAGACAGGATTGTGTCGGGGCACAGATCCGGGGAAGGGTACCAAAACAGTTCTGCAGCATTGAAGGTCCCAAAGAACACAGTGGCCTCCATCATTCTTAAATGGAAGAAGTTTGGAACCACCAAGACTCTTCCTAGAGCTGGCCGCCCGGCGAACATGAGCAATCGTGGGGAGAAGGGCCTTGGTCAGGGAGGTGACCAAGAACCCGATGGTCACTCTTACAGAGCTCTAGAGTTCCTCTGTGGAGATGGGAGAACCTTCCAGAAGGACAACCATCTCTGTAGCACTCTACCAAATCAGGCCTTTATGGTAGTGGCCATACGAAAGCCACTCCTCAATAAAAGCCATTTATTTAGCTTTATAGTTTATTCGCCTAAGCATGACCTTCATCCACATACCCATTCTTTTCCAAACATTGCTTTTTTTGTCAGCAATTAGACATTGTTCTTAGGGAGGGGGAAGGGGGGGGCTAGTTACCCCCTAGTACCCTACTTGTTGTGGATAAAGATCTGTGTGTGATGAGGTTAGTGCACATAAAAATACTTTTTGCGGTCAAATTCCCATGTACCGGATAAAATAAAATAAAGTTAAATGGGGTTCCATTGCATTTTCAATTCTACTGCTGGTTTTGTCATACAAAAAAATTTCATTATAGCGAATATGCCCACTCTGGTCTTGGCACTGCGCTTTATCCAACAGCTCGCAGATAGTGTGTAGGCATGATGACATTATGGACACATTTTTTGTTTGTCAAATGGCAGCCAAGCATCGATCATCATGTCACCAGAATAAGACACTTGGAAAGGAGCATCAAGCTCCTTTCACTTTCACCACCTGGTGAAGTTCATCACTTATTTTATCTGTAGCCTAATCAACTACATGCTTTCCTGAGTCGTGGGAGGACCACACACCATATCATCACGTGACTCCAAGTTTACTTCGATATGATGGTTATTATATCAGTATTTTCGCATAAAGGCGTTTCCACAGCCAATTTACGCATACCTAATTTTACCGACACAAATTGTCTGTGGGCATTTAGGCAGTGGTGGAAAAAGTACCCAATTGTGATACTTGAGTAAAAGTATAGATACCTTAATAGAAAGTTACTCAAGTAAAAGTTAGTCAGCCAGTAAAATACTACTTGAGTAAAAGTCAAAGTATTTGGTTCTAAATATACTTAAGTATCAAAAGTAAAAGTATAAATCATTTCAAATTCCTTATATTAAGCAAAGTAGACGGCACCATTTTGTTGTTTTAAACATTTACAGATATCCAGGAGTACACTCCAACACTCAGACATCATTTACAAATTATGCATTTGTGTTTTGTGAGTCCGCCAGATCAGAGGCAGTAGGGATTCTCTTGAACGTGTTGTGCGTGAATTTGACCATTTTTCTGTCCTGCTAAGCATTCAAAATGTAACGAGTACTTTTGGGTGTCAGGGAAAATGTATGGAGTAAAAAGTACATTATTTTCTTTAGGAATGTAGTAAAGTAAAAGTTGTCAAAAAAATAAATAGTAAAGTACAGATACCCCAAAAAACTACTTAAGTAGTACTTTTAAGTATTTTTACTTAAGTACTGTACACCACTGCATTTAGGGTATAAAATTGTACCGGCATTTCATGTTACCATCGACCCGGTTGTGATTTATTTAATGCGTCAGGTATTTCATCTGCATGAAATGGTTGTTCATGTCTTATGATTCACTTGGGCAATATGAATGCATTTTCTAGTAAGTTCAATAGATTTGGTTGATTTTCTACTAAATTCAATACATAGGCTATGTGAATATTGTTGAATTCCGTTGTAATGTCTGGTTTACGTGATTCCATCCGTTCTCCACAACGCGAATTTTATAGAGCCCTAAACCTTTATAATGTTGCATTTATTTTCTTATGTTACTTAATATGCCATTGAATTTTGTATAGGTAGCTAAGTCAGAAAGTGACTTAACTTTGTCTCATATTTATTAAATTACGTAGGTGTATATATTGTCCTTGTGTATTTTGAGTACATATCCATCCATATTGACTGCAGATTTTTAACCATTTTGTGCATCCATGTTTGATTAAATAAAGCTAAATGAAGCTGGACAGTGCTAATGTTGCTCTTTTTCTGGTTTGTTTGAGATGCCAAAGATGTATTTCAGAGGCACCTGTTGCAATCTTCTACACCAACAATTACAGTGTCTGATATCCACCCAGCAGCCCTCAACTCTTACCCAGCACTCAGCTACAGTAAAACACTGATATAACAAATACATATTTATTGAATCTGTTACAATCTGTTATAATTCAATATTTGTTATAGAATTTGTTCTTTCCCTAATTATATTTTAATGTTATCACCACCTTTTTAGTCTTACTAACACATCCATAATCTCAAAACTCAAAGGCACTAATAAAACTGTAGCATTAAAAAGGCTTTTCAGTGTCAAATGCTGCAATTTATTTGCAGATTTGGCTGAAAAAGTGGTTCATTTTGTATAGACCTAAGGCATGTGCATTTACTTATTTGGTTTTCCTGTTGGGATTTGGGTCTACCTATTTACATTAGAAAAACAATAACAAACAGGTCAGTGAAAATGAAAAAATGTAATTCATTTAAAATGTGTATAAAAAAATCACCCCATGATTGTTTTCACATTGTTTCTTAGTTGGATATTTTTAGTGACAGTAGTGTGCCCTACTAGGCCTACATACAAATATTACAATTAAATTGTACAATTGTACAATGTTTTTTGCATAACCTTTGAGTCCCATTGAGCTGTAGGTTTACACTCATGGTGCAGTCCTTTTGGCGCAAACCAGCTCCTTATTTTCCACTACGCTCCACATCATGAGTAGCTCCTGAGGGCTCAGTTTATGGACTACGATTAGGTTTTTGAAAAAGCACGGTTCGCTGTTCATTGGGCTCACTCTGCGTTTCATGATGCCAAAGGTCCTGAATCCTGGGTGCATCTCAGGTACCAAGTGTAGTTTCTGTAGGCACATTCCCAAAAATACATCATCAATGGGATAGAGCTCCAAGTCCTCTGAAACCACGAACAGTCTGCGAGCTAATTGTGAGGACATTAAAAACCCACCACCACCAACATAAGGTGGGTACGGTCTGTCAAACAGCTCTTTGGGGATGTAGTATTTACTCTGGCGGTTTCTGATGGGGATGGCTTTGGAAATGGTGTCCCCAACAAATAAATTTAGATCTTTGCGGTCCACAGTCTTGAAACCAATAAATTCCAGCAAGTTATTTGTATTCACGAAAACGTCGTCATCCCCTTTGAATATAAACTTGGCACTGCAGCAGTGAATATCAAACCATTTAAGAAAATTAACCTCTTTCAAGGTGAGGTTGAAAAATGTGTCCATAAAATCCCATTGGAGAATGTCTCCATATATCTTGTCCTCATACTCAATCAACTTTTGAAGGTTTTTCGTGTCTTTGCCATTTGTAGGGCTTCCTAGAAGAAACAGTGTTTTTATTATCTTACCATCAATTGTCTGTTCCCTACCCCAGGTATTACGCACGGCCTCTCGCCTATCATGCTGTTCTATAATGGATTTCACCACCATGAGCAAGTGCACGTCTCCATTCCTGCACTTATCCGGATGGTTTATCAACATTGGGAAATATCGACAATGTCTGTGCAACACAAACTGGTGGAACCTCGTATCCAAACGTCGAAACCAATCATTTTTCCTTACGGCTGAATCTTCACTGCAGTTCATAACGTGTACATCCCAAGTAGACGCAGTAGCGTTGGAGACGGTCACCCGCGGCGCATCCAAATCATCACCAATAACTGGCGGCGAGTAGTTTCCCAAACTGCTTTTCAATATGCGTTTTCCTTTGTATAAATCACACTCAGGTACACACCAACCGGTGTCTCCCATGCTTTTAACCTCCATATCGTCCTTGATGCTGTTATCCACAAGCTTGAACTTTTGGATCATCATGAAAGACGCAAAAACTAGAGACAAGCTCAGGAGAGTTTTCAATATCCTCTTTCTCCTGAAAAAATTATCCATAGCTATAGCGCAAAACGTGTATGAATGAATGAGAAATCCTTCAATTGAATAGGCACCCCTAATTTCATAGCATTTAATTACTCAGTGTCCATTTGAAGTCCATCACTGTCCTTTGAAAAATGGAGAGCTACGCGTAAATTACAGGCTGGCTAAATCTTAGTGAGTCAACAGACCAACTATCCCGTGTCCAGCTACATTGAAAGTAGACTGGATACGACACCGTGCTATTCCCCTACAATTACTTTATTTTCTTGGAGAAAACATTATTTGTTACATCATGCAAAAAAAAAAAAAAAAATCGATGAGAGAGTCTACCACCTGCAGACTGGTCTTGAAAAGTGACTGTCGCCTACGAGCTTCTCCCCTTACTCACTTTTGATTCTCCCCTCCCCACTACACCTTTCTGTGACCAAATGCAGGTTTCTTATTTCACATCACAGGTGGCTCACTAGACTGCGCGTCCTGTTTGTTCACTAGACTTTAAACATCGACAAGTCTAGATATCTAATGGCATAGGATACTTGAAAAAACGAAGTCTAAGGCTGAGGCTATATTGTCCATTTGATTGCACCTATGCTAGCACCTATGCTATTTATTTATCAAGCATTGTAATGTATTGTCATATTATAATGATTATAACGTTATACTGTATTATATAATATTGTGTATGATACAATTGCCCATCAAAGTAGCTTCAGAAACTTGATTAGAATCTACTATGGAAATGTTTTTTGCGACAGTCACCATTAACACAACAATATATATGAGTGAGTTTATCCCCAGGGGCCAAAACAGTGTAACTCCAGGGGAGGTGTGAGGCAAATCAAGCTTTTAGCACCCCTGTGTGTCGGTTTTGGGGAACTGTCAAACTTGTTGAGAGGTGCGTGCATTGCGCACATTGGGTCAAACTTGTCGTTTTTTTCCAATCATAAACTACCGCACTGTTTTGCCATACATGTAGGCCTATAAAGTGCATTCAAAGTAAGACATGACACTCAAATTTAAGCCGAAAACAGACAAATAGTTACTGGGGGAGAGGACTCTGTCTGCTGCTCCCGCGAGCTCCGCAGTGTGTTAGCTAGCTTGCTATTTAGGGACACCGTGTGTTATCTAGCATTCTAGTTAGCTAGCACACGGTGTCGCTAACGCCTGCTGTGTACCAGATTAGCTGGCTAAACTAGTGAGTGTCCTTCGCTCTCGCCTGCCGAGAACCTGTCCTCGCCGTCGTTAACAGAACTGCGGGAAAACGGTGCCCGACAGGCGGGGACGAAGGACACTGTCTACCGGTGTACGGTTAGCTACCGTTGTCACCCCCACTAGTGATGGGTCATGCGCACAAGCATCGGCTCTGAGAGCCGGCTCTTTGTAGTGAATCAGAAGAGCCGGCTCGCATCGAGTGAGAGCCGGCTCCCAGTTTTTTGCCCATTCGCTGCTTAGGTTTCACTTTCACAGAGGTCTGTTATGATTGGCCAGCATGGCGACCAGCATGCGGCATTCACGTGAGAATTAAGGATGTGTAAACAGAGAGGGGGCGGGGCAGACACACCACTTGACTCCACTGCAAGTGAAGAGAGAGACAGAGCGGACTGAGGAGCGTGTGTGCGTCTTGCATTGTCGTGTCGTTTAACTATGAGTGACACTAGAAAGCGAAGCAGCATCTGGCTGCAGTTTAAAGATATTGGGAACAAGAAAGCAGAGTGCCTTCACTGCAAAACGAAGGTCACTATAAGAGCAGGTTCCACCACAAACCTGCATAGACATACAAGAACTGTCCATCCTACAGTGCAGTTAGAGGAGAGAGGGCAAGCCAGCTCACCATCTACTGATCCTGGTGTGTCTCATACCAGAACAACAGCTGCTGTAACGTCTACTGCCATCCCCATGCGTGCAAGTATAACCTCTCCTACTGCAACTCAAAGCAAAATAAGTCAGTTTTTACCTAAACTGATGACCCCAGCCAAACAGCACAGTATTGATGATGAGTTGGCTAAAATGGTAGCTTCTGATTTTCAACCCTTTTCCATTGTGGAGGACAAAGGAATTAAAAACTTTGTCAAAGCCCTAAATCCCACATACACTCTACCCAGTAGAAAAACACTTTCCCAAACAATGATCCCAAAACTATATGACACAGAACGTGCATTATGGCAAGAAAGGGTGACAAAAGCTCCATCAGTTTGCCTGACAACTGACTGCTGGACCTCCAGAACAACCTGCTCTTTCATGTCTGTCACTTGCCACTTTATTGAAGATTACAAGATGACATCTTGCCTTCTGGACTGCTTCGAGTTCACCGACAGACACACTGCAGAAAACTTGGCAGTGGAGCTACTAAGAGTGGCAAAAGAGTGGCAAGTAGAGGACAAAGTGGTGTGCTGTGTGAGTGATAATGCTGCAAACATCACCAAAGCCATAAAAGTTTTGAAGTGGACCCATCACCCATGTCTGGCGCATACACTAAACCTGGTGGTTAGAGATGCTCTGAAGGTGATCAAAACAACCGTGGATAAGGTGAAGGCTGTTGTGGAGTTTTTCCACAAAAGCACAGTAGCAGCACAGAAGCTAAAGTCCACACAGCGCCAAATGGGGATTCCTGAACTGAGGCCCAAACAAGAGTGTGCCACCAGGTGGAACTCAACATTTGATATGTTGAAACGAATGCTTGAAATAAAAGATGCCATCATCTCCACCCTGGCCCTCATCAACGCATCTATTGAGCCATTAAGCCAAGAGGAATGGGAGCTGGTGAAAGAGGTCTGCGCCGTCCTGCAACCATTCCAGGAGGTGACTGTGGAGATAAGTGCAGACAGGTACCTAGAACCATTGAAGCATTGTTTTCTCTACTACTATTCAGTCACTATTATACATTGCAAACACAACACATACAGTATAATGCATCACGTATAATATGCCACATACTTTTAAAAAACTAAATTCTAAAAGTTGCTGTTTTCTCTCCTTCAGCTATGTCACAGCCTCGAAAATGCTCCTGCTTTGCAAAGGTCTGCAGCTGGTGACAGCCGAGAACCAATGGACAGTAACTGTGCAGAAAGTGAAGGAATTAGTTGCAGCTCTTTGTTCAGCCATGGACCGCAAATTTCTGCGGATGGAGTACAACACTGTCCTTTCAGAAACTACCTTATTGGATCCAAGGTTTAAAAACTTGCCTTCAGTGATCGTAGAGCTGTTGATGAAGCTCTTCAGAGGATTAGTGCAGCAGCAGCAGCAAAATGCACCCCCCAGCAGCCAGCCAGCTCCACCATTACAGGGCCAAGTGGAGGAGGAGCAGCAAACCTCTGCTGTTTGGAGGCTTTTTGATGACAGAGCTACAGGAGATGCTTCAAGGAGAAATCCGACAGCTGATGCTATAATGGAGGTGAGGAGCTACCTTGAGGAGCCCCTCATCCAGAGAGCAGAAGACCCACTGAGCTGGTGGCAGGCCAAGGCCTCAGTCTTTCCACTCCTGGTGAAGGTGATGGAGGGGAGACTATGTATTGTTGCCACATCAGTTCCTTCTGAGAGAATCTTCTCCAAAACAGGGCAGATACTCACGGAGAGGCGAAATCGTATCAGGCCTATCAGCCCATCCAAGCTGAGGCATCTGATCTTCCTGAATGCCAACCTGCCCTGAGGACTAATGCTGTTTGCTGGAGTTTGGTTCTGGTTTTGATTCTGTTCTGTGGATTTGTTTGAAGTTTATTGTTAATTTGTGCAATAAAAAAGTTTAATTGAAATAAACAAATGTAAGAGTGGTTTTGTCACAGAATAAATGCACAGAATTAGGCATTATAAGGTCTCTCATAAAAACACTGAAAGCAAAAGGGTTTTCAACACATAAACCATGATTTTTTTTCAAAGTTAAGGTAAAATATAGGCTACAAAAGATCCTAAATAAAGAGCCGTTCGGGAGTCGAAAGAGCCGGCTCTTCTTTGGGAGCCGAGTCAAAAGAGCCGGCTCTCAGAAAAGAGCCGAACTTCCCATCATTAACCCCCACCCCGCCCCTTCTTCTGTGGGGTTTATCGGCGGCTGGAATCCAACGCTTTAACGCCACCTACTGTACTGGAGCGCCCCTGCCTCCCGCCTGTCCTGCCTTCTTCTTCTTCGATGAGGTCTAAGGGCGGTTGGCATCCAATAAATGTTGCATTACCGCCACCTACTAGGCTGGAGTATAACTCCCTTACACTTTGCCTGAAAAAAATAAAATAAACAAATACCCTACCATCTAACACTACACTCACCCTACTCCACTATTTTAATGTAGTCCTACTTCAGGCCAACAGCCTGAAAGGATGGGGCACCACCACTTAACACACCCTCTAACTCTTCTGATGTCAAGTCTCGCACACCCAAATACCTCTCTGCAGCTGCCACCACAACCTCAACTTTCTGTGACTTACGTTCCCTGAAGTACAGTTGATAACCATTGGTATAAATGCTAAAAATCCAATCTTATTGAAACATATGTCACTTGTTGGCCTATCCCTCTGTACTGGTACAGATCTACTACTCACACCACTTCTCTCAGGATCCCTCCCCCTTGACCCATCTTCCCCTACTTTATTCACTGCCTCAGCATATGACAACTTCTGCACTACTCTAACCCTGGAAACCTTTCTTCTTCTTCTGTGTTGGCAACCAACTTTAGTTTCAAGTTAATGCCACATGCACAAGTACAGTGTAATGCCTTTCTTGCAAACTCAAAACCCAACAATGCAATAATCAATAACAATGTATTACTAGAAAAAAACATGAGAAATAAGAATAGGAAATTCAATACCATATTTACATGTGCAGGGATACTGGATTGATGGAGGTATATACACTGCTCAAAAAAATAAAGGGAACACTTAAACAACACAATGTAACTCCAAGTCAATCACACTTCTGTGAAATCAAACTGTCCACTTAGGAAGCAACACTGATTGACAATAAATTTCACATGCTGTTGTGCAAGTGGAATAGACAACAGGTGGAAATTATAGGCAATTAGCAAGACACCCCCAATAAAGAAGTGGTTCTGCAGGTGGTGACCACAGACCACTTCTCAGTTCCTATGCTTCCTGGCTGATATTTTGGTCACTTTTGAATGCTGGCGGTGCTTTCACTCTAGTGGTAGCATGAGACGGAGTCTACAACCCACACAAGTGGCTCAGGTAGTGCAGCTCATCCAGGATGGCACATCAATGCGAGCTGTGGCAAGAAGGTTGGCTGTGTCTGTCAGCGTAGTGTCCAGAGCATGGAGGCGCTACCAGGAGACAGGCCAGTACATCAGGAGACGTGGAGGAGGCCATAGGAGGGCAACAACCCAGCAGCAGGACTGCTATCTCCGCCTTTGTGCAAGGAGGAGCAGGAGGAGCACTGCCAGAGCCCTGCAAAATGACCTCCAGCAGGCCACAAATGTGCATGTGTCTGCTCAAACGGTCAGAAACAGACTCCATGAGGGTGGTATGAGGGCCCGACGTCCACAGGTGGGGGTTGTGCTTACAGCCCAACACTGTGCAGGACGTTTGGCATTTGCCAGAGAACACCAAGATTGGCAAATTCGCCACTGGCGCCCTGTGCTCTTCACAGATGAAAGCTGGTTCACACTGAGCACATGTGACAGACGTGACAGAGTCTGGAGACGCCGTGGAGAATGTTCTGCTGCCTGCAACATCCTCCAGCATGACCGGTTTGGCGGTGGGTCAGTCATGGTGTGGGGTGGCATTTCTTTGGGGGCCGCACAGCCCTCCATGTGCTCGCCAGAGGTAGCCTGACTGCCATTAGGTACCGAGATGAGATCCTCAGACCCCTTGTGAGACCATATGCTGGTGTGGTTGGCCCTGGGTTCCTCCTAATGCAAGACAATGCTAGACCTCATGTGGCTGGAGTGTGTCAGCAGTTCCTGCAAGAGGAAGGCATTGATGCTATGGACTGGCCCGCCCGTTCCCCAGACCTGAATCCAATTGAGCACATCTGGGACATCATGTCTCGCTCCATCCACCAACGCCACGTTGCACCACAGACTGTCCAGGAGTTGGCGGATGCTTATGTCCAGGTCTGGGAGGAGATCCCTCAGGAGACCATCCGCTACCTCATCAGGAGCATGCCCAGGCGTTGTGAGCCTCATTTTGACTTGTTTTAAGGACATTACATCAAAGTTGGATCAGCCTGTAGTGTGGTTTTCCACTTTAATTTTGAGGGTGACTCCAAATCCAGACCTCCATGGGTTGATACATTTGATTTCCATTGATAATTTTTGTGTGATTTTGTTGTCAGCACATTCAACTATGTAAAGAAAAAAGTATTTAATAAGATTATTTCATTCATTCAGATCTAGGATGTGATGTTTAAGTGTTCCCTTTATTTTTTTTAGCAGTGTATGTATAGGGGTAAGGGTACTAGGCAACAGGATATAAGATAAACAGAGTAGCAGCAGCTTGTATGTGAGTGGGTGTGCGGGTGTTTAGAGTCAGTACAAATATATGTGCATATTATGAGGAAATGATGGAGTGTGTGTGTGTGTGTGTGTGTGTATGTGTGTTGGAGTGACAGTGTGTGTGTGCATAGAGACAGTGCAAAGATTGAAATAAAAGGTAAATAAAGATAAAATAAACTCAGTCCATGTAGCTATTTTGTTAGCTATTTATCAGTCGTATTGCTTGGGGATAGAAGCTGTTCAAGAGCATGTTGGTGTCAGACTTGATGCACCGGTACCTCTTGCCGTGCGGCAGCAGACAAAATAGTCTATGGCTTGGGTGGTTGGAGTCTTTGACGATTATCCGGGCCTTCTTTTCACATAGCCTGATATAGATGTCCTGGATGGCAGGGAGCTCGGCCCAAGTGATGTACTACGCTGTCAGCACAACCCTATGTAGCACCATGCGATCAAGTGCGGTGCTATTGCCATACCAGTGTGGACCAGAGACAGTGAAGGTCTAAATCCTACCCAATATTATTTTCTCTCTAAGGAAACTGTGACGTCACGAGAGGCTACACAGCTTTCAGCGGGATTGCTCAAGTAGTGCAAGGAGACAAGGTTCAAACAAAACAAGGATTTTATTATAGGTCTTGGGAAATTAACGAAAATATAACAAAATTCTGTTCTCTTGTGGCTCTTTAAGGGTTAACAGTTCAGGGATGTCTCTTCCACATCCAAAATCATAATTCTCACTCGCTCAGATAACTTTTCCCCAGCCTTACTGTAGTCCACGTTGCAGCTAGTGGCCAACCCAGCAAAAAGTCCTTCCAAATGTCTCTCACGTATTTCCACCGGTGCATATATCCAAAGGTGAGTATTTCCCAAAGGTAAGTATCTCCAAATCCTTATATTCCTCATGGAAGTGGACGTGCAGCACTCTTGTCCTCCAGAGAGCCCAGGTTGGAGACTGTGTCTCTTCACCCCCCACACACCCTCTCAGTGTGTCTCTTCCCTTCCCAAACCTTCAGCTCATCAGCTCCTCATTTGTTTCAGCTGCGTGGGAAGATTGGCCATAGAGGGGTGGAGTTCCCGACCATACCAGCAGATGGAGCCATAGCTGTCTGGGTTTGCAGCCACCTCAGGGGGATGTAACGTCCCTCCAGGACACAGCCTCTCGTGACATCACACATCCCCCTCCTCGGGACCGACGTCCCTCGTCGGGGTAAAGGCAGCGAAGAAGGCATCACGCCGGGAGAGGGCGTCCGCATTGCCGTGGTGCTTGCCAGACTGCTCTCTCTTCAACTCCTCCAACTCTAGGACCAGGGACTCAGCCTCCTGTTGTCTCTCCTTGAGTTTCTTACTGAAACGCATCAGCCTTGGTTTTAGCAGAGTTTAGCTTCTGTTGAGCAGCTTTCAGTTCCTTCTCTCTCTCTGCCTCCGCATTCTTCATCTTGTTCTCCAACACCTTGTACTTCTCCTCTGCCTTCTTCTGGACCTCCTTACTACTGCGCAGGGTCTCCTCACACTCCTCGATGGTCCTGCGCAGCATCTCCAGCTCCTCCTGTTGCTTATGGAAGGAGCTCTGTTGGAGTTTAGCCTGGAGGATATCTAACTCTTCTGTCTTCATGTCTAACTGTTGCTTTAACAAACGATACCTCTCAGCGGTCCCCTTCAGACCAGACAGTTCTTTGTCCAGATTCTGTAGCTCTGTCTCTGTGTCGGTCTGGGCACCTGCCATCCCTATCAGAGCCCGGGCGGGAGTGAGTAATTCGGAGGATTGCACCGAGCCTTCCCAGGATGAGTCTTGCCTCTCCGTTTCCGAGGTACTCGGGGTTATCCTCTCCTGAGACTCTCTCCAGAGTGGGTAAAAGGCTGGGCAGTCTCGTCCAATTAGGACAGGGACGGGGAGGGAATCAACCACCCCCCGCCGTCGTGTGTATGGTGCCCCGTGTGCTGGTCATTGTAAGTTCAGTAATGGGGTATTCTCTGGTGTCCCCATGGACACAGGAAACTGGGAGGACTTTCCCCGGGGTCAGACACGTTGGGCCCACCAAATCCTTACGCACCAGGGTGGCCCGGCTACCAGAATCCAGTAAGGCCTCCACATCATGGTGATTCACAGTTACCGGGCAGGTGGGGGGGTCGATCTGGGCCGCCATCTACGACTCCCAAGAGCGAGGCAAACGGTGTGTGGGTGCTGCGCTGGAGGACTCCGCAGTGGGCATAGGTTCATCGGCTGGTTTCCCACACTGCCAGGAGATATGTCCCATCTCCCCACACCGGTAACACTGTCGAGTTTCCCCCTCCTGGTGTACTCTTCTTGGACCCGCCTGGTTTCTGGCTCCCCCTGGAGCCGGGATGAGTCCTGACGTGGCTGGGTTCGAGACCTTGGGGTCCTTTGGACGGGTTCTTCCCATTTGTGGTGGGGCCGCACTCCTGGGGTCTTTCCGGGAAGCATTCAGCATCTCCGCTGTGGCCTGGTACTTTTCCACAGCTTCCACGGTCAGATCAGCCGTGGTCAAGGCCTGTTGACTGATGAACCGTTTTGCCTCATAAGGCAGGGCGCGTAGGTAACGATCCACCACAACGGCCTCCACCACCGCCGCTGCTGTATTCCTCTGCGGATCCAGCCATTTCCTTGCGATTCGGACAAGTTCATGCATCTGCGCCCGAGGAGGTTGGTCTGGTTGGAAGGTCCAGCTGTGAAAGCGCTGGGCCATACCAAACTTTGTGAGTCCATATCTGCTGAGGATCTCAGACTTCAGGGCATCATAGTCAGTAACCTGGTCAGGGCCCAGGTCCCGGACAGCATTCAGCGATTCCCCGGTTAGAAAGGGGGCTAACAGACCAACCCACTGTTGCTTGGGCCAGGCTTCCCTAGTGGCCGTGGCCTCAAATGCATGCAGGTATGCCTCAATGTCATCGGTAGCTCCCATCTTAGATATAAAGTCACTTGCCTTTATTGGGCGGGTATTTTGGACAACCCTCTGTCTCTGCAACTGCAATTCCTCTGCCTTCAGAAGGTTGGCTTTCTTTTGCTCCTCCAAGAGAGCCACGTTTGCTTGCATCTGGGCTTGCTGGCCAGCAGCAAGGGCTTTCAATATGTCCTCCATTTCAGTCGGCGGGGAGCCTACGGCCAACTTGGAAAACTGGGTGATCAAACCTTCGGTATCCTCCTCTGACATGCACTATTAACGCTTGAGCGTGCCCGTATTCTCCACCATCTGTGACGTCACGAGAGGCTACACAGCTTTCAGCGGGATTGCTCAAGTAGTGCAAGGAGACAAGGTTCAAACAAAACAAGGATTTTATTATAGGTCTTGGGAAATTAACGAAAATATAACAAAATTCTGTTCTCTTGTGGCTCTTTAAGGGTTAACAGTTCAGGGATGTCTCTTCCACATCCAAAATCATAATTCTCACTCGCTCAGATAACTTTTCCCCAGCCTTACTGTAGT
This sequence comes from Coregonus clupeaformis, assembly GCF_020615455.1. Lineage (NCBI taxonomy): Eukaryota > Metazoa > Chordata > Actinopteri > Salmoniformes > Salmonidae > Coregonus > Coregonus clupeaformis. Next base: position 28,895,828 of record NC_059221.1, on the reverse strand, counting down.
CCACGTTGCAGCTAGTGGCCAACCCAGCAAAAAGTCCTTCCAAATGTCTCTCACGTATTTCCACCGGTGCATATATCCAAAGGTGAGTATTTCCCAAAGGTAAGTATCTCCAAATCCTTATATTCCTCATGGAAGTGGACGTGCAGCACTCTTGTCCTCCAGAGAGCCCAGGTTGGAGACTGTGTCTCTTCACCCCCCACACACCCTCTCAGTGTGTCTCTTCCCTTCCCAAACCTTCAGCTCATCAGCTCCTCATTTGTTTCAGCTGCGTGGGAAGATTGGCCATAGAGGGGTGGAGTTCCCGACCATACCAGCAGATGGAGCCATAGCTGTCTGGGTTTGCAGCCACCTCAGGGGGATGTAACGTCCCTCCAGGACACAGCCTCTCGTGACATCACAAAACGAAATACATAATTCAATGCTACATCCCCTGAAGATTTCCCCAGCAGTTCACTTAATCCTGGCTCTTCAACCCCATTACTCCTCAAAACTAATAACAATCGTTCCCTTTCCCTCACATATTTCTGGAACTGAAATAGAACATGTTCCACTGTCTCCATCTCCCACTGACAATGATCACACCTCCCAGTCGGATGTTTCAACACCAATGTCAATGTACTATTGAGCCTTGTGTCTCCCAGTCTCAGCCTTGTGACTACACTTTCTTCCCTTCTCTCGGCCTGAGGACCTCCCTGCCCCCACCTTTTCCTGGATCTTATACAGGGGTCTTCCCTTTCTCTCCCTGTTCCACAACTCTTGCCATTTGTTTTTAACCACTGTTCTTATTAACCCCTTGGCTTCAGCTTTACTGATTGACAATTCCATCTCAACATTAGGATGTTTAAGAGCCTGCTTGGCGATAACACCCACCTCCTCATTCTCCTTTACTCCCACATGAGCTGGTACCCAGAGGAACATCACAAATACCCCCATCTGTTTCACCCTATACAAGCACTGCAAAACCTCATACAATACATCATGTCTGCTCTGAGACACCAATGAATTTAAGCTCATCAGTGCTGCACAGGAGTCAGAGCAGATGACTACCCTGTCTGGCCACACCTCCTCCACCCACTCTGCAGCCAATAATATGGCCATCAACTCCATTGTGTAAACAGATAAATGATCCATTGTTCTTTTTTTCACTGCCACTCAGGAACAGTAAAAGCTGCACCTGCCTCCCTGTTTTAGGGTCCTTAGATCCATCTGTGAATATGTTCAAGAAAGCGTAGTATTGTGTTCTTAAATGTTCACTAACAACTGAATCTAATCCTTCCTCAACATCTCTTACCCTCTCAAGCAACCGTAGATATATCACTGGCTGCCTTGCGGCCCCTACTATTGCTCCTCTTACTCCATCATTCACTGTTTCTATATCTGAATCGAGATCAACCTGAGACAGCTCCTGTTCACTCAACTCCTGAAACTGATCCCACTCCGCTTTCCCAAATATCAATCTCCTCAATCCATTTCCTATTGATTCTTCCACCCTCAATCCTACAGTACACATAATAGGATAGTGATCACTACCCCCTGTAGATTCCTCCCAAACCTCCCAACTACATCTGCCTGCCCTTGAACTTGAGATCAAAGTAAGATCCAGAGCAAGATTCATTTCCAGTTACTGGGTCAATCCTGGTTCCCTGGACGTCATTAAGACTCACAAGCCCTTTCTCATCCAGTAGTTCCTCCAACACTTGTCCATTTACATCAGTCCGTAACCCTCCCCAGAGCGTACTATGAGCATTAAAATCCCCACCACACATTACCCGTCTCCTATCTTGACCTTCTACATTCCCAAATGCCATCAACTCTAGTCTCTTTATACAGGTTGTAAAAGTTCACTATTACATATTCCCACCTCCCAACCACACCTCTACCACTACATACACCTGCTCTCTCTCCCACACACCTATATGGGATCCCCCGCTTTATAAAGGTGTTACACCCTCCTCCTCCCCCTGCCACCCTATCTCTACGGACTGCAACATAACCTTGTAATACAAAATCTAGAGTAGATTTAAGCCATGTCTCCTGGAGATATATCACATCAGGTTTGGCTGGTAACTCCTCAAGAAACTGTTTGAACTCTTGCCCATTAGCCATCAAACTTCTGGCATTCCATTGAAGGATTAACACCATTATGAAAATTAACCAATACATGACTCCTGGCTGGACTGATTCTCAATCTTATTGAGGTCATCCTGTACATTTTCCCATGTCAGTCCTGTGATCCCAAGATACTTCACTGCCTGCTCCACTATGATCTGTATCTTCTTAGTCTTCGATTGTACATTTTCTGTGCAATTGATTGCTCCTGTCACAAATGTAACAACCTTCCTCATGTCTCCTACCGTTCTTGTGTTCTCCCCCATTCTGCTCCCTCCGTCACGCCCAACCTGCATCCCGACCTGCCCTGGAATACCTGCTCTTCTAGGTGCCCCGATTTGTTTCTGCATGAATTACCTTCACTGCTTCTGCATACAAGATTTTTCGCTCACTCCTGACCTGTTGCACTTCCACCTGTCTTTTCATCACTGAACAACCCCCATACGCAACTATGTGCGCCCCCACAGTTACAGCACTTTAACTGGACACCGTCTCCACATTCCCGATATGCATGTTCTCCCCCACACTTCGCACATCTCCTTTTGCCTTTACACACTGCCACCACATGCTCAAACCTTTGACAGTTATAGCAATGCAATGGTTTCGGAACATATACTCGCACATAGTAACTCATATATCTAATCCTAACTTTTACTGGCAGTACCAGATCCTCAAAGTTTAGTAGCACTGACAAGCTATCCACCTTCTTCCTAGCTTGTGTCATCTGGAGGCGATTTGCCTCAATAAGAGAGCCTCCCTTCAAGTGGTCCTTTATTTATTTCATGTTAACAATTTATGGAACTCCTGTAATAACTCCCTTCACCCACTGCCGTCCAGTTCGATCAAGCATGCTACTATCAACCACACGTTTACATACCTGCTTGAGTTTGAGCGCCTTCTCATGCTGTTTAGCATTGAAACACACCACCACCAAACTTCCATCAAGAAGAACATTAGCAGACACAACCTCTCCTACTTTACTCTCCAAATCCCTAGTCAACGTGATCATACTCACCGACGTGACTCCACCTTGGTCCTTAAATTTCACCAACACCTTGAACTCCACTTCTCTCAGTACAACACTGCAAACCGAACCTCCCTCATCACTACTCTCTTCTGACAAGGCCTGCAAAGGCTCCTCAGGCTTCCTCTTCTTCTTAACTTTTACTCTTACTACTCTACCTCCACCTTTTTCCACTCCACCACTACACTCCATCCCGTCCTCCTCAACTCCTAACCCCCCTACCATCCATCTCTGCTCCAGTCACAGCCCAGTGTTGCTTAACCACCACCGGATTTCTTCACGTTTTGTCAATACAAAAACCAAACACCAACTCGAAATTATATCTTGATTGAAAAACTGAAACTTGACTAAGCTTGTGTCAGCTGTTCATAGCTACAAACACACACCTAACCAACCTCTTCTTCTTCTACTTTAACGTTTTATGGCAGACTACACCTATTGGTGTATTGCCGCCACCTAATGTACAGGGTATTGAAACAAAACAAAAATAATATATTCCATTGCGGGAAGGGGGGATCCGAGATGATGATGATGATGATGAGGATGATGAGGATGAGGATGAGGATGATGATAATACAAAAATAAATCAAAACAACCATCCTACTCCTTTAGTCACATTCAAATCACATCCCTACACAGGCTCAGGTGCCTGTGAGGATGGAGCATTGACAGGATTCCTTGTAATGCCTCTGCAGAAAAGTTCCTGAGTCACAGAAAACGCTCAGCAGCACTCATAATGATGTCTATTTTCTCAGATTTCCTCTGTTTGCCCTGTGCAGTTGATAACCAAGGTAATAAACGCTACAAAGTCCACCTTCTTAACATGCAACATGTCAGGATCCCTCTGTTGACAAGGAACATCATCTTGTCTCAACTCCTATTACTTCTTCAACTTCAAGCCTTTCTTCCACTCTTCTCAATGCCTCCGGATAGGAGACATTCTGGACAGCCCTTATTCTTGCCACCTCCATCTCCTTCACCCTAACAGGACACTTCAGAAATTCAGGTACATGTTCACCACCACAATTGCAGCATTTAGGCTCAACTGGCATACGATACCCCTCCCGTCTACATACACTTGACACATTACCAAATCATTTACATGTATCACACTACATGGGTTTGGGCACGAATGCTCTCACTGGGAATCTCATATAACCCAAATGCACGTGAGAAGGGAGAGACTCTTCATCACACAACAATAGAATGGATGGAGTGGGCTTCCGCACTCGATCTACCGTGCGGGTCAGTCATTGTGCACCAACCACTTTATCCAATTGTTGACGTATATCATTTGCCTTTACTTCTAGCGCCACCCCAGCGATAACGCCCTTGATAGGTGCCCTGCTTCGATGATCCACACACAACACATTCCAATCCGACATCTTCTTGAGGGCAAAGCACGCTCATTCTGTTCCATAGAACACAAAAAAAACTAAATAAGCCCATTTCTCGTTATTCTCATCGACGCCACCTCATCCACAATTGTAATAGAGACTTCAAACGGATCTCCCAGGTAACAACATCGATCCAAAACCCTTATTCCAACCAAAAAAGACTCAGAACTAGGTTTGGATTTACTAGTTTCCACTACCACTTTACTTCTCTTATTTCCTTGTGCATTCGCCACTGTAATACAATTATTCTCACTCTCATCTCCACTCGACACATCATCCGATTCAAACAGAACATCCACTTCCGCCATTTTCCCAGCAGCCTTGCCTGAGAAAAACATTCAACCTCTACTTCTTCCGCCAGTCTTAGCTTAAAAATTGACCAATATAAGTATAAGGAGGGGTTCCTGCAGATGCAGGAATGCCCACATGCATGAATGCCCGAATTGCAGGCCACAATTGCACCCTTCTCTACAAATATTTTTGAACGCTCATCCAACTCGGAATTTGAAGTCGGAAACCATCTTTCTAATGCCACGTTCACATGCTAGTCGGAACTAGGAAACTCAGAAATGTCCAACTTGCTGATTCGTTGAACGCGGCATGTGTATAACTACAACCAGTTAGCAAGTCGGGAATTTCCAAGTTTCCTAGTTCCGACAAGCATGTGAATGCGGCATTAAGCTCAGAATTTACGAACTGAAGATCACTGACGTCATGATTTGACCTAGTTCCCAGTTGTCTTGAAAGCACACCTGTGTAAAGCTAGCCACAATAAGGATTAGCCATAATAGTGGAATTTGCGGTTCACTTTCAAAATAAAAGTCCACCATTGAAACTGATCGAACTGATATAAATAGTGAAATAATGCCATATTTGGACTAGATAACGCTAAACACAGAATGTTGTTATATAACTTACAAACAAATACAATAATTAATTTAATTAATTAATTTGACACTGTTCAAATCCCACTGTGGATGTATCAGACTGCACAATTTCATTGGAGGCATACAGTGCATTCGGAAAGTATTCAGACCCCTTCACTTTTTCCACATTTTGTTACGTTACAGCCTTATTCTAAAATGGATTAAATAAAGAAACATCCTCATCAAGCTACACACAATACCCCAAAATGACAAAGCGAAAACAGGTTAATTTTTTTTTCTTCAAAATGTATAAAAAATAAACAACTGAAATACCATATTTACATACAGTACCAGTCAAAAGTTTGGACACACCTACTCATTCAAGGTTTTTTCTTTATTTTGATTATTTTCTACATTGTAGCATAATAGTGAAGACATAAACTATGAAATAACACATTTTTGCAAATTTATTACAAATAAAAAACAGAAATACCTTATTTACATAAGTAGTCAGACCCTTTGCTATAAGACTCAAAATTGAGCTCAGGTGCATCCTGTTTCCATTGATCATCCTTGTGATGTTTCTACAACTTTGATTGGAGTCCACCTGTGGTAAATTCAATTGATTGGACATGATTTGGAAAGGCACACACCTGTCTATATAAGGTCCCACAGTTGACAATGCATGTCAGAGTAAAAACAAAGCCATGAGATCAAAGGGATTGCCTGTAGAGCGCCGAGACAGGATTGTGTCGAGGCACAGATCCGGGGAAGGGTACCAAAAAAAGTCTGCAGCATTGAAGGTCCCCAAGAACACAGTGGCCTCCATCATTCTTAAATGGAAGAAGTTTGGAACCACCAACACTCTTCCTAGAGCTGGCCCCCTGACCAAAAACCCAATGGTCACTCTGACAGAGCTCCAGAGTTCCTCTGTGGGGATGGGAGAACCTTCCAGAAGGACAACCATCTCTGCAACACTCTACCAATCAGGCTTTTATGGTAGAGTGGCCATACGAAAGCAACTCCTCAGTAAAAGCCACATGAGAGCCCGTTTGGAGTTTGCCAAAACGCACCTAAAGGACTCTCAGACCATGAGAAACAAGATTCTCTGGTCTGATGAAACTAAGATTGAACTCTTTGGCCTGAATGCCAAGCGTCACGTCTGGAGGAAACCTGGCACCATCCCTACGGTGAAGCATGGTGGTGGCAGCATCATGCTGTGGGGATGGTTTTCAGCGGCAGGGACGGAGCAAAGTACAGAGAGATCCTTAATGAAAACCTGCGCCAGAGCGCTCAGGACCTCAGACTGGGGCGAAGGTTCACCTTCCAACAGGACAACGACCCTAAACAGCCAAGACAACGCAGCAGTGGCTTCAGGACAAGTCTCTGAATGTCCTTGAGGGGGGGGGGGGACAATTAATCAATTTTAGAATAAGGCTGTAACGTAACAAAGTGGAAAAAGTGAAGGGGTCTGAATACTGTCCGAAAGCATTGTACATACAGTGCCTTGCAAAAGTATTCAGAACCCTTGAATTTCTTAACATTTTATTATGTTACAAAGTGGGATTAAAATTGATATAATTGTCATTTTTGTCAAAAATCTATGCAAAAGTGGAAGAAAAATATATATTTTTTAAGATAAATAAAAAAGTCATAACTAAAATATAGGCCTAGTTGTTGCATATGTATTCAGCCCTTTCTTTAGTTCTGGAGTCAAATTTGGCTTAACAAATCCCGTAAATTACATGGACTCACTCTGTGTGAAATAATAGGGGTTGACATGATTTTTGAATGATTAACCCTTCCTCTGTCCCCCATACATATACAGTGAGGGAAAAAAGTATTTGATCCCCTGCTGATTTTGTACGTTTGCCCACTGACAAAGAAATGATCAGTCTATAATTTGAATGGTAGGTTTATTTGAACAGTGTGAGACAGAATAACAACAACAAAATCCAGAAAAACGCATGTTAAAAATGTTATAAATTGATTGGCATTTTAATGAGGGAAATAAGTATTTGACCCCCTCTCAATCAGAAAGGTTTCTGGCTCCCAGGTGTCTTTTATACAGGTAACGAGATGAGATTAGGAGCACACTCTTAAAGGGAGTGCTCCTAATCTCAGCTTGTTACCTGTATAAAAGACACCTGTCCACAGAAGCAATCAATCAATCAGATTCCAAACTCTCCACCATGGCCAAGACCAAAGAGCTCTCCAAGGATGTCAGGGACAAGATTGTAGACCTACACAAGGGTTGGAATGGGCTACAAGACCATCGGCAAGCAGTTTGGTGAGAAGGTGACAACAGTTTGGTGCGAATATTCGCAAATGGAAGAAACACAAAAGAACTGTCAATCTCCCTCGGCCTGGGGCTCCATGCAAGATCTCACCTCGTGGATTTGCAATGATCATGAGAATGGTGAGGAATCAGCCAAGAACTACACGGGTCACCAAGAAAACAATTGGTAACACACTACGCCGTGAAGGACTGAAATCCTGCAGCGCCCGCAAGGTCCCCCTGCTCAAGAAAGCACATATACAGGCCTGTCTGAAGTTCGCCAATGAACATCTGAATGATTCAGAGGAGAACTGGGTGAAAGTGTTGTGGTCAGATGAGACCAAAATCGAGCTCTTTGGCAGCAACTCAACTCGCCGTGTTTGGAGGAGGATTAATGCTGCCTATGACCCCAAGAACACCATCCCCACCGTCAAACATGGAGATGGAAACATTATGCTTTGCGGGTGTTTTTCTGCTAAGGGGACAGCACAACTTCACCGCATCAAAGTGACGATGGACGGGGCCATGTACCGTCAAATCTTGGGTGAGAACCTCCTTCCCTCAGCCAGGGCATTGAAAATGGGTCGTGGATGGGTATTCCAGCATGACAATGACCCAAAACACACGGCCAAGGCAACAAAGGAGTGGCTCAAGAAGTAGCACATTAAGGTCCTGGAGTGGCCTAGCCAGTCTCCAGACCTTAATCCCGTAGAAAATCTGCAGAGGGAGCTGAAGGTTCGAGTTTCAAAACGTCAGGCTCGAAACCTTAATGACTTGGAGAAGATCTGCAAAGAGGAGTGGGACAAAATCCCTCCTGAGATGTGTGCGATCCTGGTGGCCAACTACAAGAAACGTCTGACCTCTGTGATTGCCAAAAAGGGTTTTGCCACCAAGTACTAAGTCATGTTTTGCAGAGGGATCAAATACTTATTTCTCTCATTAAAATGCAAATCAATTTATGACATTTTTGACATGCGTTTTTCTGGATTTTTTTGTTGTTATTCTGTCTCTCACTGTTCAAATAAACCTACCATTAAAATTATAGACTGATCATGTCTTTGTCAGTGGGCAAACGTACAAAATCAGCAGGGGATCAAATACTTTTTTCCCTCACTGTAACATCTGTAAGGTCCCTAAGTCAAGTATTGAATTTCAAGCACAGATTCAACAGCAAAGACCAATGAGCTTTTTGAAAGCCTCATAAAGAAGGGCAGTGATTGGTAGATGGGTAACATTACATTTACATTTTAGTCATTTAGCAGACGCTTTTATCCAGAGCGACTTACAGTTAGTTCGTTTTTTGCAACAAGGCAAACCGTAGAGTAGCTCCCGCTCAGACCAAGAGACCAGAGGTGGCGGAATGGTGTCCTTGGGTTGGGATGTAGGGTTTGAGCATAGCCTGAAGGTAAGGAGGTGCAGTTCCGCTTGCTGCTCCATAGGCAAGCACCAGCGTCTTGAAGATGATACGAGCTTCGACTGGAAGCCAGTGGAGTGTGCGGAGGAGCGCAGTGACATGGGAGAACTTAGGAAGGTTGAACACCAGGCGGGCTGTGTCATTCTGGATAAGTTGCAGGGGTTTGATGGCACCAGCGGGGAGCCCAGCCAACAGAGAGTTGCAGTAGTCTAAACGGGAGATGACAATTGCCTGGATTAGGACCTGCGCTGCTTTCTGTGTGAAGAAAGGTCATACTCTACGGATGTTGTAGACCATGAACCTGCAGGAGTGAGTCACTGCTTTGATGTTTGCAGAGAAAGACAGGGTGTTGTCCAGGGTCACGCCAAGGTTGTCAACCGTGATGGAGAAGTCTGGAGCGGGCAGGCCTTTCCCAGGAGGAAAAGCAGCTCCATTTTGTCGAGGTTGAGCTTGAGGTGGTGGGCTGACATCCAAGCTGAGATGTTTGCCAGGCACGCAGAGATGCGTGTCGCCACCTGGGTGTCAGAAGGGGGGGAAGGATAAGAGTAGTTGACTGTCATCCACATAGCAATGATAGGAGAGACCATGTGAGGATATGACAGAGCCGAGTGACTTCGTGTAAAGAGAAAAGAGGAGAGCACCACAAGACCTGGAATCGCTTCCAGATGCGGAGGAAGAGCACCCTGAGGAAAGGAGAGAGATGGGAAAGGACACAGGCTGTAAGACAGGATGCTACTGAACCAAACATGATCTGGTCATTTTAGTTACCATTCTAATATCTATGCTGACACTGGTAGCCAATTTGAGGTTCATCAATGTTACATGAGAGGAGAACCATCCTTCCTGGGGGATAGTTGATTATGTTCCTTTTATGTCCTGTTGAAGTAGCAACCATTGTACTTGTCAGATTTCAGCTGCATCACTAAGCACTCTGCAGTCTTCTTGCATTCGTCCTTGAGTTTAGGCTTTTGGATGGTTTGAGCATAACTATGCACCTGTGAATAAGCTAATTAAAAGTCTGTCATGTGTATTCTTTCCCCTCAGAAAATAGAAGTGCAGATTACAATTTACCGTATGAAGTATGTTTGTTATGCTGATGTACAGCTTTTGAGGATCTGTGGGACACCAGTAGTGAGAGCACGTGGTGCAGACACAGATTCTATCCACACAACCTGGTAGGAGTAATCCAGGAGTGTGCAGAGCCTGAGACACCCAACCCTGAGAGGGTGGAGAGGAGGATCTGATGGTTCACGGTATATAACAACATTCCAACCTTGTTTAGCATTATATAGTCCAAATAAGGCATTATTCCACTATTTGTATCTGTTTGGATCCGTTTTTCATTTTGAAGGCAAACCGCAAATTCCACTATTGTCGTACATCCTTATTGTGGCTAGCTTCACACAGGTTGAAAGCGCCACAAGACAGGGGATCGTTTCCAGTTGTGGACCACAAGGGTCGTCCAGCACATCTGAGATTGTCAAGCCATAGAGATAGATAGCAGACTAAATAGCCTTGGTTTCTCAAATGACTGCCTCGCCTGGTTCACCAACTACTTCTCAGATAGAGTTCAATGTGTCAAATCGGAGGGCCTGTTGTCTGGACCTCTGGCAGTCTCTATGGGGGTGCCACAGGGTTCAATTCCTGGGCCGACTCTTTTCTCTGTGTATATCAATGATGTCGCTCTTGCTGCTGGTGACTCTCAGATCCACCTCTACGCAGACGACACCATTTTGTATACATCTGGCCCTTCATTGGACACTGTGTTAACAAACCTCCAAACGAGCTTCAATGCCATACAACACTCCTTCAGTAGCCTCCAACTGCTCTTAAACACTAGTAAAACTAACTGCATGCTCTTCAATCGAACGCTGCTGGCACCCGCCCACACGACTAGAATCACTACTCTCGACGGGTCTGACCTAGAGTATGTGGACAACTACAAATACCTAGGTGTCTGGTTAGACTGTAAACTCTCCTTCCAGAATTACATTAAGCATCTCCAATCCAAAGTTAAATCTAGAATCGGCTTCCTATTTCGCAACAAAGCCTCCTTCACTCATGCTGCCAAACATGCCCTCGTAAAACGGACTATCCTACCGATCCTTGACTTCGGCGATGTCATTTACAAAATAGCCTCCAACACTCTACTCAGCAAATTGGATGTAGTCTATCACAGTGCCATCCGTTTTGTCACCAAAGCCCCATATACTACCCACCACTGTGACCTGTACGCTCTTGTTGGCTGGTCCTCACTACATATTCGTCGCCAAACCCACTGGCTCCAGGCCATCTATAAATCACTGCTAGGCAAATCCCGCCTTATCTTAGCTCATTGGTCACCATAGCAACACCCACCCGTAGTATGCGCTCCAGCAGGTATATCTCACTGGTCATCCCCAAAGCCAACACCTCCTTTGGCCGCCATTCCTTCCAGTTCTCTGCTGCCAATGACTGGAACGAATTGCAAAAATCTCTTAAGCTGGAGACTCTTATGTCCCTCACTAACTTTAAGCATCAGTTGTCAGAGCACCTTACCGATCACTGCACCTGTACACAGCCCATCTGAAATTAGCCCACCCAACTACCTCATCCCCATATTGCTATTTATTTTGCTCATTTGCACCCCAGTATCTCTACTTGCACATCATCTCTTGCACATCTATCATTCCAGTGTTAATACTAATTGTAATTATTTTGCACTATGGCCTATTTATTGCCTTACCTCTTGCTACATAACTTGCTACATTTGCACACACTGTATATATATTTTCTGTTGTATTTTTGACTTTACGTTTTGTTTACCCCATATGTAACTCTGTAGTTGTTGTTTTTATCGCACTGCTTTGCTTTATCTTGGCCAGGTCTCAGTTGTAAATGAGAACTTGTTCTCAACTGGCTTACCTGGTTAAATAAAGGTGAAATAAAAAATATATAAAAATAAATAAATAAATAAATAAATAGAGGACTCATTTTTATATCTTTACCACTATAGCCTTTGTGACAGCATAGGCAGCGCCATTGAGGCTACAACCCATAGGAATCCCACCCAGTTTACTACTTTAAAATGGCGGAAGCATGGTGGAAGCCCTCAATAAATCCTGCCTATTTCTACAAATTATCTTAAAATGTGATTTTAAACCTAACCCTAACCTTAACCACACTGCTAAGCTTATGCCTAACCCTAACCTTAAATTAAGACCAAAAATCACAACGTTTTAGGATCTAGCCAATTTTGACCCCCAGTAGGGTCCAGCTGCGACGTCATCTCTCAGAGCAATCATCCCTCAGGGTCTCTATGCTGCCAACTACTGATGTGTCATTTCTCAGTGCAGTGCATCTCTCAGGAAAAGTGGGGGTTTCGAAAGGAACCAATAAGGAGAAGTGGGGGTTTTGAAAGGTGCCACTCAAGACGTCGTTTGGGTTATCGGACCTTAGTCATGGTCTGCAGAGGTGAAATTAAGGAATTTCAATTATGCAAAAAAAAAAAAATGTACTCAATCTGAGCTGTCTTTGAACATTACCTATGTATGTAACGTTACGTTTTTCGTAAATGTAAATGCTCGCTAACGTTGGCTACCTTAACTTATTTTAAAAAAATGCATTATCTTTACAATCTATTATTGAATATTTGAAATAATAATAATAATTGAAATATCAAGTCATGGCGGTTCTAGTAGTTATGGAATTCCAGCGCTTCTAGTGTTAAGACTCCCTTTCGAAATCCCAATTTCTCCTTATGTGGTTAATTTCGACCCCTACACTTATATGGTTCCTTTCGACACCCCCACTTTTCCTGAGAGACGCACTGCACGGAGCGATGACATATCAGTAGGTGGCAGCATAGAGACCCTGAGGGATGACTCCTCTGAGAGATAATGTCGCAACTGGACCCCTATCAATTTTGACTTTGTGGCTGTGCTAACTAGTGGAAACCAGCAGATCACCGCAAACAGCATTGAGCCCGGTGTAGAGGTCGAGAAAACCCTTGCTAACGCATACGCTGTTTTGTACGTCAAAACTGGAAACGGAAAAAATAAACTGCACGTGACTTCCAGACAGACACATTTTGTCGGGTTCGAACGCTGTTTCGATTCACCACGATTTTACCGTTTGCTGACGACCTGTATTTACAATCAAATTACTGGATTTTATTAGCAGATTAGCTAGCTACGTCCACTGATTTTGTGCAAAAGCGACTGTTTACAAGATTGCAAGCTAGCGACCGACATAGCTAGCCAGGTAAGCTTGTCAGAGTTAGTAAGCCAGGTAAGCTTGTCAGAGTTAGTAGCTGCAGTAACTAGCTAAATTAGCTCGTTAACCTCCCACAACAGTATTTATAATATTATTTTTAACACTATTCAGCTAGCTATCTATTACATTTTCCATTTTGTGGGGTAGTAGTTGGCTTGATCTCACAGTTGGTTAGCCAGCTAGCTAAATTAGTTAACGTTAGCTGGTTAGCCAGCTAGAAGTGTTAGCTAATGTCTAGTTGTCCAACTGTGTTGATTAACAAAATATGTGAACTCCTCATTTCAGATGCCGAGTCGAGTTAGCAACTTGAAGCGGCGAAAGGGGATGTGCACTGTTGCCTCAAGCGACTTCCATCTCGAGGAGAGCAGTTCAGATAAGGTCAGTGAATGTTGTTTTTAGTTCTTCTCAGTTGACATTTTACGTTATGGATTGCGCAGGGGTGTAAAGAACTTAATAAAACATACTTTAAAGTACTACTTAGGTAGTTTTGGGGGGCATCTGTACGTTACTATTTGTATTTTTGACAACTTTTACTTTACTAACGTTACATTCCTAAAGAAAATAATGTACTTTTTACTCCATATATTTTCCCTGACACCCAAAAGTACTCGTTCCATTTTGAATACTTAGCAGGACAGAAAAGGGTCCAATTTACACACTCATCAAGAGAACATCCCTGGTCATCCCTACTGCCAATGATCTGGCGGACTCACTAAACACAAATACTGTGTTTGTAAATTATGTCTGAGTGTTGGCATATGCCCCTGGCTATCCGTACATTTTAAAAAACAAGAAAATTGTGTCATCTGGTTTGTATAATATAAGGAATTAGAAATTATTATTACTTTTACTTGTACTTTTGATACTAAGCATATTTAAAACCAAATACTTTTAGACTTTTACTCAAGTAGTATTTTACTGGGTGACTAACTTTTACTTGAGTCATTTTCTGTTAAGGTATCTTTACTTTTACTTAAGTATGACAGTTGGGCCTTTTTCCACCACTGGGGTTGTCATTCATAGTGTTATGGAAGCCTGTTATTATTTTTAATAAGTTGTTGTTTTGACTTTATAGAGTTCAGGGAACAGGAGGGATGTTAAAAAAATGAAAATTGAAGACTCAAAAACAGAAATGCCCCAGAATGACTGGATGGTTGACGGTTGTAGGGAGTCAACAACCATTTCAGAGAGGCTCAGCTGTGATGGTTGCGAGAGGCCTGAAAATACAAGTTGTGGAGCACCACCAGACCTGGAGGAATTGTGGGAGGGTAAAGAGAACGGTGTGAGATTTGAGTTGAATTACTGCCGAACAAACGGGTTGCCAGAGAAGATGGAGGATGACGAAACAGAAGAGGGTGTTGTGATTGACAAGAGTGTCTTCCTTGATGATGACAGTAACCAGGTTCTTCCTGTGGAAAAGTTCTTCGGAAACATGGAAGTTGTGCAGGTGAGAAGAGATTTTTATAACAAGTGTTAGGTGTGATAGACGAGATCCTGGTCTGATTTTTAGAGCACAATGGCTGCGTTTAAACAGGCAGCCAAATTCTGATATTTCTTCCACAAATTGGTCTTTTGACCAATCAGATCAGCTCAGAAAAAGATCTGATGTGAAAAGACCAATTAGTGGGAAAAAGATCAGAATTGGATGCCTGTGTAAACGCAGCCAATAAAAAGGTTTCCATCCAACCATTTTATGAGAGTAATTATGCTTTCACGTGCTAGTCGGAACAAGAAAACGCAGACATTTCCAACATGCTATCTGGTTGAACGCGGCACGTGTATAACTACAACCTGTTAGCAAGTTGTACATTTCCGAGCTTCCTATTTCCGACTATGGTTATTGACATGCTCTGTTATTTCCATTTGCCTTGTAGGATTGTCCACAGAGATCTACTACGGCCAATTCGACTTTCAGCAGGAGGGAGCACAGGAGACGACAGTACTATGCCAAAGAGGACAGTGATGAAGAAGAGGGCTACACAGACATGCAGCAAGATCAAATAGTTGACACTTAGTTTACAGAAATAACCAATTCCTATCAATGGGATGGATTAAAACTTGGCCTTAAACGACCTTAACAAGCCTAATGTCACAGTTGAGCCTGGTAAAGTGGATTCGTTCAACAGAACCAGGGTATCAAGTTATTATTTTGCCAGCATGTACCCTAAAGTTATACATTTTGTATTGATATTTAAAAATATATTTGCACTAACAACTTAACGCTTTTCAATTATCAGGACCTATACTGTATATATTGTTTAAATGGTACAGGTTAAGTGCTCAGATTCTATTTTTTTAATTATCTTTTACTATATTATTACGGAATGCCTTATCAATATGTATGCATAATATTTGTAGTCAAAGTTGCACTGCCAATACAAGGAAACTTAATTTTGTAGTTTCAATTACCTGTGTCTGCATTGCGCTATTATTGAAACTAAGCATACATCTATCACATAATTAAGTAATTACACTTACAGGCCTTGGAGCTGTGATCAGATCGACTGTAATCATCAAATCTGCATGACTCCAAAACAACCTTTAATATTTCAAAACTTATTGGTTCCCCCATATACACACAATTATAATGCAAACAGTAATTTTATTAGAATACATATGATTTTATATATCCAAATATAATATGAGGGCCTCTCAAAAAATATATTTGAAAATGTCATAACAAATTGTTCCCTACACTTGTGATCAGAGGATTTGACAGGTGTAATCAATCTGGTAATAACTCCACCGAGCCCTCTGATAGGCTGGGTGGAAGTTTCACCATTTGCTTATACCAATCAAATCCTCTCAGATCACCAGGGGTGTGTTCAGTACGACAGAACAATGTTCATCATTTAATTTCAACGGAAGTGGTACTGTTCTGAGCGAATAGTTGAAGAACGGTGTCATTATGGTTGCCCAGAGAGCGATTGTATGGCGTGTGCGGCACACGTTTTGCAATTTCAAATGGTCACATCCATATTGATCAGGCCAAACGCACCTCAAAGGCTGTTGAAGACTAGTGCGCACCGTTTTGGGGAAACGCGTCGTTATTACAAACTGACACGCAAACGTTGAATCGAACTGAACCTACCCCTTTGCGTAGGGCTCGGGACTATTTGCGATTGGCCCATTGACTATTACCCAAACAATAGCTCATGATGGAGTGCTTTAATATCACTAGCACAAAATGATCAAGAAATCAGCTGTTCTGATAGCAGCAGAAAACAATGTTCCCTGCCCATAATTACATGTAGTTATATTTACCAGTAATCATGCGTCTTGCACTTCATCTGTTATTTGTGTGTGGTGGGGAAATCATAAAATTCAAGAATAACCAACAAACAGTAGAAAAACATCTACCCTGCGTCTTCACTTGAAAATCATTTTGATTTGCGTCGTTTGTACAATTTGCTTTCGTCACGGGCACCTTTCTTATGGCATACAATATGCACCAGCTTCAGATTCTCCCTAGTGAACAGCAGTTTGTAAAAATGGTCCAGGTCTATGTCGCGTCTCTTCGGTTTCTTCAGTGCGCCCACCAGGTCAGGAATGACCGTCCTCCTCTTCTCAATGCTGGGACAGAAAGAGATTTCAGTCAAGATTTGATCCACAACAGACAGGACACACATGTTGCAATTGATAATCAAGCAAGCTTTTTTGTTATACTGTTTACAAACACAATTGAGCCTAACATTCTGAATTATATTTATAATCTTTATTATTCACTAAACCCACATGTGGTCCAAGTTCCAGGTGCTAAAGATAATCCTGCTCTCTCTGTTTCCATAGGGGTTGATTGAGTGATGGAACTCGCATTTAACCTGGTCAAAAGCACCCTGAGGAAAGGAGAGGGATGGGAAAGGACACAGGCTGTAATACAGGATGCTACGGAGTCAAACATGATCTGGTCCTGTTAGTTACCATTATAATCTCTATGGTGACACTGTTAGCCAATTTCAGGTTCATCAATGTTACCTGACAGTTGAACCATCCCTCCTTGGTGCATAGTCGATTTTGTTCCTCTTCTGTCCTGTCGAAGTAGCAACCATTGAACTTGTCAGATTTCAGCTGCATCATTAAGTAGTCTGCAGTCTGCATGTATCTGTCCTTGAGTTTAGGCGTTTGGATGGTTTGAGCATAATTACGCACCTGTGAATAAGCGAATGAAAAGTCTGTCACGTGTATTCTTTCCTCTCAGAAAATAGAAGGGCTGATTACAATTTTCAGTATGGAGTAGGCTTGTTATAATGAGGTACGGCTTTTGAGGATCACTTCTTGACAGTGCCAACCACTTTCAGTGTCAAACCAAAGCATCAGTAATTCATAAAGTATTCACACCCCTTGACTTTTTCCACATTGTGTTACAGCTTGAATTTAAAATGTATTAAATTGAGATTGTTTTTGACACTGGCCTACACACAATACCCCATAATGTCAAAGTGGAATGTTTTTTTTATAAATTTTTACAAATTAATTTAAAAGGAAAAGCTGAAATGTCTTGAGTCAATAAGTATTCAACCCCTTTCTTGTAGAAAGCCTAAATAAGTTCAGGAGTAAAAATGTGCTTAACAAGTCACATAATAAGTTATCTGTACTAACTGTGTGCAATAATAGTGTTTAACATGATTTTTGAATGACTGCCTCATCCCTGTACCCCACACATACAATTATCTATAAGGTCCCTCAGTCGAGCTGTGAATTTCAAACAGATGAAACCACAAAGACCAGGGAAGTTTTCCAATGCCTCGAAAAGGGCACCTACTGGTAGATAAAAAAAAAAAAAAAAAGCAGACATTGAATATCCCTTTGAGCATGGTGATGTTATTAATTACACTTTGGATGGTGTATAAATACACCCAGTCACTACAAAGATACAGGCGTCCTTCCTAACTCAGTTGCCGGAGTGGATGGAAACCGCTAAGGGATTTCACCATGAGGCCCAACAGTTACAGGGTTTAATGGCATAGAAGACTGAGGATGGATCAACAACATTGTAGTTACTCCACAATACTAACCTAAATTACAGAGTGAAAAGAAGGAAGCCTGTACAGAATACAAATATTCCAAAACATGGAAAATATGTTTGAGGCAAATACAATACAAATGAGTACCACTCCATATTTTCAAGCATAGTGGTGGCAGCATCATGTTATGGGTATGCTTGTAATCGTTAAAGACGGGGGAGTTTTTCAGGATAAAAAAGAAACGGAATGGAGCTAAGCACAGGCAAAATTCTAGAGGAAAGCCTGGTTCAGTCTGCTTTCCACCAGCCACTGGGACATTAATTCACCTTTCAGCAGGACAATAATCTAAAACACAAGGTCAAATCTACACAAGCTGCTTACCAGGAAGACAGTAAATGTTCCTGAGTGGCCAAGTTACAGTTTGGACTTAAATCTATGGCAAGACCTGATAATGGTTTTATAGCAATGATCAAACTGGCGAGTGTAGAGAGTATAGAGATATTGTTATCCACGTCGGCACCAACGATGTTAGGATGAAACAGTCAGAGGTCACCAAGTGCAACATAGCTTCAGCTTGTAAATCAGCTAGAAAGATGTGTCGGCATCGAGTAATTGTCTCTGGCCCCCTCCCAGTTAGGGGAAGTGACGAGCTCTACAGCAGAGTCTCAGCACTTAATCGCTGGTTGAAAACTGTTTTCTGCCCCTCCCAAAAGATAACATTTGTGGATAATTGGCCCTCTTTCTGGGACTCACCCACAAACAGGACCAAGCCTGACCTGCTGAGGAGTGACGGACTCCATCCTAGCTGGAGGGGTGCTCTCCTCTTATCTACCAACATAGATAGGGCTCTAACTCCTCTAGCCCCACAGTGAAATAGGGTGCAGGCCAGGCAGCAGGCTGTTAGCCAACCTGCCAGCTTAGTGGAGTCTGCCAATAGCACAGTCAGTGTAGTCAGCTCAGCCATACCCATTGAGACTGTGTCTGTGCCTCGACCTAGGTTGGGCAAAACTAAACATGGCGGTGTTCACCCTAGCAATCTTATTAGGATAAAGACCTCCTCCATTCCTGCCATTATTGAAAGAGATCGTGATACCTCACATCTCAAAATAGGGTTACTTAATGTTAGATCCCTCACTTCAAAGGCAGTCATAGTCAATGGACTAATCACTGATCATAATCTCGATGTGATTGGCCTGACTGAAACATGGCTTAAGCCTGATGAATTTGCTGTGTTAAATGAGGCCTCACCTCCTGGTTACACTAGTGACCATATTCCCCGTGCATCCCGCAAAGGCGGAGGTGTTGCTAACATTTACGATAGCAAATTTCAATTTACAAAAAAAAAATGGCGTTTTCATCTTTTGAGCTTCTAGTCATGAAATCTATGCAGCCTACTCAATCACTTTTTATAGCTACTGTTTACAGGCCTCCTGGGCCATATACAGCGTTCCTCTCTGAGTTTCCTGAATTCCTATCAGACCTTGTAGTCATAGCAGATCATATTCTAATTTTTGGTGATTTTAATATTCACATGGAGAAGTCCACAGACCCACTCCAAAAGTCTTTCGGAGCCATTATCGACTCAGTGGGTTTTGTCCAACATGTCTCTGGACCTACTCACTGCCACAGTCATACTCTGGACCTAGTTTTGTCCCATGGAATAAATGTTGTAGATCTTAATGTTTTTCCACAAAATCCTGGACTATCGGACCACCATTTTATTACATTTGCAATCGCAACAAATAATCTGCTCAGACCCCAACCAAGGAGCATCAAAAGTCGTGCTATAAATTCTCAAACAACACAAAAATTCATTGATGCCCTTCCAGACTCCTTCTGCCTACCCAAGGACGTCAGAGGACAAAAATCAGTTAACCACTTAACTGAGGAACTCAATTTAACCTTGCGCAATACCCTAGATGCAGTTGCACCCCTAAAACGAAAAACATTTGTCATAAGAAACTAGCTCCCTGGTATACAGAAAATACCCGAGCTTTGAAGCAAGCTTCCAGGAAATTGGAACGGAAATGGCGCCACACCAAACTGGAAGTCTTCCGACTAGCTTGGAAAGACAGTACCGTGCAGTACCGAAGAGCCCTCACTGCTGCTCGATCATCCTACTTTTCCAACTTAATTGAGGAAAATAAGAACAATCCAAAATTTCTTTTTGATACTGTTGCAAAGCTAACTAAAAGCAGCATTCCCCAAGAGAGGATGGCTTTCACTTCAGCAGTGATAAATTCATGAACTTCTTTGAGGAAAAGATCATGACCATTAGAAAGCAAATTACGGACTCCTCTTTGAATCTGCGTATTCCTCCAGGGCTTAGCTGTCCTGGATCTGCACAGCTCTGCGAGGGCCTGGGATCGGGAGAGACACTTAAGTGTTTTAGTACTATATCTCTTGACACAATGATGAAAATAATCATGGCCTCTAAACCTTCAAGCTGCATACTGGATCCTATTCCTACTAAACTGCTGAAGGAGCTGCTTCCTGTGCTTGGCCCTCCTATGTTGAACATAATAAACAGCTCTCTATCCACCGGATGTGTACCAAACTCACTAAAAGTGGCAGTGATAAAGCCTCTCTTGAAAAAGCCAAACCTTGACCCGGAAAATATAAAAAACTATCGGCCTATATCGAATCTTCCATTCCTCTCAAAAATTTTAGAAAAAGCTGTTGCGCAGCAACTCACTTGCCTTTCTGAAGACAAACAATGTATACGAAATGCTTCAGTCTGGTTTTAGACCCCATCATAGCACTGAGACTGCACTTGTGAAGGTGGTAAATGACCTTTTAATGGCGTCAGACCGAGGCTCTGCATCTGTCCTCGTGCTACTAGACCTTAGTGCTGCCTTTGACACCATCGATCACCACATTCTTTTGGAGAGACTGGAAACCCAAATTGTTCTACACGGACAAGTTCTGGCCTGGTTTAGATCCTACCTGTCGGAAAGATATCAGTTTGTCTCTGTGAATGGTCTGTCCTCCGACAAATCAACTGTACATTTCGGTGTTCCTCAAGGTTCCGTTTTAGGACCACTATTGTTTTCACTATATATTTTACCTCTTGGGGATGTTATTCGAAAACATAATGTTAACTTTCACTGCTATGCGGATGACACACAGCTGTACATTAATGAAACATGGTGAAGCCCCAAAATTGCCCTCGCTAGAAGCCTGTGTTTCAGACATAAGGAAGTGGATGGCTGAAAACTTTTTACTTTTAAACTCGGACAAAACAGAGATGCTTGTTCTAGGTCCCAAGAAACAAAGAGATCTTCTGTTAAATCTGACAATTCATCTAGATGGTTGTAAAGTCGTCTCAAATAAAACTGTGAAGGACCTCGGTGTTACTCTTGACCCTGATCTCTCTTTTGACGAACATATCAAGACTGTTTCAAGGACAGCTTTTTCCATCTACGTAACATTGCAAAAATCAGAAATTTTCTGTCCAAAAATGATGCAGAAAAATTAATCCATGCATTTGTTACTTCTAGGTTAGACTACTGCAATGCTCTATTTTCCGGCTACCGGATAAAGCACTAAATAAACTTCAGTTAGTGCTAAATACGGCTGCTAGAATCCTGACTAGAACCAAGAAATTTGATCATATTACTCCAGTGCTAGCTTCCCTACACTGGCTTCCTGTTAAGGCAAGGGCTGATTTCAAGGTTTTACTGTTAACCTATAAAGCGTTACATGGGCTTGCTCCTACCTATCTTTCCGAGTTGGTCCTGCCGTACATACCAATACGTACGCTACGGTCACAAGACGCAGGCCTCCTAATTGTCCCTAGAATTTCTAAGCAAACAGCGGGAGGCAGGGCTTTCTCCTATAGATCTCCATTTTTATGGAACAGTCTGCCTACCCATGTGAGAGACGCAGACTCGGTCTCAACCTTTAAGTCTTTACTGAAGACTTATCTCTTCAGTAGGTCATATGATTGAGTGTAGTCTGGCCCAGGAGTGTGAAGGTGAACGGAAAGGCTGGAGCAACGAACAGCCCTTGCTGTCTCTGCCGGGCCGGTTCCCCTCTCCACTGGGGTTCTCTGCCTCTAACCCTGTTGCAGTGGCTGAGTCACTGGCTTGCTGGTGCTCTTTCATGCCGTCCCTGGGAGGGGTGCGTCACTTGAGTGGGTTGAGTTACTGACGTGATCTTCCTGTCTGGGTTGGCGCCCCCCCCTTGGTTTGTGCTGTGGTGGAGACCTCTGTGGGCTATACTCGGCCTTGTCTCAGGATTGTAAGTTGGTGGTTGGGGATATCCCTCTAGTGGTGCGGGGGCTGTGCTTTGGCGGAGTGGGTGGGGTTATATCCTTCCTGTTTGGCCCTGTCCGGGGGTTTCTTCGGATGGGGCCACAGTGTCTCCGGACCGCTCCTGTCTCAGCCTCCAGTATTTATGCTGCAGTAGTTTATGTGTCGGGGGCTGGGGTTAGTTGGTTATACCTGGAGTACTTCTCCTGTCTTATCCAGTGTCCTGTGTGAATTTAAGTATGCTCTCTCTAATTCTCTCGTTCTCTCTTTCTCTCTGAGAACCTGAGCCCTAGGACCATACGTCAGGACTACCGGGCATGATGACACCTTGCTGTCCCCAGTCCGCCTGGCCTTGCTGCTATTCCAGTTTCAACTGTTCTGCCTGCGGCTACGAAACCCCTACCTGTCCCAGACCTGCTGTTTTCAACTCTTTAATGATCGGCTATGAAAAGCCAACTGAGAGACCTGAGCCCTAGGACCATACGTCGGGACTACCGGCCGTGGTGACTCCTTGCTGTCCCCAGTCCGCCTGGCCTTGCTGCTATTCCAGTTTCAACTGTTCTGCCTGCGGTTATGGAACCCCTACCTGTCCCAGACCTGCTGTTTTCAACTCTTAATGATCGGCTATGAAAAGCCAACTGAGATTTATTCCTGATTATTATTTGACCATGCTTGTCACTTATGAACATTTTTGAACATCTTGGCATGGTTCTGTTATAATCTCCACCCGGCACAGCCAGAAGAGGACTGGCCACCCCTCATAGCCTGGTTCCTCTCTAGGTTTCTTCCTAGGCTTTCGCCTTTCTAGGGAGTTGTTCCTAGCCACCGTGCTTCTACACCTGCATTACTAGCTGTTTGGGGTTTTAGGCTGGGTTTCTGTACAGCACTTCGAGATATTAGCTGATGTAAGAAGGGCTATATAAAATAAAATTGATTGATTGATTGATTGATCAACAACCAATTTGACAGAGCTTGATTAATTTTGAAAATAATAATTGGCAAATGCTGCACAATCCAGATGTGGAAAGCTCTTAGAGACTTAATGACTCACAGCTGTAGTCACTACCAATGGTGCTTCTACAAAGTATTGACATAGGGGTGTGAATACTTATGTTAATTAGATATTTCTGTATTACATTTGCAAAAGTTTCTAAAAACATGTTTTCACTTTGTCATTGTGCAGTATTGTGAAAAGATGTATAAAAAAAAAATATTTCATCCATTTTGAATTCAGGCTGTAACACAACCTGTAATAAGTCAAGGGGTATGAATACTTTGAAGGCACTGTAGTTTCACCTCTTTCATGTATCCACGAATCCTCATCTCACAGTTGTACTTAATGTAGGCCGATTTGGTCTTAAATCTGTCATCAATTCCTGAAAGCCCAGAAATAGAACGGTGCAACCATAAAGGCACAGTTTGTTTCAGATGATTTATTATTATTTTTCTCCATCTTGCTTTTGGCTGCCACATCATTTCCTGCAGCATTTCTATCTATCCCAAGATTGAGGACTTGTTACCTTGGAACCAGTCTTGATCATCTTCTCTCTTTTCAGTCTCAGAGCTGTCGTTCAAGTGCAGGAGCATGTCCCCCAGGAGTCTGCGTGTCGTTGGAGACCGATTGTCAGAGAGAAGCCCCGTAGTCAACTCAATCAACTTATCTGCTTCCCTGTCGGTGTCCAGCAACCGTTCTATGTCGCTGACAACTGGAATAATCACAAATCATACCAGTTATTTCAATTGGTTCACAGAACAACCTCTGTCATCTAAACATCCAAGTCATGGCACCCATGTAACCGATTGTATTTGAAGCCCAGACAGCCTCACTGGCAAGTATCACTTTCAGGCATGGTTAGGCTACTCATTACGCGAGCGTGGTTAACTGCTCTTCCTCCAAGTGAAAGCTTTTACCAATGCATCCTTTTCAAATCAATTACCACAAGGTTATGCATATTTGTAGAAGTGCATATTTAAGTTGGTATTGCTATCATTTATTTACTATACACAGATACATAAAGTAGGTCCTAAACCCTATATGAATGTGCATTGTGCATGCCACCAAGTCTGAGGTTGTTAGTTGGCTAGTTACTATGTTTATTTTTGTTGTTTTTTTACAGTATTTTACAGTTACTTTTAACGTTTCACTCACATCCGCTCCATCTTTCATTCTTGGCAAGAAGGACAAGTTCAGCATTGTCTGGAAACTATAGAAATAGTCCTCTGTCAATTCTGTTCCATCTTCATACAAGGAAATATGCGAATCGACGAGTGGAACCTAGAAGAAAATGATTCACATAATAATTTAAACAAAATAATGTTACTTTCATTATCGCCACTTCCTGGTTGCAAGTTTAGACACGCTGTTCTGGTCTGGTGGCAGCATAATGTGCTAAACAGCTAGCTACTGGACGAAATCGTACCTGTATAAATTCACTCCCCTTTTTGAGAAGCTTGTTCAGACTTGTTGCAACCAATCCATATTTTTTTGTTCTATTCCGATGTCTTATTTTGACTTTTTATTTTATTTTATTTTTTTGCGAAATCGAAACATTGCGCCTTTTCTTCTATGAAGACTATTGTGCAGAGGCTGGAAAATTATCCATCATACTGCCATCTAGCGTTTTAGAACAGCACGTGCACACAGTTGACACAAAGTGTGTCACTCAGCTGCTTCTAGAATATCCTGTAGTAGATGCAGATAAAAAGGTGAAGAGGATCTCATTCTCAATTATTATATTACTTATATTCTGTAAATCAGGGGCCTGATTTTATAGGTAACTGTAGCCTACATGATCAGTTCTTACAAATGCGCTCTCTCTAGGTTGCAAGTTTTGGTCCAGAGCATAGACTTATTTGGACCAGACTTCACAGACCATCAAGCTAAGCTGGTGAGTGTGCTATGTGAGTGTGTTTTCTCCCCATTTCACCTAGTAGTGGCAATGGCCAGTGTATTTTGACAGTCAATCCCTAGGAAGATAGGGGAGGATGTCAAATTGATTAGGATTTGTTATGGTCCTCCTCACCCTGACCACTACAGTATAGACAACGCCGTATTTAAATCCAAATATAAATAATGGGTCTGTGGATGAGGGTCGTTTTTCAGGGATAATCTCATGCCATGCAATGTCCAACAGTATGTATCCTTCCCAAACCAGAGGGTAGCGATATGAATACGTGCTGGTCTCCCGCCATCTCTTTAATACATTTTGAACGAATAAGAAGAAAAGGCATAGCAACGTTTAATATCACCGTAGTAACCGATGCCAAGTGACGGGAGAAACCAATTTAGAGGGAACATAGGGTAATGGAACAATTTCATTCAATTAATTTGGTAATCCTGCATTTACATAATCGATGTTAAAATGAACAACTTTAGTCTTTGAATGTATCAGTCGATTTGATAAAAAAAAAATGGTATTACTATTCATACCTTCATTGATTTTACCTTCTTAATCTTTACCCCCCTCTTTGAAAGTGAGCTATTTTGCTTCCCCTGTTGCCAACATGCCTGGATAGCTAGGATTTCAAATAAGCGAGTGTAAACTGATTTTAGACAATACTTCGCGACATTTTACTTACTACAATTAGAATCATAGGTAGTTAGGGTAACGTAATCTTATTTTCTGAGGATTGAGAATAGTGCAACGTTCGCTTTGCTATATTCATGTACAAGTTATAATGTTTGCTAACGTTAGCCTCAGCTTGCAAGCAAATGCGTTAACGTTACTTACTGATAGCAAACGTACCAAACCAAACCCGCTAGCAAGCTAGGGTTTGTTTTAGCCAAATATAGCTAGCTAAATTCGACTTTGCTACAGACTCGAAATATCCTCTCAATGACCGACGACGACTGGAAAGGACTCTTTGAGAGAGGACGGGTGATTCCTCCACACAGCCAGACTGTTCGACAGGCACAGGACTCATCTCACACCCATTCTCAAGGCTTCCAAATCACCCTGAAGCATCTTGACGGACCTCACATTCAACGGGTAGGCCTACGCCATATTTGCATAAACCTTGCATCTGATGTAGCTAAATAAAATGAAGAATTAGCTAGCTAATGTCATTCGCAAGTTTGGTTATAGCCCAGCCTGGTAGGTAGACTAACGTTAAGAGCTGCCAATGGTTAGTTAGGGACCCGTTTCTAATTGTCTGCCAGTTACAAACATTTCTACTCCCCTCGTCACAAAGGAGAAGGAGGAAGGGGAGTCAGAAGGGAGTGAAAAGAGGGAACCAGACAAGTACCAGCTGAGTGTTACCCTGTTCGATACCAGCCACCAACACTTCTTCGGGAGAACGTGGAAGAGCTCGCCCCAACAGATGAGTGGTGTCCACAGGGCGATGTTTAATGAGGTACACAACTGCTCTAGGGAAACAACACACAGTTAACATTGTCTCTAAACTTGTCAACCACATTATCCTGAGTGACTTCAGGATGATAAGGAGGAGTTTACGCTGATACACCCTGTTGACACTTTGTGCCTGCTCAGGTGATCTGTTCGAAGGCGTCACATCTGTGATGCATTGTGGGTAAATTGTGATTTATTGATCTACAAAAAAAATAAAGTAGTTATGTAAGCCTACAAGGTGGAACAAGCCCACTGGCTTTCAATGGCTTAAGAGGCCAGACCCGGTGCCCTATTCAATCAACTTGAGGAAACCGTTTTAAGTAGATTGAACATTCACGCTGGAATATTTTTTACTTCCCTAACGATAAGCGGCTCAGGATTTGCTGAGGTACAAGAAAGCCAATAATCATTTGCATTGGATTTGATTGATACCTTGTACTTATGCACCATAGACCAATAATAAGAAACAAACAACAACAAGCAAGTGGCAGGCTTTTCTGTGAATTACCAACAAAGCTGACTGCAGAACTGAAGGCAGTTGGGTAACATGTCAAAAAGTTTACTTTTTGCCTCCTCACCTCTGGTAGGAGAGCCTTAGTTTTTGAGCAGTTTGCACTAGTCTGTTCAAATTTGCAGGCACCTAAAGGGCATGGGCTAGGCCAATGGTTGTTTTTGGACTGGGCTAGAATGTCCAAGGAAAATGGAAGTGTCTAAAAAGGTTTCCATTGGTCAGTATTTACACCAGTTATAAGGAGTTTGTTCAAGGGAGAGCTTACCCACAATTAGCTGTTAAAGGGGCTGAGTCGCTACCATTCCCACAACTTTAGAGAACGTTCCCTTAAGAGTCTCATTAAGTCATTACCTTGTGTTTTCATAGGAATGTTCCAGTGATGTACAAGGACTGTTTCCAAGAGACCATTCCCTTAATGTCAAACATAACTTACCCAGAACGTGTTTACCATGTTCTTAGAATATTCAATATTAATGTTCTAGACACGTTTCATTGGAAAGTTGCAAGAATATGCCAGTGTCCAGTTTTCTGAGGGTTAGGAGAATATAGGTCATTATCAATAAAACATCACAATACGGTGCAGAGCGTTCGATTTGGCTGCAGGGGGGCAAGGAGACCCTCAGCTCCTCTAAAACATGTCGTTTTCAAGGGATTGTTAAATACATTTTAACTATTTGTTTTTAGTATCATCGCCTCTTGAAGAGTCTGAACTACACGTTTAATCCACATTTAGCTCTATCATCAGAGTTGAATATTCAGAGAACATACAGCAAGTAACTGCATGCTTTTCATGATCAGTAAACATCAATTGATCATGTATTTTCAAATACGTGAGGGTAGCCTATCCATTTCACATGTAGCTACCTTGCTAAGCAAACAACGTGTCATTTAGCTTACTTCTTCAGCGATTAGGCTTTTGGAAAGAGCTTGACATCGTCCTGGTAAAGTTGTCAGTCGGACAAACATTACTATTATCACCACTATAGATGGCATGCAAATCAAACAATATTTGGATATAGCTAGCCATGTTGTTTATCCGCTGAAAGTTAGCTTGTTAACTAATCATATTGATGTGATCTGTTATTAGCTAGCTAGCCAATTTGACGTGGTCTATCAATCAATGTAGCCTATCATGTCTGTCAGCAGCAATCGTGATTGAACACTTAAACAATGTTGAAAAGGGGATAATGTTAGCTAACATCGCTAGGTAGGTCTACGTTGTTGGAGGAAAAAGTACTTAAATTCTGCTAACCAATATGTTTAGCCAACTGCACAAAGTTTCTACCGGTAGCTTGCAAAGTAAACATTATCAGCTAACAGTACATCGACAAATGCGACCTTGTGCTGCTTGACAGGCAGAGCCCACAAAGGATGGGGAAATTAACCTAAACCACTCATACTCATACATCTGTGTCCCCTGTAGCTCAGTTGGTAGAGCATGGCGCTTGCAACGCCTGGGTAGTAATAATATAATAATATGCCATTTAGCAGACGCTTTTATCCAAAGCGACTTACAGTCATGTGCGCATACATTTTTACGTATGGGTGGTCCCGGGGATCGAACCCACTACCCTGGCGTTACAAGCGCCATGCTCTACCAACTGAGCTACAGAGGACCATAAATTAATGAAATACATTGGATTTGACATCAGACAGTAGGTTCGTTTCCCACGGGGGGCCAGTATGAAAATGTATGCACTCACTAACTGTAAGTCGCTCTGGATAAGAGCGTCTGCTAAATTACTTAAATGTAAAAATACTTGTCAGGTGTAGTTCACTTTTATTTTATATCACTCAAATATCCAATTAATCGTGGCCAATATTGAGAGAGATTGTGAGGCTACCCTAACGTAGGCTATCTGAAATCTGCAGTTCTGACTATGCTCTTCAAGAGGGGATGATATTACAATCAAATAGTTTATTTAACAATCCCTTGAAAACGGCACGCAGTTGTCAATGGTTTTAGCGGAGCTGGTGGTCTCCTTGCCTTCCAGCAGCCAAATCAAACGCTCTGCACCATATTGTGAAGTTTTATTTATAACGACCTATCCATCAACGTAACACCAAACACACACAGAACATGGTTGCCATTTTCTCAGAATATAAGATATTAATGTTCTAGACATGTTTCATTGGAACATTGCAAGAGCATTCCTGTTTTCAATTATGTTTAAAACAGGACGTTCTGTCATGGTCCCCTTGAGGTTTTTGTCTTGTTCCCAGCTTGTTCAGGGGATGCCCATAAACACGTTTTTAGGACGTCGCCAGATGGTCGCAAAGAAATGTTATCTGAAAAAAAAAACATGTTTCTTTACACACCACCCCTTGTTACTGTTGCTGAGCCCATCAAGGCCCTGATTGGTGAACCACTGATCTATTCACAGCTCTTTGTCTGTTGGCAAGGTGCTCGACTCCACTTTATATAAACTTAAATCGGTTGCTGGATCCTCGTTTATAATCCAGAGAACAGAAATAGGACAGCACTCTGGTAAATAAACTTAAATTGACATTTTTATTGCTGCACAAACGTTTCGGGTATGAGCCCTTCTTCAGCGTGCTAGGCTATGGCAATCCTAACATACAATGTTTTCAACTTACATCTTTGACACACATGATTACATTGTGCATGTTCATTTATACAGTAATTATTATTCAACATGTCTTCACCTGGGATTCAGACTCACAACCTCTTGGTTCACGACATTCCAATCTTCCTGCTTAAACCTTAACCTGACCCGACCATACACTACATTACCAAAAGTATGGGCATTAATATGAAGTTGGTCCCCCCTTTGCTGCTATAACAGCCTCCACTCTTCTGGGAAGGCTTTCCACTAGATGTTGGAACATTGCTGCGGGGACTTGCTTCCATTCAGCCACAAGAGCATATTGCAATGTTGGGCAATTAGGCCTGGCTCGCAGTCGGCGTTCCAATTCATCCCAACGGTGTTCGATGGGGTTGAGGTCTGGGCTCTGTGCAAACAATTTCTTTATGGACCTCGCTTTGTGCATGGGGGCATTGCCATGCTGAAACAGGAAAGCTCCTTCTCCAAACTGTTGCCACAAAGTTGGATGCACAGAATAGTCTAGAATGTCATTGTATGCTGTAGCGTTAAGATTTCCCTTCACTGGAACTAAGGGGCCTAGCCCGAACCATGAAAAACAGCCCTAGACCATTATTCCTCCTCCACCAAACTATACAGTTTGCACTATGCATTGGGGCAGATAGCGTTCTCCTGGCATCCGCCAAACCCAGATTCGTCTGTCGGACTGCCAGATGGTGAAGCGTGATTCACCACTCCAGAGAACGCTTTTCCACTGCTCCAGAGTCCAATGGTGGCGAGCTTTACACCACTCCAGCTGACGCTTGGCATTGCGCATGGTGATCTTAGGCATGTGTGTGGCTGTTCGGCTCCCGACGAACAGTTCTTGTGCTGACGTTGCTTCCAGAGGCAGTTTGGAACTCAGTAGTGAGTGTTGCAACCGAGGACAGACAATTTTTACTCCCGTTCTGTGAGCTTGTGTGGCCTACCACTTCGCTTCTGAGCCGTTGTTGCTCCTAGACGTTTCCACTACACAATAACAGCACTTACAGTAGACTGGGGCAGCTTTAGCAGGGCAGAAATTTGACAAAGTGACTTGTTGGAAAGGTGGCACGTTGCTATGACTGTGCCATGTTGAAAGTCACTGACCTCTTCAGTAAGGCCATTCTACTGCCAATGTTTGTCTATGGAGATTGCATGGCGGTGTGCTCTATTTTATACACCTGTCAGCAATGTGTGTGGCTGAAATAGCCAAATCCACTAATTTGAACGGGTGTCCACATACTTTTGTAATATATAGTGTAATTTTCAAACATTTGCCAAAATGCAATTTGCGGGAAAACACTGTTCTAAAAGACGCACCTGATGTGAGCTGTTTCATAAAACAGAGATGAACATCTCGGTTAGACACTTAGAAAGAGGGAAAATCTAAACATGCAACAACTACGATGGGTTGTTGATATGACTAGGATAATGCATTTGGCTTCTGGACAATGAAAAAAAGTTGATATGAAAACCAGTAGAACAGGAGAGAAATACTGAAACTTTTTTTGGTTGCTAGCTTAGCTGTTGTTAGCTGCTGCATGCTGCACCTCTCTGTCTCTCCATCTCTCCCTCTGCTCCACTTCTCGCTGTGCTGCAGCCTGCATCTGAGTTGCCTAGCAACAAGTTCTCTGACTTGCTCATGGCTCACTCTGACTAGAGACAGAGCCATCAGTTGACTTTAAGCTACTTTCTAACTTTATAAACTCACTGTACATTGCTATTTCCGGCAAAATAATAATTCTGGTAGACTCCGACAGTGTTCTGGTTTTATGACTAAATTCTGACACCAATGTAAATCCACAGAATTATGCAAATTAACCTATAGACCGATAGGCATAAAACAGTTGCATACATTAGTTTTATTGACAAATGTCAATTAAAAAAAGAAGGTCCGCCAAAGCAAAAGCCTGTAAAAATTAATGTATACGAATGCTGTAAGTACAGAAATGGTTTGCTCAGTGGGAAATTAATATCCAACTAGTCAGTGACAACTGTTTGAGGTTTGTGACAGCAACTATGTGAGCTTCTTACAGTATGTCCTGGGCTTTCCTATGATCTTCTATGTAGAAGAACCCCTTACCTTCTAACGACTGTTGTGTAGCTTGTGAGCGTCATAGAGCAAAGAGTCTCAGCTTTTCATAGATGGCTTGTAATCGTTTGTAGCTCAAGCCTACAGACGTTTTCGTAAAAAGACCTGGCCCATGGCCCCTACGGAATCAATCAATCAATCAATTTTATTTTATATAGCCCTTCTTACATCAGCTAATATCTCGAAGTGCTGTACAGAAACCCAGCCTAAAACCCCAAACAGCTAGTAATGCAGGTGTAGAAGCACGGGCGGGTTAGAAGTCCACGTCGCTGTGACGTTGGGACTCATTGGGTTAATGTCTTATATTCTGAGAACATGGCAACCATGTTCAGTGTTTTTTTGTGTGAGGAAAATTGAATATTCTCCTAACTCTCATTACTGGATTAATGTTCTTGCAACGTCCCATAAAACGTGTCTAGAACATTAATATTGGATATTCTGAGAACATGGTAACCACGTTCTGGGTATGTTTAGTTTGACGTGAAGGAAAGGTTTTCCTAACTCTAATGCCAAAACATTCTAAATAGGTTCTCAGGGTTTTTTTTCTAACATACTGTAGAATCTTCCCCTAACTAACAGAAAACTGGACACTCAAACATTAAGGGAACATTACGGGTAACATTACAAAAACGTTTTCTCTCCCTGGAATTGTTAGCTGGTTAACTAGGCTAGCTGTTGGCCAATATTGTTTTGACTCAATATGCCATATGTATTTCACATTAGAACCCTCAGAGGACAAGCTATTAAGAATGTGACAATGTTTTAGCACTCAGTTTTTAGTCTATTTGCTCTGCTGAAGAGCTATTTTACGACTGGGACTGTGTTCCCCTTGCAAAAACCAATCTAGAAGTTTTGCTGGTGCCATCAACTTTTATGAGTAGCCTAACCTTTATTAGGATTTAATAGCTGGCCTTATATGATGTTAATCCTGAAGGCATGTTCACAGACTGAATTTGGCAGCTGCTTGATAATAAAACTAAACAGTTGCTTGATAATAACACAATAATAAAAGTGAGGTAAATAGATTTCTTCACCAAGGTTGGGATCAATTCCAGTAACACAGTCAATTTAGGATGACGTGCTCATTCAATTGATTAATTGAATGGCCGTTTTCAGTTAATGAATTAAGCTACTTTTCAATTGATCCTGAATTGACTAAATAAAATGGAATTAACCCCATGCCCGTTGTTCAAACACTATTAAGCAGCAAAAATACTGCATTCAACAGTCAGACACATACTTCTATAATTCGACCTTTCTTGTACATGCCTTGTTTTATGAATGTCTTGTTCATATTGTTCAAACATTTCAAGTCATAATGATAAGGAACAAAAAACGTGCCACTTTAATGCAAAAATTGTAGAATGCACTTTGAATGTTCTTTGATGAAATTTGGAACGACTTCTTGAAAAAGGAAATCATTACTATGGATGTGACATTTGACGATGGATGCTCTGTTGAAATAATTTACCATGTTTCGGAACTCCTGGTATATTAACCAAAGCAAAGACATTGCAGGCTAATCTACTGCAAAAGGCATAGTTTAGGTCCACCTGAATGGTCAGAAACAATTAACAAATCGCATTTCAGATCCTATCACCCCCAGACGGTCGTAACACATATCATATCTTATCAGGATTATAAAGTGGCCACGGTCTGGTTGTGTCAGGCTGCAAGAGGCACATTCATTTTCATTTGATTTGGGCCGCTCCACTGCATTCATGCTGGTGTTTATGAGTGGCAAATTGCTGTTTGATATCCAAATAAATTCTCAGCATTCTAGCTGAGCAGCGGGGGAGCTCAGTGAAATTGCATAGGTCCTGTCAGCCATGATGGATTGGTTTTAATATCAGGCAAGGAGAATGACTCAAACAATCAAAGGGATTAAAGGCAGAAAGAAAAAGCACCTATTAAATCTCTCCACTCTTGTCTGTCTGTCTGTCTCTCTCCAGACATAAGTGAGGCATTATCATCATGACAATGAGGATGTTCATGTTTAAGATGTTTATGGACACAGATTTGACTCCTTCCCAGGTGGAACTTTTAATCACAGAATAAGCCAACTTTTAAACTACTTTTATTTCAGTATTTATTAACTTTTCATGTTTAGATTTTAGATGTAGGCTATTGTTACTTAATTGCCTATTCATGAGCAGAGAAAACAGAAATATTGTTGTGTTGAATGCTATCATAAAAAGATTCTAGCGATCGTAAGGTTTGCAATTGCATTTGCAACCATAGAATAAAATGATGCATAGAGTGAGCTCCAAAAGTATTGGAACAGTGGCAAATTTTTTGTCAATGACTATGAGGTTAAAGTGCAGACTGTCAGCTTTAATTTGAGGGTATTTACAGTTGAAGTCGGAAGTTTACATACACCTTAGCCCAGTGGGTCAGAAGTTTACATACACTCAATTAGTATTTGGTAGCATTGCCTTTAAATTGTTTAACTTGGGTCAAACGTTTCGGGTAGCCTTCCACAAGCTTCCCACAATAAGTTGGGTGAATTTTGGCCCATTCCTCCTGACAGAGCTGGTGTAACTGAGTCAGGTTTGTAGGCTTCCTTGCTCGCACACGCTTTTTCAGTTCTGCCCACAAATGTTCTATAGGATTGAGATCAGGGCTTTGTGATGGCCACTCCAATACCTTGACTTTGTTGTCCTTAAGCCATTTTGCCACAACTTTGGAAGTATGCTTGGGGTCATTGTCCATTTGGAAGACCCATTTGCGACCAAGCTTTAACTTCCTGACTGATGTCTTGAGATGTTGCTTCAATATATCCACATAATTTTCCTTCCTCATGATGCCATCTATTTTGTGAAGTGCACCAGTCCCTCCTGCAGCAAAGCACCCCCACAGCATGATGCTGCCACCTCTGTGCTTCACGGTTGGGATGGTGTTCTTCGGCTTGCAAGTCATCCCCTTTTTCCTCCAAACATAACGATGGTCATTATGGCCAAACAGTTATATTTTTGTTTCATCAGACCAGAGGACATTTCTCAAAAAAGTACGATCTTTGTCCCCATGTGCAGTTGCAAACCGTAGTCTGGCTTTTTTATGGCGGTTTTGGAGCAGCGGCTTCTTCCTTGCTGAGCAGCCTTTCAGGTTATGTCGATATAGGACTCGTTTTACTGTGGATATAGATACTTTTGTACCTGTTTCCTCCAGCATCTTCACAAGGTCCTTTGCTGTTGTTCTGGGATTGATTTGCACTTTTCGCACCAAAGTACGTTAATCTCTAGGAGACCGAACGCGTCTCCTTCTTGAGTGGTATGACGGCTGTGTGGTCCCATGGTGTTTATACTTGCGTACTATTGTTTGTACAGATGAACGTGGTACCTTCAGGCATTTGGAAATTGCTCCCAAGGATGAACCAGACTTGTGGAGGTCTACAAATTTTTTCTGAGGTCTTGGCTGATTTATTTTTATTTTCCCATGATGTCAAGCAAGGAGGCACTGAGTTTGAAGGTAGGCCTTGAAATACATCCACAGGTATACCTCCTATTGACTCAAATGATGTCAATTAACCTATCAGAAGCTTCTAAAGCCATGACATCATTTTCTGGAATTTTCCAAGCTGTTTAAAGGCACAGTCAACTTAGTGTATGTAAACTTCTGACCCACTGGAGTTTTGGTACAGTGAATTATAAGTGAAATAATCTGTCTGTAAACAATTGTTGGAAAAATTACTTGTGTCATGCACAAAGTAGATGTCCTAACCGACTTGCCAAACTATAGGTTGTTAACAAGAAATGTGTGGAGTGGTTGAAAAACTAGTTTTAATGACTCCAACCTAAGTGTATGTAAACTTCCGACTTCAACTGTATATCCATATCGGGTAAGCCGTTTAGAAATTACAGCACTTTTTGTACATAGTCCCCCCATTTTAGGGGACCGAATGTATTGGGACAAATTCACTTATGTGTATTAAAGTAGTCAAAGGTTTTAGTATTTGGCCCCATATTCCTAGCACGCAATGATTACATCAAGCTATAAACTTGCTGTTTGTTTTGGTTGCGTTTCAGATTATTTTGTGCCCAATAGAAATTAATGGTAAATAATGTATTGTGCCATTTTGGAGTCACTTTTATTGTAAATGAGAATATAATATGTTTCTAAACACTTCTACATTAATGTGGATGCTACCATGATTACAGATAATCCTGAATGAATTGTGATTAATGATGATTGAGAAAGTTAGACGCACAAATATCATAGCCCCAAGACATGCTAACCTCTCACCATTACAATAACAGGGGAGGTTAGCATTTTTTGGGGGGGTATGATATTTATGCTTTAATTCATGATTAACTGTTTCCTCAAGTGTCCCAGTTATTTCAACCAGCTCCTTCACTCATTCTGTCTGTAGGCCTTGTTAATAGTACCTGTTGAGCTTATTGGTCAAACTTGACCTTTTAAGTTGTGTTGGTGATATCAGAGATGCTGTATATAATGACAAGATGGTATTGTCTCCGCCCTAACAATGGGAGTCAAAGGCTGGAAGGCAGGCGGTCTGCTTATCGCTGTATTCCCACGTGGACAGATTCTGATGGGAGTGGACCTTCACGCTTCACCTCTTCCTCTTGTGTTAATAACAGTTTTCTCATTCTCCACCCCTTCAAGTGAGTTTGAGACAATGTCATTTTTGGGCAATAGATGGCACTGTTGTGCCATAGGTGGGCTGAGGATTGAGCTAGGCTAATGGAGGTGGAAGTATGTAGCTCTGCTCTGTAGTTCATCCTCTCATTCTGATCACTCCATTTTATTCCATCTCTTTCCAAAAACAAGCACAATTCAATAGTGTAGAAATTGTACCTGGAAAGACACACAGCTTTGATTCACTGACTTTATGTTTGAGTGATATAGGTGTTTTTGTTCTGAGCACACACACACACACACACACACACACACACAATTACATAGCTTCAAAACAGTACGTATTGAAAGGCAGTGAGTCACTACTGGAAAAACATTTCAACATCAGTGAGTAGAACAATTTTGTTTTTGCATTCGAGCTCTCTAAAGAGCACAGTGGTTTCTAAACGAGAAATCCCCACTGAGCTAAGAGCCCAGAATAGCAAATGTGCAAAATAGCACACATTTGTCCATTTAACTAAACTTTCCCCCCGGACCAAAATAGATCAAATAAAACCGATGCAACCAGTGGTCGAAAACAACCCAAATTCCTCACTTCCCAACTTCTCGTCAACATGTTACATTCCTCTGCGCTCTTCTCTCACTCTGCTCTCCCCCAATCCACACAGGACGACTGATGAAAGCACACACAATTCTGAAATTCCATATGATTTAAGTACATCGAAAAGGGAACTAACTGGTGGGGCTTTGGGTTTCGCTGGTAAACTCCTCTTCTCCCTTTTTGACCGCCGTGCTCGGAGAGATCCCACTTCAATTATACATGGAGCTGGCTGGGGCCTGTGCTTTGCCTGGCTGGGAATGATCAATATTTCAGCTCCTGTGGGAGTAAACATCCCGTGGAGCAGCTGCTCCTTAAAGGCTTTCCACACTCCAGCGGCATGCTCCATAATCTACCGCTGTGTGACCACAGAAAGCATCGTCACCAGACCAGAGCAGCCAGGACAGAGGGGCAATGAGAGGAGAGGTCTCGCTCTCTCTCGTTTTGTTCTCTCTCTTTCTTCCTCTCTCACTCTCCCTCTCACTGACATACGTGCGTACACACACAATGCTATGTGCTTGGCCCATTATTCTGCTATCACTCCCCAGGTGTCTGCTCTGACTGTGTGTGGGGATAAAGAGAGACTGCGAAATAGAGATGGAACAGGGGATCGAGCGAGATTCGGGAGGGAGAGAAGAAGAGACTCCTCTCCCAGTCCAGAGTGGCTTGGGGCTTTGACATGTAAATGTTCTCCCTGGGCTGAGTTGGAGAGGTGGCATTAGTAGCCTCTTGTCATCATTGTTTCCATGCCTCTCCAGAATGCATGCAGCAGCCTGTTGTCCCTGTCAGAGATTAAGAGGGCAGTTCTTTGCCGAGGACTTAAGTGTCAGGGCCGACCCGGTGACATATTGACACCGTCATATTGACACCTCATCCATGAGTATTAGATCCTGTGTCATTGTGACATAGCTGCGGGCATTTAAAGTCCTGGTTGTTGTTGTCCAGGAATGACAGCCAGCAGAGAAGATATACGGAGCACAGGTGACAAGAACTCTGCTGATTGAGAGTACTTTACTAGGTTGCTTCAGTTGGTATAATGGCATATACTGTAGGCCTACCCCACTGGATGCATTTCTGGTCATGATTTTAATTTGCAATGACGTCCTTCATTTGTCAGACTATGTGGACAGCTAGGATGTCTCCTCGAGCAAAGCATAAAACAAAGATGATGAAAGTCGCTTTTCCCCCATTTTTTTATATTGTGTCATCTCAAGGATGAGAGAGCAGGTGTGGGTGTGTGTGTGTGTGCGTGTATATGTCACGCGCATATGTGTGTGTGTGTGTCCTTGGAGTCACACATGCCAGAACCCTCACGCTCTCCCAAATGAAAGTAAGCAATTTTTACAGCACATTAAACCCAGCCTAGATCCTGATACTGGACCTAAAATGCATGATTGCTAGCAATTTACGGTCACTAATAGCAAGACACTAAATGAGGAGATGCAACTTAAAGCAAGGCAGTAATTATGAGATATGGGTCACCTAGGAAATCATTTAGCAGCCACTTCCTGTTAAAGATGTTATTTTGGGGCCGAGGGCACAACATTCTGACCCACCAACACTTGAGATTCCTTCCCTAATGTAGCATCTGATAAATATATTTTATTCCCATTTCTTGGGTTCAGTAGTGGTTACATGTGAGATAAGTAGGCCTAATGAACCTTTTGTGTCACATAAACCACCCAAACACACACGCACACAATTAAGAAATCTAATCACCATACCTGATGGTGATACTAGTGACGGTAACATCAAACGCAGCTGAGCATATGCCTTAGTGCAGGATTTCATGCGCTGAGTGACGAGTTTGCAGTTTTTTAATTATTAACTTTAACATGAAGTCATAGGCACAGTCACATGGCAGGAGGTTGCCTTGAGGTACAGTGCATTTGGAAAGTATTCGGACACCTTGACTTTTTCCACAATTTGTTACGTTACAGCCTTATTCTAAAATGAATTAATAAACATTTTTCCTCATCAATCTACACACAATACCCCATAATGACAAAGCGAAAACAGGTTTTTAGAAATGTTTACAAATTGTATAAAACATCAACTGAAATACCTTATTTACATAAGTATTCAGACCCTTTGCTATGAGACTCAAAATTGAGCTCGGGTGCATCCTGTTTCCTTTGATCATCCTTGAGATGTTTCTACAACTTGATTGGAGTCCACATGTGGTAAAATTAAATTGATTGGACATGATTTGGAAAGGCACACACCTGTCTATAAAAGATCCCACAGTTGACAGTGCATGTCGGAGCAAAAATCAAGCCATGAGATCAAAGGAATTGTCCGTAGAGCTCCGAGGCAGGATTGTGTCGAGGCACAGATCTGGGGAAGGGTACCAAAAAATCTCTGCAGCATTGAAGGTCCCCAAGAACACAGTGGCCTCCATCATTCTTAAAAGGAAGAAGTTTGGAACCACCAAGACTCTTCCTAGAGCTGGCCGCCTGGCCAAACTGAGCAATCGGGGGAGAAGGGCCTTGGTCAGGGAGGTGACCAAGAACCCGATGGTCACTCTGACAGAGCTCCAGAGTTCCTCTGTGGAGATGGGAGAACCTTCCAGAAGGACAACCATCTCTGCAGCACTCCACCAATCAGGCCTTTATGGTAGATTGCCCAGACGGAAGCCACTAAGTAAAAGGCACATGACAGCCCGCTTAGAGTTTGCCGAAAGGCACCTAAAGGACTCTCAGAACATGAGAAACAAGATTCTCTGGTCTGATGAAACCAAGATTGAACTCTTTGGCCTGAATGCCAAGCGTCATGTTTGTAGGAAACCTGGCACCATCCCTACGGTGAAGCATGGTGGTGGCAGCATCATGCTGTGGGATGTTATTCAGCGGCAGGGACTGGGAGACTAGTCAGGATCGAGGGAAAGATGAACGGAGCAAAGTACAGAGAGATCCTTGATGAAAACCTGCTCCAGGACGCTCAGGACTTCAGACTGGGGCGAAGGTTCACCTTCCAACAGGACAACGACCCTAAGCACACAGCAGAGACACCGGCCCAACTAGAGTGGCCCAGCTAGAGCCCAGACTTGAACCCGATCGAACATCTCTGGAGAGCCCAGACTTGAGACCCCATCCAACCTGACAGGGCTTGAGAGGATCTGCAGAGAAGAATGAGAGAAACTCCCCAAATACAGGTGTGCCAAGCTTGTAGTGTCATACCCAAGAAGTCTCAAGGCTGTAATATCTGCCAGAGGTGCTTCAACAAAGTACTGAATAAAGGGTCTGAATACTTATGTAAATGTGATATTTCCTTTTATGTATGTATTTTTTGCAAAGAATTCTACAAGCTTGTTTTTGCTTTGTTATTATGGGGTATTGTGTGTAGATTGATGAGCTCCATTTTAGAATAAGGCTGTAACGTAACAAAATGTGGAAAAAGTCAGGGGTCTGAATACTTTCTGAATGCACTGTATATTCTAAGCAGCAATGAGCAAGTGAATAATGTAGAACCCTATGTTACCACACAGACCCACACATATGGACTAAATCACAGAATGAAGTCTTGGTCGTATACATTAGGGCTCACCATACCATAGCAAAATAAAATGGTAATGGAAAACAAAAACACGTTTTTCTTATTGGACAGGTTCAGGTAGTCCCTCCCTGTTTCAGTCCATTTTCTTCCGTCTGTGGCCTAACAAATATGACCCATCTCTCGCATATTTAACTATTCACTGGAAGCGACTGGAGCTGACTTGCTCACTCAGGTTAGTGTTTTAGTGCCATATGTTCAAAGGGCAGCGTGTTTACATGTTAGGTCCAAATGAACAGATGATTCCTGCTCTGCTCATTACGCCGGCTCTGCTATTGTATGACGCCCAGGTAGCTGACTCGTGTTGCCCGTGCCTGTCTCCACGTCCTGCATGTAAATGCCCTCTGTTCGCCCCTTTTGCTCTGTCTCGCTCTGTCTCTCTCTGTCTCACTCTCTTTCGCTCTCTCACTCTCTCTTTCGCTCTCTCACTCTCTCACTCTCTCTTTCGCTCTCTCACTCTCTCACTCTCTCTTTCGCTCTCTCACTCTTTCTTTCTTTCTTTCTTTCTTTCTTTCTTTCTTTCTTTCTTTCTTTCTTTCTTTCTTTCTTTCTTTCTTTCTTTCTTTCTTTCTTTCTTTCTTTCTTTCTTTCTTTCTTTCTTTCTTTCTTTCTTTCTTTCTTTCTTTCTTTCTTTCTTTCTTTCTTTCTTTCTTTCTTTCTTTCTTTCTTTCTTTCTTTCTTTCTTTCTTTCTTTCTTTCTTTCTTTCTTTCTTTCTTTCTTTCTTTCTTTCTTTCTTTCTTTCTTTCTTTCTTTCTTTCTTTCTTTCTTTCTTTCTTTCTTTCTTTCTTTCTTTCTTTCTTTCTTTCTTTCTTTCTTTCTTTCTTTCTTTCTTTCTTTCTTTCTTTCTTTCTTTCTTTCTTTCTTTCTTTCTTTCTTTCTTTCTTTCTTTCTTTCTTTCTTTCTTTCTTTCTTTCTTTCTTTCTTTCTTTCTTTCTTTCTTTCTTTCTTTCTTTCTTTCTTTCTCATGGGGAATCTCCTGGGTTTGACGACCTGCCTCTGTCAATTAGAGCATCCTTATAAAGAGCCCTCCATGCTAAAAGTCATTTACAAGGGCTTTGTTTACTGTATTTTATGAGTTCAGTCCCCCGTGTGCTCAGCCTGGGTTGTATTCATTCGGCACCAAATGGAACAGAATGGACTAAAACAAGGAAGGACAAAATGTTTCTCCTTGTCGGCTCAGGTATTCGAACCAGCGACCTTTCAGTACTGGCCCAACGTTCTAACCGCTACTTTAACTTGTCAGGTTTTTATAATAACAATGAAATTCTGAACAATAATACGAAGGAGATAGGACGTCTACCCCAAAATCCTAGAGGGAATGCGCAGGTAATGAATTTGAAATGTCAGTGAGGCAGTAGTTTAGGGCCCACTTCTATCACATCCATGTTGGGCTGGGATTTAATTGCTCCAAACACTGCACATTTATAACGATGACAGTCAGATGCCATATAACATCGTCCCACGCAACAGTAAAAAGCGGCGGGTTGTTTTAACGCAGAGAGCCCCGATGATATGTACTCAATGTTGTATAACAAACCCCCTCTCGCATATAGTTAATTTATCAGTCACCCACAACCCAGCGGCTGACTATAATCCCCTATCTGCTGTCTCTGACAGGCTGCTTCTTCTGCTACTGCTGGTGCTGCCTGGGCTTTAGAGCTATAGCCTACATGATGATGTTTGAATGTAGCCCTATTACAGCTCTTTTTGCCTTTGTCACATTCACAGGAATATTTACCCCGTGACACTCGATTAATGGTTTTGTTGACCAAGTTGCTTGAGAATAACCTCTCATTAGGTAAAGCATATGTTATTCCTGGCATTGCCAGCGCGCAAGCTGTTTTCCCATTGACATCCTCGCACTCCTGTGGCGACGGGAAGGGGCAAGATGTCAAACAGCGTTTCTGCAAGGTTCTGAGTGTGTGACTGTGCATTGCTAGTAGGCCTATTTGGAATGAGTTGCCTCTGTTTGTTGCCTAGACAATGTTGGTGACATAGAGATCCTATCAAATTTCTGTTCTGTATAAATAGCCTCTAAAATAAAGTGCCTTCAGAATGTATTCACATCCCTTGACTTTTTCCACATTTCGTTGTGTTACAGCCTGAATTTAAAATTAGTTAAATTGAGATTTTTGGTCACTGGCCTACACACAATAAGTATTCAACCCCTTTGTTATGGCAAGCCTAAATAAGTTCAGGAGTAACAATTTGCTTAACAAGTCACATAAGTTGCATGGACTCACTCTGTGCGCAATAATAGTGTTTAACATGATTTTTTGAATGACTACCTCATCTCTGTACCCCACACAATTATCTTTAAGGTCCCTCAGTCGAGCTGTGAATTTCAAACACAGATTCAACCACAAAGACCAGGGAGGTTTTCCAATGCCTCGCAAAGAAGGGCACTTATTGTTAGAAGCAGACATATCCCTTTGAGTTTGGTGAAGTTATTAGTTACACTTTGGATGGTGTATCAATACATCCAGTCACTACAAAGATACAGGCGTCCTTCCTAACTCAGTTCCCGGAGAGGAAGGAGACCGCTCAAGGATTTCACCATGAGGCCAATGGTGACTTTAAAACAGTTAGAGTTTAATGGCTGTGATAGGAGAAAACTGAGGATGGATTAAGAACATTGTAGTTACTCCACAATATTAACCTAATTGACAGAGTGAAAAGAAGGAAGCCTGCACAGAATACAAATATTCCCAAACTTGCATCTGGTTTGCGACAAGGCACTGAAGTAATACTGCAAAAAATGTGGCAAAGCAATTAACTTTTTGTCCTGAATACAAAGTGTTATGTTTGGGGCAAATCCAATACAACACATTACTGAGTACCACTCTCCATATTTTCAAGCATAGTGGTGGTTGCATCATGTTATGGGTATGCTTATAATTGTTAAGGACTGATCCTAGAGGAAAACCTGGTTGAGTCTGCTTTCCACCAGACACTGTGAGATGAATTCACCTTTCAGCAGGACAATAACCTAAAACACAAGGACACATTTAAACTTGAGTTGCTTACCAAGAAGACAGTGAATGTTCCTGAGTGGCTGAGTTTACAGTTTTGACTGAAATCTACTTGAAAATCTATGGCAAGACCTGAAAATGGTTGTCTAGCAATGATCAACAACCAATTTGACAGAGCTTGAAGAATTTTGAAAAGAATAATGAGCAAATGTTGCACAATTCAGGCAGTGGTGTAAAGTACTTAAGTAAAAAATACTTTAAAGTACTACTTAAGTAGTTTTTTTGGGTATATGTGGTTTATTATTTATTTTTTTTACTTTTATTCCTTATGAAAATAATGTACTTTTTACTCCATACATTTTCCCTGACACCCAAAAGTACTCGTTACATTTCGAATGCTTAGCAGGACAGGAAAATGGTCCAATTCACACACTTATCAAGAGAACATCCCTGGTCATCCCTACTGTCTCTGATGTGGCAGACTCACTAAACACAAATGCTTTGTTTGTAAATGTTGTCTGAGTGTTGGCGTGCGCCCCTGGCTAGCCATATATTTTAAAAACAAGAAAATCGTGCCATCTGGTTTGCT
The DNA here is from genome assembly GCF_020615455.1 of Coregonus clupeaformis. Classification (NCBI taxonomy): domain Eukaryota; kingdom Metazoa; phylum Chordata; class Actinopteri; order Salmoniformes; family Salmonidae; genus Coregonus; species Coregonus clupeaformis. The sequence continues at coordinate 28,851,424 of NC_059221.1, read as the reverse complement.
TAATATAAGGAATGTGAAATGATTTATGCTTTTACTTTTGATACGATCACATTTACTTTTGCTACTTAAGTATATTTAAAACCAAATACTTTTAGACTTTTACTCAAGTAGGATTTTATTGGGTTTGTTACTTGAGTCGTTTTCTATTAAGGTATCTTTACTTTTACTCAAATATGAGAATTGGGTACTTTTTCCACCATTTAATCCAGGTGTGGAAGGTTCTTAGAGATTTACCCGGAAAGATTCACAGCTGTAATCACTGGGGTGTGAATACTTATGTGAATACTTATGTTAATGAGAGATTTCAATACATTTGCAAAATTTTCAAAAAACATGTTTTCTCTTTGTCATTATGGGGTATTGTGTGTAGATGGGTGAGAAAAAAATATATTTAATCCATTTTGAGATCAGGCTGTAACAAAACAATGTGAATACTTTCTGTAGGCAATTTAGCATTTCTTGGAAAGCTTTGAATGCTATTATACAGTATGATACAATATCATCAGTACTTTTTGTATTTACAACTTATCTAAGTCTTAATAGCCAGTGTATGGCTGTGGATTGTTTGAATGGAATGTTGGCATATTGGTAGTTAATTTGAAAAAATGTATGCAATCATTCCTCTAAAACTGGCTGGCTACCTAGATAACAAACATACAGTGCAGATACATTCTTTAAATTCATTATTAATGTGGCTTGCGACGCAAGAGTCCCCACTTTACATCTTCTACATACTTATTATTATTTGGAACGCTACTCCTCTACCGTTTAAGCTAGAAACGCGGTTCAAACTTTAAAACATGTAGACTGGTCTGGATTAAGTTGCTTGTATACAACTGTAGCAATTAACAGTAATTTACCCAAACAAGTAACACTCAACATAACTTCCCTAAAAACGACTCATACATACACACACACCTGGGTACCCAACCCTTAAATCTGAACATCTTTCGTGGCTTTCACCATTCAGTGTCCCTTCCCTCTCACTTACGTAAGTCAACTAAAATGTCATAAACATTGCCAGAAAGTAAATCAACAGGCTGTGATTGACATACACATAATCCTATAGATTTGCTTTGTTACTTTCAAGTAGATTCAGTTACAAATGATAATTTTCTCACTCAGTCATATTCTATTCACAGTTTAGGGACACACTCTCACACAGAGGTAAGCCACACAGTATAGTGTTAGATGACATTAGTAGCCATTTTTACAGTTCAAAGGTAACCTGCACACAGCCGTGTAAATTTGTGGACTCTCTCTCATGGATTATTTAGCTCTTATCTAGCTCTAACCTATATTATTAAACTTAACAAGGGTTTAGTGGTGTTCTTGTGGTGAAACAAGTTGAAATATTGTTACTGAATGGCCTATTTTTCAAAACACTACATTGTGTGTATATATATATATTTTTCTTACAGCTTGGGAGAGCTTAACAGCATCTGCCTTGTGAGTTTCATTTTTCAAAGTCCCATCAGGTAGCCTGATCATCAAATGTGCCCATGTGAACACGATTATTAGGGAAATCCTTCTTCTTGCAAAGCATTTAAACATTTAAATCAAACCATTATATTAATCAGAGTATTCACAATAATTGTGGTATTATCATTGATAACAGATCAGAACACAGGCAGAACACACACATCATTGATTTGATTGTGTAATGACAATGTTTTACAATACTGGGAATAGTTAGGGCTGTTGCGGTGACCGTATTACTGGCACACCGGCAGTCATGAGTCATGACCGCAGTAAAATTCCACGGTAATCTCCTATGCACTCTGGACATGCATTGGTAGTACCCAACTCACTAACGACCATCAGGTTGCTAATTGCCTGGTACTCAGGGCTCTATTGTCCCTCTAACCATTCTGACATCAATCACTTATCATCAAAACAGTATCATGCTTTTAAAACTCATCTCACTGTGATTGATCAATTTGAAGAAAGAAGTTCAACAAAAGGTTGAAAATGAGTGGAAAACATGGTCGTTGTGGATGTTGTTTCAAAGCACAACACGACAAAATGGACAGCAATTTCTAAGGTGATGATTAATTCAAATCAACCATACGGATATTAGAGCTTATGCATGTGCATAGGCCTAAATACAATGCATTCGGAAAGTATTCAGACCCCTTGACTTTTTCCACATTTTGTTACATTACAGCCTTATTCTAAAATTGATTAAATTGTTTTTTTCCTTCGTCAATCTACACACAATACCCCATAATGACAAAGCAAAAACAGGTTGTTAGAAATTTTAGCTAATTTATAAAAAAATAAAAATATATAAAATCACATTTACATAAGTATTCAGACCCTTTACTCAATACTTTGTTGATGCACCTTTGCCAGCAATTATAGCCTTGAGTCTTCTTGGGTATGACCCTACAAGCTTGGCACACCTGTGTTTGGGGAGTTTCTCCTATTCTTCTCTGCAGATCCTCTCAAGCTCTGTCAGGTTGGATGGGGAGCGTCGCTGCACAGCTATTTTCAGGTCTCTCTAGAGATGTTCGATCGGGTTCAAGTCCAGGCTCTGGCTGGGCCACTCAAGGACATTCAGAGACTTGTCCCGAAGCCACTCCTGCGTGGTCTTGGCTGTGTGCTTAGGGTCATTGTCCTGTTGGAAGGTGAACCTTCGCCCCAGTCTGAGGTCCTGAGCGCTCTGGAGCAGGTTTTCATCAAGGATCTCTCTGTACTTTGCTCCATTAATCTTTCCTTCGATCCAGTCCCTGCCGCTGAAAAAAATATCCACCACCATGCTTCACCGTAGGGATGGTATTGGCCAGGTGGTGAGCAATGCCTGGTTTCCTCCAGACGTGACGCTTGGTATTCAGGCCAAACAGATCAATCTTGGTTTCATCAGACCAGAAAATCTGGTTTCTCATGGCCTGAGAGTCTTTTAGGTGCCTTTAGCAAACTCCAAGCGGGCTGTCGTGCCTTTTACTGAGGAGTCGCTTCCATCTGGCCACCCTACCATAAAGGCCTGATTGGTGGAGTGTTGCAGAGATGGTTGTCCTTCTGGAATGTTCTCCCATCTCCACAGAGGAACTCTGGAGTTCTGTCAGAGTGACCATTGGGTTCTTGGTCACCTCCCTGACCAAGGCCCATCTCCCCGATTGCTCAGTTTGGCCGGGCAGCCAGCTCTAGGAAGAGTCTTTGTGGTTCCAAACTTCATAAATTTAAGAATGATGGAGAACACTGTGTTCTTGGGGACCTTCAATGCTGCAGAAATGTTTTGTTACCTTTATCACAGCACCGGCAAACCATGATTGACCAACTCCCTGACCAAAATGTCTGACCTTTATCACATCATAAGAAGGTTCATGTCCATTCTAGTATTCTAATTCCAAATTCTATGGTTGGTGATTTGAAGTGTCACTGAAGTGAATTCGAATGTAATTCAAGTGTCATCTGCTATTTGATGGTGGGCGTGTGGCTTGCCCCTCACAATAATAGCCTGTAGATGTCAGTGAGAGAGTGAAGAAGATTCTGACAAATGAATGATGACGTTGGGATTGGAAAACTGTGCCTTTTTGTTTGAAGGGGTCAAAGTCACATTGCATCTGTTGATACCCTTCTCTCTGGTTTTGAGTTGGCTCCATATCTTTGTTTAAGATCTTAATCATGTTCAGAGTTTGCATTTGTTTGTTAAACTCTGTCCTCCAGTTATTGGAATCCCTGCAAATCGAGAAAGGATATTTGGATAAGAGCAGTTGATTTTAGAGGAATTGGAAGGGAATCAATTTGGAGGAGAATCAAAGAGAAGCTCTAGACAAAGGAGGACTCCGTCTTTGAATTGGAAATCCATGTTTTGAACAACATCCACCGTGGATAGCCTGGAAACTAGGGGCTGCGTCTCTAACCACAATTCAAATCAATATTATTACAGGGGAGTAAACTTGGGTGAACATTATAGAAAATATGGAATCCTACAACTCTGTTTATTCAACACCGAGCAGTTCAAGTGAAGTTCACTTTAAGATAAGCCTTTTGATTTGTGAATTAAGGTAAACAAATATATATAATAATAGGAGAGGGAAAGTTTTCAATCTATGAATATTGAATTAAATACACTATTTGGGGATGTGTTACATTTCCTAAGCTCAGACGGTATTTGTGTTTGCCAGCACATTTCTCTGAGCTTTCAACGCACACATGCACGCACATGCACGGAAGCTGTGCACAATGCCATTCTAGAACGAGACAAGATTACTGTTTGAAAAATATCTATTTCAATTAATTTCTAATCAGGCTCTTCCATGGTATTTAGGATTGGATTTCTCCATACTAATTCAGAGTCAGCCATGCAGAATTCTAAGACATTGTCAACCATAACTTTCTGGATCATTGAATTGTTCTTGACAAGGTCAAGTGCATATTGTGTTAATGATGAATCATGTACCAAGTCGAGATCTTTAAAGTGCGAGGCTCAATGTACTTGATGCTATCCTCTTTTGCAAATAGCAAAGGCCTGGCTGACAAGGCAGCCTCTCTCTCTCTCTCTCTTCCTCTTTCTTCTTCTTATTATTTTGTTTACCTCCCCCTTCTCTCCATTTAATGCAGCTGCATTTGAGAAACTTCCAGGAGGTGATTTTGAGTTAAAACATGTTGTGCACGAAATGGTGAAGATAAAAGATTTATGTGCCTAAAATGCGATGCCCCTGTGGTTTGGAATTGGAATATATCTATGCCTACTCGGAGCGGCCAACAGAGTAAAAATGAACAGGCTGAGGCACAGGGCCATCAGAAATTGCCTCTGTGTTTGAAGCTTGCTTACCTCTTGTCGTCTTTCACTCAATAACATTTTTTTCTGTTCTGGATGTTGGAAACAAGCAGGCTTATGGGACCAATAGATCATAGAATGTGTTGGCTAGTTTATCATGCTTAACTCTCATGCTGTGCATTTAAAGCAATGCAAATATAGACTATAGGCTATGTGTGGCTTTGCAGATGGTTATTTTTACCTGTATATTATTATTCTCCTAGTCTAATTTGTTATGAAGGCATAGGCTAGCAATGCTCTTTCGGGAAATACAATACATGACCAAAAGTATGTGGACACCTGCTCATCAAACATCTAATTCCAAAATCATGTGCATTAATATGGAGTTGGTCCCCCCTTTGCTGCAGTAACAGCCTCCACTCTTCTGGGAAGTCTTTCCACTAGATGTTGGAACATTGCTGCAGGGACTTGCTTCCATTCAGCCACAAGAGCATTAGTGAGGTCAGGCACTGATGTTGGGCGAATAGGCCTGGCTTTCAGTCTTCGTTCCAATAAATCGCAAAGGTGTTCAATGGGGTTGAGGTCAGGGCTCTGTGCAGGCCAGTCAAGTTCTTCCTCACCGATCTCGACAAACCATTTCTGTATGGACCTCGCTTTTTGCACGGGGCATTGTAATCCTGAAAGAGGAAAGGGCCTTCCCCAAACTGTTGCCACAAAGTTGGAAGCACAGAATTGTCTAGAATGTCATTGTATGCTGTAGCGTTAAGATGTCCCTTCACTGGAACTAAGGGGCCTAGCCCGAACCATGAAACTTTACAGTTGGCGCTATGCATTCGGGCAGGTAGCGTTCTCCTGGCATCCGCCAAACCCAGATTCGTCCGTCGGACTGCAAGATGGTGAAGCGTGATTCATCACTCCAGAGAACACATTTCCACTGCTCCAGAGTCCAATGGCGGCGAGCTTTACACCACTCTATTTGACACTTGGCATTGCGCATGGTGATCTTAGGCTTGTGTGCAGCTGCTCGGCCATGGAAACCGATTTCATGAAGCTCCCGACAAACAGTTATTGTGCTGATGTTGCTTCCAGATGCAGTTTGGAACTCGGTAGTGAGTGTTGCAACTGAGGACAGACGAGTTTTACGCGCTACGCGCTTCAGCACTCGGCGGTCCCATTCTGTGAGCTTGTGTGGCCTACCACTTCGTGGCTGAGCCGTTGTTGCTCCTAGATGTTTCCACTTCACAATAACAGCACTTACAGTTGACCAGGGCAGCTCTAGTAGGTCAGAAATCTGCCGAACTGACTTGTTGGAAAGGTGGCATCCTATGAAGGTCTACTGCCAATGTTTGTCTATGGAGATTGCATGGCTGTGTGCTTGATTTTTTACACCTGTCAGTAACGGGTGTTGCTGAAATAGCCGAATCCACTAATTTGAAGTTAAGTGAGAATTTCCAAAAAGCCCCTGTCTTACTGGGGGGTGTACCTGTGAAAATCCTTCTTCTTTAGGATGCTATATTTGATGCTCTCCTCCCCCCACTGAGCTAGGATCTCTGCAACCCTGGGTGTCTGTCTGGCTCTCATTTACAAACCAGGGACATATCTGGAGACAGACTGCACTGGGCTTGGCATAACCAGAGATAATTTCACCAAAAAGGACAAATATGAAAGAAAACAACATGTTTTCGTAAGAAATAATCACCTCAGACTAACCGCATTAAGCTATTGAAAATACTTGGCTACCTCTTTGTTTGAAATCTTCTTCCCCCACTTCGTCCATATTGTTCACACCCACGGATCTTTCTCTTTGAAAGTGTATGTTTCTGTTCCTTCACATCAAGTGCAATAATACCTCAATTTATCATAAGTACCTGAAAGTAATATGTAGTGCAACTGTATCTCAATGTGTCAGTCATTCAATTGGCTTTGAAATGAACACTCGCTCTGCTCATTGTAGTGCGGAGCATTAACCGAATGCACATTGCACAGTTTCTCTAGAAATAAATCAGATCAAGACCGAACTGTGCGATGTAGTAAGGAGTTGTAGTTTCCAACAGGCCAATATTCAACATAGTTTAGCGCAGAAAACGTGGTAATTAACTACAATGACCATAATCTATTGCGGGCCTACTTGTCCGGTCTGTGTGTTTCTTTTGCGCCTGCTACATAAGGTTAGTGTGGGGAAGACACGGAGAGGGAGACAGAAGAATGCACCATCGACAGGGATAGAGAGCAGTTGCTTCAAGGTATCTCTACCTGAAAATGCATGATCCAAGTGATTTATAGTTGGCATTTAGCAGTCAAAAGTATACCTTATTTACTTTGAAGAACTACCAAAATAGTGATTTAGTCAGACAGCATAGGCCGCAGCTCTATAGAGATGAGATGATGACTTGGAATTAAATAATAAAGTCATCAAATAAAACAAATGTAATATACACAACTGAACTATTATATAATAAATGATGGTTAATAAGTGATCAGCAGTAATGGGCAGTCACTACCATCATGGGACTTTTATTAATTGTTTTATTAGTGCATTTAATGTTTTATTTTATTGAAACCAAATCGAAAACCGTGATACATTTTTTTCTAATCAAAATGCACTAATAGCTCAGCACTAGCTCACTGTGTCTTAATCTCTTGTTTCCTTTGCAGGTGGTGTAGTAGTTAATGATCAATTGTGCCAGTGTGTTTTCTTTGCGTACCCCACTGTTTAACCTCAATACTAATCCTACTAATACTAATGATCTTGGCACTCGCTCGCTCACTCACTCATTCATTCAATCATGTCTTGTCCTGTGTGTGTGTTCCGTAGGTGGTGTACCTCCACACCTCTCTGCGTCTGCCAAGCGTGGTGGCCGTGGTGGAGCTGGTGGCGTTACAGCCCAGGGCAGATGGCTCCCAGCATGCACTGGGGTGTGGCTTCGCCATCCTGCACATCTTCTCCAGCAGGACAGAACCTCAGTCCACCAAGGGGGACAGAAGGTGATTAGCTATGTCCTGATAAACAACACACACCTTAATTACAGTCTCAGAATTTTCCCATCAAGAGCCATGTGAAGGATTATCATAGGAGATGATCAACTCGTAGTTAGTCTGTAGTCTAGACCACTACAGGGTTGAGGTCAATTCACCATCAATTTAGCACATGAAGGAAGATTCATTTAAATGTAAATTCAACAATAGAAAAATATTTGATTGATATTGAATCAAGACCCCTTCTGTCATTGAGGGAAGAAAAAACCAAGTGTACTTTTCCTTGTAGGAAATAGGTCTATTCAATGTTGTGTAACACTTAAAACCGACAGGTATAATACTTTACTACTTGTATTATTATTGTATACTTGTACCTCTATTAGCCTTTAAGGAGTTTTGCATTACATTTGCAACAACAGCATTGGGTCAGCCATTGGTTTTCCTATGGAGGAGGAGGAGCGCATAGGCTCTGAATAGTGGCATTTATATCAGTGGTACGTGCCGAGAGTATTTGGGGGCTCCAAGTAGGGCTGGGCGATATATTGAATTCATTCTAAATGTATGTTTTTGAGAGAATCAAGGTTTAGTTATTTTTCATTTTTATGAGCGTTTATGTCTGCTTGTTCTCGTGTTGTATTTTTGGTCTCGTCTCTTTTGGTCCTCTGTGCTGTGTGCACCTTCCCATTTACACCAGAGTTCTGTATATAATGACAAGATGCACGTCTCCGCCCTAACAATGGGAGTCCAAAGGCGGAAAGACAGGCGACAAGCTTCGGTCCAAAATAACCCCATAGAAATGCATTGGCCTTATTTTGGACAGATTTTAGCGAGAGTGAAACCTCTTGCTTCACCTCTTCCTCTATGGTTTACACACACACACCAAGCCCATCATGCCAACAAAGTTGAGAGGTCACATCTTCCTCTCTGACAAGCGGTTTCAAGTCGCTATTTGCATTTGAGGTTTGATCCAACACAATTGGTCATATGGACACTGAAACACATTGAGACATTATTTTACTGTAATAGAGGAGAAGTTAACTTTTCTAACAATACCCTTTTTATGTCTCAACTACTCAAATTGCATGCAGAGCAGACACCACTGAACATTGATTCTGGAAAAGGAATGCTCAGTTTGTCGCGCGCGGCATTGGGGTACCACATACCGCTAGCAGCATTTTAGCCAAAGACTGTTATACTAGCTGTCTAGTCTGTGTTTTATACATTTGCAATAAGCATAAAACACAATTATATAAGGAATTGGCAACTCGTTCTCATTCTGAGAAATAAGGTAGGCCACTTGATTTCAACATCTGAACAAAGTGGAAAGGCTAACATGCTTTTCAAACTGTTGGAAACAGACAGAAGGTGTTCATAATAATTCAACTGTTCAACCTGGTTAGCTAGCACATAGATCCAAGTTGGGCTTTGGCTAAACTTGAAATATATAGATTAGCTGGCTAATCACTAGCACATGGACTTCAGAGATTGTTGATGAGACCTGTGTTTAATTTTCTATAGCCTAATGCCTGCTACAAGAAGTTAGTCATTATTAGTGAATGTGCATTATGCATGGTTCTAGTTACATTTTTAACTAAAAAGGGCATTTGCATAGACAGACTTGAAAGCCAGATCAGTGATTATTGCAAAAAAATCAGGTTAAACTATTTTGATAAAATAATTAGTGGGTCTTATGGTTGTGGAAGGCCTATATTTAGCCTAGGTATAACTTCACAAGCCCTGAATTCATTAGATTATTACTGACTGTTTGAAATGCAGTGTATTTGACCTTTAATTGTACAACAACGCTTGTTTCGAGAAAACATATCTATTTTTCAGATATATATTATGAATCGCCCATAAGTTTGAAAAGATGGAGATATGATTTTTAGGCCGTATCGTCCAGCCCTAGCTCCAAGTTCAAATGATTTCAACTTTCCAACGCTCCTGCCTCCTGCACATAGTCTAACCTTACAGCAAAAAATAAATAAATAAAAAATATATGCCATTTAGCAGACGCTTTTATCCAAAGCGACTTACAGTCATGCGTGGGGGGGCAGTATTCCGGGTAGCCATGATTAGCTGTTCAGGAGTCTTATGGCTTGGGGGTAGAAGCTGTTGAGAAGCCTTTTGGACCTAGACTTGGCGCTCCGGTACCGCTTGCCGTGCGGTAGCAGAGAGAACAGTCTGACTAGGGTGGCTGGAGTCTTTGACAATTTTGAGGGCCTTCCTCTGACACCGCGTTAGAATAGGCCTACCTCATTCAGCTTTGCGATATTTAATTGTGTTAACATTTTATTCCACTGGGTGCAGTAGACATTCACCAGCCACTCTGGTGCTATAGAGCTAATTTCAGACCCTTCAGGAATGTCATTAGCAAGAAAAGCGCTTGCACTTTAATGTGTTTAATGTGAAACCCGTCTTAGTCATCTAACGTCCACAGAACACAGATAAAGCTAAAAAAATATATAAAGACACACAAGAAGTTATTCTAAGAAAATGTAACATTTTCACTAATTCCAATATTTTAAGGATGTACTTAAATGTTTCATGTGTATCAGTATCTATTGAGTCACTCTCTGTCCACCTTGTCTTGATTGATTCTCAACGTCATTTTCTTTTTGTCCCTAGGCTAAGTTTGTACCACGGAACACCAAGGAACCTACTCCATCCACTGATGAGGGACCCTACAGAGCGTAAGTGTCTTTTATATGCTCTCTTACACCAGTGCACTGTGCAACAACCACTAAGTCTGCGTCCCAAATGGCACCCTATTCCCTTTATAGTGAACTACTTTTGATGAGGCCTGGTCAAAAGAAGTGCACTATAAAGAGAATAGGATGCCATTTGAGACGTATCCTAACTTAGACACACACAGGCGATACACTAGGCTAGATCTTACGACCGCCTCAGAAACTCTGCGGTCCACTTTGCAATTCATTTCAACTAGCTGAAAATTGAGTCTCCGAGGAACCATTGCAGACACACATTAATCCAAGTGTAGTGTGGGCCCCAATTGTGTTGATTATAATTATGCCGTGTTGTTTTGTCTGCTGGGTTTAATAAAGATCTCAGCGCCCGAGTGCCAATGACAAAGCTTTCTAAATTGGGAAAGGCAGTGCTACTGTCTGATTACATGTATCATATTTAGTAGGGCCGGGACAATACCAGTATCGCGATACTCGTTAGTATCGTGGCAAGGAAACAAAGCTCAAAGAGGATTTAACTTTTTTAGGAAAACAGCCCTAATGTTGGAAACAAACCTCATTATGTTTTCATCCACAGTCATATTTATTTATTTTCCAAGACATAGCACACAATATTTTACATACAGCAGCTTTTTACATTTAATTTAATTTTTAAAGAACCAAAGAGTTTAGTCTGCTTTGTGTTTTCATTTTTGCCATGGAAAAAATATTGCAATACTGGAATCATCACAACCTTAGCATTTAGTAAGTCTAGTGAGCCACAACCATCTCAGCCAATTCAAATGGAGTGAACACACATTTTTTGTGTGTTTTAACCTAATCTTATCAAATCAACATTTTATTTGCCACATGCGCCGAATACAACAGGTGTAGACATTACTGTGAAATGCTTACTTACAAGCCCTTAACCAACAATGCATTTTATTTTTTATTTTTTATTTTTTTAAAGTGTTAAAATAAAATAACAGTAGGGAGGCTATATACAGGGGGGTACCGGTGCAGAGTCAATGTGCAGGGGCACCGGCTAGTCGAGGTAATTGAGGTAATATGTACATGTGGGTAGAGTTAAAGTGACTATGTATAAATAATAAACAGAGTAGCAGCAGCGTGAAAGAGGGGGGTGGGGGTGGGGGGGGCAGTATTCCGGGTAGCCATGATTAGCTGTTCAGGAGTCTTATGGCTTGGGGGTAGAAGCTGTTGAGAAGCCTTTTGGACCTAGACTTGGCGCTCCGGTACCGCTTGCCGTGCGGTAGCAGAGAGAACAGTCTGACTAGGGTGGCTGGAGTCTTTGACAATTTTGAGGGCCTTCCTCTGACACCGCGTTAGAATAGGCCTACCTCATTCAGCTTTGCGATATTTAATTGTGTTAACATTTTATTCCACTGGGTGCAGTAGACAGTATATAGTATCAAAAATAAGATGCTGTATCTTCCATGTTATACCCTACACTTACAGCAGCCTGTGGCCTGAAATGGGCTGTTTGGTCCAAAAACATTCACCAGCCACTCTGGTGCTATAGAGCTAATTTCAGACCCTTCAGGAATGTCATTATTTTGAATAAGAAAGAAGGCCTTACAGTGACGGAATAATACCAATGTAATGCAAAGAATTGCCAAGTACAATTTGCTAATGCAGCGTTTCCCAAACTAGGGGTCGCGGATTTGAAAAGGGGGTCGCAAGAGAAACTGTGAAATCAAACAAAAAAATCACACTTGGTTCATAGAACCTCGGTAGCCGCTAGATGCGGTTGTAATAAACAGAGCGGTTTCTGTTTTCTTACTACGAAAGTGGCTCTATCTTTTGAACGGTTTAAGCTACAAAATAGTATGACCCCATCACTGAAGGATAAGACTCTCAGGAACACGCATGTGTCTGTTTCCCTCTACAATGTCCGTAAGCTGCATAGAACTCATTAGAACAGAGTGGACAAGAACAGGCACTAAATCAGACTGGGGGGAAAATAATGTAATCAATGATGCTGTTCTTTTTTATACTTGTTGCACCCTCTAAAACCACTGTGATTATTATTTGACCCTGCTTGTCATCTATGAACGTTTGAATATCTTGAAGAACAATCTGGCCTTAATGGCCATGTACTGTTATATCTCCACCCGACACAGCCAGAGGAGGACTGGCCACCCCTCAGAACCTGGTTCCTCTCTAGGTTTCTTCCTAGGTTCCTGCCTTTCTAGGGAGTTTTTCCTAGCCACCGTGCTTCTACATCTGCATTGCTTGCTGTTTGGGGTTTTAGGCTGGGTTTCTGTATAAGCACTTTGTGACATCTGCTGATGTAAAAAAGGGCTTTAGAAATGCATTTGATTTGATTATACAGAAGATCATACAAAATTATTCTGAACTTCCCAATACCTTTCTGATGCATTTGTCACTTCAAACCATACTTCCTTCAGCTTGAAATGCTGTCAAAAGTACTGTCAGACTGATTTGTAATACTCATAGCCTCGATGAAAAAAGTAAACATTTCATTGATTACATAACCTTTTTTAACATGGTGGTTGTCGCATAATTCTATTAATATCAAAATTGGGTCGCGGGCCCCTGTGCTCATGTATGAATAACAACTTACAGAGATGTAGGATCTTCATTTGAGCCAGTTTACTACAGCAGGAAAATAATCCTGCAGCAACAGGACATTTGAATTATTATGTGGATAAACATTAATGGAAAAAAAATATAGGCGGTTGCTACATTTTTCGTAAGGGAACATCTTTTTTAAACCTTAAATACACTTAGCTTTAAATGTCCTGTAATGCAGGAAGGTTCTCCTGCAAAAGGGTGATCAAATTAAGATCCTTCATCTGTAATATCCCAAGTAACCGTGTTTGCTATCTTGTCACATGAATATTGGAAAGGCCTCTCTCTCTCTCAAATGGACTCTTGTGTACATTTAATTATTAAAATAGTGTCTGTTGGGGGGTAGGATGCCTTTTTTGTTTTCACTTAGGCCGTGTCGACGATGCGTGCTTTCATGTTCAGGCGGCTCTCTTCCTCACACACACGGCAGGTGGAGGACAGCTGTTTACCTTGCTGCTTTGGATAACAAGACTAAACAAAGCAAACCTATTAATTTTCACAATGGAGCCTTATTTCTGGAGCCGAAGGCCAGCAATCGTGTATTGTCCTGTTCTCTTGAGGAAGAGCTTCATCTGCTATTCATTGGAAGAGAGCATATTTTCTTCTTCACACTTGAAGAAGTGTTGTTTACCTCGACGAGGACGTGCTGTGAAATGAAGAGAGTTCAAAAGAGGCATTGCTGCAACATTTGTTTCTTGTGGTATAATATGTGGTATTCTTTTCCCACCGAGCCAGGATTTGGAGTCCAATGCCCTCAGTATACTGCTCACTTCTCCTCTAGTGGGTACTTCTCACTCTAGCTTCCACTCCTGCCTAATCATCTACTCACACCGACAGAGACAGACAGACATGAAGACGGGTCTGGAGTGCACACACTACACCTGGGTAGAGCTCTGCTGCCCGAGCCCGACGGGCCCCAACACTATACATCGGGTTAGGGACAGTTTTTTTCATCAATTGCTAGGGTATGGGCAGGACTGGGGTATCACTAAATTGATCACTAACATTTTGAATCTGAGCCATTTGCTCGCGCTCTGCTGAGCAGTAGCCTACGGTGATATCTTACTAAGATCATAACATGGTGTCAGAAGTGCTTCAACCTCGTCAAATATAATACCACAACATTGTCAGAGTCGACAGGAGAAATGATTTCACAGAAAATAATAATTGACGAAAGGTAGCTAGTTAACAGCTAACTTATCTCTCGTCATTGAGCAGCCCAAGGCGGAGCTGTTGCTATGGATACTAACACAGGCAGCTTAGCAGCAGAGCACATGCAGTGTGAGCAGTGCAAGGAGGGGGAGGACAGACAGAGATGAGTAGCTAATGGATACTAACGAAGGAAGTTATTTAAGATTTTCCGGCCGGGTCTTTGTCAAAAGCAATCGGGCCTGGGTAGGGTAGGGCCTGAACGTCACGGGCATGGGTAGGTCTCGGGCTCTACACATGGGTCCCCTCCAGTCAGCCTGTCAAATCAGCCCTGTGTGTGTGCGTCTGCGTGCATGACCACATTGCACGTGTGTGTGTGCCCAGCATGCCAGGTAGAGTGCCGGGGGTAGGGGTTATTCAATGCCAGGAGGAGGGGGGACAGGGACCGTGGCAGCCAAGGGAACCTCTGTGCTGCTCTGCTTGCCAGCCTCTTCAGTCTGTGTTCTCCTGCCCAGCCCCGGCCAGCCGCCACCTAAGCCCCTCTGCTGGTGCCACCTGGGGAAACTTGAGAAGGGGGGTGGGAGATATGGGGTCGCTCTGGGTCCCACTGAAGCTCCTCTCCTTGACTGACTGACCTTGGGGGGTGGGGGGATCATGGAGGAAGGCAGAGAGATGAAGCGAGAAGGAGGGGCAGATTGGGTTACTTCTTGGCTTACCTAAGCTCCACTCCCAGACTGACCAGAAGGGAAGCAGAATATGAGGAGGAAGGGAGGCAGAGGGGGAGAAAGAGAGGGGGGAGAATGGGCTGCTCTGGGGCCCACTCGGGGAGATGGGGGGACAACCAGATGGCACAGTGCTCCTTAGTGCCGTGAGACTACATTGTGTGTTCACATTACCGTATTGAAATCCACTGCCGCCACGGATTGTAAAGTGCCTTGGGTTTTAGCTTGTTGTCATCGTTGCGGAAACGCAATTAATGCAGGGTTGAATGTAGGGCTGACATTTTTAATATATGTAGTTTTAATGACCACTGTACTGAAAGGAATCGGCTGAGCCGTCATTGCTACTCTACCGGAATCTGCTATTTTGTTTCTCATTTTGAATAGCCTGAATCAATGCAATTTTACTTTTCAGAGACCAAACAGTGTCTGACTTTGCCCATAAGCCCTCTGATGCTGCTGAGCTACCTTTCCATTTTTACCTCCGCTTCATCTCCTGCCAAGTTTGCTTGCCTGACACTAAGGTACCAAGATGTCTGCTTGATGAATTTCTGGATTCCCTAATCCTTGTGCTGCGTCAGAGAGGCAAGCTTGATGCATTATGAATAATATGAAATAAATGATGAAAAAGTTACCAAGATCTCGACACTTGGGCGCCCATCTGTGTTCGGCTAGCTAGATGCTTTGAATGTTTCATTTTTACTCCTCCACGTTTTTTTTTACCACTACAGCAAGAGACAGTTTTCCATGAAAGCACTGCTGTGCTCTAAAATTGCCGCGCTGTAGCTTCAATAACGTCCTCAAACCATGTTTGAGTGTTCTGTTCACTTTTTTTTATCACATTTGAGTGCACCATTTTGAGTTAAGCAGTCTTCCCCTGATGAAGTGAATTTGCGAGCTGCCGCCTGTCAGAGGAAGTTAAAGGTTGGGGTGAGACGGTTCGGGGAAACAGGGATACACTCCTCTTCTTTCACTGCTTTAACTCTGAATTCCCTATCATTGGCTTTGAAGGTTCTGAGGCCTATAGGAATGGCTTAAAGCTGCCTGCTGCTGATATAGATATATTGGATTGTGGACATATATTGGAAATTAATCCTCCTACCCTCCTACAACGTTGTACCAACCTCATTGGGAGCTATGGGTGGACCCCTGGGCCCTGTTGCTGGGATTGGAAAATACACAATTATAATATGACTGCACAGTGAGAGCATGTTAAATGAACATCCATCCAGTACAGTTTCATATTGTAAAGATGGCATTGATGGATGTGAAATTAACCTAAAGGAACGTACCTGCACCTTTGCACAACAATTTTGTCACACAGGAAACAACTGGATACCAGGTTTGAATGAGACCTAATCAAACATACACTACATGACCAAAAGTGCTCGTCGAACATCTCATTCCAATATCATGGGCATTAATATGGAGTTGGTCCCCCCTTTTGTTTCCATAACAGCTTCCACTCTTCTGGGAAGGCTTTCCACTAGATGTTGGAACATTGCTGCGGGGACTTGCTTCCATTCAGCCACAAGGGCATTAGTGAGGTCAGGTACTGATGTTGGGCGATTAGGCCTGGCTCGCAGTTGGCGTTCCAATTCATCCCAAAGGTGTTCGATGGGATTGAGGTCAGGGCTCTGTGCAGGCCTGTCAAGTTCTACGACACCGATCTCGACAAACTATTTCTGTATGGACCTAGCTTTGTGCACGGGGGCATTGTCATGCTGAAACAGGAAAGGGCCTTCCCCAAACTTTTGCCACAAAGTTTGAAGCACAGAATCGTCTAGAATGTCATTGTATGCTGTAGCGTTAAGATTTCCCTTCACTGGAACTAAGGGGCCTAGCCCGAACCATGAAAACAGCCCCAGACCATTGTTCCTCCTCCACCAAACTTTACAGTTGGCACTATGCATTGGGGCAGGTAACGTTCTCTTGGCATCCGCCAAACCCAGATTTGTCCGTCGGACTGCCAGATGGTGAAGCGTGATTCATCACTCCAGAGAACTCGTTTCCACTGCTCCGGAGTCCAATGGCGGCGAGATTTACACCACTCCAGCCAACGCTTGGCAATGTGCATGGTGATCTTAGGCTTGTGTGCGGCTGCTCGGCCATGGAAACCTATTTCATGAAGCTCCCGACGAATAGTTCTTGTGCTGACGTTGCTTCCAGAGGTAGTTTGGAACTCGGTAGTGAGTGTTGCAACCGAGGACCACTCGGCGGTCCAGTTCTGTGAGCTTGTGTGGCCTACCACTTCGCAGCTGAGCCGTTGTTGCTCCTAGACGTTTCCACTTCACAATAACAGTACTTGCAGTTGACCGGGGCAGCTCTAGCAGGTCAGAAATCCACTCATTTGAAGGGGTGTCCACATACTTTTGGTGATGTAGTGTACCACTCAGGGGATATGTATGATGCCATGGAGGTGTACCACACTGTCACTCCCATCTGCCCCCCACTATGTTTACATTGATTAGTGAACTGAATAAAAACCAACCCGTCATCAGTTAACCCTCTCAACCTCTCCAAATGTTCTATTGGGAGGTGCTCCCCAAATACATCATCACTGTCAGTCTGATAAAGAGGCGGTCACTGGGAGTGGATAGAGCTTCGATTAATGATCATCACTGTCTCCTTTGAAGATGTAATTATCAGAGCTGTCAGAGTGAGCTTTCACCACGCATGCCACGGCAGAGATCCTGGGATGTACTGCTGAACACACAGAACCCATCAAAATCACTGTGCAGCCTTTCTCAGGTTGTTGCTCAACACCATCAACTGCGTGTTGATGAAAAGCATCATGGGGCTGTGTTTTTCATTGGATGACTGTTTGAAGGATACACGTGTCAACCCGTCCTTCACATCACAGAGCTGTTTCCTAAGCAGCCGCCCCGCCCTCCTCTTTCATATCCTCTCCGGGGACAAGGGAACGCTATTCCACGCCAACGAACGACTGTCATTTCGCACACCACACGCCCAGGTTCGCCTGCAAACAGCCCCCTCAACGTAATGGAGCATGGACCTGGGTCTCGGCAGCCAAATAGAATATAGAAAAATGGAACAGCAGCCTATTTAACACCGGCAGGACGAGTGACAGTTGTTTGTGAGGAGCGCATGACAGGCAATACTCCATGTCCCCTATAAAGCTGATAGGAATCATATATTCAGCTACAGAGTGGCGGAATATTAGGTCCTCTCCTAACATTGGCTGTAATATGAAAGTGCATGGGATAAAGGAATATTGATTGAAACACTGTGCTGTGTGTTATGTTGTGTGTTTTTTCTGTCTGTGCAGAGAACAAGCTGTTGATGCCCATCGATGGGGCTCATTTGGTGTGCAGCTTGAAGCCTCACCCTGCTCTAGCCCCCGCCATGCACCTCTTCCCCCAGAACATGCTGGTGTCTGGAGATGAGAACATCCCTGGGGTTACGCCCTCCCCTACAGGTAAGACTACAGTGGAAACCGCAGGCCAGTGTTTCCCTCATGGAGTTAACGTTGTTATTTGCAGTAGGCGGCCCATTGTCCAGCTATGTCACTTTCTGTCGCTTTCACATTCCATCTAGCTCTGTTGACCCTGGGTAGGCTACTAGCCTCAATATATGTGATGTTGTAACTTGGCGGGCCAATATATTTTGAGGATTTCCGCACACCAACTAACAAAACATCAAACTGAAAAACAAAAAGAAAAACTGATTTGCAAAAAGAAAAACTACCCCCAGTTCCTTTTGTTAATCCTTTAATGTATTTGCTTACCTTAGTTCAAACACATTTTAAAGGCTTTTGTAAAGTAATGTAATCGTCAGTGCTGAATTTATATAAATATTTGACTGAAAAACCTCGGTAAAGGCATTTGAAAGAATCCCAGTGTGCAATCTGGGGGTAACCCTTCAACCACTTAGCTCTCCTCTGTGGCACCGTCTCCAAATTGAAAAAACTAATCAGAGGCGCTGGGAATGTAAACATTTAATAGACAATCAGCTGCTCTCATTTGGGCGTTAATCGAAAGTCACACACTCAAAATGGAATGATTTGACATGCGTTCTCCATTCGGCCCACCATATTCGACAGCGTGATGATTTCACGACAGCATTCTCATTTCATCTTTTGTGACGTAGGTAGTTATCTTCACAGGCTTTCTCAAGGAGGCTCTCAACACATAAAAAATAAAAAATCATCCTCCAAAGTTGAAATGTTGCATAAAACAAAGTTTATAAAAGGATGTACAGTAATGACGTTTGACAGTGTGGGGTTTATTTTAAGATGAGTCAGTGGAAGGTTTTGGGTAGCTTAATCCTCCCTTTCCTGTTCTGGGTCTATAAGCATACCGACCTAAGCTGCCACTGTCTGGATGTTGGACCTGCATTTGCAGTTCATTCACATTCGCTGCCGCTTTGTACTGGAGACAAGTATAATCACCCATGATTTGGAATCTGAGGTGTTTGAAAGAGGTGATTGCTGTATTACACGGCAGCAGGCAGCTTCACTGACAATCACAGCTTATCCATTGTCCCTCATACTTTTTTTTATTTTTTTAAGCTAGTGTTTAACACCCAATATGGATCCACATTCCAGACAGAACCTGTGTTGTGGGATCTTAGGCACTGGTACTCAGGCCAATCTCATAAATAGTTCAGGAGCGACACTGTTGGCTTGGTTCAATCGATGGGCAAGTGATTCAGCTGTAGCTGTGGTGCGTATGCAGCTACCCGTGGCAAAGTAAACTCTTTAGAAACACATTACAAAGAATGAAGCTGTAGGTCCACACTATGTTTAACACATAGGACATCAGGGCATGCTCTGTCTTATCAATGAGTTGTACTGTATGTGTACCAGTTAAACAGTGAAGATATCCTAGCACTGGAGTCCTTCAAACCGAGAATAAACAAGTATCAAATAAACCCCAAACATCCATTTAGTGAACATGAGTATGAGGACCGACACGGACTTAATTGTACATAAAGTCAGCTCTGGCTAAAAGGAACTTCATTAAACATGATTAAAACAGATTCAGTGAAGCTACAGTTAACTGCAAAAATAAAGGAAACACTTGAGTAAATGAGGGATACAATGTATATTGAAAGCAGGTGCTTCCACACAGGTGTGGTTTCTGAGTTAATTAAGCAATTAACATCCCATCATGCTTAGGGTCATGTATACAAATGTCCAGTTGTCCATTATGTTGGCTACCATGAGATCTCAGTGACTTTGAAAGAGGGGTCTCAAAGGAGCATAGAGGGTTTAAAGTACCAGCAGAAATTCACTTTTTTTCAACTGAAAGACAATGCCCGGAGCTTACCCATTATGTCGCACAATGATTTAAGTCAACAAGTCACTTTTTTTGTCAAAGTATATATGGGTTTGAAGTGGGAAATCCGAAGTGGGATATTCATGGGTATCTGTGTCAATGATGTGTGTTTCCTTATGAGACAACGTTTTGTTTCAGGGCTGGATTTTATTTGAACGTTACCACTCACCAGCATGGCATTATTTTTTCATCAGAAACAGCTGCAAAGTTCTTCCTCTCCGCGACTGAGCTGAGCCAAACAGCCTTGCGTCCACTTGGCCGCCTGAGCCATGGAGCGAATTAAAATAGAGGGTGCAAACTTAAGTTTTTGCACCTCAGCTTATTAGCATAATCCATTGGATAATTTGTCAATTTTCACTTATTTTTTTGCTAGTCTATGGTATAATTGCGTGATGTGATTGCATTTTGCAAGCCCGCTCCCCCTGTCGCCCCAAGATATATGGCTTTGACCATTCAAGTTTTGCTTCGCCACACGCTCTACTGCATTGATTGGTGCCGCTAGAAACTACAAGTGTCTGTCCTATAATGAAAATAATGAAAAGGCATCCACAAAAGAAAATTCAAGGAACTTGTTTATCTATTTTGTTTCGCTGTTACATTTGTATTGGTGTTTCGTGTCCGATGCGCTCAGGTTGTTGTTACATGTCATTTGCGGCGTGCATCATGAGCAAAGTGATTGCAGCCTATCATTTCACTTCCCCTGTGAGAACCGTGAGCATGAGCAGATTTGACTTTGCTTTATTGCAGCCGAAGCCTGCCAACAGTCTTAACTACCAAAGGTTGCACCGTGTCCATTACAATGTAGAACAACGCATGTCTCTAAACCTTTGAATAGTTATCCATTAGGGATGTGCATCTCTACTTTCATGAACGATTTGATACGCATCTATATACATGGGCTCCGATACAGGAACGGTACGTTTTAGTTTGAAACGATTTGGTGCGATTCAGTTTGATTAAGGGAACGAATTGATGTGATACGATTCGATGCAATATTTTTGGGGGGCATTAACACACTTTCCATTTAAAATTAATATATGCTGCTGATGGGAGCTCAGGAGCTGTTCCTCTGAGCTGGATCTGTCTGAAATGAGTTCTCTAAGTTGAGTGGACGTGTGTGCGTGCGCGCACCTGAGCTGAGCCAAAAGGGCAGACAGAGCATCTACCACCCACTATCAGGGGTGGGGGCAATTTATGCTTTTTGGCCCCCCACTTTTTATCTGAAATCACCATCACCCACTGATTAACTTGTCATTTTTGCAGATAAAACATGTTTTGAGCTAGTACTATGTCAATATTTGTCTTTAGAAAGTAGCATGGTATTTAGCCAATTAATATAATGCAGCTTTGGATTTTTACCCCAGTCTCAAAAGCGAATGGTTTAGACCGTTTGGTATTTTATGGAGAGCTTCTCCTGCTCTGACCAATAAATGCGACCATGCACTGCTCGCAAAAATGATTGCTGTCCTTTATGAAATTACACTGTTTATGTAAAAATGACCAAATACACTGACAGTTTAAAGCAAAACTACCAAAACTATTTATTATGGTGAACCTGAGCAATCAAAAAAAAATCGGAATGATTGAAAACCCCAATCAGCAGTTGGATGTGAGTTGCGTCCACTCCGGTAGGCTACACAACTACCGTAAAACACCATTTTCTACAGCGCATTTGGTAACAATGACCAAGCAAATTACATTGGTTGTCACTCAACTAATAAAGCTTATGATTTTAAAAGCAGCTGAATGCTGAAGGTGCCGCGCAGATGTACGAATAGCCTATTAGAACAGGGATAGGCCTAACTCTCGTTGGAGCGAGCAGCTGTGTCTCCCGCACTGTGCGCACAGTTGTTATCTAACAGTCATAGGCAGTTACATGCATAAAAGTTGGATAGGCTACTGAACTGAAGGAGAGGACACATCAATTCAGTCACAACAGATAATAAGTATTTTCAGAATAAAACAATGAGTAAAAAACATTAGTGAACCGGTGATTCATAACGTTTTAATTGGTTTTCTGACCGATGCATGCTTAATTTGGATTGGTTGGGCTCCAATGGACCGACGCACTCATGTCTTAAACATTTGAACCAGTACCTGAGCTTCATCTTCATTATTACTATTTCTATGTCAGGTTCGAGGCCGCAATTTATGGAAACACTTTGGAGATAACAATAGATGGCGAAGTCAAAGATACTGGTTTCCATCTGTGGCGAAGTTTCCCTCAAATGCTTATGACAAATCCAGCTCCAGAACCAGCCAGTGTACTTTAAAAAAAACAGCAACAACAGATACCATTAGCTAGCTAGATAAGGTTAGCAAGAGAAGGTTGGCATGCTAGCTACCTACACTCAGTGCCCTATTTGTTGATGTTTCTCCACATCACGTGGAAATCACCTCGACGTTCCTTCCCAATCACAATTCGTGAACAGGTATAAGTAGCCTGCGTCATTCTTCTGAGGTGGAACCTAAACAAGCATTTCTGCTCTAGAACAGGAATTACGCGGCCGGCTCTGTCGTAGCCGGCCGCGACCGGGAGACCCATGGGGCGGCGCACAATTGGCCCAGGGTAGGGGAGGGAATGGCTGGCAGGGATGTAGCTCAGTTGGTAGAGCATGGCGTTTGCAACGCCAGGGTTGTGGGTTCGATTCCCACGAGGGGTATTACAAAAAAAAATGTATGCACTCACTAACTGTAAGTCGCTCTGGATAAGAGCGTCTGCTAAATGACCAAAATGTAAATGTAAATATAAATAGGGGCTGCATTGCCTTTTTAAAGGGTGTGTGTAGTGAAGTAATATTTATCATATAGCCTATATTATATACAGTATATACCTCATATGTGATCCATAATAAGACTATGTATTAATATGACAAAGTCTATTAAAATGTAAGTAACTATAGTTGAGTTATGGTAATAGGAATGTCAAGAAAGGTCTGAGAATAGAATACTAAGGCAAATAGATTTAATAACATTGTAGAATGAATGATTACATTATACAATCATGAAGCTTAAGTTGTAGGGCATTAACAAGCATTAGTATAGGCATGATCAGAGCGGGAGAGAGAGAGACAAAGAAACCATTGCATGAGTGATGGCTCATAGCTCTTGGGGGAGAGAGGGAGAAAGATAGAGAGTGTATCTCACCACAGCAGGTCAAAAACAAAGAGAAAGAGACAATGAATCTGAGTCCCTTTTATAACATCTGAGTTGTTTGGATTCCAAATCTGAGTTGTTGGCCAATAGTAGTACTGTAAAAGTGAACTTCCAATCAGATATCAGACCTACAGGATGTAAAGACAACAGAACCTTCACAGAGGTGTGACTGAATGAGGGATATGGAGAGCAACACAGAGAAGGCTGAATTCCTGTGAAGACAAAACCTTTTCATGGAGTGTAAAGAGTCACTTCGGGGGCTGGGCCACCCTACAGCGGTGTCTGAGACAGCATTTTTCACCACCATTAACAAAACACAAAATGATGGAAGAATGGTGTTGCATCCCTCCAATAGAGTTCCAGACACTTGTAGAATCTATGCCAAGGCGCATTGAAGCTGTTCTGGTGGCTCGTGGTGGCCCAACGCCCTATTAAGACACTTTATGTTGGTGTTTCCTTTATTTTGGCAGTTACCTTTACTTTGCCTCTAGGAGATTCCCTGTTGAAGCCCCACATGGTGAAGAGCCTCACCTGCTTCCTGGACAGGCTGTCCATCACTCTGCATCCCTCCCTGGCGAAGTTTGAGAGCCAGCTGCTGCAGCATGTCAGCACGGACTGCCACAACACGGTAAGAACCATGTTACGTTATCCGAGTGGAAATAATGCTCCTCACATAGGGCACCGTTTGTTATGATTGTTTACAATAATTATTTGTTTTTCAGACATACAGTGGGGCCCATAATTATTGGCACCCTTGATAGAGATGAGGAAAAAAGACTGTATAAAAGAAATAACACAAATACTGAGCTATTGTGTATGCTCCAAAAAATTGAAGTTATTTGATTTTATACTAATACAATTGCTCAGAGAAATAGATTTTATTTAACAAGTAATAAAATAAATTCAAAAAAGATAGGGGTCAAAATTGTCACCCCTGTTTTTAATAGTCTAGCACCCTCCCCTTATGAGGATAATGCCACTGAGCCTTTAAAAACATTTTTTATGAGATTGGAGAACACTTTGGGAGGGATCTTAGACCATTCCTCCATACAGAATATTTGCAGATCCTAGCTACAGATTCTACCAACCTGCTCTTGGCAGTGCTGTCTTCGTTCTTGATACGGGTAAAAAAGTTTATAAATTACGGTTGTGATGATGCCAGTTTCGCAATATTTTTTCCATGGTAAAAATGAAAACACGAAGCAGGACCATACTTTGGTCCTTTAGAAAACCTGCTGTATATAAAATATTACGTGCTATAGCTTGGAAAATAAATCAATGTGACTGGATGACAACATAATGAGGTTTGTTTCCAACATTAGGGCTGTTTTCCTAAAGAAGTTAAATCCTCTTCGTGTTTTGTTTCCTTGCCATGATACTAACAATATTGCGATACTGGTATCATCCCGGCCCTATTATAAATGTCAGTGTCCAGTTGCAGGTGGTTCTACAAAAATCAGAGAAAACATAGAAAGATATTAAGTCTGTGTTTTGTACCGCACGAGGAGGTTCTTAGCTGCCACACATCTAGCATTTCCCAGCATTTTTGCAAGAACTAGTTGTTTCTATGCGACGCGGCCACAGCCACGTGTAGAAGTAGATGACAGTGCATCACAGTGTGACCAAAACAAAGATCTACACATGCAAGAGGCATTTCTCACTCGATACAAAACATGGTTGGCCAATTACCTTCAATTTTCGCCCTTGAAAACTTGTCACAAACACAAATCAGGGCTTGTCTATTCTCTTCGTCTAAGGAGACTGGACTCGTAACCATGTTTGACAGGTGCAGCCATGCGCTCGCAATTAAGTGCGCATTGCAGTTGTGCAGGTCCTATGTATCTATTTGCTCTGACCTAGGTGATGTGCGGCAGTAGATGGGAGAAGGAAAATTGATATCATGATGCTGTCTGTCACCTTTAGCTCTGTCCCAGTGTTCAGCACTGCCTCTTCCCCCGCCATTGAACCCACCTGATGGAGCACTATTGAGCCACGTGCAGTTTTGATAAAGCACGTCTCACCATTATGTTTTATCAAGGGCTTCACTGTAGTATCTTGGCAATTAGAGGCTGTGCTAGTGTGTGTCAGGCTTTGGAGTACACCCTCTGAGCAATATAGCGTCATGAACTTTGGATTGTTCAGAACATTGGCCTTTTGGTGCTGTATTATTTGCATTCATTGGCAATTGGCAATTATTGGCATAAATCTTATAAAGGTATGCGTTTGATAGGTGGTCATTCAGTCCTTCATCGTCCTTCACACATAGCTCTGACACAGGCAGACATTGTCATTTATGGATTACAAAAGCTAGTGCATAGATGTGTTCATCTTTAGTGAGCACAACCTGGCTGTAACCTTCTAAGTAGAGACAATTACACTGAGCAATTAAAGCGACATTTTACCTAAAGCTTTTCCACTTCATAAAGAAAGTGTTCCGTCAGTACAGTTTGAATCTGTGAACTTGAATACAGTGAGGGAGATTAAAAGTCAAAGCTAGCAGGCCTATATTTTGCTCTGCTCTGGAATTTCTCTCATGTTTTTTTAAAAAGTGCTTTACGCTAGTCAATGCACCAATCTGCACTGTACAGAACAACCCATAACAAAAGACCCACCGGTACATGGATTTCTCATTGGTGTCTCATACGAAGCAAACTAACTATTGTTGTTGCTCTAAGGATGTTAACAAGGATGTCATTGGAAAGGTGAGCGTGCATATCCAGATTGATTGGACAAGCAGGATTTGGGCGGCTCCAGGTGGCCTTTTTTAACATGATTATCTACAGTACCATGTCTTCTTTAAAAATCCTCTGGTGTCTAACAAGCTACGCATGCTGGGCCTAGCTCACTTTGAAATTAAACTGTGAGAAACACATCTCCAGTAGAGTAGAAGAGGCTAAATGGCTCAAATGCTGGCCAAAAACACTTCCTTTTGACTTTTGTGAGTTAGGAGAACAGGTGTGATGGAATTAATCACTTTTATAAAAACAAATTATCTCCCCTCAGCATGTGGATTTTGTTAAAACAGCCAGATTGACTACTTCAGTATGTGTTCTGTTGTGAAACTTCAGTGGGGCTGACGCCTCTCTCGGCATCTCATCTTGAGGAAGGTGCTAATACATGCAGCATCGAGGGTGACGGCAGACTTTAATTAGCGATTGTGCGCGTACATACCTGCGTACGTACGTACATACGGGTGTGTGACCTTTGAGAAGTGCGACTCCTTCTTGTGCTAGATTGTCATTGTCATCATCAAGCTATCTTGGAGGTGATGCTGACACCTTACCTGCTGCATCAGCCTCAAGTGCTCAGTTGTGGTTGGGAGAGGGAGGGGTAGGGGAGTGAAAGGCAGACTAAAGCGGAAATGGAGAACGGTGGATGTGAAGGAAGAGAGTCTTTGTTTTCTCTTTCCAAAATGTCTCCCTTTACAGTTCCCAAATACATTGTATTGAGAGCAAAACAATATTGAAAATGCACATTTTCACTTGGCATACAGTATAAAGGCCTTGTGGATCTGTTTTTTAGGTCTTCTGTAGCTAGATGTCACGGCTTTATTGTAGTGCAATTAGAATGCCAACACCTAACTGCTATCTTGACAGGCTATTTTGTCTTGTGCATTCTGCAGCTTGAGCCATCCAGAATCCATATAACTGTGGCTCTTACAACCCTCTGTGATAAGGTACGGTAGAGTCGATCTTTATTTGGTCCTCCTGAACACAGGCCCCAGGCTTGGGGACACTTAAACTGTATTTGTCTAATCTACCCCTGGATGCTTTCACAGCCAGCATGAATCAGGCCAGCCCCATTGTCTCAGTCAGGACCCATTATGTTTGTATCAGATGTCTTGGCGAGCGATCAAAGGACTGAAGGGGAGCGTTAGAAAAAAGAAGCAAGAGGACAAACACCGTGCCGCAGGCAACACTGCATGCCCCTAGGCAAATCTCATCAATTGCGAGAAGCAAAAACTCAAAGGTTTTTCATTTCCAGAATAAAAGGAAACACGCTCAAAGTAGGACTGCCCCGCCACTAGATATGCCATCTGACTCCTGCTATCCTTAATCATTACAACTTCCAAGACAGAACGAGCAGTGTGATTGAATACAGTAGGCCTGCCTGTATCGGACGTTTATAAAGTCTATCTCCCCTCGCTATCTCGCTCTACCCCCCCAAAAAATAGATAAGAAGAATACCTTATTGTCCATTAACTTGCAGAGAACGGAAACGTATCTGCTCACAACCCAAACGCCTGAGACACACACACCATAGGAGTTTGAAGTAACTGGTCAGCCACAAGGGTATTTGTTTTACACAACATGAGCAATGGAGAACAAAAAATACATACAAAGGGAAGACCTGAGTGTGCTAGGAAACATCTGAACCTTATAATAACCTTCTAATAATGAGCTGAGGTCAGCAGTAGAGGTGTCCAGATTCAGCATTCTGTATCAACAACTATAATGCAGAATACTGAAATCAATAATGGCATCTGAACCTATGTGGGACAGTCTGGGACCCGGCTCTTTTAATCATCTTCAAGCGCGTGTTGTCTCACTTTAGCAGTCAAAACAAATGAGCATCAGGGAAGTGGCGTGAGTGGGCGCCATTGACAGAACTCTCCTGGCCAGGAGTGTGATCAATAGGCATTACCTCCTCCTAAAATATTTCCTTATGTTAATATGTCCTCCTGACAGTGATTTTAGTGTCTAGTCGAGTTGGAGTCGTTTGTTTGAAACGTCAGGGAATGCTCAATGCTGGCCATCTCAAGTGACCTTTAACCCTATGGGCCCTGGTCAAAAGTAGTGCACTATATTAGGGAATATGGGACCATTTCAGACACAGCCCTGGTCTCCTCTGAAACCCCAACCATCCTAACTAAAGCAGTATACTCTTCTGTGGAACAAAAATGTGAAAAGGGCAGCAACAAAAAAGTGGGAGAATTTTATAAGCCGGCTATATTGGTCGACTTGTGACTCAATATTTTCTGGTAGTGAATCGTGGGCTGCGTTTTCACCAGGAGGGCAGTGCAATTCATCAGCAGAAGCGATGTGCCAGTGAAAATGTGTTAAGGAGCAGAGGAGTGGGCAGATGACAACGGCATGCTAATGATGGTTCAACTGTGTTTCCTGGGAAGGATGACTCACCTCGGTGTGAGGAAGCTAACGTCCACAGCGTTGGCATCTCCCTCCACCGCCATACACACACACACACACACACACACGCCACACAGACACACACATATGGTAGCATGATTTGCACTCACATACAAACATGCTAACATACGTGCGCACAAGCAAGCATGCGCATACACAAACATGCTAACATGCTCGCACACACACACTAGCACAAACACACTTGATAGCATGATCACACACACATACATGCTAGCGCACACACAAATGTGCTAGCATGCGTTTATATATGCACTCACACACACACACACCACACACACACACACACACACACACACACACACACACACAGAAATAGCAAACAACCCCTCTAATGGGCTTGGCTTATCGACAATGACAGAGATTCTCATTATATCTTCAAGATTAGTATAAAAAGAAAATCTTTCGAAAATAATTAGCCTTTGAGTCCCAGGAGCAATTAAATTATTTAGCTGATTCTACATTTCAGATTAACTTAGTTGTTTCAGAGAGGGTCCCCCATTCTTCAGATGAATGCTCTGAGACTTAACCCCTTATTGAGATTGCACTGATATTGATTTTATTCAGTATTGACTCAGCCCAACTCTTTATGTCACATGCCTTTATAGTGTTATAACACTGTACATTGCAGCTTGCTGAACTTTGATATTAATAACAGTTTAACTCTATGTGCCTAATGTCAAGTTAGTTAATTAAATCCTCTGTACTCCAGACGCTGGACCAACTTTAGAGTCTCATTCTGTCTGACTAAAACCCCTGACTCAACCGATTTAAATAACTTGCACACTCACTTCATCTGCAGCATCCGAGCACAAATAACCTTCAAAATCCAATTTATTCTCCTTAAAAATCCCATTTAATTTATTCAAAATGAACAGCACAATGATTCTGCACGCTGCCTGCTCTCTCCCTACATTTGGTCTAAATTACCTTACTTTCTAGTCAGTTCCATGTTATTCAACTGACAGTTCTTTCTGTAAAAATCAATTTTACTTACCAAATATTTCAATTTTTGCCAAGCCAGTACATTGTACAAATTGAATCAACAAGATTCTGCACTGGCGATAAGTGACAGAGATAACACCTTGGTCTCCTTTCAATTGCCGGATGAAACAGGCTAGTAGTATTCGAGACGAATGTTCAAATCCTGGATTTCTTTTTAATTGTAATCTAAATGTAAACATTGAAACCCTGAGAAAGAAAGCAAAGTGCTAATATGCCTCAAGCCTCATCCCAAGGTGGATCCGAGGTATTAAAGTGAGCACAAAATGGAATGAAATTCACCCCTCTTCAACACCTTTCTATGTGCACCACTACAGCACTCAACATTCATTTATAGCTTGCACTTTCTTTGCTTTTTATTTTTTTCTATGAAGAGATAAGATATCTTATTTTAATATAATTATCTTTGACTGGTAGGAGGGGGTTTATTTCTCATGCTGATTTCCAAGGAACATTAAGAACTATGTATTTTGCAGAGAAAAAACATTTATTCTGGTGGCCCCCAAGGCCATGTCTGTTAAGGCAGCCTTTTCTTACTCTTGACACGCCATAATAATAATAATAATATGCCATTTGCAGACGCTTTTATCCAAAGCGACTTACAGTCGTGCGTGCATACATTTTTGTGTATGGGTGGTCCCGGGGATCGAACCCACTACCTTGGCGTTACAAGCGCCGTGCTCTACCAGCTGAGCTACTCAGGCCATAACAGACGTATACAGCCATTGAAAAGCAGGAGTGTGGAAGAGTTAATTTTCTCCTCGTCTGATAACTCCTGACTGCTCTGGTTTTTCAGAAAAACTCCCACACTGGGCTACTGTAATAATTGGAAGCAAAAAATAATAATACCCTACTCTCAAGCAACCGACTACTTTGTTTACGCTGTTAACAAAGCATGGCAATAAATTGCCTCCTAATATGCGCAGATATTCTCTTCTATCTATCTATCTATCTGTCTATCTGTCTGTCTGTCTGTCTGTCTGTCTGTCTGTCTGTCTGTCTGTCTGTCTCTTTTAAAACAACTGTCATTCTGGTAGGTTAAATAACTAAGACATTTGCGCTCTCACAGCGTCTTTGTCGACTGTGCTCAGGTGTCTACGACTAGTCTACCTCGCTGTATGCACGCACGGTTGCATGATGAGACCGGGTCACAATTTCTACCACCACTGTTAACAAAGGTGGTGACTCTCAGAGAGAGGGAGAGCGAGAGATCGAGAGAGACCCATGGACATCTCCCGTGGCTGGCCAGTTAAAGTGGAAATTCACTTTTCTCATTAGTCCACTGTTGATACAGTCACATGTAAGCAGTAAAATTTTCAAGATATTGGACTTTCATGAAGCAAAGTGTCACCTGCCACATCATCATGATGATACATTTTTTTTTTTACAGATGAGACATAAAAGCTGGGGAGTGGGGAGAAAGGGAGAGTGGCTGCCGGGTGTCCTGAGCTCTGGACCGCCTGTGCCCCACGCTACGCGCTCATCATCACTCTGAACGACTCCCCTCTTCTGTAACGGAGGAAATGGAGTATAATTTAACTTGGGGACCATTTAATTGTTCCCCGTAAGCTTCTTAGCTTTAATATATTCACATTGTAGGATCTGCAAACAAATCTGTGATGGCAGCAGCCAGAGGATAGACAGAGTTAGAAGGGGATAGAAAGAGTGTCAGATGGAGTGAGAGAGGGGGATAGACAGATATGAGAGAAAGGATGCGTGTGGAGGGGGTGACCGAAAGGGGATGGGTTTTAACAGATGTTGCCTGTTGGAAGCTTCAGACAGCACTCACTCTCCCTCAATCACTTTATTACAGTCCTGTCCTAGATAAAACAATGCCATCTCCTGTCATCTCCACACACTGGAGATGTTGTTGAAAGAGTGAGCGAACAGATAGATTCCGGAGAAGGAATAATCATAATTATAATCTAAATGTAGCTGAAAGCAATCATTTGTGGGGTTCTTGTCACACTTATACTGCTCGCTTCCACTATGCCATCAGAAAGAACTTAGAGGCAATGTTTTTTTTTCTGATCATCACACAGTGTTGAGTTGCCTCCAGCATAGATAGAATAAGAATTGTAATTAGAATGACGGATGTTTTGTTTGTATCTCGGCATTATTTTCTTGTCATAGTTGTCATACTCAGACTGTATGCTATGTTTGTGATTAGGACTGTTGGTAATTGTATTTGACTGAAAAAGGTTATGGATACTTCGAGGATTGAGCCTGTTGTTTTAACAAAGGCCGTGGCTGTGAATGCAGAGTTTTCACCCCCACCCCGCCCCTCTGGAATCCTCTTTCTCAAAGCTACGGATCCGGATCACGTTCCGCGCATGTGTTGTTTTACGCACAAAATGTTTTATACTTAGCTGCTGCTCACACTCCACCTCCACCTTCACGTTTCTCTCTTTACCCTCTTCTGAACCATGATGATGTAACCTATGGACGCGTTCGACATTGCAGCCGACTTTAAAGGCGAGTCGAGGCTGACTGATCTACAAATCATCTTGCATCATAAATAATGATTAGTTGTAGATCAGTCAGTCGGCCACAATTTATCCATGATACATCACGGTTTTGATCCTTTCGAACGCAGCCTATGTCTGCCTCATATTTCTGCACAGCTAAACATTCAAGGCCATTATGAAGGCTAAAACCTTCTCTATCTGTTGTAACGGATATTGCAGTTGCACAAGCAGGATGCAGTCCCTACACATTGCACTGGAGCAAAAACAATCTGCGTTTTGTGTGACGATTTTTGTAGTTGCTGCCATATCGTAGCCACTAGCCAGAGTTGCTGAAAAATAACACTGCTACTTTGACTGCCTGTCTGCCTCCTGCATAGCCAATGTCTGCAATGAAAAAAGACAATTTCAATCGCTAATTAGACTGCGTGTCTGTGTCCTACTTGTGTTTGATATGCTGCCTAGATGGCTGCATGTAATTCACGACTTGAGTTTTGCATTGGGGAAAAAAATTATAAATTGTGTTTTGTGTACAACATGTAAATAGCTGCATGTTGCCTAACTCCTCACCTGAGAATAAGAACATGAAATCGCACTTATGCTTAATAGACTACTGAGGCATGGAATGTCTTTTGTGTACAACATGAAGTTTGTAGGCTACACCAGACAAAGGCATTCATCGCCGATCAAGGAGGGGGAAGGAGCCCAGAGCAGCAGCTACGTAGGCAGCGGAGGTGGGCAGCAGCTACGTAGGCAGCGGAGGTGGGCAGCAGCTACGTAGGCAGCGGAGGTGGGCAGCAGCTACGTAGGCAGCGGAGGTGGGCAGCAGCTACGTAGGCAGCGGAGGTGGGCAGCAGCTACGTAGGCAGCGGAGGTGGGCAGCAGCTACGTAGGCAGCGGAGGTGGGCAGCAGCTACGTAGGCAGCGGAGGTGGGCAGCAGCTACATAAATAAAAATGCGCAGAAATCTCAGTATCTTTAGCCACAGCAAATCCGTTTTCCAGAGAATCCGTAACCGCAGCCACTCTGTTTAACAAAATAAGTTACTATGCTTTTTTTAAAAGCTTTTTTAATGCCTAAAAACAAATAAGATTTAGGTGTATAAGAATCCCATCTCAGGAAAATGTAAGAATTTATGGGCATTCTATTTCAAACAGGCAATGGCCCAGAAAACGACTGTGGCTGTCCCATAGGCCCGAGCGAGGCACAGTGAGCCAGTGTATATTCAGGGAAAGGGGATACCTTGTCAGTTGCACAACTGAATGCATTCAACCAAAATGTGTGTGTGTGTGGGGGGGGCTACCTTAATCGAAGTCCACGCCATCGGCGCCAGAGGAGCAGTTGTTTTTGTGGGTTTATTGCCTTGCTCAAGGGCAGAACGGCAGATTTTTCCACCTTGCCGGCTTGGGGATTCAAACCAGTGACCTTTCGGTTACTGGCCCAACACACTAGGCTACCTGCCACATCAGCCTCATTATACACTATATAAACAAAAGTATGTGGACACCCCTTCAAATTAGTGGATTTGGCTATTTCAGCCACACCTGTTGCTGACAGATGTATAAAATCGAGCACACAGCCATGCAATCTCTACAGACAAGCATTGGCAGTAGAATGGCCTTACTGAAGAGCTCCGTGACCGTCATAGGATGCCACCTTTCCAACAAGTCAGTTCATCAAATTTCTGCCCTGCTAGAGCTGCCCCGGTCAACTGTAAGTGCTGTTATTGTGAAGTGGAAGCGTCTAGGAGCAACAACGGCTCAGCTGCGACGTGGTAGGCCACACAAGCGTACAGAACGGGACCGTCGATTGATGAAGCCCGTAGCGCGTGAAAATCGCCTGTCCTCAGTTGCAACACTCACTACTGAGTTCCAAAACTACCTCTGGAAGCAATGTCAGCACAATAAATTTTTGTCAGGAGCTTCATGAAATGGGTTTCCATGGCCGAGCAGCTGCACACAAGCCTAAGATCACCATGCGCAATGCCAAGCGTTGGCTTGAGTGGTGTAAAGCTCGCCGCCATTGGACTCTGGAGCAGTGGAAACGCGTGCTCTCGAGTGATGAATCACGCTTCACCATCTGGCAGTCCGACGGAAAAATATGGATTTGGCCGATGCCAGGAGAACGCTACCTGCGGGAATGCATAGTGCCAACTGTATAGTTTGGTGGAGGAGGAATAATGGTCTGTGGCAGTTTTTCATGGTTCGGGCTAGGCCCCTTAGTTCCAGTGAAGGGAGTCTTAATGCTACAGCATACAATGACATTCTAGACGATTCTGTGCTTCCAGCCAGACCTCACTAATGCTCTTGTGGCTGAATAGAAGCAAGTCCCCGCAGCAATGTTCCAACATCTAGTGGAAAACATTCCCAGAAGAGTGGAGGCTGTTATAGCAGCAAAGGGGGGACCAACTCCATGTTAATACCCATGATTTTGGAATGCGATGTTCGAGCAGGTTTCCACATACTTTTGGTCATGTAGTTTATCTCTCACAACTTTCCAGTGTTTGCCTCGGGTCTATCTAATCGCAGTCCCACAAAAGGCATTGACGGATCTAAATGGGAAGGTTTCAGATGTTAAACACAATTTCCCCATTGAGGATAAACAAGCCCCGAAAACTGTATCCTCCCCGGCCACTTGAGAGAGATGGAATCGAGAGATATTTACTGTTGCCGCGAAGAGAGTGAGAGAGAGAGGGATAGAGAGAGTAGGAGATGGTGAGAGAGGGGGATGGAGAGAGGAAGATGGAGAGAATGATGAGGATACGTGGGCTGTACGCTCTGCAGCTGCATATAAAACCGATGCTCAATTGATATGCTAATTGGATTGGGAAGGTGTGGGTGGATATGGAGACAGTTTAGGCAGAGAGAGAGAGGCAGTGAGAAAGAGAGATGGAGGCAGAGGCTGGGGAGGCAGGCAGCAACACAGGAACAGCAGTTAGGCCCAGAACCCAGGGTTCGAGAGTTTACAGTCAATCATCTCGCTCACTGCTCACTCCAATACCGACCGCGTTACTTAGCAGCTGCAAGTGCCACGCTGCAGTGCAAACTCCCAAAACAGCTTACAACCAATCCGCCCGTTGATTGACTTGTTTGTTAAACACATTGACTTCTTCATTCGCATTTACATTTTTCATTTCATATATTAGCTTGTAATGACGGTTTATCTGTGATTAATTGTCACGTTATTAGAGCAAGCGAAAACAAAATGTAAAAAAATAACCAATGCTTCCCTAGATGTTTGATTGAAATAATTCTTAGCTTATTAATTCGTTACAATTTGCGTAATCACAACATTAGTATGAATCATTGCTATTATTATGATAATGTATACACTGTAAAAGGGCCGCAAGAAAGCAATTAAAAAACGAACGTTATTGTATGCCTTTGTGCTCAGCGTAATCATCTTATTTTGGTTTGCTGTTTCACCCTTCCGAGTTTCCATTGTCACAGCCTTCTCGTCCTATCATATGCAAAGGGTCCTCTACTATGAACATGTATGGGCTCTCATTCTCCTCTACTAAGAGGCTGAGCAGCTGAAGAAATGGACAGAGAGAGAGGAGAGTCAAAGTACTAGCAGAGCAGAGCAATCAGTGGAGAATCAATGAGACCTCAGTGTGAGACGACTGAGAAGTCGGGCTGTGAGGGTGACGTCTCGTCATGTTTCATCACACGGGGACGGTGACAGTGTCCTGGGGTGGTGCCAGGAGGAGTGCTGTAGAGAGGGTTCTGTAGACCTAAAAATACATTTTGTACTGTCTGTGAGCACTGTTTTATAGCCTAGTTGTATCCAACTTTTATAGTTTAATGGCCTCAACTGTACAACCTGACAGATGTATGTGTCATTTAAATCCCCATCTATGCTAGATCTTATTCATTATCTATACAACATGCAATTAGAGATCTCCTCACTCCAAGTGTATGCGTGCGTGTCTGCGCACGTGTGTGGCTAAGCAGCTAGGATGAGAAGCTAACTTGGCTCAATACATCCTGATTGGTTCTGTTCATTTCTCCTCCAGAAACACTCGGGTCCAGAGAGCTCGGCGCTAGTGGTCATCCAGGAGCGGAGGCTCCATGTGGGGGTCCACAACGGCTGGGGCTTCTTGGAGCGCCCCCAGGTGGTGGTGCTGGAGACTACCGAGGCCACCGATTGGAGCAGGGGACATACCAGTGGGGGCACGTCCCGACAGGGCACACTGACCAGAGACTGGTGAGTGGAGTGGAGCCTCACTGGGCTGGTAGTGGTAGGCTACATCCTTGAGTACAGGGTTTGGTACATTAACCCCGTCAACTGGGTTTGATCATGCAAGGTCAGCAATAGGTTCCGTACCCTTTTCCACTCGGGTCAGCACTAAAACACACAGAATCAGCTTCCGACGGACGGCTTTAGCACGTCAAACCTTTCTGACACTTTCTGTTCATGTGTTTTTATGCGCATGGGTTTCCTGGGTCCTATTCACTTGGCATCATGCGGAAGAAAACTGACTGAAACAGGGAGGGACTACTACCTGAAATTGTCTAATAAGAAACACAGTTTTTTGTCTTTCGTTGGAAAATGTTTTGCTACGGTGTGCGCTAATGAGTACGACCCTGCTTCCATTTACATAGTGATAGTGGCCTCCTTGTGGTGCTGAACACACAGTGTTGTGCTGCTGATGGAGTCACACTCTGGATTGACATTAGATGAGAGAGGAAAATACCCACACACTGTTTAGATCACTGATCACCAACCCTGGTTGTAGAGAGCTACCGGATGTGCAGGGCTTTGCTCCAGTCCAGCACCAACACACCGTATTCAACGATTCATCTCTAGACCAATGATCTATATACCTTATCGATAGACAGTAATAGACCAATTACCAATCAAGATTTGGATGCTCACATACTACTTTGTATAACTGTTTGCTTGTATAAGGCTACATACCAACATATTAGAAATGGCAGGACACAATATTCAAATCAGCTTTCATGAGTTGTTTCAGTTATTAGTTTAGAATTAGTGAATGCACATCGAACAAAACAAATGCCATTCTAATTTAATGATCATGTGACAATCAAAGTAGGTATTTGTTAGTGTTTGTGAGTGGTGTAGCACAATTTACCCAACAAAAGGAACCTAAACATCAATTAATCTCGTATCGCTTACAATAAAGCTGTTTATGTCTGATGCCACGCATTTATAGCAACTATGTGGGTGTGTCAAGTATGCCCCCCCCACTCCATCAGATAAAGTGGTCTCCCTGTTTCTATCACCTCCTTGGCAACATCCCAAATGACACCCTATTCCCTATATAGTGCACTACTTTTGAATAGGGTGCCATTTGGGCTGCACCTTACATAATAAACCATAATAATCGTAATGACACAATACATTATCCGACACTATCGCGGTTTGTGTTTTAGTTCCTTTTTTAAAGAGGTAGGTAGAAATCTCTTACATTTTACATTTTAAACATTTTTTTTTACATGTTATTTCTTTGTACACCCCCCCGCTGGTCACACAGCATTTGAAAGCGCTGTTATGAATAGCACAGCGTTGGCCGTAATTATTCTGGAGATGGTTTTGGTCGTCGTCATTATGCCTGAGAAAGAAGCCAACGCTCACACACAGGGCTGCTCGTGGGCCCAGTTCAAAGCAACGCCTGTTCCAGTCTCCTGGGGGGGTCTGCCTGCGGAGAGTAGCGCAACTCGGCTGACCTTCACAATATTTCCTCACTTTGTCAATATGCTGGCAGTCAGGGCTGTATGCAAACTGTGAATGATGAAAATCAAAATAATATGAATGTGTGGTTCACATGGGGCCAGTAACACATGACGGGTGGAGTGGGCACCGCTCAACATCATTGTTATCGGCAGCGATTTTCCTTTTCTCAGAAGAAATGACGCCACTTCATTGTACCTCTAGTACAGTTGCTAGAACTATTGCAAGGAAGTAGGCACAACGCTAAATTGAAAAGTCCATAGTTTACTATTGGTAGAGCCATTGTTTGACCTTCAATCTGAACGATGATTCCTTTATTTATTTTACTCTTTTTTTTTTTCTTCTTTTTTTTATGATGATTGTAGCAATGGTTGAAAGAAGCCTTAATGATTTTAACAAACTACATAAAATAAAAACTTTTCAGTTGACAAGCGACTGTTGCACCTATTTCCATGCCACTACTCTCAGAATAGCTACAATACTGTTGTGTAGTGGATTCTTGGGCAATTTGGGTACATTTTTGTAGTTTGAAGTCACAAGTATTGAGGTGCTGGACCGGAGCAAGGACTCCCGCCTAAGCAAACTGGCGATCCAGGGACTCCCATCATATGTTATCAAAAATTTTATTTTTACATATTGGTCGTATCATCAGGTGAATGATAATGGCAAGGACAATTTTAAAATGAATAGATTTGATAGATCCCTTTTCATTATTTTGACCTCCCCACATTTTATAAACTCTAGCATAGCCTATTAGCTAGAACGGTAACTCCAAACACATTTTGGCTAATAGCAGCTGTCTAGCTGGTTAAACAAAGGTTAGCCATGTGTTGGCAAAAATGTATGTCCAAGTCAAGAAGGCTTGCCAGCGGCACTTGCCACGACTGGTACTTGCGTTTGCTTATTCAAAGCCTATGTCAGATACTCCAGTGAGCGTAATTAGCTCCAATGAGTGTAATTTGCTCAATATTAGGAGTTTAGAAGTAAGGTTGACATCATTAGAAATAATATATTATCATTTTTTCTACTGTAGGTATGTCATTCAATATGTGTTTACACTGTTGTTGCTAGCGATATTCATTAATACATTAAAAAATATATATATAATAATAATAATGTTTAATGGACCCCCTGCAGTACCTCTGTGGAACCCCTAGGGGACCCCAGGTTGAATACCCCTGGTGTATAGTTATTTTTCTATTAGCAAGACAAGCTGTCATGTACTGTATGGTGACTGCCACATGGATCACTTGTCCACTCGCCACCCTTGTCACATCTCTCTCCTTTCTCTCTCCCGCCCCTATCTATCTTTCTTTCTTTCTTTCTCTCTCTCCCTCTTTCTTTGAATGTCTCCCTCTCTCTCCCTGTGTGCTCTCTTTCCAGCAGCTCCTGTCCTAGTCAGAGCCTGGCTCTACGTAGCAGTCTGGAGCTCAAGCTGCCCAGTCACCAGGCTGTGGGGATCGCCCTCCAGCTGGAGTATGTCTTCTCCTCGCCGCTCAACGGTGACGGAAAGGTAAGAGGGTGGTGTGTGTGTTCCGGATCCTCTGTCTGCAAATCCCCCATTCAGAGGAGCAACAGATCCAAGCACCTTGGACTGAACATCTTTCCCTGTTGGCTTGCCCCCACCCCCCACCCCCCTGTCCTGCCAGCCATCCTCTCCTGTCCTTGGAGCATTGATCACTCCATCTCCCCTTGTCTCCTCCCCGAGGAAATTAAAGAGGCATCCTTGGCTGGACAACCTTAGTAAAAGAACAAACACAACACTGGGAGAGAAAAGAAGGAGGGGGAAGAGAGGATAGGATTCAAGGCAAGCAGCGGAGGAGAACAGAGCCAAGGGAGCCTCTCATCCTTGCTGCCTAGCTCATATACACACACACACACACACACACACACACACACACACACACACACACAGCCTGAGAGCATGGGAAGGATTATCCCCTCCCAATTCAAACAGGGAGGAACCAAGACGAGGGTAGGCATCCCTTATCTACAGAAATGGCGAAATGGCGTTTGTTTAGAAAGGCAAACTGGAAGAAAAAGAGTCTGTCGGAGAGACATCAACACAGAAAGAGAGAGAAAAATCAACAATCCAACAATCAAAATGTCCCAAGGGAAGTCATTTACAAAGCGGGCTGTTTAGTTAGCTAGACACAGACGGTACGGCAACACCAAATATTTGGCCAATTATATGCGTTGGTGGGCTTTAGCCTTGATGCAGTGTGCTAGGGGTGGGCGCTCTTAGTGTCTGTGAATGTGCTGTCCCTCGCAAACTCCCGGGCTAATGAGCAACCAATTAAAACAGAAACAATAACAAGCATTCCACTCCATGTACGCAGTGTACTGTAGGCCTGCACTCACTCACTCACTGGTTGCGTCCCAAATCGCATCATATTCCCTACATAGTGCACATAGTGCAATAGTTTTGACCAGGGCACATAGGGCTCTGGTCATAAGTAGTGCACTATATAGGGAATAGAGTGTCATTTAGGACGCAGCCACTTACTGACGCCCATCCTCACAATCTCACCACTCGAGAGCCAGTCAGACTTCTATTGTTAATGTAAACAGGTTCTCCATTGACTTGACTGCTTGGGTAATGCTTAATGGTTCAATAACTGATAATAAAAAAAAAACATCTGGCGTACACAGAGAAGATGTAGAAAGAAGAGCGAGAGAGAGACAGACTGGTGAAAACTGAGAGACAGTGAACGAGCAAGAGAGAGAGAGAGCGCGAGACAAAGATGGCGCGAGGGAGACACAACAAGCAAGATAACAGACAATTACTGTGAAAACAAGTGGCCTGTTTACCCTAGCCTGTATTGATCCTATCCCCTATCTCTTGCACACCGCACAAAGTCACGTATGTCACTCAGCGGAGAAGATAGACAAGAAGTGTTGGTGACATGTCAAACCCCCCCACCCAACAGCACCACACCTCATGAATATTCCATGAGGTGAGAGATATTTTGCGAGAGGGAGGCAGGGAGCTTAATTGCAGTCAGCGGTGCGTAGGTATATTTAGAGCTCTGTCGAAGCACCGTGTCATGATCCGCCTGAGGGTGAGTGATGAGGGGAGCGGGTAGGTATCGCCACCTGAGGATGGGGGGGGGGGGGTGACCCGCTCCAAGGTTCAGGGAGGTCTGGAATATTGATGGGGTCTATTATCTCTCCATCGATGGGGAACGGAGGAGAGGAGGAGTGAGATACAGCAACAACGACCCTGTGTATCGATGTCAAACTCATCAGATAACGCATCTTTTGAGGTATTGTTGTTGAGGGACTCTGTCTCTGTGCTGCAAGTGGCAAGCTGTCTTCTAGCTTTGTTCACATTGTCATGTAGATGTCAGTTCTCACATTTGATGGTGTCGTTCACAACTCATACAGTTTATGCATTCATAGTATTACAGTTTCTGTCATGAAGGACATTTCAGCCTTTTGGCAGCGTGGTTTCGAGCCCCACTTCTATCCATCATGTTAATTCACTGCTCTACCATATTCAAGTATTTCTTGTGCATTGTCTGTGTTTGTACTCTTTGACCAAATTGCCAAAGCCCCAATTATCCTGTATTCATAAGTTGGTTCCTGTTACGACCTTGTATGTGTTCTGCTTACTTTGGTGATTATACACTGAGTATACCAAACATTAGGAACACCTTCCTAATATTGAGCTGTGGCATGGACTCAACAAGGTGTCGAAAGGGTTGACTCCAATCCTTCCCACAGTTGTGTCAAGTTGGCTGAATGTCCTTTGGGTGGTGGACAATTCTTGATACTGGAAACTGTTGAGTGTGAAAAACCCAGCAGCGTTGCAGTTCTTGAAACAAACCGGTGCACCTTGCACCTACTACCAGACCCCGTTCAAAGGCACTTAAGTATTCACCCTCTGAATGGCACACATACACAATCTACAGTATGTATCAATTGTCTGAAGGCTTAAAAATCCTTCTTTAACCTGTGTCCTCCCCTTCATCTACACTGATTTGAAGTGGATTTAACAAGTGACATCAATAAGGGATCATAGCTTTCACCTGGTCAGTCTATGTCATGGAAAGAGCAGGTGTTCTTAATTTTTTTGTGTACTCTCTGTATGCAGTCAAATTACGTCTTTATGCTGCTTAAGTTTCTTTCCAATTTTTATCATACTTTCTATGGCATTGAAGGGACCTCACTGTCTTTTATGGCAAGCTCTATGCGTCATAGATAAAACTAGAATATTGTTAGGCATTTGGGCCTCACCCATGAAACAGTGATGCATGGATGCCTTGACATTCTCCCCTAAAATGGACTCTCGTGTCCATAAATGTTTCTTCTGTCTATCTTCCATCATACTTTGGCTTTCTCGTAAAGCTCTGCTGGGCCACTAGGTGGAGTTGTATAGTGCAAATTAGGTCTAATACATATGCATTTCCACTGTGGCCGTTTTAGTATCTGGTCTGCTTTTGCTGCTGATGCGCTCGACTGAAATTTTGTGGAATTCTTTCTTTGATCAGTTCTGATGGATTTGCGGAGCGAGGTGGTGGTGGTGGTGGTGGAGTAAACAACTTTTAAAAAATGCTCTCACTCAGATGATAACACAACGCATTTGGTTACCAATCGCTCAACAGTGTCTCGCCGACCAGATTGCCACAGTTCACACGCTCTGATCACCTCCAACACTGCATCACTCACCAGCTGCAGATTGAAAAGTGAGACAAAGTCTCGACTCGTCGCGAGGGTGCGGACGATGTCCTTCATTTCGCAATAACTTATTTGTCCCCATAGCCCCTCCCCTTTCCTCCCCACAGCCCCCCTAAAGGAAAACCTTGCTGTGTCATTGTTGTTCTCCCCCCCCCCCAGTTCTCTCTTTTTTTCCCCTCTCTCCCTGAGAGCGTTTGAGCCCACATCGTTTATGTCTCCACCAGTGGAGAGAACGAGTGAGACATAGAGAGCGAGAGAGGAAGGGAGGGAAAGAGCGAGACTGAGGGAGAGGGGGAGAGAGGAACTGGGGGAGATGAGAGGCATGGGAGCTGGTTGTGCTAGGCTGCTCCGGGTACTGAGGTTGACGAACTTCAAACAAGCAACTTTGCCTGCAGTCAAATGGATCGACTGACCACTCTCTCTCTGCTCCTCATCAAGGGCCTGCATTACTCAGCGATCCTCAGTCAGCTTACTAGGTCTCCGTGGCCTTCATAGGGGCCTTCATAGGCTTCAGACAGACACAGAGGGAGGGTCCCCCCGCCGATACTTTACATAAAGGAAAACTCTACTCAAAAACTATATTTTGGTATTTTTTTGCATTAGTCCACTGTTGATGCAGTCCCAAAATGTCATCATTATGTGGCAAGTGACACTTTTGCTTCTTGAAAGTCCAATATCTTGAAAACTTGACTGCTGACATGCAAAACATTGTGGGACTGTATCAACAGTGGACTAATGAAAGAAATACCAAAATATAGTTTTGGGGTGGATTTTTCCTTTAACCTCCCAGGAGGAAGGTCTGAGACACAGAATGTTGGAGAGCAAGGAAAACGTGTGCAGAAAATGTGCAATTACCCACCCTGGTATACTCTGTAATTACTGTCTGCCACAAAGTGTTATATTATAGTAGTGCAGTGGTAATTCTCGGTCTCTGGTACCATAGTATTATTCTAATTACTTTGCTGTCTGATGTCAAATCCAATATATTTCATTAATTTATGGTCCTCTGTAGCTCAGTTGGTAGAGCATGGCGCTTGTAACGCCAGGGTAGTGGGTTCGATCCCCAGGACCATCCATACCTAAAAATGTATGCACGCATGACTGTACGTCGCTTTGGATAAAAGCGTTTGCTAAATGGCATATTATGAAAGCCTCTTAACAAACATTTTGCCAATGTTTTTTTTTTTTTACATTTATTGAAAGTAATAACTCCCCTCAATGTACTCTGAACATTTCATGACTTCATGACCAGGAAAATGTGTTCAAACTAGCTTCTGAAGTTTCAGAATTGGACAGTATGTTCGTTAATTTCCTGAAAAGTTTTGGAGATGAGGTTTTCATCAGTAGGCGACTATTTAAGTAGTGCATTGTATAAAATGAAATACGGTATTAATTATACTAGGGATGTGTAAAACAAAATCTTTACGTTTTTAAAATAATCATAAAATGACGTGAATTCACAATCCAGATATGGTTCTGCGTATGACCGCAGTTCAATCTACCGCAGTCCTGGCCACCTACCTACCGGTCACCTGTAGTTACCACAGCCACAAAGTCATAAAGCCCGCCTATTTCTAACCTTAACCTTAACCACACTGCTAACCTTATTCCTACACCTAACCTTAAATGAAGACCAAAAATGTAATTTTTGTTTTCATGAATTTTTACGATAGCCAATTTTGACTTTGTGGCTGTCGTAACTAGTGGAAACCCTACCAGACAGCGCTCACCTTTACTGCATTAATACCACTCAGGTATTAATGTGGTTTTAGGTTCTCTGTTGTGTGCCTCTCGTCCATGTTCTCAGTTGTCAGTTCCAACTTCATGTCCCTCTTCTCATCAATGTGATGGTTCGTTGCAGTGATGTATGACCGCATGTTCATAGATGTCCAACAATCTGTTGTTAATGCAACGTATGGTGTTTGAGAGTTTGCGCTTTGTACTTACAGAGCAATCATTGTACATTTTCTCCATCAGGGCCATCCCGGTTTTTCGACATGGCCTCTTGTAGTTGGGTTATAGATATGCCATTAGGGTATTGAAGTTGACATCCTCTACCGTTGACAATGGCTGCTGATGATGATTGTGACCTGTTAATCGTCGTTTTGTGATAACTGCACTGTGATTTTAATTTGGTTAATTTGGTTAAAATAAGTATAATAATTCTAAACTTTAATGATCCGAAATTCA
The DNA here is from genome assembly GCF_020615455.1 of Coregonus clupeaformis. Classification (NCBI taxonomy): domain Eukaryota; kingdom Metazoa; phylum Chordata; class Actinopteri; order Salmoniformes; family Salmonidae; genus Coregonus; species Coregonus clupeaformis. The sequence continues at coordinate 28,806,903 of NC_059221.1, read as the reverse complement.
TTTAAACGTTCAAGTTATACACAATATTATGTTACCCTAATGTGCAATATCAAAGTGGGGTATTTCTTAAGTGTACAGTGCCTTCGGAAAGTATTCAGACCCCTTGACTTTTTCCACATTTTGTTACATTACAGCCTTATTCTAAAATTGATTCTATTGTTTTTTTTCCCTCATCAATCTACACACAATAATAAGAAAAAACATGTTTTTAGACATTTTTGCGCATTTATATTTAAAAACCTCAGGAAACATCAGCATCGATTCTTCATGGGTATGACGCTACAAGCTTGGCACACCTGTATTTGGGGAGTTTTACCCATTCTTCTCTGCAGATCCTCTCAAGCTCTGTCAGGTTGAATGGGGAGCATTGCTGCACAGTGATTTTCAGGTCTCTCCAGAGATGTTCGATCGGGTTCAAGTCCAGGCTCTGGCTGGGCCACTCAAGGACGTTTAGAGACTTGTCCCGAAGCCACTCCTGCATTGTCTTAGCTGTGTGCTTAGGGTCGTTGTCCTGTTGGAAGGTGAACCTTTACCCCAGTCTGAGGACCTGAGCGCTCTGGAGCAGGTTTTCATCAAGGATCTCTCTGTACTTTGCTCCGTTCATCTTTGCCTCCATCCTGACTAGCCTCCCAGTCCCTGCCGCTGAAAAACATCCCCACAGCATGATGCTGCCACCACCATGCTTCACCATAGGGATGGTGCCAGGTTTCCTCCAGACGTGACGCTTGGCATTCAGGCCAAAGAGTTCAATCTTGGTTTCATCAGACCAGATAATCTTGTTTCTCATGGTCTGAGAGTCTTTAGGTGCCTTTTGGCAAACTCCAAGTGGGCTGTCATGTGCCTTTTACTGAGGAGTGGCTTCCGTCTGTCCACTCTACCATAAAGGCCTGATTGGTGGAAGGTTCTCCCATCTCCACAGAGGAAATCTAAAGCTCTGCCAGAGTGACCATCGGGTTCTTGGTCACCTCCCTGACCAAGGCCCTTCTCCCCCGATTTCTCAGTTTGGCCGGGCGGCCAGCTCTAGGAAGAGTCTTGGTGGTTCCAAGACAAGGCCACTGTGTTCTTGGGGACCTTCAATGCTGCAGACATTTTCTGGTACCCTTCCCCAGATCTGTGCCTCGACACAATCCTGTCTCGGAAATCTACGGACAATTCCTTCGACCTCATGGCTTGGTTTTTGCTCTGATATGCACTGTCAACTGTGGGACCTTATATAGACAGGTGTGTGCCTTTCCAAATCATGTCCTATCAATTGAATTTACCACAGATGGACTCCAATCAAGTTGTAGAAACATCTCAAGGATGATCAATGGAAACAGGATGCACCTGAGCTCAAATCATTATGGGGTATTGTGTGTAGATTGCTGAGGATTAAATTATTATTATTTTTTTTTGAAAAAGTATATAACGTAACAAAATGTGGAAAAAGTCAAGGGGTCTGAATACTTTCCAAATGCACTGTAGATGTATTATCTCTTTGAGGAAGCTTTTTTATTTAGCTGTGGTTAATTTTACGATTTTGCTTAATCAATGCCCTTGAAAGAAATGGGGAGAAGTTCTATGCCGTTGCTAGACGTTCCCCAATAATGAAAGGGGAGCATGAGGGAAAACGTTTTTGAAGCACTGATTTAGATGTTGTATTTCAATATGCTCCCTTTCTTGGACATCATGAACTTTAATTTTACATTTACATTTTAGTCATTTAGCAGACGCTCTTATCCAGAGCGACTTACAGTTAGCGCATACATTATTTTATCGAACCCACAACCCTGGCGTTGCAAACACCATGCTCTACCAACTGAGCTGTCACCGAGGGGGAAATTGTTATAGACACAGTACTGCTTTATACAAAATAGAAACGTTATATTACACACTCAACATAATACATACATTTCATGTTACCCATATCGTACACATTGTGCACGATTCATGTAGCCACATACAGTGTCTTCAGAAAGTATTCATACCCCTTGACTTATTCCACATTTTGTTGTTACAGCCTGAATTCAAAATTGATTAAATAAATACAAAATGTCACCCATGTACACACAATGCCCCATAATGATAAAGTGAAAACATGTTTTTAGAAATGTTTCCAAATGTATTGAAAATGAAATACAGAAATATTTCATTTACATAAGTAGTCAATACATGTTAGAATCACTTTTGGTAGCGATTAAAGCTGTAAGTCCTTCTGGGTAAGTCTCTAAGAGCTTTGCACACCTGGATTGTGCAATATTTGCCCATTATTATTTTTTAAATTCTTCAAGCTCTGTCAAGTTGGTTGTTGATTATTGCTAGACAGCCATTTTCAAGCCTTGCCGTAGTTTTTTTAAGCCATTTTAAATAAAAACTGTAACTAGGCCACTCAGGAACATTCAATGTTGTCTTGGCAAGCAACTCCAGTGTATATTTGGCCATGTGTTTTAGGTTATTGTCCTGCTGAAAGGTGAATTTGTCTCCCAGTGTCTGTTGGAAAGCAGACCTGAACCAGGTTTCCTCTAGGATTTTGCCTCTGCTTAGCTCTATTCCGTTTCCCTAGTCCTTACCAATGACAAGCATACCCATAACATGATGCAGCCACCACCATGCTTGAAAATATGAAGAGTGGTGCTGTACTCAGTGATGTGCTTTGTTGAATTTGCCCCAAACGTAAAGCTTTGTATTCAGGACATAAAGTTCATTTCTTTGCCACATTGTTTACAGTTTTACTTTATTGCCTTATTGCAAACAGAATGCATGTTTTGGAATATTTTTATTCTGTACTGGCTTCCTTTTTTTCACTCTGTCATTTAGGTTAGTATTGTGGAGTAACTACTAAAAATAAACTACTAAAATCTAAAATGTAAAATGTAACTACAATTTGTTGGTCCATCCTCAGTTTTCTCCTATCACAGCCATTCAACTCTAACTGTTTTAAAGTTACCATTGGCCTCATGGTTGAATACTTGAATACTTATTGACTCAAGATATTTCAGCTTTTCATTTTTAATTAATTTGTAAAAATGTATAAAAACACAATTCCACTTAGACATTATGGGGTATTGTGTGTAGGCCAGTGACAAATTGCAATTTAATCCATTTTATATTCAGTCTGTAACACATTTACATTTTAGTCATTAAGCACAACAGAATGTGGATAAAGTCGAGGGGTGTGAATACTTTCTGAAGGCACTGTAAATACACATCAACCTTGAGAATGAGATTAAAAACTTCTTAAGTGGAAATATTTTAGTAAGTAGTGGTAAAAAGACAAAATGAAATAAAAATCATGCATTTGAAGTGAACCCTACATCTTCTCCAAAAGAATCAAACCATTTCACTTCCAACCAGCCATGAAAAGTGCGTGAAAATACCCAGCACGGTACATCACATACGGTATGTGGGCTATCAGAGATGTCATCCTTGGACTACTTCACTTTAGGTTTCCATCTACAGTATAGGTATGTGACTAGAACGGGGGACTGACACGCGGCCGAGTCGACGGCTCCTAATTTTATTCTGTCAACACCAATTTAGCCCTGCTGTAATTCCCCACCCTCGCTCCACTCCCTTCCATCACCGCCTTTATCAAACGTAGTTAGCTGCGACACAGTATGTCAATTGAGCCATGCAACACAGTCATATAAAGCCTAATGTAAGACGATGGCGCTTATTGTTGCCTGCCTCCCTCTGACAGGCACTAGCTCATTGCTAATGGAGGTCGGTCTGGGAAAAGGCAGGCGCGCTGGCCATGTGTTCCTGTCCTTTTGCCTGGAAGCAATTTGTTGGAAAAGCTTGACAGTTGCAGTTATCCAGGACGTTGACACGAGGAACGAGTGACTGCGCCAGGTCACAGACTGAGAGGCTGAGGCAGAATAGCGGTGGTGGCGTCCGCCATGAGGGCCCGTTTCATCCTCCCCTCCTCGTATCTCATCCTTGTCGTTGTCTCGCTCGCTGAGGCTCACACCCAAATCAGTAATTAGTCGCCAAAGCTGTTACACTGCAGTAAACTGGGTGTCAGGGAATAGAAGGGGGCCTGACAGTTGTGACATGCAGGCTGTTGAGAAACTGCTTTGTGTTGAGGAGGCTGAGAGCAGCTGAAAGCTAGCTTCTGGTAATGAATGTGGCACTAGTCACGTCTGATTTTAGGTGCTCTTTGACCCTGGGCTGGGTGACTGGCACGCTTGATTAGAGCGTCTGAGGAAGTGTAACCATTAACGTGTGACCTTTCTGATTCTTCCAAAAGCGATTTAAACATGAGCACTGATGTGCCCTTTACCGAGCACCCGGCTGCAAACACACACACACATACACATACACATACACATACACACACACACACACACACACACACAAGGGCGCACAGCGACACAGGGTGGTTATGTGTCTGCAGCTAACTTCAGACAGCCTCCACCCAGCTCACTCAGTGTTAACTATGCGAGCACCACACACACACACACACACACACAGCAGGAGGCCTCCTAAGGAAAGTGACATCTCCATCAACTCAAAGTCCAGGAAATGAGAGTGAAAGTAGTAATCTTCTGCTTGTTTTGGGAGTGGTAGATTGTAGCCGGCTGAATATATGTGGATGGTTGCCTCTTGACTGTGGCTTAGTAATTAAAGCTCAGATCTCTACTCAGGCTTCCATTTTTGTTAGTTCCATTAGTTTAGTTTGTGTATTTCTTTCTGTATCTATTAATGTATTTTTATCTATATCTCTAATATGATTGCAAAGGGATAGAATGTAAACAACAATATCAGATCAGGATCCACTGACATGGTTGCCGGTGGTTGTTAAAAGGTGTTAGGGTATGGCTGCTCCTCTGTGCCTTAGAGACTTTTGTTTGGATTTTAATTGGGTTGCAGTGCAGGTAGGTACACGGTGTATGGATCGTTGTGTGTGTTTTCTGTAACTTCTCTTAAGAAGACGCGTGTCCCTGCAGGCTTTAATGATGTTTGCTGAATGAAAAGCTCTTTAAATCTCTCCATTCACATGCTCATTAAAAAAGTGCCTCTTACAATAACCCCCCTCTCGCCCTAACCCCGGTTGTCTGGCTGTCTGGCTTTCTCAATGAGATGCACGTCAAGACTCAAGAGTCCTCAGGTTAGCGTGGGCCCTAGCGTGAAAAAGAAAAAAACCCAGGATGTTTTTTTCCACCTCTCAAATGTCACATAAATGTTAATTAAATGTTAATCAAACATAATACACATAGTAATGTCATCAGCATTTTGAAAGGATGTATTTAGCTGATTCGGCTGATGCTGGAGGTCATTTTTCCCTGGGATTTTATCTCCACGTTGAGGGAAGCGGCTGGAAGAGAACAGCAGAGACCACGATGCTGGAGACACAATGCTTGGCCTAATTAAAATGAATGTCAGCTTTCCCCACTGAGAAGTGCATCAATCTCCTCTGATGGGCCTGGAGTGAGTCTTACCCTGTGAGAGCGTGCCAGTGAAGCCATCCTTCTCCAGACGGGTACATGCCGCCTTGGCAGCGAGCGAGAGGGGGCCGATGTTTGTGTGCCTAATGGACGCCATGTGGCCGGGCCCTCGTTCTGAAGCCTGCTGCCAGTCTAGAAAAGCTATGCCCTGGCTGGCCCATTTGTTTACTCCACATGGAAGGCATCAGAAGTGCTAATTGCCCTGTGGAGACGTTCACTGCCTATCAAACGACTGACAATGAACCCGGTGAGAACAAACATTGTCCACATGCAAGTTTGTTTCAAGTTTTTATTGTCATGTGCACTATTACATTGAAATGCCTTTCTTGCTTGCTCTTTCCCAACAATGCAGTAAAATGTTTTAAGTAAAGTAGAACAGAAAAACACGAGAAATAGAAATAAGAAGAACACGAGAAAGTAAGTAAGCTATGTACAGGGTCAGTGCCAATACCATATTTACAATGTGCAGGGATTCTGGAGTGGTAGTGTTAGATACTGTATAGGGGTAAGGTAACTAGGCATCAGGATGTATGATAAACAGAGTAGCAGCAGCGTGTATGATTGCATGTGAGTGCGTGTTATGTGTGTGAGCAAATTAAGTGTGTGTTGGATTGTCAGTGTGAGTGTGTAGAATGTGCATAGAGTGAGTGTGCATAGAGACGGTGCAAAAATACTAATAAAATAGAAGGGTCAAAGCAGATAGTCTGTGTAGCCATTTTGTTATCTATTTAGCAGGGGATAGAAGCAGTTCAGGAGCCTGTTGGTGTCAGACCTGACGCTCCGGTACCGCTTGCCATGCGGAAGCAGAGAGAACAGTCTATGGCTTGGGTGGCTGGAGTCATTAACAATTTTCATGGCCTTCCTTTCACACCGCCTGATATAGAGGTCCTGGATGGCAGGGAGCTCGGCCCCAGTGATATACTGCTCCTTGGTCTTACTGACGTTCAGGGAGAGGTTGTTGTCCTAGCACCACACTGCCAGGTCTCTGACCTCCTCCCTGTAGGCTGTCTCATCATCGCCGGTGATCAGGCCTTCAACCGTCGTGTCATCAGCAAACTTGATGATGACGTTAGAGTTGTGTGTGGCCACACAGTCATGGGTGAACAGGGAGTACAATAGGGGACTAAGCACACACCCCTGTGGGGCTCCCGTGTTGAGGGTCAGCGTGGCGGAGGTAATGTTGCCTACCCTCACCACCTGGGGTCAAAAAGTCCAGGATCCAGTTGCAGAGGGAGGTGTTCAGTCCCAGGGTCCCAAGCTTGGTTTATTTTATTTTATTAGGCTCCTCATTGCACATGCAGCAGCTACTCTTCCTAGGGTCCACATAAAACGTACAAATACAGTACATGACAAAGTACAGAACAGTTATACACAAGAACAACATAAGATATTGCATTCCATTCAAAATAAAAATATATAAATTAAATAGAAGGAATAGGAGTATTAAGTTACATATTGGAAAGACACCAAGAGACAACAAAAATACTATTTGCATATTTTTGGTGACGAGCTTGGAGGGGACTATGGTGTTGAACGCTGAGCTGTAGTCAGTGAACAGCATTCTCACATAGCTATTCCTCTTAGCTAGGTGGGTGACGGCAGTGTAGAGTGCAATTTAGATTGCATCGCGTATGGATCTGTTGGGGAGGTATGCAAATTGGAGTGAGTCTGGGATGATGGAGTTGATGTGTGCCATAAACAGCCTTTCAAAGCACTTCATGATTACAGATGTACTGGGCGCAACCCAGGCGACATGGAGATGCGGGGAACCAAGCTTGGGCGAGAGCCGAAGCCTCCCTCCCGGGCCCAGAATCTCGCGCCGAGGGAAGGGAGAGGCAGGGGGCGTGAGCCCCCTACCTTACCCAGCCCACAGCAGAGTTTTTGATGGTTGCCGCCGGCGGCTGGCAACCCATTAATGATTGACCTTGTTACGACTTTTACTTCCTCTAGATAGTCAAGTTTGATTGATCCGAGGACCTCACTAAACCATCCAATCGGTAGTAGCGGCCGGCGGTGTGTACAAAGGGCAGGGACTTAATCAAAGCAAGCTTATGACCCACGCTTACTGGGAATTCCTCGTTCATGGGAAATAATTACAATCCCCCACACTGATCCGCTCAGTGTGGCGTGCGTGCAGCCCCGGACATCTAAGGGCATCATAGACCTGTTATTGCTCAATCTCGTGTGGCTGAACGCCACTTGTCCCTCTAAGAAGTTGGATGTTGACCGCTCGGGGCCGCATAACTAGTTAGCATGCCGGAGTCTCGTTCGTTATCGGAATTAACCAGACAAATCGCTCCACCAACTAAGAACGGCCATGCACCACCACTAACAGAATCGAGAAAGAGCAATCAATCTGTCAATCCTTTCCGTGTCTGGGCCGGGTGAGGTTTCCTGTGTTGAGTCAAATTAAGCCACAGGCTCCACTCCTGGTGGTGCCCTTCCATCGATTTATTTAAGTTTCAGCTTTGCAACCATACTCCCCCCGGAACCCAAAGACTTTGGTTTCCCAGACGCTGCCCGGCGGGTCATGGGAATAACGCAGCCGGATTGCTAGTTGGCATCATTTATGGTCGGAACTACGACGGTATCTGACCGTCTTCGAACCTCCGACTTTTGTTCTTGATTAATGAAAACATTCTTGGCAAATGCTTTTGCTTTCATCCGTCTTGCGCTGGTTCAAGAATTTCACCTCTAGCGGCTTCTCGAATGCCCCCGGCCGTCCCTCTTAATCATGACCCCAGTTCAGAAGAAAAACCCACAAAATAGAACCGGAGTCCTATTCCATTATTCCTAGCTGCGGTATTCAGGTGACCGGGCCTGCTTTGAACACTCACATTTTTTTAAAGTAAACGCTTTGAACCCCGCGGGACACTCAGTAAAGAGCATTGAGGGGGCGCCGAGAGTGCTACAGGGCGGTAGTCATTGTGGCAGGTAGCCTTAGAGTTCTTGGGAACAGGAATGATGGTGGTCAGCTTGAGACGTGGGGATAACAGACTGTGACAAGGAGAGGTTGCCTGCCAGTGAATATGCCTGCCGCGGCCTTACGAGTGTTGACCTGATTAAAAACCTTACTCACAGCCTCGGAGAGCGAAATCACTCAGTCCCCTTGGTCAGCGTTGTGGTGTGCAAGTGTTACTCGTTTCTGTATATCTTAAACAGTGCATTCGGAAAGTATTCAGACCCCTTGACTTTTTCCACATTTTGTTACGTTAAAGCCTTATTCTAAAATGGATGAAATAAAATCCTCATCAATCTACACACAATACCCCAAAATGACAAAGCAAAAACTGGTTTTTATAAATTTTTACACATTTATTAAATATTAAAACAGAAATACCTTATTTACATAAGTATTCAGACCCTTTGCTATGAGACTGGAAATTGAGCTCCGGTGCATCCTGTTTCCATTGATCATCCTTGAGATGTTTCTACAACTTGATTGGAGTACACCTGTGGTAAATGCAATTGATTGGACATGATTTGTCTGGAGGAAACCAGGCACCATCCCTATGGTGAAGCATGGTGGTGGCAGCACCATGCTGTGGGGATGTTTTTCAGCGGCAGGGACTGGGAGACTAGTCAGGATCGAGGGAAAGATGAACGGATCAAAGTACAGAGAAATCCTTGATGAAAACCTGCTCCAGAGCACTCAGGACCTCAGAATGGGGTAAAGGTTCACCTTCCAACAGGACAACAACCCTAAGCACACAGCCAAGACAACGCAGGAGTGGCTTCGGGCCAAGTCTCAGAATTTCCTTGAGCGATGCTCCCCATCCAACCTGACAGAGCTTGAGAGGATCTGCAGAGAAGAATGGGAGAAACTCCTCAAATATAGGTGTGCCAAGCTTGTAGGGTCATACCAAAGAAAACTTGAGGCTGTAACAGCTGCCAAAGATGCTTCAACAAAGTACTGAGTAAAGGGTCTGAATACTTACGTAAATATGATATTTCAGTTTTTGCTTTGTCATTATGGGGTGTTCTGTGTAGATTGATGAGGGGGAAAAACAGTTTAATCAATTTTAGAATAAGGCTGTAACGTAACAAAATGTGGAAAAGGTCAAGGGGTCTGAATGCTTTCCGAATGCACTGTATCTTCTCCAGGAGATGTGCTCTTCTCCAAGTTCCATAAACGTTGGTGTTTTTACTTTTTTACTCTCAGCTTCTGCTGTTGCTTTGTAGAATAACTATTTACCGCTGGTCTAAACTAGTTGCATCACTTTTCATGCTACCAGCACCCAAAATAAGTACCGGAAGTCAAGCACCTGTAAGAAGTAATCGGGTAGGCCTTTTTTATGACTTTTCCACTGGATCAGAGCTTGACGTTTTTCCCTTTCACGCTGAGTGGTTATCGAAAATGACAGCTGGAAAGATTTTTCAAATACATTGAGGAACTATTGTAATTCTCAATTGATTTAAAAACAGACTTTGCTTGCTGTTTGAGGTGAAGAAAACATTACTTTGAGAAGGTCCACAGGTCATTAGTTGTGGTGCGTTAAGCCAATCAGAAATAGTATCAGATCCCCAAATGGGCACATTTATATGTGTAACACTCTGGCTCTATGGACGTTTATATTGAGCCAGGGTTGTTCATTTTCTTGTGTTGGGTGTATTTCATTTGGTGGTGTTGGGGATGGGTGAGTTTCATTTTGTTTGTGTCATGTGGTTATTGGTCGATGACTTCCAATCAGAGGTAACGAGTGTCAGCTGTCGGCTCGTTATCTCTGATTGGGAGCCATATATATTCTGTGTGTTTTCTCCTTTGTTTGGTGGGTTATTGTTTCCGTGTTGCTGTTAGTTTGTATCAGTATTTTGAACTTCACGTATCGTCATTTGTTGTTTTTTCGTGGTTGCTTTAATTAAATAAAGTCATCATGTTCACTCGCAACGCTGCGCATTGGTCCGCTCCTTTAGACGATCGTGACAATATGCCTTCATTTGCTCTCAGGCCAGGTAGCCTATAGGCCTACTTCTATGCATGCGCATCCTTACTCAACATTGACAGGAGCGCTCCAAACAAAAGACAATGACTAAATTGACAAAACTCGTAAATGGAATGAAATAAACCAAAACTTGTTTCTCACAAGTGTAGCGTAGGTTGTGCACTGTCCACTCCGACAATGAGAATAGGAAGACTGGAATAATAATATGAAATGCTTTAAAATACATTTCCATAACCAAAGTAACAAATATTGTAGATTAGAAATGATAGGAGTTAATGGTAAATGTACTACTGGTGATAAACAGTTGAAGTCGGAAGTTTAAATACACCTTAGCCAAATACATTTAAACTTAGTTTTTCACAATTCCTGACATTTAATCCCAGTAAAAATTCCCTGTCTTAGGTCAGTTAGGAACACCACTTGTATTTTAAGAATGTGAAATGTCAGAATAATAGTGGAGATAATTATTTATTTCAGCTTTTATTTCTTTCATCACATTCCCAGTGGGTCAGAAGTTTACATACACTCAATTAGTATGTGGTGGCATTGCCTTTAAATTGTTTAACTTGGGTCAAACATTTCGGGTAGCCTTCCACAAGCTTCCCACAATAAGTTGGGTGAATTTTGGCCCATTCCTCCTGACAAAGCTGGTGTAACTGAGTCAGGTTTGTAGGCCTCCTTGCTCGCACACGCTATAGGAATGAGGTCAGGGCTTTGTGATGGCCACTCCAATACCTTGACTTTGTTGTCCTTAAGCCATTTTGCCACAACTTTGGAAGTATGCTTGGGGTCATTGTCCATTTGGAAGACCCATTTGCGACCAAGCTTGAACTTCCTGACTGATGTCTTGAGATGTTGCTTCAATATTTCCACATAATTGTCCTTCCTCGTGATGCCATCTATTTTGTGAAGTGCACCAGCCCCTCCTGCAGCAAAGCACCCCCACAGCATGATGCTGCAAGTTACCCCCTTTTTCCTCCAAACATAACGATGGTCATTATGGCCAAACAGTACTATTTCTGTTTCATCAGACCAGAGGACATTTCTCCAAAAAGTACGATCTTTGTCCCCATGTGCAGTTGCAAACCGTAGTCTGGCTTTTTCATGGCGGTTTTGGAGCAGTGGCTTCTTCCTTGCTGAGCGGCCTTTCAGGTTATGTCGATATAGGACTTGTTTTACTGTGGATATAGATACTTTTGTACCTGTTTCCTCCAGCATCTTCACAAGGTCCTTTGCTGTTGTTCTGGGATTGATTTGCACTTTTCGCACCAAAGTACGTTCATCTCTATGAGACAGAACACGTCTCCTTCCTGAGCGGTATAAAGGCTGCGTGGTCCCATGGTGTTTATACTTGCGTACTATTGTTTGTACAAATGAACGTGGTACCGTCTGGCGTTTGGAAATTGCTCCCAAGGAAGAACCAGACTTGTGGAGGTCTACAATTTTTTTCTGAGGTCTTGGCTGATTTCTTTTGATTTTCCCATGATGTCAAGCAAAGAGGCACTGAGTTTGAAGGTAGGCCTTGAAATACATCCACAGGTACACCTCCAATTGACTCAAATGATGTCAATTGGCCTATCAGAAGTTTCTAAAGCCATGACATAATTTTCTGGAATTTTCCAAGCTGTTTAAAGGCACAGTCAACTTAGTGTATGTAAACTTTTGACCCACTGGAATTGTGATACAGTGAATTATAAGTGAAATAATCTGTCTGTAAACAATTGTTGGAAAAATTACTTGTCATGCACAAAGTAGATGTCCTAACCGACTTGCCAAAACTATAGTTTGTTAACAAGAAATTTGTGGAGTGGTTGAAAAACGAGTTTTAATGACTGCAACCTAAGTGTGTGTAAACTTCCGACTTCAACTGTATGTAATGGGGAATTGATATACACTAACAATCAAACGCGAATTATGTATTGTGTCCTTAAAGCAAGTCATGTAGCTTTCAAGAAAAGCTCCATGACTGAAAGAGCATTGCTTTGATTATTCTTTCCTTGAGGAATACAAATTGTTTACGAGATGAGTGGGGGGCTGTTTTGTGAAATAACAAGGACTTGGGTTTACAGTATTTGATGGAACAGTACAGTACAGTTAATGGAACGGATACACTACAGTACTTTGCTACAGTACACGTGTACCGTTGTACAATTTCAGACTTTTTTTCGTACCTTTTACATAATCCTTTGCTGGTTTTCCATTTCGATTTGAAGTTCAGAAATGGCCAGAGGTAATTATTATTACTTTTTCGCACTTACTTGACAATTCTACCCTCCGAAAGACATCTCATTCAATCATATGCTGGGCTAAATTAAAAGTAAGATTGTGCCCACTGACTGCTTTGAAGGGACGTGGTTGATATACTAATATTTGCTTGGGCGCAGGAGATGCTATGGCAAGGCCTTTACCCCTCATTATCTAATTCCTGTGTTGCTTTTGGATGTTTGTATTCTCTGCACTTAAGTTCACTTCACAAGGTAGACAGATGAATAGAACTACATGCATGTTCACTCCACAGGCCTGCATTGGAATCCCCAGAAAATAACAATGGCTGTCTATTTCACAATAAATTGTTTTAGCAAAAGACCCAGCTCTCACGAACTCTCCTTGAGGATTTTGCAATCAGCGAAGGCTGAATCTGAGACCCGACTCAACTCTTCTAAGCATTATTTGGTCTTGGTGCGGCTCAGTTGAAAAGAACACAGATTCCGAGTGACTGACTCTTCCAGCAGATGGATGAAAATGTTAAGTTAATGATCTCGGTGCATGTTTCCTCACTTTCTCCAGGGCTGCTCAATGTGGAGAATAAGTAGTGGAAAGCTTTGGGCCGGTTCCTGTCACAGGGTCTTGGCTGAAATAATGACTCCAACTGCCCAACAGACTGCAGTAATAGGAATAACTGTCAGACTCAGTCTCCCATCAATGCTCATATCCCTCTAATATAGGAATAATTCCCAATCTCCCGCTGCTTTCGAAAAATCCTGAGTCGTTGAAAGTCGGAAAGTTGGGAATCTCTCAAAGGCTGCATGCATTAATGCATAATTGTTTTATCTTAAGTTTCTATAGATTCGACTGCTTAACATGCTGACCGCACCGCTCGTGTTGCGTGCGCGAGGGTTGCAAAATAAATGTACACATACATGTTATTCCAAAATTATACAAAGATAAAAAAAAAAGGACCTTGTTCATTTCAGGTAATATAACAACACAATGTTTATATCCCAGGACAAATTAGCTAGCAACAGCAAGCTAGCTAGCTAAATGTCCATGATTGTTTCATGTGTTTTCGACTTGTCCCAAATGAATATAGTTGGTTAGAATTCGTTTTGATATTTCAACCTGCGTGACTGGATCACGTCTGGTGTGGATGTACAAAATCAACATGCGTGTGATGACGAACGCACGCGCGTTTCCGGCTAGTCAGCATGTGCTTAACTCAGGCAAAGTTAATAAATTAACCTTGTATTAGAGAGGCCCTGAATTGGTCACTGTTTCCATACTTCATTGATGCCTATTTTGACTGTAATTTAGTTCGTCTCACTTTCAAAGTTTGAAGATTTCGTGGCCCCAGGTTACAGACATGAGATCTATATTTTCCCCCAATTTCACCTTTGACAATGAAATACTTTTTTTGTCTGCGGATGCCAAAACATTGCATTATACTCTACTAAACACGCTTGATGGATTCTTCTCCCAGAAAAATGCTTTGCCATTTTCAGCAATGAGGCCTATGTGTGCAGTGACATCGCTTGCTATTATTGTTCTCTGTATAACTTTATGAAAAAGTTTCTCTCTCGCTCGTCTTTGCCTCAGGCGACGCTTTCATCTCCACTGTTGTAGCATTACCATATGCGTGTTTGCTCTCAAAATGCAATTTAATGACACTTTCTTTAAATATACACTACCGGTCAAAACTTCTAGAACACCTATATAGCTAAAGGCAAGATGTTTTTTTGATTAGTTCAAATGTTTGTCTGAATATGGTAGTAGGGGGCATAGACCAAGATTCAGTATAATCACCCTGGAATCTGATGGCATGGATACAACATCTCTCTGTTGTCATGTCCGGTCATTCATTATACTGTAGCTGAACATGACTCACTGAGTAAGATTACAGAATGAGTCAGTGGCCCTGATCTTGGAGGCGCCACCTACTCATTTGCACTGTGTAGATCCAAGGAGGGGGGCTTGGACTTACTAAGACCAACGGCCAAATGTCCCCCCTCAAGCCATCACAATGAAACCGCCTACATCCACTCTATTGTTGAGCTCCCTCTACTAGATGATTGTAATGTTCACTCAGTGAGAGAACACAATCCTTCAGCTTACTTCCGCCATTGAACGATGTTGATTGTCTGTATACAGTATGTTCGTGTTCAAAGATTAGCCGCATAATAAATGTTGTGTTTCTCCCCGGCATCAGCCGTACAGTCCCTATTTATAATATCCCTGTTTGTTTGTTTACTCAGATGATGATTGAAGAGCCGTATTGAGAATTTCCACAAGATCCTTTTGTCTGCCTAGCCGAGTTGCTGCTCTATGCAGTTCATGTGTACATCACACCGCTTTGATGCCTTTACGGAGTACTCTTTCAAAACCTCACACAGAAAATTGTGTTAGGGATGTAACTGTCCCCTTTTGTCCATGGGCTGTGTTTGGTGGTGCTAAACTGTGTAATAAAGGTTTCTTGGAATTTGTCTTGTTGAAAGAACCCTCTCTGTGCAAGTTAATAAGAGTGTTTGGGTTCATGTTGATGCTATCGTGGCAGTTCTGAATTCTGAAGGCTGTGCTGAAGAGCTATCTGTGCAGAAACATGCTCTGTTTCAATGGGTTGTTCGCCTCCAGCTCGTGTGGATATAAAATGCCTGTCTTTAATATGCACTAACAGTAATTTGGTCAAGTTTGAGCACAGTTTTCTACAATTGGAATACTTTGGAAGTTTGCGATAACAGGCGATCGCTGGGCAGATAAGAGCATTCTCTGCACTGTAGAAGACACCTGTGATTGGTGCTTTGGTTCCCCTCATATATGCTTCTCAGATATCCAACCAGCATTTCTTCCCTCAGATCATAACCAAACCGAGAATATTCATTAAACATTACAGAACGAAGGGTTAGACAATGTGCTAGACATGACAATGTCTGTCTCTCAGGGAGAGAGTATGGAAAACAGACACATTAGATAAATTGCCTCATATTTCTTCTGGCTACTTCCACCACACAATAATATTATCTCTCCCTAGTTAAATAATTTTTACATAATCATCACTTTCAAAATGGACTCGCTTGATTTAATGTTTCTTATGAAGCATCTTATTAATTCGACCTCGTGAAATGGAAAAATAGGCAGTGCCTCCTTGGAATATATACGGCTATCTATTTTTCGAACCCCATTTTAGAGTTTCAATTCATAGAAGTAGCAGTTAATGTCTGCACTTGCGGGTGGAATACAGTGCATTCGGAAAGTATTCAGAACCGTTCACTTTTTCAACATTTTGTTGCATTACAGCCTTATTCTAAAATGGATTAAATTGTTTTTTTCCCTCATCAATTTACAGACAATACCCCATAATGACAAAGCAAAAACAGGTTTTTAGACATTTTTGCAAATGTATTAAAAATAACTGAAATATCACATTTACATAAGTATTCAGACCCTTTAATCAGTACTTTGTTGAAGCACCTTTGGCAACGATTACAGCCTCGAGTCTTCTTGGGTAGTTTCTCCCATTCTTCTCTGCAGATCCTCTCAAGCTCTGTCAGGTTGGATGGGGAGCGTCACTGCACAGCTATTTTCAGGTCTCTCTAGAGATGTTCGATCGGGTTCAAGTCCGGGCTCTGGCTGGGCCACTCAAGGACATTCAGAGATTTGTCCCGAAGCCACTCCTGCATTGTCTTGGCTGTGTGCTTAGGGTCGTCCTGTTGGAAGGTGAACCTTCGCCCCAGTCTGAGGTCCTGAGTGCTCTGGGGCAGGTTTTCATCAAGGATCTCTCTGTACTTTCATATTTTCCTCGATCCTGACTAGTCTCCCAGTCCCTGCCGCTGAAAAACATACTCACAGCATGATGCTGCCACCACCATGCTTCACCGTAGGGATGGTGCCAGGTTTCCTCCAGACGTGACGCTTGGCATTCAGGCCAAGCCTTTTGGCAAACTCCAAATGGGCGGTCATGTGTCTTTTACTGAGGAGTGGCTTCCGTCTGTCCACTCTTCCATAAAGGCCTGATTGGTAGAGTGCTGCAGAGATGGTTGTCCTTCTGGAAGGTTCTCCCATCTCCACAGAGGAACTCTGGAGCTCTGTCAGTGACAATCACCTCCCTGACCAAGGCCCTTCTCCACCGATTGATCAGTTTGGCTGGATAGCCAGCTCTAGGAAGAGTCTTGGTGGTTCCAAACTTCTTCCATTTAAGAATGTTGGAGGCTACTGTGTTCTTGGGGACCTTCAATGCTGCAGAAATGGTTTGGTACCCTTCCCCAGATCTGTGCCTCGACACAATCCTGTCTCGGAGCTCTACGGACAATTCCTTCTACTTTATGGCTTGTTTTTTGCTCTGACATGCACTGTCAACAGTGGGACCTTATGTAGACAGGTGTATGCCTTTCCAAATCATGTCCAATCAATTGTAGTTACCACAGGCGGACTCCAATCAAGTTGTAGAAACATCTCAAGGATGATCAATAGAAACAGGATGCACCTGAGCTCAATTTCGAGTCTCATATCAAAGGGTCTGAATACCTATATAAGTAAGGAATCTGTTTTTTTATTTTAAATACATTTGCAAAATTTCTAAAAGCCTGTTTTTGCTTTGTCATTATGAGGTATTGTGTGTAGATTGATAAGGATTTGTATTTATTTAATCCATTTTAGAATAAGGCTGTAACCTTATAAAATGTGGAAAAAGGGAAAAAAGTATTTGCCCCCTTTTATGATTTTCTCAATTTTTGCATATTTTTGATACTGAATGTTATCAGATCTTCAACCAAAACCTAATATTAGATAAAGGGAACCTGAGTTTACAAATAACCAAAAACGTGGACACTTATTTTATTGATTTTATATTAAAAGTTTTCCAACACCCAATTCCCCTGTGTGAAAAGGTATTTGCCCCCTTACACTCAATAGCTGCAATGACTGCAACCAAATGCTTCCTGTAGTTGTTGATCAGTCTCGTATATCGCTGTGGAGGAATTTTGGCCCACCCTTGCATGCAGAACTGCTTTAACTCAGCGACATTTGTGGGTTTTCAAGCATTAACTGCTCGTTTCAAGTCCTGCCACAACATCTCAATTGGGATTAGGTCTGGAATTTGACTAGTCTATTCCAAAATGTAAAATGTGTTGCTTTTTAGCCATTTTCATGTAGACTTGATTGTGTGTTTTGTGTCATTGTCTTGCTGCATGACCCAGCTGCACTTCAGCTCACAAACGGATGGCCTGACATTCTTCTGTAGAATTCTCTGATACAGAGCAGAATTAATGGTTCCTTCTATTAAGGCAAGTCGTCCAGGTCCTGAGGCAGCAAAGCATCCCCAAACCATCACACTACCACCACCATGCTTGACTGTTGGTATGAGGTTCTTACTGTGGAATGCAGTGTTTGGTTTTCGCCAGGCATAATAGGACCAAAAAGTTATACTTTTGAATAATCTGTATATAGAACATTCTTCCAAGAGTCTTGATGATCATCCAGGTGCTTCCAGATGCTTTTTGGCAAACTTGAGTCAACTCATGGGTCCCATTAAAAGCCATTGCGCCTCCATCTTGGCATTCCCCCAACATTGTAAAAAAATAATTGGAACCTTAGAAATGCATTTATTAATGTCTACATTTGTTTTTGCCACATTAGTTATATTACAGACACCATATTGCATCCTTTTTAATTATATTATGTGAGCTAAACATACTTAAAAAAAAAAAGAAGATATATAAACATTTTCCTTTAAGTATAGTTTTTTGAAAGTTCTAATGTTACTGTCCCCACTCCAACAAAAAAAGTACATTTTTGTACTTGAAACACTGTAGAATTCCATTCATTCGTATGAAAGGCCTGCTTCTTCTGAGGAGTTCCAATAGAGAGCAATAGTAACAGCGTCTTGTTGTAGGCACTAACTCCGCAATGGCTTGCTGGCCAACGCCTATGGGGAATTCAATTCAGGTGGTTAACAAGATAAACAAGCGAAATCCCAGGAGATTGAAATCTAATTGTACCTACACACTGAAGAAGACTGTAAATCCGAAACGTCTGTGTACGCTATCCCCGATGCAGTAAAAAATGTCAAACATAGAATAATGAAGTAAGCTTTATGCGACATATTTTTGAGTGCGAACCCATTACACCTCTTTGTTTGTCTAGTTTCTATCGACTCCCAGTTACAAAACCCCTGATAATGACCACGTTGCCCAAATAGTACTATGGCCTATAGACTGGATGTGCTTTAGTACCATTCCTCTGGGACTCCAGCAAGGTTATTATAGTAAAGGAAAACTGAAACTAAAATAAAAACTAAAATTGGAAAACAATAAAATTATTAAGAAAAACATTTGAAAAAACGAGAACTATACTGAAAGTATTATCTTTGACTGCAAAACGAACTAAAATAAAATAAAAACCATAAATTGTTTAGTTTTAGGTTTTCCCTTAAAAACTTCAAAATTAAATGGTGTTTTCAATCTTCTTTTTTTATGAAGTTTTCAAGCTTCTGAATCTGGCGGATAAATGCTGCCAGTAGATGGCGATGTTTCAAATAGGCTAGCTTGTTCATCACTATAACTAGCTAACAGTAGAGCTATCACTAGCTATCAGTAGAGCTAGTGATAGCTCTAACAGGGAAGAAATCAGAGGGTGTGCGTGAGCGTGAACCATAGGTGTGAACAATGGCGGCAGCAAAAAGTAAAGCCCTGTATGTCTGTCTACCACCATTTACTATTGTGTACCTTAGTAGCGCTTCCCTTCCTCCTCTTTCTCCCTGTATGGGATTGTTTTGAGTACATTGCTGGAAAGGGCAAAAGCAAATTTATTGTAGTATCAGCAGCATGTGTGGAACTGGGAAAAGCCAACCAACCTCAAAGTTAATCTGAACAGCGCCCACAAAGAAATACAAACAAATTCAGGATAAAGACAAGGCGAGACAGCCACCAGCTATTAGTAGCTGCACGTCAACTGTAACGTTAGGACAACCAACTTTAGCCGTTTGCATGAAAAGAGCAGAAACATGTCAACCTAATTCAAATGAGTTTTTAAAAAATAGAAGAAGCACTGGTTAATTTATTCATCCAGTCTGGCAAGTCCACGAGACTGTGCGATTAGCCAGCCTTCGGAAAATTCAACCAAACACTTGATCCCAAATGTAATACTCCTGGCGCTTCTAGAGTAAACGGGTTGATTGCTTTGCAAATGGATACAGCAACCCAGAAAGTTAAGGAGATTCTGAAAGAGGCATGAAAATAACCCTGTGTGTAGACTGATGGAGCAAGAAAGGACGGACTGCTTCGTTTATAGGCATATCAGCCAGCTTCTATCACCCCTCACAGCATGTGTGTTGGTCAATCTCCATCGGATTTAGCATCCACACTGGAGAGGTAATTAACTGCACATTGGACGCATGGGACATACAAGAGGAGAAGATCTTACTCGTCGTAACTGACAACTGGGCTAACATAGTCAAGGCTATCAAGCTATTACAGAACAGGCAAGAGAATACCCGTGACCAACAACAACCAGAGCTGGCCATAGCTTTGAACGGCGCGGCAGAAATGTCTGATTCTGAATCGGACACCAACGATTATCCTTTTTAAATCCAAGTCACATTAAGATTTATTTATAATTTAAACATAACCAAACCTATGACCTGACCCATCACCTTATGTATTACGGCTCCCCAGTGGGAAAAAGTGACATCCCCAAAAACACACAAACTATAGGCCTACAACACATTAATGGCTCCTAGCCTGCTACTTTCTTTCCCTAACACTAAAACTAAATAATATAGTAATTTATAAATCTCAAACTAAATAAAAACTAGTAAATCAAGTCTGAACTAACTGAAACTAAACTAGAAAAAAAAAACTAATAGAAAAAAAAAAAACTAATAGAAAATCACAAAACTATAATAACCTTGGACTCCAGTCTTGCCCGAAGCGAAATGACAATGCCCTCAAATTGGAATTGCTGTACCACTATTGATTTTCCTCAGCTGTTTAATTTTCGTCTCTTTCACCTGCGATACAGTGTTTGGGGTGAAAGCTATTGGAGCAAATTGAACTTTTTTCGACTGTCGATAAGACCGATTACTAATAGGGACCTCTGACGGTATTCAGACATCGAAACAATTTCCACTGCTCCTGATCGACTAAAAACAGTAATCTCTTTTTTAATACTAACAGGAATGGTTGTAACTGCTCTCCTGTACTGTAAGTGGCATAAACTCCCACAAATAAAGATGGCTAGGATTCACAAACGGTTATTTTTCTACTTTTAATTATTGTGTAGAAGCAGTTATAACATACATACTAATAATGCTTGCTTACTTACTTTATGAATCCTCTTAATCTCCTTCAGAACATAAGGCCACAAGGAGCTCTCTCCACTTCTTCCTGTTTGGCATCATGTTGTGCCTCACACTACAGATAAGGCTTTAAGTCTTTCTTTACCTCTAAAGGTTCTACTGACTCTGGGTGTTTTTGGGTTCCACAGTTCTCCTCGACCTCCACGATCTCCCGGACAGCCTTCATGCAGTGCCTGCGCTGGGGGGTGTGGTGCCCCTTCCAGGAGTGGGGTGCCCTGAGGGCCGAAGAAGTGAAGCTTAGTCTGAAGGGCGGCGCTACGCCCAACCCCTACGGAGTCATGTCTTATACCTCTTCCTCCAACACCCAAAGTCCTGCCCAGGTAACACATATTTCTCATAATGTGTGATATTAACCAATTCATTAGATGAGATGATGGATCAGCTGCTCATTTGACAGTCTCACACTGACTTCTCTTTTCCTCTTTCTATCTCCCTTTCTGTCTCGCTCTGCCTCTCTCGCTTTCTGTCTGTCTCTCTGGTCCTCTCTCGGAGGTGGTCGATGAGAGGGACATGGTCAGGTTCCGTCTGTCTTCCAGCTCAGTGCAGAAGGCCTCGTCTAGCCCAGCCGTGTCTCTGAGGAGGAGCTGGACAGGAAAGGAGGAGATGGCAGCACAGCAGAGGAAACCTCCCTCACCCTCACCAGGTACATATCATCATGGGGGGATATCTCCATCTGTATCAGTCATGGATGGGACCCTTCCTGATTAATCAGGAATTCTGTGATTTTCTGGACATTATCCTTAATAAAATTCTAATTCGAACTGATGTATCCACTAGCCAAAATCCAGCTTTTTCTGCTTTTCTATGTTGTCTTAATCACATAGCTGACATGTATCAGTAGCCTCAGGAACAATGTCCTTTTATTTCTCATAATGGCTTTAGTTTTCTTTCATTTCTTTTTTTTTTTTTTTTTCTAGTTCGAATTGGACTTTGAAATCACTTCAAACATGTGACTGCCTGTGTTTGTTTCCTCACCAAAACGGTTTATCGTAACAGGGAAAGCATGGCATGCCAGAAAAGCTGCTCGCAGACCAACTTGCATACTTTTCAGGTGCACAAACAACACACACACACAACACACACACAACAAACACACACACACACACAACACAGTTAGCCGCCCCTGGAGAAGGGCTTCAAAGTTCTGACTACCATCCATCAGAAGCAACATGCATAATGGGACTCCCCACCACCGCAGTGTTATCTCAATGGCACCACCTGCTCTCTACAGGATTAGAATGCTCCGACAAAGAAGTAGAATATCCGGAAGAGACTTTGGCCAGGGCCCGATATGGCCCCTTGATTTTGAACAAGCCTGACATCGGTATCTCACGCTAGCTTCTGCTCCGGAAAAGGGTTGAGTTGCGACCCAAACTCATCAGACTTTAGCCTTTTTGGTAGGCTATGTATGCAGTAGAACCGGAGACATATTTTGCTATCATTCATGAAAGTACCGATATGTTACTGTCTATGTATGGCACTCGTAAAAGCATAGGCGCATGATATGACACTATTGTATTAGGGTACAGGTTATACAGTTGCAACCTAATATTGAAGGCACTGTTATTAGATCTCTTATTCTATTAGTTATATTATTTCAGGTCTTTCCCAGAAAAGAGGATGAAACCTAGAGAGAATTCCTGGTAAAATAAAGGTTAGATGAATTGCATTATTTATCTCCCATACTGAGCTTCAGAAAGATAGTGATTTATTTATTTCATTTCATTTTATTTGAACATAAAAAGAAAGAAAAGAAGAATAACTTAGAAGTGTCACTTATTGGAACTCCAGTCGTATGTCTGTCACGGAATTGATTATAAAAGCCTGGTAAACATTTGGTACACAGACACTCACTCAATTGTCGTTGACAGAGGGTATATCATGACTCTGAGTGGACTCTACATAGCCAATGATTTCCATCCTAATGTTGTCGCTAGCCAGCTTATCTTCCTACACAGAGAATGGAGTTGATTGAGGTTCAGTTGGGGGTGCTGCTTCTTTGCAAAGTCTGTTTAATGACAGTTTAATCAGCGGTTGAAGTGTCCTCGAAAAGCCTTCTCTGAACAAGTCACCTAAACGATTTTGTGTTAGCTGCTCTTAAGGAAGTACAATATCATCAATCTCTGTCATTCTTTTGATTTGGTGGTTTGAACAGTGCTGACTGTTTTCTGATTAGACAGAGGGGTTTGTGTGTGCGTGCGCTCGTGTGTGTATGTGTGAATGTGTGTTTGTTTTGTGCATTCTTGGCCACGTGTAGGTGTGTGTGTGCATCCGTGTGTGTGTTTGTATGTATGTGTTTTCGTGTGTATGTTTCTCTAGAATCCAACAGCTCATTTACAAGCCGAGATGTGTAATTCATGTCTTTGTCGCCCCGTGGCTGCATCCGACAAGCAAGGAGGATCAAAGGAGGATCAAACATTCCACATTGCATTCCTACCCCTTCAGCCAGTCATTTGTAAATGGGAAAGTAAGACTCTTATCGATTCATACTGTTTCAGATGTATCCATGAGAAATGTATGATGGGCATTAAACAGAGTGCATGTATGACTTATGCACTCTCACACAGTCCATGCATTCCCATTAATCAGGGATGTAGCTACAGAACCCGCACTGTTTGCTTGACCGCCATCGCCTACAACTTGGCTAATGATAAGCAAAGCCGGGAAAAAAGTGGAAAAAACATCTAGCTGTGTCCTCTTAGATTATTATTAATGAATTCCAATGGCCCATATTTGCATTATTCACAATTCCCTGATTTCTCAGCTGTCAACATCTCTGTTTATCACTGATAAGTCCACTTAATGATTTGAAAAATAGAGTCTGTAGTGCCACTTAAAAACACTCCAAACAAAATGGATGCCATAGAGCAGGTTGGTGCCATGGTAGTGTCATGGTACTAGTTCATCATCCAGCACTACTGTGTCCTCCTGTCCTCACTTACTGTAATCTGAGCAGATGGATGCTACAGCAAGGCTACTGCACCCCAGGCTGCTGCAGCCATTTCCAAAAGGCCAGTCTGAGCCAGCAGAGAAAGAATGAGAGAGAGAGTCACAGAGAGGGGGGGTGAGTGAGAGAGTGGGTGAGAGAGAAAAACTGAGCTGTGAGAGAGTTATAGAAAGAGATAGAGAAAAACGGACAGAGGTAGGACGAGAGAGATACAGAGAAAGAAAGCGAGAGATAGGTAGCGTTTCATTTTGCCATCACTATGGCTACCAGTGCAGTTCATCCAGCGTTGCATCAGACATTTGAATCAGACTGTGACTGTGTCTAAAAGACAACACGGTCACAGATTGTCTGAGTGATGTTCCACTGTGTGCTTACACTTTAGTCTACAATAGGACAATTCTAGTGGTTCATAGAAGTTGAATGTAGAGAAACATGTAACTGCTAAAATAATGGAAACACTTGAGTAAATGAGGGTTCTGGCGGCTCTGTTATGGTGTGGGGTGCATTTTCCAGGCATGGTTTAGGTCCACTTAACCCTTTAGAGGGCAAGGTAAATGCCAATAAATACACAGCCATTTTGAGTGATTACCTACAACCTATGGTGAATCATTTCTATCCTGATGGGAGTGGATGACAATGCCTCCATCCACAGGGCAAGAGTGGTCATAGAATGGTTTGATGAGCATTGAAGCTGTTCTGGCGGCTCGTGGTGGCCAAACGTCCTATTAAGACACTTTATGTTGATGTTTCCATTATTTTGGCAGTTACCTGTAGCTCCGGGGTGACATTATACAGCGAGGGAAAAAAAGTATTTGATCCCCTGCTGATTTTGTACGTTTTCCCACTGACAAAGAAATGATCAGTCTATAATTTTAATGGCAGGTTAATTTGAACAGTGAGAGACAGAATAACAACAAAAAAATCCAGAAAAACGCATGTCAAAAATGTTATAAATTGATTTGCATTTTAATGAGGGAAATAAGTATTTGACCCCCTCTCAATCAGAAAGATTTCTGGCTCCCAAGTGTCTTTTATACAGGTAACGAGCTGAGATTAGGAGCACACTCTTAAAGGGAGTGCTCCTAATCTCAGTTTGTTACCTGTATAAAAGACACCTGTCCACAGAAGCAATCAATCAATCAGATTCCAAACTCTCCACCACGGCCAAGACCAAAGAGCTCTCCAAGGATGTCAGGGACAAGATTGTAGACCTACACAAGGCTGGAATGGGCTACAAGACCATCACCAAGCAGCTTGGTGAGAAGGTGACAACAGTTGGTGCGATTATTTGCAAATGGAAGAAACACAAAATAACTGTCAATCTCCCTCAGCCTGGGGCTCCATGCAAGATCTCACCTCGTGGAGTTGCAATGATCATGAGAACAGTGAGGAATCAGCCCAGAACTACATGGGAGGATCTTGTTAATGATCTCAAGGCAGCTGGGACCATAGTCACCAAGAAAACAATTGGTAACACACTACGCCGTGAAGGACTGAAATCCTGCAGCGCCCGCAAGGTCCCCCTGCTCAAGAAAGCACATATACAGGGCCGTCTGAAGTTTGCCAATGAACATCTGAATGATTCAGAGAAGAACTGGATGAAAGTTTTGTGGTCAGATGAGACCATAATGGAGCTCTTTGGCATCAACTCAACTCGCCGTGTTTGGAGGAGGAGGAATGCTGCCTATGACCCCAAGAACACCATCCCCACCGTCAAACATGGAGGTGGAAACATTATGCTTTGGGGGTGTTTTTCTGCTAAGGGGACAGGACAACATCACCGCATCAAAGGGATGATGTACGAGGCCATGTACCGTCAAATCTTGGGTGAGAACCTCCTTCCCTCAGCAAGGGCATTGAAAATGGGTCGTAGATGGGTATTCCAGCATGAGAATGACCCAAAACACACGGCCAAGGCAACAAAGGATTGGCTCAAGAAGAAGCACATTAAGGTCCTGGAGTGACCTAGCCAGTCTCCAGACCTTAATCCCATAGAAAATCTGTGGAGGGAGCTGAAGGTTCGAGTTGTCAAACGTCAGCCTCGAAACCTTAATGACTTGAAGAAGATCTGCAAAGAGGAGTGGGACAAAATCCCTCCTGAGATGTGTGCAGTTACCTGGTGGCCAACTACAAGAAACGTCTGACCTCTGTGATTGCGAACAAGGGTTTTGCCACCAAGTACTAAGTCATGTTTTGCAGAGGGGTCAAATACTTATTTCCCTCATTAAAATGCAAATCAATTTCTAACATTTTTTGACATGCGTTTTTCTGGATTTTTTGTTGTTGTTATTCTGTCTCTCACTGTTCAAATAAACCTACCATTAAAATTATAGACTGATCATGTCTTTGTCAGAGGGCAAACGTACAAAATCAGCAGGGGATCAAATACTTTTTTCCCTCACTCTAGGTACAGATCTAGGATCAGCTTCCCCTTCCCCAATTCCAACCTCAGCCATTGGTTAGGAAAATGCTAAACTGACCCATGACTAGCGACTAGTGCCAACTTCACCTTACACCGTATAGTAGGTAACTGCCAAAACAAAGGAAACACCAACATAAAGTGTCTTAATAAAATAAAACAGCTTCAATGCACCTTGGCATAGATGCTATAAGTGTCTGGAACTCTATTGGAGGGATGAGACACCATTCTTCCACGAGAAATTCCATAATTTGGTGTTTTGTTGATGGTGGTGGAAAAACGCTGTCTCATGCGCCACTCCAGAATCTCCCATAAGTGGTCAATTGGAATGAGATCTGGTGACTGAGACACACACACACACACACACACACCCTTTAAACCCCCTATGTCACTGAGACCTCTTCTAGCCATGGTAGCCAAAATAATGGGCAACTGGTATTGTTTCTTTACATGACCCTAAGCATGATGGAATGTTAATTACTTAATTAACTCAGCAACCACACCTGTGTGGCAGCACCTGCTTTTAATATACCCTCATTTACTCAAGTGATTCCTTTATTTTGGCAGTTACCTGTAGATCTCCGTAGAGATAAATCATTGTAGTTCTATGTATAGGTCACTTTTCCGTTACTGTGTGTGCATCTTATAGGGATGTCATTGGATGGCAAATTCAGTCAAGGAGATGACGATGCAAGTAAAAGGTGCATTTTACAGCTAACTACATCCCTTTTCCACCACCACCTGGGATATGTCCCAAATGGCACCCTATTCCATATATAGTGCACTACAGGGCACACATGGCTCTGGTCAAAAGTAGTGCATTATGTAGGGAATAGAGTGCCATTTGGGATGCAACCCTGGTTATGTTCTATTATCGGACCGCAGGGAGGAAATGACTACATTTTATTAACTTTGGATCGTAGGAATAATTAAGAAGTGTTTGTATTTAGCGGAGTGAACAGAAGTCATGGCGGAAGGAAGGCAATGCGGGCTGAATGAGAATAGAGATGTGAGAAGTAGACCTAGAATTCCATATTGAGTGTACCCATAAGTTTACCAGTCAAAATGCTATGGTCAGAGGTTCTATGTCACTTTAGGATTTACATTTCTATGGAAGTGAAAGTAACAGTAAATAAGAGGTGTGTTTTTAAACTGTTTTTCTTGTTCTCTTTAGGTCGAAGTCGGCGTGCCTCTCAAGCATCTCCTCCAGGATCACCACAAGGCCCAGGGGTAAGACTGTCACACAGATCAGTTACCGCTAACATGGTCAGACATGATCAGTCATGGATGATGAGTCATCGATAGAACGTTACCTGAAGCCATGGTCAGCTCCACTCTGTTTTGAAGCATAGGTCTCCATACGGTCAGAATGGCCCCCGAGCACTTATTAAGTGCTGATCTAGGACCAGGTCCCACCTGTCCATGTAATCATATTCATTGTGATCTTAAAGGGAAACTCTTCATGAATACGAGCCTTCACTAGTAAACTAATATAGGACTATGTGTTTAGTTGGTCAGAGGGTATCATTGTGTCATCGCTGTTCTAACGGGCTGGTTAAGTAGGGTTGTTTGGTACATTAGTGATAGGGATCAGGTCTATCAAAATATCCTGAAGCATATGATGTGCTACTATGGAGCAGAGAGCTTCATCCACTTAATGCATGTGGGGAGGGTTTTTAATGGAGAGAGTGTGTGTTAGGTGCATAGATGCATGTTTTTCAGTTAAACGTGTGTGTGTGTGTGTGTGTGTGTGCTTGTACATATGTGCTTGTGTGTGCGTTTCTGCACATGTGAATGTGAGTACATGTTTGCTGTGTGCGTTTCTGCATGTTTGTAAATGTATGTACATTAGTGTGTCTGAGTTTGCGCGGGTGTGTGAGCGTGACTGCATGTGTGTGTGTGTCTGGGGCAGGCTGAGCTGTGGGGTGTGAGTGATGTCTCAGGCTGAGTGGGGCTGTCAGTGAGGGAATGGGCCCTCTGATGGATGCAGCTATCTCACAGAGATAAAGCCAGACACACACATACACACACACACACACACACACACACACACACACACAGTAGAGGAGAAGAGAGTGATTAGCTCTGTCTCAGTGCTGGATCTATGGGCAATAATGAGGGCCTGGGTCTGCTCTCCTGCCTCATGTGATAAAGTTTGCAGCTAAACATATCAGGGGTTGGAACCGGTAAGGGAACAGAACCAAAAACCGGAAAATAACTGAATGTTTCAAGGAATATTCTTTTAAAAGCATGGGAACCACTTAATAGCGTTATTTTCTGTAGTTAGAAACGGACCCCCCACACCCCACGGCAATCCCAACCCAACAACGAGTGTATAGTATCAGTTCTCTGTCTGACAAGTAGTATGGAGCTGCGGCTCGGAGTATTGTTTCTTCATCCTATGTAATGTATTCCCAGTGATCTTGGTGATGTTTTTTCCCCCCTGTTCATATAAATTTGTCATTGAAGCTGTTACGCTTATGTCCCATCCAACATCCTGATATTACCAGGTTCCGACCACTAGATGGTGGTTTCCTGATATTTCACCCAATAGTTCACCCAAATTACAAAATTACATATTGGTTTAAGCAGTCTATTGACAATTTATGACATCAACCCATGCTTTGGTTTTGTTTACCTGGCCAATGTTTCAAATACTAAATATTTTGCATTTGTGGCACAAATCCAATACAAGCCAATGGTACCTATATTATCATTTCCATGCTTCATATCCAAAACATCTATAAGTAACATCATTGAGTTACACAATCAATTTTCGGATACTTTAGGATGATTTGAACATGAAGCGTGAAAATGATATACAGTGGGAGAACAAGTATTTGATACACTGCCGATTTTGCAGGTTTTCCTACTTACAAAGCATGTAGAGGTCTGTAATTTTTATCATATGTACACTTCAACTGTGAGATACAGAATCTAAAATCACATTTTATGATTTTTAAGTAATTAATTTGCATTTTATTGCATGACATAAGTATTTGATACATCAGAAAAGCAGAACTTAATATTTGGTACAGAAACCTTTGTTTGCAATTACAGAGATCATACGTTTCCTGTAGGTCTTGACCAGGTTTGCACACACTACAGCAGGGATTTTGGCCCACTTCTCCATACAGACCTTCTCCAGATCCTTCAGGTTTCGGGGCTGTCGCTGGGCAATATGGACTTTCAGCTCCCTCCAAATATTTTCTATTGGGTTCAGGTCTGGAGACTGGCTAGGCCACTCCAGGACCTTGAGATGCTTCTTACGGAGCCACTCCTTAGTTGCCCTGGCTGTGTGTTTCGGGTCGTTGTCATGCTGGAAGACCCAGCCACGACCCATCTTCAATGCTCTTACTGAGGGAAGGAGGTTGTTGGCCAAGATCTCGCGATACATGGCCCCATCCATCCTCCCCTCAAAACGGTGCAGTCGTCCTGTCCCCTTTGCAGAAAAGCATCCCCAAAGAATGATGTTTCCACCTCCATGCTTCACGGTTGGGATGGTGTTCTTGGGGTTGTACTCATCCTTCTTCTTCCCCCAAACACGGCGAGTGGAGTTTATACCAAAAAGCTCTATTTTTGTCTCATCAGACCACATGACTTTCTCCCATTCCTCCTCTGGATCATCCAGATGGTCATTGGCAAACTTCAGACAGGCCTGGACATGTGCTGGCTTGAGCAGGGGGACCTTGCGTGCGCTGCAGGATTTTAATCCATGACGGCGTAGTGTGTTACTAATGGTTTTCTTTGAGACTGTTGTCCCAGCTCTCTTCAGGTCATTGACCAGGTCCTGCCGTGTAGTTCTGGGCTGATCCCTCACCTTCCTCATGATCATTGATGCCCCATGAGGTGAGATCTTGCATGGAGCCCCAGACCGAGGGTGATTGACCGTCATCTTGAACTTCTTCCATTTTCTAATAATTGTGCCAACAGTTGTTGCCTTCTCACCAAG
This sequence comes from Coregonus clupeaformis, assembly GCF_020615455.1. Taxonomy (NCBI): domain Eukaryota; kingdom Metazoa; phylum Chordata; class Actinopteri; order Salmoniformes; family Salmonidae; genus Coregonus; species Coregonus clupeaformis. Next base: position 28,776,652 of record NC_059221.1, on the reverse strand, counting down.
CTGCTTGCCTATTGTCCTGTAGCCCATCCCAGCCTTGTGCAGGTCTACAATTTTATCCCTGATGTCCTTACACAGCTCTCTGGTCTTGACCATTGTGGAGAGGTTGGAGTCTGTTTGATTGAGTGTGTGGACAGGTGTCTTTTATACAGGTAACGAGTTCAAACAGGTGCAGTTAATACAGGTAATGAGTGGAGAACAGGAGGGCTTCTTAAAGAAAAACTAACAGGTCTGTGAGAGTCGGAATTCTTACTGGTTGGTAGGTGATCAAATACTTATGTCATGCAATAAAATGCAAATTAATTACTTAAAAATCATACAATGTGATTTTCTGGATTTTTGTTTTAGATTCCGTCTCTCACAGTTGAAGTGTACCTATGATAAAAATTACAGACCTCTACATGCTTTGTAAGTAGGAAAAGCTGCAAAATCGGCAGTGTATCAAATACTTGTTCTCCCCACTGTAGGTACCATTGAATTGCATTGGATTTCTGCCACAAATGCTAAAAAGGTAGTATTTGAAGTATTGGCCAACAAAACCAAAGCATGGGTTGCTGTCATAACTTGTCAATAGACTGCTTACAGGGTAAGGAAACCAATGGCATTTTGTAATTTGGGTGAGCTATCCCTTTAACATTGGGGGGCGGCGGATTCGTAACTTTTTTTTAACCTAATATCAGAAACAGCGCCATCTAGTAGTCAGACCCTGGTAATATCAGGATGTAGGATGGAACATATACCTAGCAACTTTAATGACAAATGTATCTGAACTGGGAAGAAAAAACCCCACCAAATTCACTGGGAATACATTAAATAGGATGATAAAACAGTACTCCCGGCCGCAGCTCCATATTACTCGTCAGACACAGAGAACTGATACTATATACTCATTGTTGGGGTGTGAAGGGACCGTGGGTGGCTTTTGACCATTCCTTTGGATTCCTCATGTCTAACCCATTGTTTGAAAAACATTTGGTCCAAATGTGATTTTAGGTACTATATTTATTGAATATTATATTAATCTTTTAAATTAAAATGGCCAATTTGGATGCAATCAATTAGCTTAATTTCTCAGAGATCAAATTATATTTCAACAAAATATGCTAATGTCATCTGTTTATAACAAATAAACTATTTCAGAACAGTCTGCGATGGTGGGTGTCGAAATCCTCTTTTTATGTGCTTTTTAAGGTGGAATGACCCATCTGTAGCCTACCGATGTTACAAGCATGATTCAGAAGATGGGGAGAGAGTTTTGTAACTTTTTCAATGCTAGTTAGGGATACAATAGTTCACATTGGATTTATTAACTACACAAATTCTGGTGCTGCTCTGCACGCACAAGCTTGTTAGCTAGCTAACATTTAGTCAACTCTGAAGTTCAAAGACATTCAAAGTTCCTCCATAAATCAAATCAAATCAAATTTTATTTGTCACATACACGTGTTTAGCAGATGTTATAGCGGGTGTATTGAAGCTGCTCCTCCGTAAGTATAATTCTGTGGGCCTAATTAAGATAATGCATGTCATCAAAAGATGCCCAGCGCTTCAAGCGTCTCTCGCTCTCTCCCTACCCACAAAATTTCAGTCGCATCTCGCGCACTATACTTGTCTTTCCATCACGCATGTAAACAACTCACTGAGCTATAGCTTCCCCGCTCCATAGAAAGCTGCTCTATCTGCACAGCATGAATGGTGAAGTAATTTAATGTTGTGTTAAATGAATGATTTCAGCGGTTTAAAAAGGACCAGAAATGAACGATATAAACCTGTACTTTGTTTTGGTTCGAACCGGTTCAGAACTTTATTTTGCTGGTCGGAACAGTGGAACAGAACGAAACGATTGGAAAATAATTTTGGTTCCATCCCCTGAAACATATACTAGTAGCCTTGTACCTGCAGCTCCCAAGTTCTTATTGTCAAAAGTACACACGGACATACAGAAATGCAATACATAGTTTTTTAAAGAACAAATAAAATAGCCTATTATCTTGCAGGAAAGAACAGAAATGTTTGTATTTGCTTACAACCCGGAGCTGGTATTTGGACTGGTGAGCCTCTGATTGCTGGCCCATTTCTCTAACCTTAGGCTAACTGCAGCCCCCACAAGCACCAGGCATCAACCAACTGAGCCATCAGAACAACAGAAGCGAGGCTACATGTATACATGTCAGATCAAAGTCGAGTATTCAACAAAGCGGGGAATAAATAAACAAAAACTACAGTATAACTCATGATTTTGGTAGAACTCTCCCTAATCCACAGTTCCAATTTATGTCTATAGAAATAATCCTCTTCATCAGCAGATCTCTCTGTCTGCGTCTCAAATGGCACCCTATTTCCTATTCAGTGCACTACTTTTGAATAGGGCCGGTAGGGCTCTGTTCAAAAGTAATGCACTAAATAGGGAATATGGTGCAATTTGGGAATCAACCTCAGACTCCTACCCTGCATTACTGTCGAACACCATTTAATCAATGCCACCCGGCACAGAAATAGGACTGTAAACAAGATGTATTCACCACTATATCTGCAAGCATTGTAGGATCTGACAACTTTGTTTTTCTGCATAAATTATTGATCCCTGACACTTTTTGTTCACTTTGAGCAGAATGCTAAGACTCTATATTTATATCTAATACAGAGAGCACTTTGTGTGTGCGTGCGTGTGTGTATTGCCTGGGATGCCCGCTTCCATCCTAGGCCGGTCTTGGGTTATGTTATTGTTGTTACCTGTGTTGGCAGTCAACGGTGTTGCCGGGGTGATGCTCTTTCTCTCTTCTTTCTCTCTCTCGCTATTCTGTCTCGCTGTCTCTGTCTCTCTCTCTCTCTCCATCTTTGTCTCTTTCTTCTATTTCTGTATCTCTCCATTTCTCGACCTCTCTCTTTCCCTAACTCTGTTCTCCAATTTCCATCTCACTCTTTGTTACAAATTTATATTTTATTCTCCCCCTCAATCAATCTTCAAATGCGTTCTCCCGCTCTATCTCTGTTTCCCTCGGTCTCCCACCTCCTCTCTTTTTCTCACTTACTAAGAGACATATGATGACAACCGCCAGCTGAGAGGTCGACTCCACAACGGCGACACACACATTCATATACACATATAACACACACACACACACACACACACACAATCCCACGTCGCAAGTCACCACAGCCTGCCACTGTGGGTGTGAAACACACCAGACACGAGCGAGGCGCCTCTGTGTGTGAGAAAACACACACACACAGGAGCCGGGGAACAGGCAGAGAAGAAGGCAATTAGTGGTGGCGTTGGGCTTGAGTTTGATCCGTACTGCCAACATTCTCCACCCAGCCTGTTTGCCCTGACACATAATGGGAGAGAAGACAACAACAGAGCAGTCAGCTGCTCACTGAGATGGTTGTGGCTCATGTCACTGTTCTACTGAAATGAACGTCTTTGTACTGGCCCTGTTTGTTATCAATGTTATTTTAATATTGTCCCTTTATTAGAACTTGTTTGTTTGATGTCTGGTCAAGTTAAGTTTCAGTCTCATTGGAAACTGAAATGACAGGTGGATATGATTTGACACACACATTCCCGAAAATCACACCCATCTTGTTATAATATGCTACAGCTATAGAAGCCTATCTATGGCAATGCTGTTATGCTAGCCATAGAGAATTAGAGCACCTCTCATAAATGACACCATTCTCCCCACATAGTGCACTACTTTTGACCACCAAAGCGACGTAGGGCTCTAATCTTGCTTTATTTTGCAGCAGTGATATGTGTTGTCATATTGTTTTAATAAAGTATAAATAGTTAATGTGAATTCCTGTTGTTTCTCCTAGCTCTCTATGTCTCAGCTGGCAGCTACTTCACGCTACCCGACCATGAGCCACTCCACTGCCGTGTCACCATGGCAACAGCCGTTTTCCTCTCAGCTCTATCCGTCCCCATTGGCATCGGCCCACCAGCTGTCACATGTCGTAAGATTCCACCCCCGTACCCTCTCCCACGCGCACACAGACACAAACACGCATGGGGATACACACAGTGCTACTCACACGCAGACACATGAAGACAAACGGATACATACACACATAGACACACTGATACATAAACACATGAATATGGGCACTTTATAGGTCTCTGACACAGTCACATATAAGTGTGCGCACACACACTCATGTATCATTTCCATGGGTACACAGACAGACACAGTGATTTCAATTCGAATGCTCACTCACCTTTCTAACACAAAGCTATGTACAGACACATACCTGCAGACACAGCGGCACACACGCACACACACGCACACACACGACCTTGAGAGTACACTTTTTGCTGAACTCCGGCATGCTCTTTGTCTTTGGGACTACACAAGGTTTTTCATCTTTCAAATCAAAAGAAACACACTCTTTGACTCCGCACTCACATCAATGTACAATGTCTGATCCAATTTTCTCAAGGTATCCAGTTCTTTACAAGCTGTGATTTTATATTTAACACTACAGTGGGGAAAAAAAGTATTTAGTCAGCCACCAATTGTGCAAGTTCTCCCACTTAAAAAGATGAGAGAGGCCTGTAATTTCCATCATAGTTACACGTCAACTATGACAGACAAAATGAGAAAAAAAATCCAGAAAATCACATTGTAGGATTTTTTATGAATTTATTTGCAAATTATGGTGGAAAATAAGTATTTGGTCAATAACAAAAGTTTCTCAATACTTTGTTATATACCCTTTGTTGGCAATGACACAGGTCAAACGTTTTCTGTAAGTCTTCACAAGGTTTTCACACACTGTTGCTGGTATTTTGGCCCATTCCTCCATGCAGATCTCCTCTAGAGCAGTGATGTTTTGGGGCTGTCGCTGGGCAACACGGACTTTCAACCCCTCCAAAGATTTTCTATGGGGTTGAGATCTGGAGATTGGCTAGGCCACTCCAGGACCTTGAAATGCTTCTTACGAAGCCACTCCTTCGTTGCCCGGGCGGTGTGTTTGGGATCATTGTCATGCTGAAAGACCCAGCCACGTTTCATCTTCAATGCCCTTGCTGATGGAAGGAGGTTTTCACTCAAAATCTCACGATACATGGCCCCATTCATTCTTTCCTTTACACGGATCAGTCGTCCTGGTCCCTTTGCAGAAAAACAGCCCCAAAGCATGATGTTTCCACCCCCATGCTTCACAGTAGGTATGGTGTTCTTTGGATGCAACTCAGCATTCTTTGTCCTCCAAACACAACGAGTTGAGTTTTTACCAAACAGTTCTATTTTGGTTTCATCTGACCATATGACATTCTCCCAATCCTCTTCTGGATCATCCAAATGCACTCTAGCAAACTTCAGACGGGCCTGGACATGTACTGGCTTAAGCAGGGGGACACGTCTGCCACTGCAGGATTTGAGTCCCTGGCGGCGTAGTGTGTTACTGATGGTAGGCTTTGTTACTTTGGTCCCAGCTCTCTGCAGGTCATTCACTAGGTCCCCCCCTGTGTGGTTCTGGGATTTTTGCTCACCGTTCTTGTGATCATTTTGACCCCACGGGGTGAGATCTTGCGTGGAGCCCCAGATTGAGGGAGATTATCAGTGGTCTTGTATGTCTTCCATTTCCTAATAATTGCTCCCACAGTTGATTTCTTCAAACCAAGCTGCTTACCTATTGCATATTCAGTCTTCCCAGCCTGGTGCAGGTCTACAATTTTGTTTCTGGTGTCCTTTGACAGCTCTTTGGTCTTGGCCATAGTGGAGTTTGGAGTGTGACTGTTTGAGGTTGTGGACAGGTGTCTTTTATACTGATAACAAGTTCAAACAGGTGCCATTAATACAGGTAACGAGTGGAGGGCAGAGGAGCCTCTTAAAGAAGAAGTTACAGGTCTGTGAGAGCCAGAAATCTTGCTTGTTTGTAGGTGACCAAATACTTATTTTCCACCATAATTTGCAAATAAATTCATTAAAAATCCTACAATGTGATTTTCTGGAAAAAAAAATCTCAATTTGTCTGTCATAGTTGACGTGTACCTATGGTGAAAATTACAGGCCTCTCTCATCTTTTTAAGTGGGAGAACTTGCACAATTGGTGGCTGACTAAATACTTTTTTCCCCACTGTACCTGGACACACTACAAATGCATTCCATTCCAAGTTTGACAGTGTACCCAATGCAACATTTTATGCAAAGTCCATGACCTAGGTAATTTGATGTCTTTTCATGTTGAGTATACTGACTATAGAATACGACCCAGTTCTCACTGGTTTTGTTAACATGTTTTTGAGACTTTTAAAGTAACTGCCCAGTCAAAATCTTACTTTTAAAAGGTCATATTCTGTTAACTCATATCCAAATAATGTTGTTGAGTAGTCCTATACTCGTAATTGTGGCCAAAACCCACCTCAAACTTGTACCTCAAACAGTTAAAAAAATGCTTGCTATTTCCTCATAGAACAGGATGTCATCTCCTTGAGGAGGATGAGCTAGCGAATCAGCATTCTAGAGGAGGATGAGCTGGCCAATCAGCGGCCTACTTACATAAATATGTTTAATGACTGGTATACGCCCACACCATTCTGTTGTAGGCGTATGCCCACACCATTCCAACACAGAAAAGCTGCTTTTTAACATATTTAAATAAAAAATGTTGGATGGAAAACTATTTCACTCATATTGTCAGTAATTATAGGTCATATTCTTAGAAATCTGGAAACACTGGGCAGTTACTTTAAAGAAGATCATTGTAAAGCTGAGGATGCAGGAACTGGGGTACTAATCGTGTTGAATAACTTTGTGTTGAGTAACTTCTCGCAAAATAGGAACGGTAATCATTTTTCCTTTGAAAACATTGTTGTTTTTTGATTTCCTCACACACACTCACAAGGATGCATACATTTGGCGTCCATCCAATGTGTTTTTTTCTTCAAATAAATGGTTCGAAAATAGTATAGTATGAGTTTAATCTCGGGGTCCCTGAGTTTACCTGTTAGATACAGTGGGGAGAACAAGTATTTGATACACTGCCGATTTTGCAGGTTTTCCTACTTACAAAGCATGTAGAGGTCTGTAATTTTTATCATAGGTACACTTCAACTGTGAGAGACGGAATCTAAAACAAAAATCCAGGAAATCACATTGTATGATTTTTAAGTAATTAATTTGCATTTTATTGCATGACATAAGTATTTGATACATCAGAAAAGCAGAACTTAATATTTGGTACAGAAAGCTTTGTTTGCAATTACAGAGATCATACGTTTCCTGTAGGTCTTGACCAGGTTTGCACACACTGCAGCAGGGATTTTGGCCCACTCCTCCATACAGACCTTCTCCAGATCCTTCAGGTTTCGGGGCTGTCTCTGGGCAATGCGGACTTTCAGCTCCATCCAAAGATTTTCTATTGGGTTCAGGTCTGGAGACTGGCTAGGCCACTCCAGGACCTTGAGATGCTTCTTACGGAGCCACTCCTTAGTTGCCCTGGCTGTGTGTTTCGGGTCGTTGTCATGCTGGAAGACCCAGCCACGACCCATCTTCAATGCTCTTACTGAGGGAAGGAGGTTGTTGGCCAATATCTCACGATACATGGCCCCATCCATCCTCCCCTCAATACGGTGCAGTCGTCCTGTCCCCTTTGCAGAAAAGCATCCCCAAAGAATGATGTTTCCACCTCCATGCTTCACGGCTGGGATGGTGTTCTTGGGGTTGTACTCATCCTTCTTCTTCCTCCAAACACGGCGAGTGGAGTTTAGACCAAAAGCTCTATTTTTGTCTCATCAGACCACATGACCTTCTCCCATTCCTCCTCTGGATCATCCAGATGGTCATTGGCAAACTTCAGACGGGCCTGGACATGCGCTGGCTTGAGCAGGGGGACCTTGCGTGCGCTGCAGGATTTTAATCCATGACGGCGTAGTGTGTTACTAATGGTTGTCTTTGAGACCGTGGTCCCAGCTCTCTTCAGGTCATTGACCAGGTCCTGCCGTGTAGTTCTGGGCTGATCCCTCACCTTCCTCATGATCATTGATGCCCCACGAGGTGAGATCTTGCATGGAGCCCCAGACCGAGGGTGATTGACCGTCATCTTGAACTTCTTCCATTTTCTAATAATTGCGCCAACAGTTGTTGCCTTCTCACCAAGCTGCTTGCCTATTGTCCTGAAGCCCATCCCAGCCTTGTGCAGGTCTACAATTTTATCCCTGATGTCCTTACACAGCTCTCTGGTCTTGGCCATTGTGGAGAGGTTGGAGTCTGTTTGATTGAGTGTGTGGACAGGTGTCTTTTATACAGGTAACGAGTTCAAACAGGTGCAGTTAATACAGGTAATGAGTGGACAACAGGAGGGCTTCTTAAAGAAAAACTAACAGGTCTGTGAGAGCCGGAATTCTTACTGGTTGGTAGGTGATCAAATACTTATGTCATGCAATAAAATGCAAATTAATTACTTAAAAATCATACAATATGATTTTCTGGATTTTTATTTTAGATTCCATCTCTCACAGTTGAAGTGTACCTATGATAAAAATTACAGACCTCTACATGCTTTGTAAGTAGGAAAACCTGCAAAATCGGCAGTGTATCAAATACTTGTTCTCCCCACTGTATATGTTTCATTCTCATCACAATCCGTTTAAACCGACTCAAATCTGCTCCGATATGTCTCTATAATTTAGGTGCCAACAAGAACATCCTTCTTCTCACAGACTTAAAGATATGCATAGCTGCTAGTGTTACCGCGTAAACACCCACTTGTATCGCCAAATCAGTGTCGTTATAATTAATGTATCCAGGACAGCAGAGGCACACAGAACTAGTACACATCATATTTACATTACAGATTGCATAACACACACTAGTGTGACCAAACAGGGTTTGAACCTGGGTCTCCTGCATACCACAAGACAATGTTAGCCTGCTGAGCTAAAGCTTAGGCATTTGCTCAGGGAGCTAACACAAGTATGCAGATGTGCTTCCACTAGGGAAATAGTATACAAATGTTAGCTAATGTAAGCTAACACATTTCAATTGTTTTGTGTTAGCAGCGAACATTCACTAACGTTAGCTAACAGTCTAAGAAGGTAGTGTGCGATGAACCTAAGTGTCTGTTTTGGGTCTAAACTGCTGCTACAAATACAAGTGGCCATGTAGACTTTCTATTAAATATAGTAAGAATAGCAAAGTTATTTGCAGTTTGAATATTGTTGCTAAAAAGCCACAGTAAAACAGCAGAAATTAGCTATTTGCGGCTTCTCCGTAACATAATGGGATGTCTATTCAAATCGTTCAACTGAAATTGTTACTAAGAAACATGTTCTCTGCAAACGAAAGCCTTGTTGAACCCACCTCAGGTCTCAGGCAGTAGGCCTTTTTCAAGACAAACATTCCAACCAACCCAGAACCACCTGTAGATCGCAGGTTGACGTTTATTGGGATGAGTCTTGTCCTAGATGGGCCAGCTGTAAAGTCAAAATTGGCTATATTGAAAAAATTAATGAAAACCTAAATTAGCCTTTTGGTCTTAATTTAAGGTTAGGGTTAGGCATTATGTTCAGCAGCATGGTTAAGGTTAGAGTTAGGTTTAGGTTTACAATCAGATTTTAGGGCTTTGTGGCTTTGCTAGCTAGTGATCAGTCTGCAGAGCTGCCTCCAGAACAAGATTCATGACGAAGAACGCTAACCTGCATGTACAGTGCATTCGGAAAGTATTCAGACCCCTTTACTTTTTGACATTTTGTTACCTTACAGCCTTATTCTAAAATGTATTAAATCATTTTTTTACCTCATTAATCTACACACAATACCCCATGATGTCAAAGCAAAAACAGGTTTTTAGAATTTTTGGTAAAAAAAAAAAAAAATAAAAAAAAATAAAATATGACATTTACATAAGTATTCAGACCCTTTACTCAGTACTTTGTTGAAGCACCTGTGGGAGCGATTACAGCCTCAAGTCTTCTTGGGTATGACGCTACAAGCATGGCACACCTGTATTTTGGGAGTTTGTCCCATTCTTCTCTGCAGATCCTCTTAAGCTCTGTTAGGTTGGATGGGGAGCGTCGTTGCACAGCTATTTTCAGGTGTCTCCAAAGATGTTCGATCGGGTTCAAGTCCGGGCTCTGGCTGGGCCACTCAAGGACATTCAGAGACTTGGCCCGAAGCCACTCCTGCGTTGTCTTGGCTGTGTGCTTAGGGTCGTTATCCTGTTGGACGGTGAACCTTTACCCCAGTCTGAGGTCCTGCGCGCTCTGGAGCAGGTTTTCATCAAGGATCTCTCTTTACTTTGCTCCATTCATCTTTCCCTCGATCCTGACTAGTCAAATAAAATAAAATAAAATTGTATTTGCAACATGCGCCGAATACAACAGGTGTAGACCTTAAAGTGAAATGCTTACAAGCCCTTAACCAACAATGCCGTTTTTAAGAAAATAAAAAAAATGTGTAGAGGAATAAATAGAGAAATAAAAAATAGCATAATTAAAATAACAGTAGGGAGGCTATATACAGAGGATATCGGTACAGAGTCAATGTGCGGGGGCACCGGTTAGTCGAGGTAATTGAGGTAATATGTACATGTGGGTACAGTTAAAGTGACTATGTATAAATAATAAACAGTAGCAGCAGCGTAAAAGAGGGGGTTGGGGTGGGGTGTGGGGGGCAATGCAAATAGTCAGGGTAGCCATGATTAGCTGTTCAGGAGTCTTATGGCTTTGGGGTAAAAGCTGTTAAGTGCCCTCTTCACGACTGTCTTGGTGTGTTTGGACCATGATAGTTTGTTGGTGATGTGGACACCAAGGAACTTGAAGCTCTCAACCTGTTCCGCTACAGCCCCGTCGATGAGAATGGTGGCGTCTCCCAGTCCCTGCCACTGAAAAATATCCCCACAGCATGATTCTGCCACCACCATGCTTCAACTGTAGGGATGGTGCCAGGTTTCCTCCAGATGTGACGCTTGGCATTCAGGCCAAAGAGTTCAATCTTGGTTTCATCAGAGAGTCCTTTAAGTGCCTTTTGGGAAACTCCAAGCAGGCTGTCATGTGCCTTTTACTGAGGAGTGGCTTCCGTCTGGCCACTCTACTATAAAGGCCTGATTGGTGGAGTGCTGCAGAGATGGTTGTCCTTCTGGAAGGTTCTCCCATCTCCACAGAGGAACTCTGGAGCTCTGTCAGAGTGACCATCGGGTTCTTGGTCACCTCCCTGACCAAGGCCCTTCTCCCCCGATTGCTCAGTTTGGCCGGGCGGCCAGCTCTAGGAAGAGTGTTGGTGGTTCCAAACATCTTCCATTTCAGAATGATGGAGGCCACTGTGTTCTTGGGGACCTTCAATGCTGCAGACATTTTTTGGTACCCTTCCCCAGATCTGTGCCTCGACACAATCCTGTCTCGGAGCTCTACTGACAATTCCTTCAACCTCATGGATTGGTTTTTGCTCTGACATGCACTGTCAACTGTGGGACCTTATATAGACAGGTGTGTGCCTTTCCAAATCATGTCCAATCAATTGAATTTACCACAGGTGGACCAAGTTTAGATGATCATCAAGGGTGATCAATGGAAACAGGATGCACCTGAGCTCAATATCGAGTCTCATAGCAAAGGCTCTGAATACTTATGTAAATAAGGTATTTCTGTTTTTTTATTTTAATACATATGCAAAAAAATTTAAACAACTATTTTTGCTTTGTCATTATGGGGTATTGTGTGTAGATTGATGAGTAAAATGTTGTATTTCATCCATTTTAGAATAAGGCTGTAATGTAACAAAATGTGGAAAAAGTGAAGGGGTCTGAATACTTTCTGAATGCACTGTATATCAGACAGACTGAGGCCATAATAATCTGACATCAATGTAGGCATTCAAGTAAAGTGTCAGCCATTATCATTTACTTGAATCACCCTCGACTACAGTGCTTAGTGCTTTTCTATAGGACTAACTAACTACTCTCGGTCATTGTATAGGTTTCAATCATGGTGGTGTGTTGTGGGCGTCACAATGTGACTTTGGTGGAGGTCATTAAGGAGGAGGGTGATGGAAGGTCTCGTAATGCGCTGGCAGGTGTTTTCTTCCACCAATCACCACTAGGCCTCGGCCCACTGAACCATGCCATATACCATAGAACAGGAGAGTGAGGAGATGACTGGACTGGAAAATGGCGGCATTACCTCAACACAGCTAATTAACAGCAGGGTTGCGTTCATTAGCCACCAAACTGAAGAAAATTGACAAAAAAACGGGAGGGACTAGCTGAACTTGTCAGGCTCTCTTTCTCTCTCTCTCATTTTCTCTCTCTCTCTCTCTCTCTTTCTCTCTCTCTCTTTGTGGCAGGAGCTCCCAGCTGCCAGCAACATCACCCACCTAGAGGTGGACCTCAACGTGTCCCCTAGGGACGGCCTCCCTGCATACCAGTCTGCTGCGCTGGCCGACGAGGGCCACCTGGAGCTCCAAGAGCTGCCATTCACCCCCGTCCATGCCCCCATCATCACCATGGGAACACACGCCGCGCCCAGGTGAGCACCAGAGGCCAGGGTCCTTGTCACAGCCAGCGGTTTCACACATCGGTCCCTCGCCTGCTTTAGGTGCCTCTCAGAACGCCTGCATGTTAATGGAAGGATAGGGTCCTCAAGGTCCTTTATATTGACGTTACAAGGAGGTGTCCTGGGACAAATGGCATAAACAACGGGACAAAATGTATTAGATAACCGTGACCCTTCAAAGCTAACTACAGCTGGATTACTAGTACTGTATCTCAAGTGGTGTTGTGTCATTTAAAGGGCTCTATCGCCGGCGCTAATGCAGTTCTACACTAGAACCCTGGTATTTTACAACCATGATAAATCACTCACATCTGATCGGTCAGGCTTGAATAGCGTTCATGATCCACACTTGCGGCTGTTACTCGTGTGATAAAAGGCTATTGAATGCTAACCGGCCTCGCACCGTGGCTTTGAACATGCCTCAAACACTCTCCTTGTTTAACTGCTGCGTTATCTCCGTCCAAAGGCTTGGGCAGCAGTCCATTACATCACAATTCTCTACTGTCTTGCTATCTACCGAGAGATCAATGGTTCAGCTAATTGGTCTAATGTGCAGTGGGTAGTATACAGTAGGTGGAACATTCAGTTAGGAGACAATTTAGAGGAGTAGGATCTGCCCCATTCTAAAAATAGCATCTCAAGTGACTATTTACGATACAAGACAGTGTGCAGTAGTCATTTATAAAGGGGGGCCATTCTTTAAATAATCTGTGAGTACTAACAGCATACAGTGCCTTGCAAAAGTATTCATCCCCCTTGGCATTTTTCCTATTTTGTTGCATTACAACCTGTAATTTAAATAGATTTTTATTTGCATTTCATGTAATGGACATACACAAAATAGTCCAAATTGGTGAAGTGGAATGGGAAAAATAACTTATTTCAAAAAAAATTAAAAAATAGATAATGGAAAAATGGTGCGTGCATATGTATTCACCCCCTTTGCTATGAAGCCCCTAAATAAGATCTGGTTCAGCCAATTACCTTCAGAAGTCACATAATTAGTTAAATAAAGTCCACCATGTGCAATCTAAGTGTCACATGATCTGTCACATGATCTCAGTATATATACACCTGTTCTGAAAGGCCCCAGAGTCTGCAACACCAATAAGCAAGGGGCACCACCAAGGAAGCGGCACCATGAAGACCAAGGAGCTCTCCAAACAGGTCAGGGACAAAGTTGTGGAGAAGTACAGATCAGGGTTGGGTTATAAAAAAAATATCCGAAACTTTTAACATCCCACGGAGCACCATTAAATCCATTATTAAAAAATGGAAAGAATATGGCACCACAACATACCTGCCAAGAGAGGGCCGCCCACCAAAACTCACGGACCAGGCAAGGAGGGCATTAATCAGAGAGGCAACAAAGAGACCAAAGATAACCCTGAAGGAGCTGCAAAGCTCCACAGCGGAGATTGGAGTATCTGTCCATAGGACCACTTTAAGCCATACACTCCACAGAGCTGGGCTTTACGGAAGAGTGGCCAGAAAAAAGCCATTGCTTAAAGAAAGAAATAAGCAAACACGTTTGGTGTTCGCCAAAAGGTATGTGGGAGACTCCCCAAACATATGGAAGAAGGTACTCTGGTCAGATGAGACTCAAATTTAGCTTTTGGGCCATCAAGGAAAACGCTATGTCTGGCGCAAACCCAACACCTCTCATCAACCCGAGAACACCATCCCCACAGTGAAGCATGGTGGTGGCAACATCATGCTGTGGGGATGTCATCGGCAGGGACTGGGAAACTGGTCAGAATTGAAGGAATGATGGATGGCGTTAAATACAGGGAAATTCTTGAGGGAAACCTGTTTCAGTCTTCCAGAGATTTGAGACTGGGACGGAGGTTCACCTTCCAGCAGGACAATGACCCTAAGCATACTGCTAAAGCAACACTTGAGTGGTTTAAGGGGAAACATTAAAATGTCTTGGAATGGCCTAGTCAAAACCCAGACCTCAATCCAATTGAAAATCTGTGGTATGACTTAAAGATTGCTGTACACCAGCGGAGCCCATCCAACTTGAAGGAGCTGGAGCAGTTTTGCCTTGAAGAATGGGCATAAATCCCAGTGGCTAGATGTGCCAAGCTTATAGAGACATACCCCTAGACACTTGCAGCTGTAATTGCTGCAAAAGGTGGCTCTACAAAGTATTGACTTTGGGGGGGTGAATAGTTATGCACGCTCAAGTTTTCAGTGTTTTTGTCTTATTTCTTGTTTGTTTAACAATAACAAATATTTTGCATCTTCAAAGTGGTAGGCATGTTGTGTAAATCAAATGATACAAACCCCCCCAAAAATCCATTTAAATTCCAGGTTGTAAGGCAACAAAATAGGAAAAATGCCAAGGGGGGTGAATACTTTCGCAAGCCACTGTATCTGTTTACTAAATAGATAATATAGAGCTAATGTAATGTAGGCGGTAGGCTATCATAATAATAGTCATAATATAATACAGTCATCGTGTTACAGAGGAATACCACATGAGAAATTACGGCGTGCAAATAACAGACACGGCATACGGCGCTCAAACAAACATTTTACATTTACATTTTAGTTATTTTGCAGACACTCTTATCCAGAGTGACTTAGAGTAGTGAGTGCATACATTTTCATATTGTTCTTACTGGTCCCCCGTGGGAATCGAACCCTCAACCCTGGCGTTGCAAGTGCCATGCTCTACCTTACTGAGCAAACGATTGCATTAGCACAGAATGAGATGAAAACAATTGGCTGGCATGGAAACCAGTCTTACAGGCTGTGTCCCAAATGGCACCCATTATCTTTGACCAGGGACCATAAGGGGGCAGTATACGGTATAGGTAATAGAGTGTAATTTAGGATATAGACACAGTGTCTGGAACACAGACATACATAGTGCTGTTCACTGGGACGAAATGTATGGTACTCTGTCTTTAAAAAATATAAATTCTGAAAGGAATGACCCACTTATTTGAGGAGGATCACTATGAACTTTATTAATTTAATTTCAATAATCACAACTGTGTATCAGATTGAACTCCTTTTGAAATGAAGACAGTGGCTAGAATATTAATCCAATCGGGGGTGAATTAAGATATTACTTTTGGAGGGGGAGACGGAAGTGTGAAATTGATATAGTCATGGTAAACTCGCTCATTTGATGAGGTCTTTGACATTCCCCTCCGAATAAGCCCAAACTGTAATTAGTTATATGAGAGTCTGTTTTTTTAGTATTACTTTTCAAGTCAATTTTATTTACAGATATGATTTGTCAGATTTGTCTTACTGACATTGAGTAGTATCTCGTGGTAAACAACAGGTTGTTCATTTTCCCTTCCCTGAATGTGCACTTTAACCAACCATCTGTGTCTGCTGCTCTGCTACTTATCATGCACGGAGTAGTCCATGTCAAAATCAAAAATATAAGTTATGGATGTCATGGTTTCCGAAAAACAGGTGGGCCACTGTGATTAGAGATAACTACAGATTATGGTGTAAATCCTAAGGGAGCGTTTTGGCACCGGTCCTCCTCTCCCCCAGAAGGGATTCTCTCTTCGTGTGTTATCGCTGAACAGGATGGGGATGCCAACATCCTCAAACCATCTTAATCATTCTCCCTCCATGTTTCGAACGCAAACCTGAGTACTAGGGTTGGGGTCAATTACTCTCTTCGTGAATTGAATATAGTATAGTGACTATAGAGTATAGTATAAGGACTATTTCACTGGAATTGACCCTAACCCCTGCCTTGTACTGGCTAATTCCCATGTCACTGTGTTTTTCCATTACGTTTGGTTGCTAATACAAATTGCTAAGTACTCTCTAGGGCTGTGTCTGAAATGAGACCATTTTCCCTAGTATGTAGTGCACTACTTTTGGCCAGAGCCTCATGGGCTTCCTAAGGGGCTCTGGCCAAAAGTAGTGCACTATATAGGGAATAGGATCGATGCCATTTCAGACGCAGCCTAGATTGTTCTTTTTGTTTGATGATTGTTTCCTCTTATTTTGCAGCTCTTCCTCTGTGAGTTCCAGGAGCTCCCTGGCCCACCTCTACTCAGCCGGTTTCCCCCACATCACAGACCCCAGTGGGGTGGTGGCTGAAGTGCTGGACCCGACAGAACCAGTCAACTTTGACCCCCAGAGAGAGGAGGTGGATCCCCTGCAGGGCAATGTGCTCCTGCTGCAGTTTCTGGCATTTTCCAGGTGAACCCACAGCCATCTGGTCATGATTGGGGCGCTACGGCACCATGCATAAACATCACCCGCGTAGTGTAGGCTGAAATTGATTCTAACCAGCATGTTATGTACTCTATTGTACTGTACATTGTCTTCCAACGTTCATATAGGATGGATTTGCCCTGTGCATCCAGAATGCAATGCAAGTGTAAGGGTGTATCCTAACTTCAGTCAAATGTTTACTTTGTCATGCATTGATTTCAATGGGCGAAATAAGTGAACATTTGACTTAAGTGGACGCTAGGATTCGCCCCATAGTGACGAAACCACATATGAGGATTTGTGATTGACTATTTTTGTCTGCAAATAAGAATAATGGGCTTGAAAAAATATATATTTTATATGAGCCTCCACACCATTTGTATTAAAATATAAGAAGAGACATTCCTGTGTGCACTTGGTCGCTAGCCAAGGACATACGGTGCTTTGTGATGTTGACGTCCAGCCAAGATTACTTCAGTGCACTTACACACACTTACTCTTGGCGGTTTAAGGCTCACACGCACGCATGAAAACATACACACACACACGAAAACACACACACAAAGCCTTGTCAAAGACATCCCAGTTCCTGCAGCTGTACCCTCTGCCAAAGCCTGACTTTTATTTTGTCATCAGCTCTGTCATCCCCAAGATATAGGCATCAGGCATTTGTCATATGCATCATCGACGGCCCTGCGAGTAAAGGTACAGCCACTTCTTTTGTGGCTGCAGCTTTGAGGCTTCAGTGCAGTTTGAAACATAATGGTAGCTTTTATGTTTTGACAATTACCGCTTTGACTGAATTGCAGGCTGGCAATTTACAGTAGTCTACCACACATAAAAGGAATCAACAGATACTGCTCAAAATTGCCATAAGTGGGGAGAAATTAGGGATGTGACATTTGTAATAAAAAAAAGGGTATTTTACTTAATAAAGCTCGATGTTATCCTTTTTCCTGCCATCTCAGCTGCTCATTTTCACTAAAACAATTTCAACCACCTCACAAATACATACTTCATGCCAACTTGAAGGCTCTCCAAGTATCCCCGGTACTCGCGGCTCGCTCCGAAACGATGGACACAACACACTTTCTTTCCCTAACAAACTTGATAAATGGGTACAGCAGGCAAGGGGGATAGACTGCGTCTCTCTCTACGATGCTGTAATTATCAATCTTGTCTGTTTACTGGAAGAATATTCATGTCCAGCTGTGTCAGAAATGGCACCCTATTCCCTATATAGCGCACTGTGCCCTATATAGGGAGCCATTTGGGACACAACGCCAATCTCTGTAGCCATGTAGAGACATTAGCTTGTGCCGGCCTCTTTATTTTACATTTTAGTCATTTAGCAGACATTTTAGCCATTTAGCAGACGCTCTTATCCAGAGCGACTTACAGTTAGTGAGTGCATACATTTTTTCATACTGGCCCCCGTGGGAAATGAACCCACAACCCTGGCGTTGCAAGCGCCATGCTCTACCAACTGAGCTACACGGGGCCTTTATCACGGGAACCTCAGCCTGTGTGAATCTCCGGGGTCAGACTTTGCTCTTATTAAATTCCACTTCAACGTGGTGGTTTTGATACCGTTCGTGCTCGGTGGGCCTCACAGTGGCTGCCTCTCCCTAAACGCTTCTCCCCCCCTTCATATAATGCCCAATGATTGATTGCTAATCTTCTCGCAGGGAAATAGAGAAGTAATCGTTTCCGTCCCTAATCTCACTCGCAGCTAATTTATTCCTAGCACCAAGACTGAGGGGACGGCGGGCGAGAGTTTGGGCCCACCCACGGTTTGGAGAGTATGTGTGTAGAGAGTGTGTGTGTGTTTAGTGCTAATACGCTCAGAGGGTGGTCATTTTAAGTTGTGTGAAATAGAAGAAAGTTGAGGACTTATTTAGATTAAATCTCTCTACCACCTATAGTTGATTTCTCGACTAGGACAAAAACTACATTCCTCTTGCTCTGAAAGAAAGTACATTTGGTCCCATCATCAAAACGCTGCTACGATATATTTTTTTTATCTCACTGCCAATCAGAACAAGCATGCTTTCTCATTGCACAGAAAATGTTACTAAAATAGTATTTTACCCCCGGTTACAGGGTTACAACAGGTTTTGATAGGGTAGGGCCAGATGAATCCATCCATGGTTGGAAAAGGTGTGATGCTGTAGGCCTATAGCTGCTAAGAGGGCACCTTTTCTATCAGCCTCTGTTTTATGTTTTTTTTATTAAGTGATTTAGCCCTCCTAAACCCAGAACCCTTGGTTTTAAGGAACTATAAAAAGGACGGGGATATGGGTAAAAAAAATGATTTTTGTTTCCAGGAACGAAGCTGTATGATTGACTGATCTGACTCTCTGATTCAATTTGATTTAATTACATGTTTAAATGGGTGTTATTAAATCCTAAATGTGCTTCTGCCACTGCACATGGATTGGTTCGGGAAAAAAATTATCATACTTGGCAGGAGCTCAGCGATGACATTCCAAGTAGAACGTAATATTAAAGTGAATATAATATATGCCTGAGTACTGTGTGGAGTAGCAGTCTTTATTATCACCCAAGGGGCAATTTGCTATGCAGAAAGTAGACAAATTCTGTACTCGGACAACATATAGAATATACAGTGGGGAAAAAAAATATTTAGTCAGCCACCAATTGTGCAAGTTCTCCCACTTAAAAAGATGAGAGAGGCCTGTAATTTTCATTTTCATTTTCAAAAATCCAGAAAATCACATTGTAGGATTTTTAATGAATTTATTTGCAAATTATGGTGGAAAATAAGTATTTGGTCACCTACAAACAAGCAAGATTTCTGGCTCTCACAGACCTGTAACTTCTTCTTTAAGAGGCTCCTCTGTCCTCCACTCGTTACCTGTATTAATGGCACCTGTTTGAACTTGTTATCAGTATAAAAGACACCTGTCCACAACCTCAAACAGTCACACTCCAAACTCCACTATGGCCAAGACCAAAGAGCTGTCAAAGGACACCAGAAACAAAATTGTAGACCTGCACCAGGCTGGGAAGACTGAATCTGCAATAGGTTAGCAGCTTGGTTTGAAGAAATCAACTGTGGGAGCAATTATTAGGAAATGGAAGACATACAAGACCACTGATAATCTCCCTCGATCTGGGGCTCCACGCAAGATCTCACCCTGTGGGGTCAAAATGATCACAAGAACGGTGAGCAAAAATCCCAGAACCACACAGGGGGACCTAGTGAATGACCTGCAGAGAGCTGGGACCAAAGTAACAAAGCCTACCATCAGTAACACACTACGCCGCCAGGGACTCAAATCCTGCAGTGCCAGACGTGTCCCCCTGCTTAAGCCAGTACATGTCCAGGCCCGTCTGAAGTTTGCTAGAGTGCATTTGGATGATCCAGAAGAGGATTGGGAGAATGTCATATGGTCAGATGAAACCAAAATATAACTTTTTGGTAAAAACTCAACTCGTCGTGTTTGGAGGACAAAGAATGCTGAGTTGCATCCAAAGAACACCATACCTACTGTGAAGCATGGGGGTGGAAACATCATGCTTTGGGGCTGTTTTTCTGCAAAGGGACCAGGACGACTGATCCGTATAAAGGAAAGAATGAATGGGGCCATGTATCGTGAGATTTTGAGTGAAAACCTCCTTCCATCAGCAAGGGCATTGAAGATGAAACGTGGCTGGGTCTTTCAGCATGACAATGATCCCAAACACACCGCCCGGGCAACGAAGGAGTGGCTTCGTAAGAAGCATTTCAAGGTCCTGGAGTGGCCTAGCCAGTCTCCAGATCTCAACCCCATAGAAAATCTTTGGAGGGAGTTGAAAGTCTGTGTTGCCCAGCGACAGCCCCAAAACATCACTGCTCTAGAGGAGATCTGCATGGAGGAATGGGCCAAAATACCAGCAACAGTGTGTGAAAACCTTGTGAAGACTTACAGAAAACTTTTGACCTGTGTCATTCAATCAATCAATCAATTTTATTTTATATAGGCCTTCGTACATCAGCTAATATCTCGAAGTGCTGTACAGAAACCCAGCCTAAAACCCCAAACAGCTAGTAATGCAGGTGTAGAAGCACGGTGGCTAGGAAAAACTCCCTAGAAAGGCCAAAACCTAGGAAGAAACCTAGAGAGGAACCAGGCTATGAGGGGTGGCCAGTCCTCTTCTGGCTGTGCCGGGTGGAGATTATAACAGAACCATACCAAGATGTTCAAAAATGTTCATAAGTGACAAGCATGGTCAAATAATAATCAGGAATAAATCTCAGTTGGCTTTTCATAGCCGATCATTAAGAGTTGAAAACAGCAGGTCTGGGACAGGTAGGGGTTCCATAACCGCAGGCAGAACAGTTGAAACTGGAATAGCAGCAAGGCCAGGCGGACTGGGGACAGCAAGGAGTCACCACGGCCGGTAGTCCCGACGTATGGTCCTAGGGCTCAGGTCTCTCAGTTGGCTTTTCATAGCCGATCATTAAGAGTTGAAAACAGCAGGTCTGGGACAGGTAGGGGTTTCGTAAACCGCAGGCAGAACAGTTGAAACTGGAATAGCAGCAAGGCCAGGCGGACTGGGGACAGCAAGGTGTCAGCATGCCCGGTAGTCCTGACGTATGGTCCTAGGGCTCAGGTTCTCAGAGAGAAGAGAGAACGAGAGAATTAGAGAGAGCATACTTAAATTCACACAGGACACTGGATAAGACAGGAGAAGTACTCCAGGTATAACCAACTAACCCCAGCCCCCCGACACATAAACTACTGCAGCATAAATACTGGAGGCTGAGACAGGAGCGGTCCGGAGACACTGTGGCCCCATCCGAAGAAACCCCGGACAGGGCCAAACAGGAAGGATATAACCCCACCCACTCTGCCAAAGCACAGCCCCCGCACCACTAGAGGGATATCCTCAACCACCAACTTACAATCCTGAGACAAGGTCGAGTATAGCCCACAGAGGTCTCCACCACAGCACAAACCAAGGGGGGCGCCAACCCAGACAGGAAGATCACGTCAGTAACTCAACCCACTCAAGTGACGCACCCCTCCTAGGGACGGCATGAAAGAGCACCAGCAAGCCAGTGACTCAGCCCCTGTAACAGGGTTAGAGGCAGAGTACCCCAGTGGAGAGAGGGGAACCGGCCCGGCAGAGACAGCAAGGGCTGTTCGTTGCTCCAGAGCCTTTCCGTTCACCTTCACACTCCTGGGCCAGACTACACTCAATCATATGACCTACTGAAGAGATAAGTCTTCAGTAAAGACTTAAAGGTTGAGACCGAGTCTGCGTCTCTCACATGGGTAGGCAGACTGTTCCATAAAAATGGAGATCTATAGGAGAAAGCCCTGCCTCCCGCTGTTTGCTTAGAAATTCTAGGGACAATTAGGAGGCCTGCGTCTTGTGACCGTAGCGTACGTATTGGTATGTACGGCAGGACCAACTCGGAAAGATAGGTAGGAGCAAGCCCATGTAACGCTTTATAGGTTAACAGTAAAACCTTGAAATCAGCCCTTGCCTTAACAGGAAGCCAGTGTAGGGAAGCTAGCACTGGAGTAATATGATCAAATTTCTTGGTTCTAGTCAGGATTCTAGCAGCCGTATTTAGCACTAACTGAAGTTTATTTAGTGCTTTATCCGGGTAGCCGGAAAGTAGAGCATTGCAGTAGTCATTGCCAACAAAGGGTATATAACAAAGTATTGAGAAACTTTTGTTATTGACCAAATACTTATTTTCCACCATAATTTGCAAATAAATTCATAAAAAATCCTACAATGTGATTTTCTGGAGAAAAAAATTCTAATTTTGTCTGTCGTAGTTGACGTGTACCTATGATGAAAATTACAGGCCTCTCTCATCTTTTTAAGTGGGAGAACTTGCACAATTGGTGGCTGACTAAATACTTTTTTTCCCCACTATATACAACATAAAGACTATAAATATAGCCAAGCAAAAATGTAAACAATTCATAAAAAATCAAGATGGCCTACTTTAACTGATATAGCCTTTAGCGTAATAGTAATAGTATAGTTTATTGAGAATAGTGAATGTGGTATACATTGTAGACTAAGTCAGGGTTAAAAACTGTGAATAGCACCTACTGTATGTTGGAGTACATAAAGTCTACGTCATATAACAGTAGGGTTTAGTGTGAATAGACGCTGTGTTGTAGTGTGTGAAGTAATGTTGTGTGAATAGTGTGCACTACAGTACATGCAGTTACATCATGTCATGTAAGGGTTTATAGTGTGCACAGGAGCTACAGAATGTCGCAGTATTTAAAGTAATAGTCAGTCTAAATACTGTACACTACAGTACATGAAGTCTACATCATGTAATGAAAGGGTTTAGCATAAATATACTTTGTAACCTTTGTTTCCTCTCTTCCTGTTTTCCCACAGGATACCACAACAGGGGGTGAGCAGCGACTGGCCAGACTCTGTCCATTTCACCTTCCAGCTCTACCGCTTCCCGCCAGTGACCACACAGCGCCTGAAACTACTGGGTATCGACAAGCTGCCGAAGAAATCTAGCGAGACGCCACCCTGTGTCCTGGCCATCATTAACAAGGATGGAACAGTCAACTCTGGTAAGGGGGGACCAGAGGAACCATTTTGAACTGTACTAACCAGACCTGAATTCAAAAACGATTTTAAAAAATGTCAAATACTTTAGCTGGGCTTGATTGAGCTTGCCTGGCGCAATGGAACCAGTAGAATAGTTGTGCTAACCTGCAAACCCCACCGATCTGGCACTCCAAGCAGGCTAAAGAAAAAACGAAAAGTATTTCAAATAGTATTTGAACCCATGTCTGTTGAATATACTAGAATACAACATCATTTTCATGTGATGATTTGCAAACACTCTTATTCAATCACAGAGCTCATTTTGATTGAATCATTCCTTTATTCATGCATAGGGCCTAACGAAACGGCCTAGATATTATTACCGGTACTGAGTGGGTTCATCCCAAATAGCACCCTTTCCCTATATAGTGCACCATTTCTGATCAGGCCCTATAGGGCTCTGATCAAAGGTAGTGCACTATATAGGGAATAGGGTGCCATTTGGAATGCAGTCCCTGAGTGATATTGAATGACACCCCTGCTCCTATCCCACGCCCACCTCCTTCTCTGCACCCACCCATGATGTGTGCCCAGAACATATTGTACATGATCATGAACACATTTACATATGTATGCAAGCTGCAAGTTTCCCTCTTTCTCTCTCTCTCTCTCTGTATAACTGTATTACAGATTTAGGATCTTAATTTGACCACTCTTTTGTTGCTGAGAATTTTCCTGCACATCAGGAAATCCAAACTTGTAGTGTATTTGAGTTTTAAAAAGGCTTCTAAATTTTGTAATTTCCACTTAAAATTTTGACTTGATTTGCCCTAACAAAAAATGTATCAACCCCTACAAAAATTGCCATTAATTTTAATTCACATTTCCTGTTGTTGCAGGATTTTTTTCCTGCTGTAGCAAACTGGCTCAAATTAAGATCCTACATCTGTAGCAACATGAGCAGGATCGAATTCTCTTTAGCATGCAAGATGTGTCTTCAAGCCTAAGATATCATAAAAGCTGCTTTTCTCGGAAGCTCTTAGACCAGACATGATGTACTGTACCATGGCAGCATGAAATATATACAGCAAGGTAGTACAGCTGCTAGTGACGTCGAGGGTGACATGGCTGCACCGAGGTGGCCTCGCACTACCTAGGTACCCAGCAGGCCACAGGGACTGAGAACATGAGTCATAGGGATTACATTTACATTTACGTCATTTAGCAGACGCTCTTATCCAGAGCGACTTACAAATTGATAACAGGGGATACATCCCAAATAGCACCCTATTCCCTATAGAGCCCAGGTCAAAAGTAATGCATGCACTACATAGGGAATAGGGTGCCAGGGCTTGTTGGGCTTTTCTTTTTCCGTTCACCATTGTGGGAATAAGATCATGTTCTTACATCTGCGTCTGGTCATTTTGTTATTTTTTATTTTATAAAAATGTTTTACCCCCTTTTCCTCCCCAATTTCAATCTTGTCTCATCGCTGCAACTCCCCAACGGGTTCAGGAGGCGAAGGTCGAGTCGTGCGTCCTCTGAAACATGACCCACCAATCTGCGCTTCTTAACACCCGCCCGCTTAACCCGGAAGCTAGCCGCACCAATGTGTCAGAGGAAACACTGTTCAACTGACGACCGAGGTCCGCCTGCAGGCGCAAGGAGTCGCTAGAGCGTGATGAGTGAAGTAAAGCCCCCCCGGCCAAACCCTCCCCTAACCCGAACGACGCTGGGCCAATTGTGCGCCGCCCTATGGGACTCCCGATCACGGCCGGTTGTGATACAGCCTGGGATCATTCCCAGGTCTGTAGTGACGCCTCTAGCATTGCGATGCAGTGCCTTAGACCGCTGCGCCACTCGGGAGGCCCCTGCGTCTGGTCTTTTGATTATTACTTTTTTTAACCCTTAATGAAACATTGGTGTAACCTTGGTATAACATTGATTGTTGATGGGGGGTTTGAAGGGTTGCTTTGGTGTTTGATGTGTTATGTACTAACGAGGCACTGTGTACGAGACGTTCGCACCTTGCTTCAATACACACAGGCAAACACGAGCACACACACACACAAATTCATTAGATTAATCGGAATTCGATGCCTTAAATAGGCCATTTTCAAATCATTAGCCTAATTTAATGTGAGCTCTTATCCTGAATTGACCTTATAGGACCGTATGTGTGTGTGCACTAGGGCTGGGAATTACCAGGGAGCTCACAATGCGATATTATCACGATACTTAGGTGCCGATACGATATGTATTGCAATTCTCACGATTCTATATATATATTGCGATTCAATACTGTGATTTTATTGCGATTTGATGTTTCAAACATATTACTCACCATATGTCTTCTGCAGAGGGACAAGAGAGCGCCATGAGAACAAGTTTTGATCAGTCATGGAAATAAAAGTGCTGAAAACAAATTGGCTCCCTATTTAAAAAGAAGCTGGAGAACATTTTACATTTACATTTTAGTCATTTAGCAGACGCTCTTATCCAGAGCGACTTACATGAGCAATTAGGGTTAAGTGCCTTGCTCAAGGGCACATCGACAGATTTTCACCTAGTCGGCTCGGGGATTAGAACCAGCGACCTTTCGGTTACTGGCACAACGCTCTTAACCACTAAGCTACCTGCCGCCCAGGTACAGCCAACTAGCGCAAAAATAATATTGCGATATTGTCAAAACGATATGATATATCGTCAAAAACAATATCCCGATATGTAACTATAGATTTTTCCCCCATCACTAGTGTGCACATGCACATGTGAGTTAGTATGAGTCCATATGAGTGTGTATGCTTTCTCTGTGTTTAAATGTGTAAATGTGTACGTATTCGTGTGTCCCTCCCCCCTCCTCATTGTGGTGTATCATTCATAGAAATAGAATTACTACTATGGGTACACTAAATATGGCCGCCGGACCACCCATTACAGAGCCATTGACTTGAATGGGGATGCGGTTCTAGTAATTTTATCTTCATGGTATCATTTCCCTCTTCCCAGGCTCCCCGGGGCACCAGCTGCAGTTCCGTGTGGACGGGGCGTTCTTGCAGCCGGGCGAGAGACGCTGGTTCCTGCGCTACCTGGCCCTGCACACTCTGCAGGTGGACGTGTGGGACAGCCAATCCCTCCTGCTTATCGGCTCCACAGCCCTGGGGCTCAAGGTACAGTAAGACAGAGGTTGAAGGTCAATGCCTATTAGCCTCACCTCACATGGTCAGATGGCACACTCTGACTGGCAGTTGTCCTTGTTTGTTTCTACCACACATGACACCCTATATTTCACTATATCTAGCCTGGGTGCCAGTCGGTTTCTGCTCTCTTGCCAACTCCTTATGGAGCTAAGAGCAGAAACAGACTGGCACACTGGCTATCGCACTACTTTTGACCAGGCTCACCCAATTTGCCATAAAGTGCTCTACTTTTGGCCAGACTCATCCCATTTGCCATAGTGGTATATACAATGCAACACTTTTGGTCAGAGCCATTGTGAGATATTTTTAATTGAATGGAATATTTATGTCCAGTAGGGCTGACCCCAATTAGTCGACTGGTGGATTTTTGGTCGATAGGCTGTTTGTCGACCCTAAAAAAATTTTTGTCGAGCATTAGAAAAGATATACAAAATGTATGGCACACGAGACACCTGTCTAATTCGTTCCCATCTCAGTGAACTAATCCATTGCGGAGGCCGAGACTAATCCATTGTGGAGGCCGCGGGGATGGCAGAATCCAAGAAGAAGAGGAGTGTGGCTAAGATTACACAATGTCTCTCTCCAGAATGCGCTCTCTCCCATCAATTTGTGCACATTCACTGTTTCATAACTTAATTGTGTGAATTGTTTGCATTTGATTGTTAGTCTATCAATTCCCCATTACCTACATCACCAGTAGTACATTTACCGTTAATTCCTATAATCTCTAATCTACAAGGTTTGTTTGGTTACAGTAATTTCAGTTAATGCATTCAATATATTTTTATTCCAGTCTGTTACCGTTCTCATTGTCAGACTGGACATGTTGTTTGCAGAGCGCACAACCTATGCTACACTTGTGAGAAACAAGTTTTGGTTTTGGTCAGTCAGTGCTAAGCAGACTTATGGAATTGTTTTAAGATGGTCATACGATGGATCATTTAGCTATTTGATTTTGAATTTTTTTACACATTTTATCCCTTTTTTGGGGTAGGCACAAAACTACCTTCATACTTCAGTTCGTTTTTAAATCCGGTACCTTCAGACGAGTCCTGTGAAACTTGTGGGTGTCAAAACGGAGAACACCATCGTGTCCGTGAGAATCTCCCCTTACCACAGTGGGGTCCCATTAGTTTGTAGCCCAATCGGTTCGGAAGCTACCAAACAGAAGTTGGCACATCGACGGTACTGACTTCAGACAAGTCTCCTGACACGGGGAACACCATCGTGTTCATGAGAGTCTCGCCTTTCCATAGAGTGGTCATAATAGTTTGTAGGTCAAACCGTTCTGACGTTTTCGTGAGAAGACCGGTTTTCGGGATGTCTCATGGTCTGACAAACACTGCTCTAGCTTTGCCACTGACTCCTCGTGTAGCCTATTACCGGCAACTTCAGGAGAGTAACGGCAGAATCTGCGAAAGCCAGTAGGAGCGGAAGACGGATGGTCGGGTCAGGTTAAGGTTTTTATCTTCTGGTTATCTTGATCTGCCTCTCCTGTCTCTGTGCAGCATATGTTGCATCAGTAGTTTAATAATAATAATAATAATAATATGCCATTTAGCAGACGCTTTTATCCAAAGCGACTTACAGTCATGCGTGCATACATTTTTTTGTGTATGGGTGGTCCCGGGGATCGAACCCACTACCTTGGCGTTACAAGCGCCGCGCTCTACCAGCTGAGCTACAGAGGACCACGAGTTTGGCTGGTGTTGTGTCTCCGCGCAGCGTATGTTGTGTCAGGGCCATTCTGCCTGATTGTTTGGATCTGAACGCGCCCCTATCTCTGCCCCCGATCTCTGAACGCGCCCCTATATTGTTGTGTCTCTGAACGCTCCTCTGTGTCTCCGCACAGAATATGTTGTGTCAGGGCCGTCCTGTTTGTTTGTTTGTGTTGTGTCTCTAAGCGCCCTATCTTGTTGTGTCTCTGAACGTGCCCCTGCATCTCTGTGTCTTCATTCAGCATATGTTGAGGCAGGGCCGTCCGGCTGTACAGGCCACTCATGAGCTGGAGGTCATCACCACAGAGTACATGGGCGAAGGCGTGCCGGTGAGCCTGCACCGGGCCCCCACCCCTATCAGCGTCTTCACCACCATCAAGGGTCGGCTCCATCTGCGCCTGGGCAACGTGGGTAAGGGCGAGAGCACTGCATTTATTACTGAAGTATATCCATCTACTCTTCTATCCATCCATCACTCTTGATTGTCTCACCTTTTTACTATCAATTACGATGAATTGTGTTACAGTTGTAACCAGGTATCAATAACAGGAAACATAAACTAGAACAGTGAAGTGGTACGGTTGGTGAGGCGTTGCGCTCCACAGAGAGTTAAGGTAGAAGTAAGTACACCGACTCTATTTCCCTTCAACACATGGTTGGCTGAGTTTTAGGAAGAGCACACTCACACTGTCTACCAGGACAATATGGAAAGGGATAAGGAGTCTGGAGAGCACACGTACTGTAACTAACTACAGACTTGGATGGGAGCACACAGTAGTAAGGCTTGATTGGATTTCACTTACGCTACAGTACAATGTATGCTTGGGTGACATTGGGTGAGAGCGTTGTAGTCTATGTGTTGGACTTACACTAGTTTTGAGACACAACGTCCGCGTGTCAAGCAGTTATCCAATTGAAGTGTTTAAGCCCTACGGTGTCACGGCAGCTGTTGATAGTTTTGCCGTTCATCGTCGTAAGAAATAATACCCACTCATAAACAGTACATATCACCGTCGGGCCTCGAAAAGCCCAATTTTCCAACAGAGTAAATTGTGGTTCTAATACGACTCGCTTCCTCCCTGCTTATCTCCTAAAGCAGGGTAAGAGCGCGGTGAGAAATTGGAAACGTCTGGCATGTAATTTCCAATCAAGACTTAGATATCCATCAGGCCCGGCTCTGTCTCCCAGCAGCCGACAGTTGGAATCAATTTACAGACGAGGATGCCCATGAATCAGCCCTGTGCACACCGAGCACCTCCATCTCTCCCTCTCTAGCGCCCTCTCTTTCTCTTCCTCTCTCCCTCTCTCCCTGTCTCTGAAGCTCTCTCTCTCTAGCTGTTTCACTCCCTACCTACCTCACTCACTCTCTCTTGTCCTCTCTCTAGCTCACTCCATCTCTTTCTCTCTCTTGCTAACTCTAATTCTCTCTCCATCCCCCCCTTCCTCTGTTGGCTCTCATCAAGCCTTAATGAATCTCTCATCTTATTTGATCCTCTGTGAGAGATTGTCATTAGCGTGTTTGAGGGAGAGCTGGATTGACCTAATGCCAAGACAGATGGAGGTGGTGAAGAGAGTGTTCTGTTCTGTTAGGGGCCCTGGTGAGCTTCACTCTTTCTCAGCACAGTACCCCAATAACGATGGGGGGGTATCTCTCAGAGTGGAAACGAGAGAGAGACAGGGGTGGGAAGAGTGAAGGAAAGAGAGAGACTGAGAGAGATCGAGGAGGTGGAGCGAGAGAAGACCAAAAAGTTCAGAGAGAATAGGGGGGAGTGTTTGAACTAGTTATGGCTGAGGCTGTGCTTTGGTGTTTTAATGTCTTGGTTGTTTTGTTGGTGATTTGTTTTCGGTAGCTCTATTGTTACATCATATGATGATTGGTGGTACCTGTGTTGTATGTAGCCTGGTCACAGATATATTTGCTATTGTTAACTCCATTGCTGTCATTGTCAAGCCAAACAGTTGTCTAGAGAGCAGAAACAGCCTGGCACCCATACTATGTTATATGCGTGTGTCATCTGGATTTTGGTTAATGAAAATGTCTACATTCCTGTATGCTCCTGAAGTCACTGGTTAGTTAAGCGGCCATCTCTCTGTTCTAATTTTATGGCTTTCGTTCATGCGTGCTATTAATCATGTCTTTCCTACAGCCTGCTTGGAATTAATCAGAATTAGCCTTTATTGGAAACAAAGTCAAATCAAAGTTTATTTGTTGCATACACAGTTGAGCAGATGTTATAGTGATAGATAGATATATACAGTGCATTCAGAAAGTATTTAAACCCTTTGACTTTTTCCACATTTTGTTATGTTACAGCCTTATTCTAAAATGGATTAAATCGTTTTTACCCCCTCATCAATCTACACACAATACCCCATAATGACAAAGCAAAAACTGTTTTTTTGAAAATGTATATAACATTTACATAAGTATTCAGACACTTTGTTGACGCACCTTTGGCAGCGATTACAGCCTTGAGTCTTCTTGGGTATGATGCTACAAGCTTGGCACACCTGTATTTGGGGAGTTTCTCCCATTCTTCTCTGCAGATCCTCTCAAGCTCTGTCAGGTTGGATGGGGAGCGTCGCTTCACAGCTATTTTCAGGTCTCTCCAGAAATGTTTGATTGGGTTCAAGTGATCAGAAGTATGTGGACACCTGCTCGTCGAACATCTCATTCCAAAAACATGGGCATTAATATGGAGTTGGTCCGCCCTTTGCTGCTATAACATCCTCCACTCTTCTGGGAAGGCTTTCCACTAGATGTTGGAACATTGCTGCGGGTACTTGCTTCCATTCAGCCAGCTCCACAGCGGAGATTGGAGTATCTGTCCATAGGACCACTTTAAGCCGTACACTCCACAGAGCTGGGCTTTACAGAAGAGTGGCCAGAAAAAAGCCATTGCTTAAAGAAATTAATAAGCAAACACGTTTGGTGTTCGCCAAAAGGCATGTGGGAGACGCCCCAAACATATGAATAGTTATGCACGCTCAAGTTTTCAGTTTTCTTGTCTTATTTCTTGTTTATTTCTTGTTTATTTTGCATCTTCAAAGTGGTAGGCATGTTGTGTAAATCAAATGATACAACCCCCCCAAAAAAATCTTTTCCACATTCATTGTTGGGAAAGGCCCGTATGTAAGCATTTCACTGTTAGTCTACACCTGTTGTTTACAAAACATTTGATTTGATTTGGTGTGATTGTGGTAACGTACAGGAACTCAAGCCCTTTTGTTCTCCCGATCTGTAATACCTCACCATAAAATGCAGACCGTATTACCTCAGAGATAAAGAAATTAGGTCATTGTCACTGCCGTGTATATTTCCCCCCGAAGCCAAATCTCAAGGAACTACACTGGATTATGTGCAAACTGGAAATCGCATTTCTAGAGGCCTCATTTATTGTAGCTTGGGACTTTAAAGTGGAACTGACAGTGTTTCTGTTCATATACACCACCAGGAAGAATGACACCTTTTTTGGGGGGGACAAGCGAGCATATAGTCATTTTCACATTTTCATACTTTCATAGAATGTTTTTTTTTGTTTTAGGGGGTAGATCAGCTTTAATATTTCAGATAGATTGTAACTTCCATCAATGTAATTGTCTGCATCACTTCCAATCCCCCATATGTTTTTTTCTCTCGCAAATATATATATACATACATATATATATATATATATATATATATATATATATATATATATATATACAGTGGGGGAAAAAAGTATTTAGTCAGCCACCAATTGTGCAAGTTCTCCCACTTAAAAAGATGAGAGAGGCCTGTAATTTTCATCATAGGTACACGTCAACTATGACAGACAAAATGAGAAAAAAAATCCAGAAAATCACATTGTAGGATTTTTTATTAATTTATTTGCAAATTATGGTGGAAAATAAGTATTTGGTCAATAACAAAAGTTTCTCAATACTTTGTTATATACCCTTTGTTGGCAATGACACAGGTCAAACGTTTTCTGTAAGTCTTCACAAGGTTTTCACACACTGTTGCTGGTATTTTGGCCCATTCCTCCATGCAGATCTCCTCTAGAGCAGTGATGTTTTGGGGCTGTCGCTGGGCAACACGGACTTTCAACTCCCTCCAAAGATTTTCTATGGGGTTGAGATCTGGAGACTGGCTAGGCCACTCCAGGACCTTGAAATGCTTCTTACGAAGCCACTCCTTTGTTGCCCGGGCGGTGTGTTTGGGATCATTGTCATGCTGAAAGACCCAGCCACGTTTCATCTTCAATGCCCTTGCTGATGGAAGGAGGTTTTCACTCAAAATCTCACGATACATGGCCCCATTCATTCTTTCCTTTACACGGATCAGTCGTCCTGGTCCCTTTGCAGAAGAACAGCCCCAAAGCATGATGTTTCCACCCCCATGCTTCACAGTAGGTATGGTGTTCTTTGGATGCAACTCAGCATTCTTTGTCCTCCAAACACGACGAGTTGAGTTTTTACCAAAAAGTTATATTTTGGTTTCATCTGACCATATGACATTCTCCCAATCCTCTTCTGGATCATCCAAATGCACTCTAGCAAACTTCAGACGGGCCTGGACATGTACTGGCTTAAGCAGGGGGACACGTCTGGCACTGCGGGATTTGAGTCCCTGGCGGCGTAGTGTGTTACTGATGGTAGGCTTTGTTACTTTGGTCCCAGCTCTCTGCAGGTCATTCACTAGGTCCCCCCGTGTGGTTCTGGGATTTTTGCTCACCGTTCTTGTGATCATTTTGACCCCACGGGGTGAGATCTTGCAAGCTCCCTCCAAAGATGTTCTATTGGGTTCAGGTTTGGCTAGGCCACTCCAGGACCTTGAGATGCTTCTTACGGAGCCACTCCTTAGTTGCCCTGGCTGTATGTTTCAGGTCGTTGTCATGCTGGAAGACCTTCTCCCATTCCTCCTCTGGATCATCCAGATGGTCATTCGCAAACTTCAGACGGGCCTGGACATGCGCTGGCTTGAGCAGGGGGACCTTGAGTGCGCTGCAGGATTTTAATCCATGACGGTGTAGTGTGTTACTAATGGTTTTCTTTGAGACTGTGGTCCCAGCTCTCTTCAGGTCATTGACCAGGTCCTGCCGTGTAGTTCTGGGCTGATCCCTCACCTTCCTCATGATCATTGATGCCCCACGAGGTGAGATCTTGCATGGAGCCCCAGACCGAGGGTGATTGACCGTCATCTTGAACTTCCATTTTCTAATAATTGCGCCAACAGTTGTTGCCTTCTCACCAAGCTGCTTGCCTATTGTCCTGTAGCACATCCCAGCCTTGTGCAGGTCTACAATTTTATCCCTGATGTCCTTACACAGCTCTCTGGTCTTGGCCATTGTGGAGAGGAGAGTCTGTTTGATTGAGTGTGTGGACAGGTGTATTTTATACAGGTAACGAGTTCAAACAGATGCAGTTAATACAGGTAATGAGTGGAGAACAGGAGGGCTTCTTAAAGAAAAACTAACAGGTCTGTGAGAGCCGGAATTCTAACTGGTTCGTAGGTGATCAAATACTTATGTCATGCAATAAAATGCAAATTATTTACTTAAAAATCATACAATGTGATTTTCTGGATTTCTGTTTTAGATTCCGTCTCTCACAGTTGAAGTGTACCTATGATAAAAATTACAGACCTCTACATGCTTTGTAAGTAGGAAAACCTGCAAATTCGGCAGTGTATCAAATACTTGTTCTCCCCACTGTATATACTTATTATGGACACTGTTGTTATTAGTTGTTGTTATTAGTCCCATCCTTCAGCTCCATTCAACACCTCCCATCTATCTTGTAACACCATCCATATTGGATTTCTATTTGCCATATATTTTTCAACTGTACTGTGATGTTTTACAAAGGTTCTGAACCTTTCTATTCTCATTGTTTCTGAATTGAATATAAACATTTTTGCTAAAAGTATTATTATATTATTGATCGATTGACTATGACTTTTCAGATCACCCAGTAGTGCTATCTGCAGGGTTAGCTCCAGGTAAATATTGCAATCCTTTAGCCATTCCTGGACCTGTGTCCAAAAACAAGCTACAAATGGACAGTACCAAAACAAATGATCTAATGATTCTGTCTCTTCGCAGTAAAATCTGCAGAGCTGGGAAGATTGTATCCCCCATATAAATAACATTATATTGGTAGTAATCATTTTATATAATAATTTAAATTGAAAAATTCTAAGTTTTGAATCCGGCATCGTTTTGCGTATATCAATTCATAAACACTATGCCATGGAATCGGTATGTCAAAAATCTCTTCCCAACTATTTTGCAATCTATATGGGACGGCTGTCAAACCTTTGGTCCTTAAATGAAACTGGTATACTTTTTTATTTGTCATAATTTTCTTTAACCAATTATATTCTTTAATGCAAGGCCGACAGACAAGTTCCTTACTTTTTCCCCCTTCCACTTTCCTTTTCCATTTTTGCGGTAATGCTGCAATTATTTGGTTGTAATTTTGGGTAGAGCAGACATTTCCATATGTTTTTGTTAGCTGCATGTGCGACATAACTCCACCAGTCCTACCGATAATATCATTTACGAAGATTATACCTTTTTTAAACATTTTGTCAAAAAAAAAGTTGTTTTAATCAATTAGTATATTCGAGTTTAACCACAATATTTGTTGCATTATTTGTTCTGTCGTTTCTGGAGGATTAAATTGAAATTGCAACCAACTTTCTATGGCTTGTTTTAGAAATAGTGATATTTGGGAGATTATTTCCTTTTCAAATAACTTAAAGTGAGAGGTTGTAATCTGAATAAAGGGAAAAAGGCCATTCTTGAACATTGGGTGAGACAATCTTACTAATTTGCTAGAGAACCAGTTCAGATTTAAGTATAACTTTTGTATGACTGAAGCTTTTAGTGAAAGGTCTAATGCTTTAATATTTAATAATTTCTGTCCTCCGAATTCATATTAATTATATAAATAGGCCCGTTTAATTTTGTCTGGCTTGCCGTTCCAAATAAAATTGAATATTTTTTTCTCATATAATTAAAAAAACAGTTTGCTAGGCGTAGGCAAGACCATAAGCAAATAGGTAAACTGGGATAATACTAAAGAGTTAATCAGGGTGATCAGCAAGATCTTATCTATTTTTGCTAACTTTCTATTAAAATGTATTGGAGTGAGATCATTTATTTCATTTGGGATATGTATTCTGAGTATATCCACATCACCATCAGACCATTTTATTGGTAAACTACATGGTAATGTAAAAATTGTATTTTTTAGTGATCCAATACGTGATATAGTACATTTATCATAATTTGGTTGTAATCCAGAGAGGTTAGAAATTGTATCTAGATCCTCTATGAGGCTGTGGAGGGATTCAAGTTGTGCATTTAAAAGAAAACATGAATCATCAGCGTACAATGACACCTTTGTTTTTAAGCCCTGGATTTCTAATCCCTTGATATTATTGTTGGATCTGATTTTAATAGCTAACTTCTCGATGGCAATAATAAATAGATATGCCGATAGTGGACAACCTTGTTTCACTCCTCTTGACAGTTTAAAACTTTCGGAGAAATAGCCATTATTTACAATTTTACACCTAGGGTTACTATACATGATTTTAACCCAATTTATAAGAGATTGTCCAAAATTGAAATGCTCCAGGTATTTATATATAAACCCCAGTCGTACTTTATCAAATGGCTTTTCGAAGTTTGCTATGGTTTCCCAGATTTTTCATAGTGTTCTATTGTTTCCAGTACTTGCCTTATATTATCTCCAATGTATCGCCCATGTAAAAAACCTGTCTGATTAGAATGAATAATGTCCGACAATACCTTTTTACTTTCATAGAATGTTTGTGAATGACGTAGAGTAAGGCATTTGTGAAAATATATTGTAATATAGAGTGGGAAATCGGCCGTGTGTTTGGACAATTAATAGACACTGCAGTAAATGAAACCTAATTAAAGCATCTGTCTTGTCCAGGACCGGACTATACAAAAACTGGTGTACAAGAGCCAATCAGAGCTACAGTAGGCCTATATGCAAATAAGCCATTTGCCACACGGTCCTGCCATCATTCACTTTGAACTGGGCTGTTTTTTTTAAGGCAGTAGCAACAGCGTGACTTTAGATCATTAGAAAGCATTCGCCAAAAGCCACAAAATACACCTGAATGGATTTCTGCAACTATGTAAATACCATGGGAGTCCTCTTACATTTGGGAACTTTACTGTCCTATTGATCAAACAATCATGAACACGTAGGCCATCTCTCCTTCAGTTGCCTATGCACATCAACAACAAGATCAACAACTGTTAGCCAGAGGTAGATGAGCTAAAATCTAACGAGGGAACCGTAGATAAACCCTCTCAAAGTCTTTCAGCTTGTAGTTGGCCGTCAAAAATTCACTGATAAATGATGGGGAATAGTAGCCTGCTCACCCTTCGGCAGCTTGCCTGCCAATGCATGCTTGTCCCAACCCACGTTTTGACAACTGAATGGGAACTTTCCTGCCTGCTCGCCCATTTGATCTATGCCAAATACATTTGATTGACAACTTAGAGATATGCTAACTGTGAATAACAGTTGTTCAAGTTCAGCAGAGCTAGCTAGGAAAGTGATTCACATTTCTTGCTAGCTAACCAAAGGACACCTGCATCTCTAGCTATAGCCACAGAAAAACGATGGGGCTAGGGTCCGTGTTTTTAAAAAGCTACATAAATAGATAAGCTAGCCTATTAGCCACATTATGACTGACTTGTGATCATTGCCCTTGCTAGTTTGATTGTATTGACATTCCCAGCCTTGGTTACATTTGTTAGTTTCTGTCAAAAATATTCAGTCATTGAAACTGAAACAGTGCATCCCGAATGGCTGGAGGTAGCAAACGATGTACCAGGCCAGCTGTGATTTACAACCTGAGAGCAATATTTGTTGGACTACCAAGAAATGTATTGATGAATTATGTCCCCTGTAGCTCAGTTGGTAGAGCATGGCCCTTGCAACACCAGGGTTGTGGGTTCGTTTCCCACGGGGGGCCAATATGAAAATGTATGCACTCACTAACTGTAAGTCGCTCTGGAT
Source organism: Coregonus clupeaformis (assembly GCF_020615455.1). NCBI lineage: Eukaryota > Metazoa > Chordata > Actinopteri > Salmoniformes > Salmonidae > Coregonus > Coregonus clupeaformis. Next base: position 28,739,441 of record NC_059221.1, on the reverse strand, counting down.
AAGAGTGTCTGCTAAATGACTAAAATGTAAAATGTAAACATGAATAATGTATTGAACTGCATCTATCTATTCTGGCCAACAATACTTTACTCTACGTCATGGACATTTTGGTCAATTTTTTTATATTTTTTTAAACCTCTTAAAGTGGGAATTGGATATATTTGACTGATATTATGATTGTTTGTTCTGACAACACATCTCCTGTGCTACATGCACATCACTGACTCTAGATCATTGCTACTCTCCCATCCAGGACGGCTACAAGGCCCTCCCCTGCCATCCCTTCGGCAAATCCGATCACACCACCATTCTGCTCCTCCCCACCTATAAGGGAAGCACCCGTGGTAAGAACTGTTCAGCGTTGGTCTGACCAATCGGAATCTGTGCTTCAAGATTGTTTTGATCACGCGGACTGGAACATTCTCCGGGTCGCCTCTGAGAAAAGTAGCGACGTATACTCTGACTTGGTGACTGGGTTCATCAGGAAGTGCATAGAGGATGTTGTTCCCACTGTGACAATTAGAACTCATCCAAACCAAAAACTGTGGATAGATGGCAACATTCGCGCAAAACTGAAAGCGCAAACCACTGCATTTAACCATGGCAAGGTGACTGGAAATATGGACGCGTGCAAACTATGACCTCCGTAAGGCAATCAGAGGCAAAACGACAGTACAGGGACATAGTGGAGTCGCAATTCAATGGCTCGGACTCGAGACTTACAGTACCAGTCACAGGTTTTGACACGTCTACTCATTCAAGGGTTTTTCTTTATTTTCACTATTTTCTACATTGTAAAAACTATGAAATAACACATGCAATCATGTAGTAACCAAAAAAGTGTTAAACAAATCAAAATATATTTGAGATTCTTCAAAGTAGCCACCCTTTGCCTTGATGACAGCTATGCACACTCTTGGCATTCTCTCAACCAGCTTCACCTGGATTGCTTTTCCAACAGTCTTGAAGGAGTTCCCACATATGCTGAGCACTTGTTGGCTGTTTTTCCTTCACTCTGCGGTCCAACTCATCCCAAACCATCTCAATTGGGTTGAGGTCTGGTGATTGTAGAGGCCAGGTCATCTGATGCAGCCTGCAGGTGTGTTTTGGGTCACTCGGTTTGTTATTTTTGTTTCAAACAAAAAGGCTATTCATAAATATGTATACAGAACTTGTTTTTTCTGGGATTCCACAACGCGGTTAGCTTTTAACAGCTAGGACCGCTATTTCTTAAGAGACAGGTTGAAGCCTGCTTGACAGAGACACTAAGCTGCTAGCCCTCAAGCTAACGAAGTTGGTACCAGATTAGTTTTACAATGGAGCCTTCTTTGTCTGGAGAACTAAATGAACGGTTCCAGCGCTGTAGGAGCTGTATCTATTACGCTTTGTTTCAGGACAAACCGGATCACTCGGAGATCCAATGTGGCAATTGTTTACTTGCAGAGGATTATAGGCTTGAGGTGGCTTCCTTGATCACGCAGGTCGCCAGCCTACGTAAGAAAGTGGGGAAAACGCAGAGTGGAATGTTTACATTTTCTACGCCGGTGGCTGGACGGCGTTCGCCCTTGTTGGATGCATCTCCGCCTTGTAGTTTGTCGTTATCCGACTGGGCGGTGTTGCCCGGAGCTCCCCCATCTGATAGTGCCGTCGAAGGAGCACAGCATGAGGAGAAAGGCAATCAACGATGGAACATAATTGGTTAAAGAAAATTGTGATAAATAAAAAAGTTTACCAGTTTCATTTAAGGACCAAAAGATTGATAGCCGTCCCATATAGATTGCAAAATAGTTGGGAAGAGATTTTTGACGTACCGATTCCATGGCATAGTGTTTATGAACTGATACGCAAAACGATGCCGGATTCAAAACTTAGAATTGTTCAATTTAAATTATTATATAAAATTCTTGCTACCAATAGAATGTTATTTGTATGGGGGATACAATCTTCCCAGCTCTGCAGATTTGGCTGTGAAGAGACAGAATCATTAGATCATTTGTTTTGGTACTGTCCATTTGTAGCTTGTTTCTGGACACAGGTCCAGGAATGGCTGAAGGATTGCAATATTTCCATGGAGCTGACCCAGCAGATAGCACTACTGGGTGATCTGAAAAGTCATAGTCAATCGATCAATTATATAATAATACTTTTAGCAAAGATGTTTATTTTCAATTCACAAACTGTAGAAACAATGAGAATAGAAAGGTTCAGAACTTTTGTAAAACATCACAGTACAGTTGAAAAATATATGGCAAATAGAAATCCAATATGGATGGTGTTACGAGGTAGATGGGAGGTGTTGAATGGAGCTGAAGGATGGGACTAATAACAACAACTAATAACAACAGGATAACTAGTGTAAGACATGCTGTGTCCATAATAAGTATATAGGTTATATATTGTGAGCTTTTGTGAAAGAGCACAGTTAGAAAGATATGGCATATAGAAGCATACCAGATGGACATCATGAAAATGATCGGAGGAAGTTCAGGAGTAAAAACAAACAAAATATAATTAGTGACTGTGTCCATAAAATGTATATAGTATGTATAAGCCTGAAGTAGAGGCCTAAGCATTGTTGTTCACTAGTTTACTCCAATTAGGGAGGGGATGGTGGGGTTGGAAAGTAATAAAGGGAAATATATATATTTTTAAAGGATATGTATGTATGTATATACAGTGAAGAGAACAAGTATTTGATACACTGCCGATTTTGCAGGTTTTCCTACTTACAAAGCATGTAGAGGTCTCTAATTTTTATCATAGGTACACTTCAACTGTGAGAGACGGAATCTAAAACAGAAATCCAGAAAATCACATTGTATGATTTTTAAGTAAATAATTTGCATTTTATTGCATGACATAAGTATTTGATCACCTACCAACCAGTAAGAATTCCGGCTCTCACAGACCTGTTAGTTTTTCTTTAAGAAGCCCTCTTGTTCTCCACTCATTACCTGTATTAACTGTACCTGTTTGAACTCGTTACCTTTATAAAAGACACCTGTCCACACACTCAATCAAACAGACTCCAACCTTTCCACAATGGCCAAGACCAGAGAGCTGTGTAAGGACATCAGGGATAAAATTGTAGACCTGCACATGGCTGGGATGGGCTACAGGACAATAGGCAAGCAGCTTGGTGAGAAGGCAACAACTGTTGGCGCAATTATTAGAAAATGGAAGAAGTTCAAGATGACGGTCAATCACCCTCGGTCTGGGGCTCCATGCAAGATCTCACCTCGTGGGGCATCAATGATCATGAGAAAGGTGAGGGATCAGCCCAGAACTACACGGCAGGACCTGGTCAATGACCTGAAGCTGAAGCTGGGACCACAGTCTCAAAGAAAACCATTAGTAACACACTACGCAGTCATGGATTAAAATCCTGCAGCGCACGCAAGGTCCCCCTGCTCAAGCCAGCGCATGTCCAGGCCCGTCTCAAGTTTGCCAATGACCATCTGGATGATCCAGAGGAGGAATGGGAGAAGGTCATGTGGTCTGATGAGACAAAAATAGAGCTTTTTGGTCTAAACTCCACTCGCCGTGTTTGGAGGAAGAAGAAGGATGAGTACAACCCCAAGAACACCATCCCAACCGTGAAGCATGGAGGTGGAAACATCATTCTTTGGGGATGCTTTTCTGCAAAGGGGACAGGACGACTGCACCGTATTGAGGGGAGGATGGATGGGGCCATGTATCGCGAGATCTTGGCCAACAACCTCCTTCCCTCAGTAAGAGCATTGAAGATGGGGTCGTGGCTGGGTCTTCCAGCATGACAACGACCCGAAACACACAGCCAGGGCAACTAAGGAGTGGCTCCATAAGAAGCATCTCAAGGTCCTGGAGTGGCCTAGCCAGTCTCCAGACCTGAACCCAATAGAAAATCTTTGGAGGGAGCTGAAAGTCCGTATTGCCCAGCGACAGCCCCGAAACCTGAAGGATCTGGAGAAGGTCTGTATGGAGGAGTGGGCCAAAATCCCTGCTGCAGTGTGTGCAAACCTGGTCAAGACCTACAGGAAACGTATGATCTCTGTAATTGCAAACAAAGGTTTCTGTACCAAATATTAAGTTCTGCTTTTCTGATGTATCAAATACTTATGTCATGCAATAAAATGCAAATTAATTACTTAAAAATCATACAATGTGATTTTCTGGATTTTTTTTTTAGATTCTGTCTCTCACAGTTGAAGTGTACCTATGATAGAAATTACAGACCTCTACATGCTTTGTAAGTAGGAAAACCTGCAAAATCGGCCGTGTATCAAATACTTGTTCTCCCCACTGTATATATGTATATATGCGAGAAAATAAAAAAAACATATGGGGGATTGGAAGTGATGCAGACAATTACATTGATGGAAGTTACAATCTATCTGCAATATTAAAGCTGATATACCCCCGAAAAAAGAAAAAAATCTACGATTTTTGGAAGCCGAAGACAGCGACCTCCCGCAAAGCAGTCTACACTCCCAACGAGAGGCCCGGAGCGGATACAAACAACGAATAGTTTTGCCGTCCTGGAGCCTGCCTGATCTTCCTGCACCTTCATCGCTGGGGATGCCTGTGTCTGCGGCCGCAGTGCCGATTCTATCATAGTCCATGTGGGTTTTAATGACATTTTGAAAGGCAGCTCTGAACAGTTGAAACTGGATTTTAAAGAGCTGATTGTCTCTCTGCTAGACACTAACAAAAAACCCATCATATCTGGCCCTGTGCCCTCTGCATCGTGGCATTGAACGCTAGCAGGATTCTTGCTCTTCACAACTGGCTACGTGATTAATGGGTGTAACTTTAGTTGACAATTTCGATACCTTTTGGAAACAAAACACGTTTTATAAGGAGGATGGGATCCACCCAAATCATTTGGGTTCCTGGATCCTTTCACAGCATTATAATGCTGCGTTGAGACAATGACTTAACAATGACCCAAGCCCAGCTCAGCTAATCCTACCATTGTGACGCAGAGTTGTCAGAACGCTTCAGCAAATGTACATTACACCAGGGGCGGCGGTAGACACAATATAAGTAACCTAATTTATGTCCCTCTAACTGCCCTGAATGCCTCTGCTGATCCTACAGCTATTGTATGCAGTAATCATGTGCCTAAGAACCAGATTTAAACTGTTAGCACTGAGCCGGTGTGCCCGAGGAGGAAGTCCACTGTGTGCAGCTCACTCTGCACTAACTTAAAGAACATGAGCACATCTACTGCTGCTAAGCTTCCCAGTAAAGCAATAAAACAAGTATGCATCCCAGAAGAAAAGTGCTCAAAATAGCCCACGTTAACATATGTAGCTTAAGAAACAAGGTTCATGAAATCAATAATTTGCTAGTAACAGATATTCTAACTATCTCTGAAACTCACTTAGATAATACCTTTGATGATAGTGGTAGCAATACAAGGTTATAACATTTACAGAAAAGATAGAAATGCCAATGGTGGAGGTGTTGCTGTTTATATTCAGAACCACATTCCTGTGAAGATTAGAGAGGATCTCATGTTAAATACTTTTGAAGTAATATGGCTACAGGTTCATCTACCTCACCTAAATCCCATTCTGGTGGGAAGCTGCTATAGACCACCAAGTGCTAACAGTCAGTATCTGGATAACATGTGTGAAATGCTTCATAATGTACAGTTGAAGTCGGAAGATTACATACACCCTAGCCAAATACATTTAAACTCTGTTTTTCACAATAACTGACATTTAATCCTAGTAAAAATTCCCTGTCTTAGGTCAGTTAGGATCACCACTTTATTTTAAGAATGTGAAATGTCAGAATAATAGTAGAGAGTGATTTATTTCAGCTTTTATTTCTTTCATCACATTCCCAGTGGGTCAGAAGTTTACATACACTCAATTAGTATTTGGGAGCATTGCCTTTAAATTGTTTAACTTGGGTCAAACGTTTCGGGTAGCCTTCCACAAGCTCCCCACAATAAGTTGGGTTAATTTTGGCCCATTCCTCCTGACAGAGCTGGTGTAACTGAGTCAGGTTAGTAAGCCTCCTTGCTCGCACATGCTTTTTCAGTACTGCCCACAGATTTTCAATAGGAATGAGGTCAGGGCTTTGTGATGGCCACTCCAATACCTTGACTTTGTTGTCCTTAAGCTTGGGGTCATTGTCCATTTGGAAGACCCATTTGTGACCAAGCTTTAACTTCCTGACTGATGTCTTGAGATGTTGCTTCAATATATCCACATAATTTTCCTTCCTCATGATGCCATCTATTTTGTGAAGTGCACCAGTCCCTCCTCCAGCAAAGCACCCCCAGAGCATAATGCTGCCACCCCCATGCTGCACGGTAGGGATGGTGTTCTTCGGCTTGCAAACAACCCCCTTTTTCCTCCAAACATAACGATGGTCATTATGGCCAAACAGTTCTATTTTTGTTTCATCAGACCAGAGGACATTTCTCCAAAAAGTACGATCTTTGTCCCCATGTGCAGTTGCAAACCGTAGTCTGGCTTTTTTATGGCGGTTTTGGAGCACTGGCTTCTTCCTTGCTGAGAGGCCTTTCAGGTTATGTTGATATAGGACTCGTTTTACTGTGGATATAGATACTTTGTACATGTTTCCTCCAGCATCTTCACAAGGTCCTTTGCTGTTGTTCTGGGATTGATTTGCACTTTTCGCAACAAAGTACGTTCATCTCTAGGCGACAGAACGGGTCTCCTTCCTGAGCGGTATGACGGCTGCGTGGTCCCATGGTGTTTATACTTGCGTACTATTGTTTGTACAGATGGACGTGGTACCTTCAGGCGTTTGATAATTGCTCCCAAGGATGAACCAGACTTGTGGAGATCTACAATTGTTTTTCTGAGGTTTTGGGTGATTTCTTTTGATTTTCCCATTATCTCAAGTAAACAGGCACTGCGTTTGAAGGTAGGCCTTCAAATACATCCACAGGTACACCTCCAATTGACTCAAATTATGTCAATTAGCCTTACAGAAGCTTCTAACGCCATGACATCATTTTCTGGAATTTTCCAAGCTATTTAAAGGCACAGTCAACTTAGTGTATGTAAACTTCTGACCCACTGGAATTGTGATACAGTGAATTGTGTCTCCCGAGTGGCGCAGTGGTCTAAGGCACTGCATCGCAGTGCTAGCTGTGCCACTAGAGATCCTGGTTCGAATCAGATTATCAGTCAACCTACCAGGGTAGTTACAAACAGTAGAGGAATTAAATAATCAACATGTATTGATCATATCTTTAAGCAGTATCCAAATCCATTGGATGTAGTGATCACAAGATAGTAGCCATCAGGAATTCCCCAGGGCAGCTGTCTAGGCCCATAACTTTTTTCAATCTTTACTAATGACATGCCACTGGCTTTGAGTAAAGCCAGAGTGTCTATGTATGTGGATGACTCAACACTATACATGTAAGCTACTACAGCGACTGAAATGACTGCAGCACTTAACAAAGTGTTGCAGTTAGTTTCAGAGTGCGTGGCAAGGAATAAGTTAGTCCTAAATATTTCAAAACTAAAAGCATTGTATTTGGAACAAATCATTCACTAAACTCCAAACCTCAATTAAATCTTGTAGTGAATAATGTGGAGATTGAGCAAGTTGAGGTGACTAAACTGCTTGGAGTAACCCTGGATTGTAAACTGTCATGGTCAAAACCAGGGATGTAAACAAATTTGTGCCCAAAATTTGAGCAAAATAAGATTTTTGTGCGTATGGGAAATTTCTGGGATGTTTTATTTCAGCTCATGAAACATCGGACCAACACTTTACATGTTGGGTTTATATTTTTGTTCAGTGTATTATTAATGAAATCACTCACACACACACACACACACAGGCATTCACACACGGGGAAAAGTATTTGGCCAAGAAGAGCAATTAGGTCCATCTCCAGGCCTTTCAACACTCCTCATCTGCAGCAGACCGATAAACCCTGGCAGGACTGCAGCATGAGCGAGAGAGAGGAACTAATCGCCTGAACTCACTGGAGCAAACACAGAGGAAATTTGTCCTCCCCCAAATATTTGTAAGGTGAATTAAGTGCTTTGTGCGCTTTGCCTAAAGGGCACAGATACAAATGTTTCAGAGTAATGTAATATGCTACCACCGCCTGTCTAAGGTTAAACATATTAAAACCACTCACATGCCCCCTTTATCCAGATGCGAATTAATTTGGTTATTTTTAAAAGGTTGCCTGCCTGGAACCACAGAATCTAGAGAAATGGATTAAGTAAATGCAGACAATTTCTAATAAGTGAGAAATTGCATAGAAATATAACTAACTACCCATATTGAGTGTACACCTGATTCAACTTGTCAACTAAGTTTGTCCAGGGCTACAACTAAAAACTAATCTCGGGGCCATGGATCTGAACACCGCCCTGTGCAACTGGTCTTGGACTTCCTGACCGGCCGACCCCAGGTGGTGAAGGTAGGCAACAACACCTACGCCATGCTGATCCTCAACACGGTGGCCCCACAATGGTGCGTGCTCAGCCCCCTCCTGTTCGCCCTGTTCACCCATGACTGCGTGGCCACGCACGTCTCCAACTCAATCATCAAGTTTGGTGATGACACAACAGTGGTAGACCTTATTACCAACAATGACGAGACAGCCTACAGAGAGGAGGTGAGGGCCCTGGCGGAGTGGTGCCAGGAAAATAACCTCAACGTCAACAAAACGAAGGAGCTGATCATGGACTTCAGGAGACAGCAGAGAGAGCACGCCCCTATCCACATCGACAGGGCCAGCGGAGAGGGTGAAAAGCTACAAGTTCCTCAGCGTGCACATCACTGATAACCTCAAATGATCCATCCACACAGTGTGGTGAATAAGGCACAACAGCGCCTCTTCAACCTTAGGAGGCTGAAGAAATTCGGCTTGGTCCCGAAGACCCTCACAAACTTCTACAGATATACCATTGAGAGCATCCTGCCGGGCTGTATCACCGCCTGCTACGGCAATTGCACCGTCCGTAATCTCACTTGTAAACTTTTACTTCTGGGTAACCAAGATTACACCGTCCGCAACCGCAGGGCTCTCCAGAGGGTTGTGCAATCAGCCTAACGCATCACCGGGGGCATGCTGCCTGCCCTCCAGGGCATCTACAGCACCTGGTGTCACAGGAAGGCCAAGAAGATCATCAAGGACCTCATCCACCCGAACCACGGCCTGTTCACCCCACTTCCATCTAGAAGGCGGAGACAGTAAAGGTGCATCAAAGCTGCTGGGACCATCAGACTGTTAAATACCGTAAAACTTCAATTAATATTCTGGGTGTTTATTTGCTTAAATCACTGGACACAACAGGCACTTATTAGAGACAGGCTTCTATTTGAGCCAGGCGTCTTTTAATGCACACAGCTTTTGCTCATTTGCATATTTAATTGTTTAATTCCAGCATTCACTTCCAGCATTTTAATCCATTTCTTAATTTCCTGCACTGTGTTATAATTTACACACTGTGTCACGTTTATTTTGTCTTAGTATGCGTCTTTTTCAAAACAAATTGCCATAATATTTTCGATTCTGAATTATTTTATGTGACATCAAACAATTCATGGTAACCTCGTAAACAATTAATTTAGACCGGCCATTTATTTGAAACAGGAGTTTATTTGCTGAAATATGTGCCATTGTCCGGCTATTAAAAGGGACAGGTGGCTATTTGAGACTCGCCGTTAAATTGATGTTTTACGGTAGTCACCACTAGCCGGCCTCCGCCCAGTACCCTGCCCTGAACTTAGTCACTGTTACTAGCCAGCTACCACCCAGTACTCTACCCTGCACCTTAGAGACTGCTGCCATATGTAGATATTAAAATGACCAGTGTTCAATGACTAATGTTTACATACTGTTTTACCCACTTCATATGTACAGCTGAGTATTCCAAACATTAGGAACACCTTCCTAATATTGAGTTGCACACCCCCCCAGCCCCCTTTTGCCCTCAATTCGTCGGGGCATGGACTCTACAAGGTGTCGAAAGCGTTCCACAGGGATGCTGGCCCACGTTGACTCCAATGCTTCCCACGGTTGTGTCAACTAGGCTGGATGTCCTTTGGGTGGTGGACCATTCTTGATAAACACGGGAAACTGTTGAGCGTGAAAAACCCAGCAGTGTGCAGTTCTTGACACAAACCGGTGCGCCTGGTGCCTACTACCATACCCCGTTCAAAGGCACTAACATTTGTTGTCTGTCCCATTCACCCTCTGAATGGAATACATACAGAATCCATGTCTCAATTGTCTCAAGGCTTAAAAATCCTTCTTTAACCTGTCTCCTCCCCTTCATCTACACTGATTGAAGTGGATTTAACAAGTGACATCAATAATGGATCCTAGCTTTCAACTGGATTCACCTTTCATGGAAAGAGCAGGTGTTAATGTTTTGTATACTCAGTGTATACTGTATTCTAGTGAAGGCTAATCCTAATAACTACTGCTGTACACACCTTTTCTATTCATATACTGTCCATACTGTCTATACACACCATTATATACTGTACATACAGTGCCTTCAAAGTTTTCATACTCCTTAACTTATTCCACATTTTGTTGTGTTACAGCCTGAATTCAAAATTTATTCAATTGTTTGTTTTTCTCACCCATCTACACACAATACCCAATAATGACAAGGTGAAAACATGTTTTTAGAAATGTTTACACATTTATTGAAAATGAAATATCTCATTTACATAAGTATTCACACCCCTTTGCTATGACACTCCAAAATGAGCTCAGGTGCTTCTAATTTCCTTTGATCATCCTTCCAACTTGATTGGAGTCCACCTGTGGCCAATTCAATTGTTTGGACATGATTTAGAAAGAAACAAACCTATCTATGTAAGGCCCCACAGTTGACTGTGCATGCCAGAAGAAACTATACCATGAAGTCCAAGGAACTGTCCGTAGCTCTCTGAGACAGAATTGTGATGAGGCGTATATTTGCGGAAGGGGATAAAACAATTTCTAGAGTGTTGAAAGTTTCCAAGAGCACAGTGGTCTCCATCATTGTGAAATTGAACAAATATGGAACTACCCAGACTTTGCCTAGAGCTGGCCGTCCGACCAAACTGAGCAACCGGGCAAGAAGGACCTTGTAAGGGAGGTGACCAAGAACCCAATGACCACTCTGACAGAACTACAGAGTTCCTTGGCTGAGATGGGAGTACCTGCCAGAAGGACAACAGTCTCTAAAGCACTTCACCAATCTGGGATTTATGTGAGAGTGGCCAGACGGAAGCCACTCCTGAGAAAAAGGCACATGACAGTACGCCTGGAGTTTGCAAAAAGGCACGTGAAAGACTGATATCATAAGGCAAAAAATTCTGTCTTCTGATGAGATAGAAATTTAACTCTTTGGCCTGAATGCAAAGGGCTATGTCTGGAGAAAACCAGGCACAGCTCATCACCCGTTTAACACCATCCCTACCATGAAGCATGGGGGTGGCAGCATCATGCTATGGGGATGCTTTTCAGCGGCAGGGATTGGGAGACTTGTAAGGGAACAATGAATGGAGCAAAATACAGGCAAATCATTGATGAGAACCTGCTTCAGAGTGCAAACAACCTTAGACTGGGGCGAATATTTGTTCCAACAGGACAATGAACCCAAAAATACTGCCAAAGCAATGCTGGAATGGCTTCAGAACAACAATGTGGGATCCTGCCGAGTGGCACAGGCTGTGTCACAGCCAGCCATGACTGGGAGACCCATGAGACAGCGCACAATTGGCCCAGCGTGGTCCAGGTTAGGGGAGGGTTTGGCCAACCGGGATGTCCTTGTTTCATCGTGCTCTGGCGACTCCTTGTGTCGGGCCGGGCGCCTGCAAGCTAACTTGTCAGTTGGACGGTGTTTCCTCTGACACATTGGTGTGGCTGGCTTCCAGGTTAAGCGAGCAGTGTGTTAAGAAGCAGTGCGGCTTGGCAGGGTCGTATTTCGGAGGACACATGGCTCTCGACCTTCGCCTCTCCCGAGTCCGTAGGGGAGTTGCAGCGATGAGACAAGACTAACTACCAATTGGATACCACGAAAAAGGGGGTAAAAAAACAACAAAAAAAGAACAATAATGTGAAACTCCTTGAGTGGCCCAGACTTGAATCCCATTGAAAATCTGTGAAAAGATTTGAAGATTTCTGTTCACTGCCGTGCCCCATCTAACTTAACAGAGCTAAAGAAAATCTGCAAGGAAGATCCCCAAATCCAAATGTACAGACATACCCAAGACTACTCAAAGCTGTAATCGCCGCCAAAGGTGCTTCGACAAAGTATTGATTCAGGGGTGTGAGTGCTTATGTAAATGAGATATTTCTGTATTTTATTTTCAATACATTTGCAAAAATGTCCCAAAAATGTGTTTTCACTTTGTCATTATGGGGTATTATGTGTAGATGGGTGACAACATTTTTTATTGAATTAATTTTGAATTCAGGCTGTAACACAACAAAATGTTGAATAAGTCAAAATCAAATGTTATTGGTCGTACACATATTTAGCAGATGTTATCACGGGTGTAGCGAAATGCTTATGTTCCTAGCTGCAACAGTGCAGTAATACCTAGCAATACAAAACAATACACTCAAATCAAAAAAAAATTAATAAAGGAATTAAGAAATATAGAAATATTAGAACGAGTAATGTCAGAGTCCGGAATATAAATATATATGTATATGATGGTGTGTATAGACATTATGGACTGTATATGAATAGAAAAGGTGTGTACAGCAGTAGTTACAGTGCCTTCAGAAAGTAATCATACCCCTTGACTTATTCCACATTTTGTTATGTTACAGCCTGAATTAAAAATGGATGAAATTGATTTTAAAAAATGTGTGCATATTTATTGAAAATGAAATACAGAAATATCTCATTTACATAAGTATTCACACCCCTGAGTCAATACTTTGTAGATGCGTCTTTGGCAGTGATTACAGCTCTGAGTCTTTCTGGGTAAGTGTCTAAGAGCTTTCCACACCTGGATTGTGCAACATTTGCCCTTTACTCTTACATTTTTTTTTCAAGCAATTTCAGGTATTGCCATAGATTTTCAAGTAGATTTAAGTCAAAACTGTAACTCAGCCACTCAGGAACATTCACTGTCTTCTTGGTAAGCAACTCCAGTGTAGCCATGTGTTTTAGGTTATTGTCCTGCTGAAAGGTGAATTAATCTGGTGGAAAGCCATGTTTTCCTCTAGGATTTTGCCTGTTTTTAGCTCCATTGCATCTCAATCTCAAGGCTTAAAAATTGTTATTTAACCTGTCTCCTCCCCTTGATTGAAGTGGATTTAACAAGTGACATCAATAAGGGATCATAGCTTTCACCTGGATTCACCTGGTCAGTCTGTCATTGAAAGAGCAGGTGTTCTTAATGTTTTGTATACTCTGTGTACATATGAAGTGGCTAAAACAGTATGTAAACAGTATTAAAGTGACAGGGGTCCACAGAAGCAATCAATCAATCAGATTCCAAACTCTCCACCATGGCCAAGACCAAAGAGCTCTCCAAGGATGTCAGGGTCAAGATTGTACACCTACACAAGGCTGGAATGGGCTACAAGACCATCGCCAAGCAGCTTGGTGAGAAGGTGACAACAGTTGTTGCGATTATTCGCAAATGGAAGAAACACAAAATAACTGTCAATCTCCCTCGGCCTGGGGCTCCATACAAGATCTCACCTCGTGGAGTTGCAATGATCATGAGAACGGTGAGGAATCAGCCCAGAACTACACGAGAGAATCTTGTCAATGATCTCAAGGCAGCTGGGACCATAGTCACCAAGAAAGCAATTGGTAACACACTACGCTGTGAAGGACTGAAATCCTGCAGCGCCCGCAAGGTCCCCCTGCTCAAGAAAGCACATATACAGGCCCGTCTGAAGTTTGCCAATGAACATCTGAATGATTCAGAGGAGAACTGGGTGAAAGTGTTGTGGTCAGATGAGACCAAAATCGAGCTCTTTGGCATCAACTCAACTCGCCGTGTTTGGAGGAGGAGGAATGCTGCCTATGACCCCAAGAACACCATCCACACCATCAAACATGGAGGTGGAAACATTATGCTTTGGGGGTGTTTTTCTGCTAAGGGTACAGGACAACTTCACCGCATCAAAGGGACGATGGACGGGGCCATGTACCATCAAATCTTGGGTGAGAACCTCCTTCCATCAGCCAGGGCATTGAAAATGGGTCGTGGGTGGGTATTCCAGCATGACAATGACCCAAAACACACGGCCAAGGCAACAAAGGAGTGGCTCAAGAAGAAGCACATTAAGGTCCTGGAGTGGCCTAGTCAGTCTCCAGACCTTAATCCCATAGAACATCTGTGGAGGGAGCTGAAGGTTCGAGTTGCCAAACGTCAGCCTCGAAACCTTAATGACTTGGAGAAGATCTGCAAAGAGGAGTGGGACAAAATCCCTCCTGAGATGTGTGCAAACTTGGTGGCCAACTACAAGAAACGTCTGACCTCTGTGATTGCCAACAAGGGTTTTGCCACCAAGTACTAAGTCATGTTTTTCAGAGGGGTCAAATACTTATTTCCCTCATTAAAATGCAAATCAATTTCTAACATTTTTTGAAATGCGTTTTTCTGGATTTTTTGGTTGTTATTCTGTCTCTCACTGTTCAAATAAACCTACCATTAAAATTATAGACTGATCATGTCTTTGTCAGTGGGCAAACGTAATCAAATACTTTTTTCCCTCACTGTATATATACAGTGGGGAAAAAAAGTATTTAGTCAGCCACCAATTGTGCAAGTTCTCCCACTTAAAAAGATGAGAGAGGCCTGTAATTTTCATCATAGGTACACGTCAACTATGACAGAAAAATTGAGAATTTTTTTCTCCAGAAAATCACATTGTAGGATTTTTTATGAAATTATTTGCAAATTATGGTGGAAAATAAGTATTTGGTCATCTACAAACAAGCAAGATTTCTGGCTCTCACAGACCTGTAACTTCTTCTTTAAGAGGCTCCTCTGTCCTCCACTCGTTACCTGTATTAATGGCACCTGTTTGAACTTGTTATCAGTATAAAAGACACCTGTCCACAACCTCAAACAGTCACACTCCAAACTCCACTATGGCCAAGACCAAAGAGCTGTCAAAGGACACCAGAAACAAAATTGTAGACCTGCACCAGGCTGGGAAGACTGAATCTGCAATAGGTAAGCAGCTTGGTTTGAAGAAATCAACCGTGGGAGCAATTATTAGGAAATGGAAGACATATAAGACCACTGATAATCTCCCTCGATCTGGGGCTCCACGCAAGATCTCACCCCATGGGGTCAAAATGATCACAAGAACGGTGAGCAAAAATCCCAGAACCACACGGGGGGACCTAGTGAATGACCTGCAGAGAGCTGGGACCAAAGTAACAAAGCCTACCATCAGTAACACACTACGCCGCCAGGGACTCAAATCCTGCAATGCAAGACTTGTCCCCCTGCTTAAGCCAGTACATGTCCAGGCCCGTCTGAAGTTTGCTAGAGTGCATTTGGATGATCCAGAAGAGGATTGGGAGAATGTCATATGGTTAGATGAAACCAAAATATAACTTTTTGGTAAAAACTCAACTCGTCGTGTTTGGAGGACAAAGAATGCTGAGTTGCATCCAAAGAACACCATACCTACTGTGAAGCATGGGGGGTGGAAACATCATGCTTTGGGGCTGTTTTCTGCAAAGGGACCAGGACGACTGATCCGTGTAAAGGAAAGAATGAATGGGGCCATGTATCGTGAGATTTTGAGTGAAAACCTCCTTCCATCAGCAAGGGCATTGAAGATTAAACGTGGCTGGGTCTTTCAGCATGACAATGATCCCAAACACACCGCCCAGGGCAACAAGGAGTGGCTTCGTAAGAAGCATTTCAAGGTCCTGGAGTGGCCTAGCCAGTCTCCAGATCTCAACCCCATAGAAAATCTTTGGAGGGAGTTGAAAGTCCGTGTTGCCCAGCGACAGCCCCAAAACATCACTGCTCTAGAGGAGATCTGCATGGAGGAATGGGCCAAAATACCAGCAACAGTGTGTGAAAACCTTGTGAAGACTTACAGAAAACGTTTGACCTGTGTCATTGCCAACAAAGGGTATATAACAAAGTATTGAGAAACTTTTGTTATTGACCAAATACTTATTTTCCACCATAATTTGCAAATAAATTCATAAAAAATCCTACAATGTGATTTTCTGGATTTTATTTCTCATTTTGTCTGTCATAGTTGACGTGTACCTATGATGAAAATTACAGGCCTCTCTCATCTTTTTAAGTGAGAGAACTTGCACAATTGGTGGCTGACTAAATACTTTTTTTCCCCACTGTATACACACACACTACTGTTCAGTGAAGAGGCGACTCCGGGATGCTGACCTTCTAGGCAGAGTTGCAAAGAAAAAGCAATATCTCAGACTGGCCAATAAAAAGAAAATATTAAGATGGGCAAAAGAACACAGACACTGGACTTCTTTGCAACTCTGCCTAGAAGGTCAGCATCCCGGAGTCGCCTCTTCACTGTTGACGTTGAGACTGGTGTTTTGCAGGTACTATTTAATGAAGCTGCCAGTTGAGGACCTGTGAGAGGCGTCTGTTTCTCAAACTAGACACTCTAATGTATTTGTCCTCTTGCTCAGTTGTGCACCGGGGCCTCCCACTCCTCTTTCTATTCTGGTTAGAGCCAGTTAGCGCTGTTCTGTGAAGGGAGAAGTACACAGCGTTATACAAGATCTTCAGTTTCTTGGCAATTTCTCGCATGGAATAGCCTTCATTTCTCAGAACAAGAATAGACTGTCGAGTTTCAGAAGAAAGTTATTTGTTTCTGGCCATTTTGATTCTGTAATCGAACCCACAATTGCTGATTCTCCAGATACTCAACTAGTCTCAAGAAGGCCAGTTTTATTGCTTCTTTAATCAGCACAACAGTTTTCAGCTGTGCTAACATAACTGCAAAAGGGTTTTCTAATTATCAATTAGCCTTTTAAAATGATACACTTGGATTAGCAAACACAACATGCCATTGGAACACAGGACTGATGTTTGCTGATAATGGTCCTCTGTACGCCTATGTAGATATTCCATAAAAAATCTGCCATTTCCAGCTACAATAGCCATTTACAACATTAACAATGTCTACGCTGTATTTCTGATCAATTTGATGTTATTTTAATGGGCCAAAAAATTGCTTTTCTTTCGAAAACAAGGACATTTCTAAGTGACCCCAAACTGTCGTGGTCAAAAGTTTTGAGAATGACACAAGTATTGGTCTTCACAAAGTTCGCTGCTTCAGTGTTATGAGATATTTTTGTCAGATGTTACTATGGTATACTGAAGTATAATTACAATCATTCCATAAGTGTCAAAGGCTTTTATTGACAATTACATTAGGTTTATGCAAAGAGTCAATATTTGCAGTGTTGACCCTTCTTTTTCAAGACCTCTGCAATCCGCCCTGGCATGCTGTCAATTAACTTATTGGCCACATCCTGACTGATGGCAGCCCATTCTTGCATAATCAATGCTTGGAGTTTGTCAGAATTTGTGGGGTTTTGTTTCAGAATTTGTGTGTTTTTGTTTGTCCACCCGCCTCTTGAGGATCGACCACAAGTTCTCAATGGGATTAAGGTCTGGGGAGTTTCCTGGCCATGGACCCAAAATGTCGATTTTTTGTTCCCCAAGCCACTTAGTTATCCCTTTTGCCTTATGGCATGGTGCTCCATCATGCTGGAAAAGGCGTTGGTCATCACCAAACTGTTCTTGGATGGTTGGGAGAAGTTGCTCTCGGAGGATGTGTTGGTACCATTCTTTATTCATGGCTGTGTTCTTAGGCAAAATTGTGAGCCCACTCCCTTGGCTGAGAAGCAACCCCACACATGAATGGTCTCAGGATGCTTTACTGTTGGCATGACACAGGACTGATGGTAGCGCTCACCTTGTCTTCTCCGGACAAGGTGTTTTCCGGATGCCCCAAACAATCGGATAGGGGATTCATCAGAGAAAATGACTTTACCCCAGTCCTCAGCAGTCCAATCTCTGTACCTTTTGCAGAATATCAGTCTGTCCCTGATGTTTTTCCTGGAGAGAAGTGGCTTCTTTGCTGCCCTTCTTGACACCAGGCCATCCTCCAAAAGTCTTCGCCTCAATGTGCGTGCAGATGCACTCACACCTGCCTGCTGCCATTCTTGAGCAAGCTCTGCACTGGTGGTGCCCCGATCCCGCAGCTGAATCAACTTTAGGAGACGGTCCTGGCGCTTGCTGGACTTTCTTGGGCGCCCTGACGCCTTCTTCACAACAATTGAACCTCTCTCCTTGAAGTTCTTGATGATCCGATAAATGGTTGATTTAGGTGCAATCTTACTAGCAGCAATGTCCTTGCCTGTGAAGCCCTTTTTGATTAACAAAGGAAGAACAATGATTTCAAGCACCACCCTCCTTTTAAAGCTTCCAGTCTGTTATTCTAACTCATTCAGCATGACAGAGTGATCTCCAGCCTTGTCCTCGTCAACACTCTCACCTGTGTTAACGAGATAATCACTGACATGATGGCAGCTGGTCCTTTTGTGGCAGGGCTGAAATGCAGTGGGAAAGTTTTTTTGGGATTAAGTTCATTTTCATGGCAAAGAGGGACTTTGCAAATCATCTGATCACTCTTCATGACATTCTGGAGTATATGCAAATTGCCATCATCAAAACTGAGGCAGCAGACTTTGTGAAAATTAGTATTTGTGTCATTCTCAACTTTTGACCACGACTGTATATATATATATATATATATATATATAGTGTGTGTGTGTGTGTGTGTGTGTGTGTGTGTGTGTGTGTGTGTATATATGTGTATGTATGTATATATATATATATATATATATATATATATCACAGTGGGGAAAATAAGTATTTAGTCAGCCACCAATTGTGCAAGTTCTCCCACTTAAAAAGATGAGAGAGGCCTGTAATTTTCATCATAGGTACACGTCAACTATGACAGACAAAATTTAGATTTTTTTCTCCAGAAAATCACATTGTAGGATTTTTTTATGAATTTATTTGCAAATTATGGTGGAAAATAAGTATTTGGTCAATAACAAAAGTTTCTCAATACTTTGTTATATACCCTTTGTTGGCAATGACACAGGTCAAACGTTTTCTGTAAGTCTTCACAAGGTTTTCACACACTGTTGCTGGTATTTTGGCCCATTCCTCCATGCAGATCTCCTCTAGAGCAGTGATGTTTTGGGGCTGTCGCTGGGCAACACGGACTTTCAACTCCCTCCAAAGATTTTCTATGGGGTTGAGATCTGGAGACTGGCTAGGCCACTCCAGGACCTTGAAATGCTTCTTACGAAGCCACTCCTTCGTTGCCCGGGCGGTGTGTTTGGGATCATTGTCATGCTGAAAGACCCAGCCACGTTTCATCTTCAATGCCCTTCCTGATGGAAGGAGGTTTTCACTCAAAATCTCACGATACATGGCCCCATTCATTCTTTCCTTTACGCGGATCAGTCGTCCTGGTCCCTTTGCAGAAAAACAGCCCCAAAGCATGATGTTTCCACCCCCATGCTTCACAGTAGGTATGGTGTTCTTTGGATGCAACTCAGCATTCTTTGTCCTCCAAACACGACGAGTTGAGTTTTTACCAAAAAGTTCTATTTTGGTTTCATCTGACCATATGACATTCTCCCAATCCTCTTCTGGATCATCCAATTTTGTTTCTGGTGTCCTTTGACAGCTCTTTTGTCTTGGCCATAGTGGAGTTTGGAGTGTGACTGTTTAAGGTTGTGGACAGGTGTCTTTTATACTGATAACAAGTTCAAACAGGTGCCATTAATACAGGTAACGAGTGGAGGACAGAGGAGCCTCTTAAAGAAGAAGTTACAGGTCTGTGAGAGCCAGAAATCTTGCTTGTTTGTAGGTGACCAAATACTTATTTTCCACCATAATTTGCAAATAAATTCATAAAAAATCCTACAATGTGATTTTCTGGATTTTTTTCTCTCAATTTGTCTGTCATAGTTGACGTGTACCTATGATGAAAATTACAGGCCTCTCTCATCTTTTTAAGTGGGAGAACTTGCACAATTGGTGGCTGACTAAATACTTTTTTCCCCCACTGTATATATGTATATATATGCTCTGTTGGAGCTCGAAACATAAGCCATTTGCTGCACTTGCGATAACATCTGCAAAGTATGTGTACGCGACCAATACAATTTGATTTGATTTTAATAGAATTGAGCCCTCTGGCACTCTCTTTACAATTAGTCTCCTCTCCACAGACGACTTATAGCAGCTGCCCAACACAAGACAGGCCTGGGCCTCCTCCAGGCTCCACATGCTCAATGTTACAGAATGTTCAGAAATAAAAGTTTTTGTGTAGAACAGATATGATTGTCTCTCATGTAGAATAGGGAATCATGCTCGCTCTATTCATTCTATTTCTATCTGCAACGTTTAGTTTTCACATCACTGAATACATCCCTGCTTCTATTCCACAGGGAGGACCCAACACTGTTTGCACTGAGAGGGTGATTACATTTTGTGGAATTAAATATGACTCAAGAGGGTGAAAAGGACTGTTGTCGATGTCACCCCAAATTATTATTACAGTGGTCATAATTTGATGATAATCATGGTTATAGTACATGAATAAGTATGATTAAGCTGTTTACCGTCATAGTTCACCACCCGGTCGTTTGTTGTGACAGTCATTACTCGCCTTATCATGTAGGCTAGCCTACGTCTCAGGCCCTAGTGAGGGACCACTATATAATATCTGTGGAATTATAACTCATACAAAATGTGACATTTATATTTATAATTTGGTGGGATTCCGTTGTGGTGGTGGCGACACAACAAGATGGATGGCGGAGGAATCACGGAGGGGAAGGCAGAGACACCTAGGCCATTAATCTGCGCAATTGCGTCTGTCAGTGTCTGTTTGCATGGCAACCCTATCTATTCGTTACTCACTGGGCCTGCCTATTATCAGCTGTTGATGAAAGAGTTGGAGCTCTGAAGGATGCAGAGTGGCGGAGAGTGATTTTAATTCCCACTAAAAACTCCACGAGCCCACGGAGATGTGTCGTACTGTGATAAAGCCGCTTAATTGCAATACTCACGCTTTATGAAGTACGCGACGGCCGCTCTACTCTGCAGTGCATAATTTCCGAGCTCCACAGTAAAAAAGTGTCTGTAAAATGTTGACATTAGAAAAGTAACTTTCCCCAAAGTGGATGTTGCCATATGCGAGTGAAATGCTCCGAAATGTAGCAGAGGAGGAGACTGAGAGCAACAATTTAATTAATTATAACCTTTGGTAGTTAATTAGAGCCTCAATCATCTGCTTCCTGTAATTCTATCTGGAATCTGCCAGACAGCATAACCGCAAATTACAAAACAATCTCTCTTTGAGGCCGTTGTTTTTTGGAAATGCGCTCTCTGCTATTGGCAGCGAATGGAAGGACCGGCAAACCCTGCTTGGCATTGGCACACTCACAGAGAGCAATTTCTTCTCCCATTACCAGGTGTGAAGCTTTGCTCGACAGCCCAGACGAGTCTACTGCCACACACAACTACTGTAGCTCGGCACTAAATGAATGAATGTGTGCTCTCCGCCAGAGGAGAATCTGGAATCAATCAACGTTCACAGTTGAGCACGAGCGTACCCTCTAGTGTATACTCACCCTTTATCCGCCATGAGTGGGAAGCGAACATGGATTCCACTAGTTAGGGTCTCAAATTGGTGTCCGAGGAGGCAAAGCGTACAGAAGGATGGAGGTAACCTGGAGGTTACCTGGAAGCTTGTGTTGACAGATTGGATCAACATAACATAAAGCTATTGTATTTAGTGAATAGATTTTTCCTGATTGATAAGACATTTCTAAATGAATGTTAGCTAACCCTGAGGTGTAAAGAAAAAGCCAATGACACAGTCCGACAACACGGACACCAAAAACACGAGTTACAGAAATAAACAAAGTAACACATGCTATTTCAAAGTCCAGATCCCGTATGAGTCCCCAAAATATGCCCCTTTTGAGAAATTGTTAAAATAGTCTAAAGAAGATAAAGAGAACTGTGTCTACTCTCTCAAAATGGCATCCTTTGGCTTCCTTGGTTTTCTCTAGGATGTCCTGTAGACCAGAACAACCCCAACAAGCCCCAGTATCTTCCTCCGTTACGCTCCCACATCATCTCACCACTGGACGCCACCAGTGGCTTCACCGGGGGCAGCTTGTCCTCCAAGAGCATCCAACAACTCAACGGTAGGACCCCCACACCTTTGTGTATGTGTACGTATGTGTTTGTGTGTGTGTGTGTGTGTGCGTGTTGGTTGATTTACAGGGCGGTCGTTGGCGGTGTTGTCCATGACCGTCTCATCCAGATCCATTATACATTCTGCCCTTTCTCTGCAGCTCTGAGACACTCAATTTGCAGCCTAATTGAGCCTGCCCAAGCATATCTGGTGGCTGGTCGCACACACAGTGTTTAGCACCTCACACACACCACAACAGAGGTGTGAAGAATAATAATAATAATAGATTGAAATTGTATAGCGCTTTTCATTACAGTGTTATCTCAAAGCGCTACAAAGGCAAAAATTCAAACAATGAAAATAAAAACCTAAAGAAATACAATAAACATCGTAGGAAATAGCAGTAGTAGGCTAGGTGCTAAAAGAACTTTCCAGATTAGGACTATAAGAAAGACAGCCTGTACAAATGTGTTTTAAGGCCTGTTTAAAAATTTCTGATTTATGGAGCGGCTCTCAGATGGTCAGGGAGGTGGCTCATTCATAGAAATTAGGTCGCTGATGTAGGTGGGACTCAATCCATTCAATGAATGTCTAAACAAAACCGAAGAAATCCAGTCTGCAAACACTACACGTACCTGATTCACACTAAAGGACTGACCCGAATCTTACTGTCTCGGCTCTGATATTTTCTTTTCACATTGTCCTATGGTGGATGTGTAACCAGGATAGTATAGTACAGATTGTCTTGGCTCGGTTTGCCCTATAGTGTGAATCAGGCCGAGGTGTGTGCTTACGATAAGGAATTCACACAGTTTATTTTCTAGATTCACTGTAGTTCTGTTCAGTTAGTCGCTGAAGTACTACAGTTCCATTACTGTACCATTCTCTCCAAGCCTGTAGTGAATACTACTACCCAGGGACTATCCAGCAAAGTGATTGGCGGATCGCTGATGCCATTCTGATAAAGAGGAATGCGAAGAAGTGCCGTGAGAGATGGAGATGGTGTGAGAAGTGGTAGAGAGACTGCGAGAGAGAGAGACAGAGATGGTAGAGAGGGATGGAGAGGTAAAGAGAACGATGGAGAGGCAGCGATAGGGGGTAGAGAGAGAAGGGGAGAGGAAGAGTAGAGATGGGGTGGGAGAGAGAAAGATAGAGGGTAAGAGAGACTGAGAGGGAGGGAGAGATGGATAAGAGAGGGAGAGGCAAAGAGAGAGTGAGGAGGGAGGGTGAGAGATGGATGAGAGGCAAAGCTAGAGATAGAGGGGGAGAAATCCCCCTGGTGAGTTATCAGTGAGTGGGAGCAGAGCCTTCCACTATTCTAGAAGGGCTTTAGATGAGAAACAGTACTTGAGGCCCTCTTCCTTTGATATCTCTTTATATTATTGGGCTGCTCCCCTCCCTCCCTTCCTTCCTTGGTTCCCAGATTATTTGTGGGCTCATATCAGTCAGATGTTTATCTTCCAATTGGTTCAGGGGGATGTCTTAATATATACTCCATCCCATCGGCATCATTACAGTAAGTGCTGTCTTGGCAACATCCAACAAAACAAATAAATACTGTATGTATGGCTCGTGGATCTCCTGGTCGGCTCGCCAAGCGTCAATATGGCTTACTAGATCTCTTCTCGGTCTACACCTGATGGCTACAAAGATACTTTACATTACAACAGTGGTCACTATAACTCTGGTCCTAGAGAGCCTCAGGGTGTGTACACTGATGTTTCAGCCTAGCACTAAAAAGCATGAGCTGACGGACACCAAAAAATGTTGGTAGAAGAGCTGACTAATGGAGTAGTAAACTAAAGAAGGCTCCCAACAAGTTCATGGGTCAACGCAGATCAAAACAATTGAGAGCACAATTAGTACATACATTACTCCACTAACGACTGATGTGAGTTTGTTGATGTGTTGCAGTAAGGTTGTGAATGCATTGTGGTAAGGTTGTTAATATTGTGATTGCGTTGCAGTAAGGCTGTTAGTGTGTTGCTGTAAGATTGCTTGTTGTGAATGTGTTGCAGTGCGTAACGCGGCGCGGGCCCAGAGGCTGGTGGAGCTGGACGGGGACCTGGTGCCGCTGCTCCAGAGTCATATGAAGGAGGGCGGTGGGACGCCCCGCACTAACACCCCCTGGTGGGGCGAGACAGACGACGTACGCCGGCGCAAGCTAAACCGCATGGTGGCCGTGCGGCAGCACGAGGGGAGACAAGACGGCGCCGGCAGCGAGGTCAAGACGAAGGTCACGGTAAAGTCAACAACATGGCCGCCTGGCTCTCTGCTAAGAAGCCCACTTGGCCTTCTCTCCTTCCCCCAAAATAATTTTTAAGACATCAATGTACAGCAAAGCTTTTAGACGTCACTGCAGAACACCCGCCATACGCATATGCCCAGATGCAGCTGTGGGGCTTACAGGGCTGAATTTCTTATAATATTCAAGACATCAATGTAGCAGCAGAACACACATATCCCAATACCTGTAACATATGAGAGCAAAAATTGGCAAGCACAACGTAGCAGTGCAACAGACTGATCAAACAGCCAGGGCTACTATCGATGGTGCTGAAATGGGCAGCACTCTCCAAGGTGCTGATTAACTCAAAGCATTTTAGACGTCACTGTTTAACACTTGCCATACCCATATGGTTACAAATTGAACCTACTCCGGACACTTTGTTGGTGGATGCACTGTCCTCCCCTCCCCCCCTCGTGCCGAGTCTGTCTCGCTAGTAGGTCTACTAGCTAGTGGAGGTGCCAGTGGTGATGCAGAATTCGCAGCGATGCTAGCTATCTAAGGCATGGCGCCATCAGGAGCAGCTTCCTCACTCCTCTCCTCTGGCAGTTCTCTGGCTCGTTTCAGGTTAGATGCTTCACCATCTTTCTCTGGATTTTTGGACTTGAAAAACCTCATCAAACTAGATGACCTTTTCTTATCCTTTTTTAATCTTGCCAAGGAGACTATCCCACGTTTCAAATTCAGAATTAACAGTAGACAAGGGAGACAGCTAGCTAGCCTAGCCTAGGCTACGCGATATGATTACGTACGGACCTCTTCACTAGCCGACCACCACTTAAACCTGTTTCAAGATCAGTTACTTACCCGGCCGGCCTACCCCATAACCTCTATGTACAAATAAGAGATCAGGTCTGAAATCAGTATGGCAGGATAGGATGATAACACAGTAGGATTACCGCACTTTTACCTGATGGTGTTCCTGGGGGGCGGGAGAAATAACGAGTAGGCAACTTGATTTAACTGATCACTTTTATTATAATGTGTACAGTACAAACAGTGAGAAAATAAATAAATCATGCTGCGAGAGGTACCGGATCTGGGCAAATAGGTGCCAGAATAAACAAAGTCAAATATGACAGGTGCCAGATCTTATAAAGCACTGATTGTAATTCTATGGTCTCACCACTTCTTTTACCTTCAGGGCCGCCGAGCGGAGCGTGCCCAGTTGGCGCGGGACCTGCGCCTGATGCAGGCCTACAGGGAACGCAGCAAGGCAGAAGGCATTACCCACATACTGAGCCAGGCCATCACCATGCACCACACCCTCTATGCCACACTGGGTACCGCCGAGTACCTGGAGTATGTCCTTCGCAACCCCTTCAACACCCCACAGACCGTCACCATCTATAGTGAAGACCCCGAGCTCAGGTGTGCGAGGAAAGGGGTGCTGGAGGGAGTGGGGTGTGTGTGTGGGGGGGAGGGGGTGGGGTGTTAGAGTTTGTATGTGCCTGGTGTTATATTGTGGGGGCGGGGGGGTGGATTGAGAGAGAAAAATAATATTGTAAACAATTATATTTAAGCAGGCCAATGGTTTTACTGGCTGCAAAATACCATTAAGCCCCTCCCCACCCTTTCTATGTCTCTGATTCTGATTCATACCTCATTTATATTCCACAAGCACGTTTAACCAGGAGATAACAGGTGAGGTCTTACACTGGCTATCAATTGCCCTTGAACCAGATGCATAGATATTGCTGGAGAAATACAATCTCTTTCTCCCTCCTCCCCATAACCTATTATTACACACGTAGACACACTAACCACCACACACACACATCCCACTACACACACCCCACACTCCCCCACCATAGTCTCACATTATGGATTCCTCTCAGATCTGCATGGTGTTGGATGGATTAGTGTCCTTCATGTTGATAAACAGAACAGAGGGAGGACTGGAGGAGAGTAGCGGTGTGATGGGGGAATGAATCATTACAGCATTAGCATCGGCCAGCAGGCTCTCCGGGTCTAATTGGGGATCAGGAAACACCACAGCTGTGCTACGGATCTGCAAGCTTTCCTTTCCCGGGCCGCGCGTCAATGTTAACCACCAGATATGACACGCCGCCGCTGCCGACACGTTTAACACCATACACAAAAAAACATTTTATGCACGCATGACTGTAAGTCGCTTTGGATAAAAGCGTCTGCTAAATGGCATATTATTATTATTATAACACAGAACCGGCTTCCGTCTCTCGAAGAGGCATTCGAGAGTAAACAGTGAGACATTGAGGTCTTTTCTATCAAATCATAGATGCTTACTATTATACTATTACCCTTTTCACACGACTGAGCCAAACTGAGATGTACTGGGCTGGTCTGGTTACACATCTACCATAGTTGTAACGGAAAAAATATATATTCGCCAGCACAGGGTGGGCCCTGTATTATTAATCAGGCATCTGTGTCATCTCTCTCTCTCTCTCTCTCTCTCTCTCTCTCTCTCTCTCTCTCTGTGTGTGTCTCGTTCTCTCTCTCTCCACTCCTGACGCTCTTTCATTCCCTACTGAAGCATGCACGCACACACACGCACACATAATTTTTTTTATCCTTTTCCAAGAGGTGTGTGTGCGTGTCAAGTTTTGTTCTCTAATTAGCTAGTTGTTACTACCAGACTGGAGAGTGGGAAATTGTAGTAGTAAGAGCTCATTGAAATGGTCGTCTAGCCCCAGCCTTTATTTAGAAGGTGGAGTTTTGGAGAAAATTCATAAATTCTTCATCGTCTATTGAGAAATGTCCCTTCTCCATGCCTGGCGGTTGAGCCTTTGAAGTTAAAAGCAGCCCCCTCTTCCTTTATGTGTTTGCGCATGAAATTTGGACACTTAAAGAAAATAACTTCCCTATTCCGCCAGTATGTGTTATCTTTTTGTTCCTCAAGAACTCTCCCCAGGAATCAATTTCGTGAAGGGGTTTGAAGATTTACATTGACAATGACGGGCCGTGTGTAATTGAAAGAAGAGCAGTGTACCGATATACAGTTGGCCTTTGAAAGTGTGACCGACTGCTGACCAGCGAGGATGCTCCTCTCTCTTTAAAAATAATCATCTCTCTCTCTCCTTTATCTTACCTTTCCATCTTTCTCTCTCCCTATATTCTTCTCTCATCCTCCCCCCCATCCCTTTCTCTCTTAACACTGCCTCTCTCTCACTCCCCCCCTTGTCTGTTCAGTGTCATAACGGACTGTGATGAGTGGAGGTATTTCAAGGCACTGACCAAAACCTTAACCCCCCTGGAGGAGGACATGTTCCACCTCAAAGAGGGCACGCTCGCCCCCCAGGTGTACCTGCGGCCCAAGGAGAGCGTGCACGTCCCCCTCAAATACCAGACCTTCGTCTCAGACAACTCTGTGGCTCCCCAGGTAACCTAATGCGTCGCCATGACAACCCGGACAGCCAGACGTTAGAACACAGGCTCTAGTTTATCAGTTCGCCCTGGGATATTAGCCATATGTTTGGGTTAACCTCTACAGGATTGGTGTCCCGTATACTGGACGGTTGAGCTATCGTGTGCTAATGTGATTAGCATGACTGTTGTAAGTAACAGCAAACTTTCCAGGACATAGACATGTCTTATATGGGCAGAAAGCTTAAATTCTTGTTAATCTATCTGCGCTGTCCAATTTACAGTAGCTATTACAGTGAAAAAATACCATGCTATTGTTTGAGGAGAGTGCACAACAACAAAAAACGTATCACGGCAACTGGTTTGATACATTCACCTCTGATGGTAAATAATGTACTTACATGCAGTAATATTGCTCTGATTTGTCATCCTAAGGGTCCCAGAGATAAAATGTAGCATAGTTGTTTGATCAAATCAATTGTTATATTCAAATGTAGGAACTGGGTTCGACAGTTTGAACCCCTGCTGTCTCTGGCTCCACACCCACCCTGCCCGGCCATCTAGATGTGTGAAAGTTAGTGTATAAGCTAATGATCCATCATATATGACATTCCTGTGAGTGTGCATATCCTTGCTTCAGGTCCTGATACAGGCAGTTAGATTTGGGTATGTCATTTTAGGCAAAAATGGAAAAAAAGGGTCCGATCCTTAAGAGGTTAACAGTACCCAGTTAGAGTTCATCTTATCGGCTGCTACGTCTTTCTCTGTCCCTACAGATTGTACACTGGTGCTTTACGGTTTTATAACCTGCTGTACATTTCCAGATGTCTTGGTCGATTTAAAATATTTATAAATGTATTATTTATGTGTTTGTTTGTTTGTTTGTTTGTTTGTTTATCTACGTATTGCAGGGGCCGAGTCTCATACCCAGTGGCAGAAGTACTCAGGTGCCCAAGAAGCATCTGTCCAATACTGTGCTGGCCAAGTCAATCAAGGTATGGATGGACAACCCAACCTGTAGATAAAAACGTGTTCAAGGGTTGTTTTTTGCATTGGAATGAATGTGATTTCTGTTTTAAAGGATTTCCAGTGAGCCATGTGAGGGAATATTGTTTGTGCCTTAGTGTGCCATATGATAATACTTTATATTCACTGTTTATTTCCTTTGGGATGGTTGAAGAATCCTATTTCGTGTCTCTGGAGGCTGGAATTAAGCAAGGTAGCACTTGTATTTGTGATGCGTTACAGAAGTTCCCTTCCAACGATTATACACTACCAGTCAAATGTTTGAACACACCTACTCATTCAAGGTTTTTTCTTTATTTAAAAAATGTTTTACATTGTAGAATAATAGTGAAGACTTCAAAACGATTAAATAACCCATATGGAATCATGTAGTAACCAAAACAGTGTTAAACAAATCAAAATATATTTTATATTTGAAATTCTTCAAATAGCCACCCTTTGCCTTGATGACAGCTTTGCACACTCTTGGCATTCTCTCAACCAGCTTTCATGAGGTAGTCACCTGGAATGCATTTCAATTAACAGGTGTGCCTTTTTAAAAGTTAAGTTGTGGAATTTATTTCCTTCTTAATGCGTTTGAGCCAATCAGTTGTGTTGTGACAAGGTAGGGGGGGTATACAGAAGATAGCCCTATTTGGTAAAAGACCAAGTCCATATTATGGCAAGAACAGCTCAAATAAGCAAAGAGAAACAACAGTCCATCATTACTTTAAGACATGAAGGTCAGTCAATACGGAACATTTCAAGAACTTTGAAAGTTTCTTCAAGTGCAGTTGCGAAAACCATCAAGCGCTATGATGAAACTGGCTCTCATGAGGACCGCCACAGGAATGGAAGACCCAGAGTTACCTCTGCTGCAGAGGATAAGTTCATTAGAGTTACCATTCTTAGAAATTGCAGCCCAAATAAATTCTTCACAGAGTTCAAGGAACAGACACATCTCAACATCAAATGTTCAGAGGGGACTGTGTACATCAGGCCTTCATGGTCGAATTGCTGCAAAGAAACCACTACTAAAGGACACCAATAAGAAGAAGAGACCTGCTTGGGCCAAGAAACACGAGCAATGGACGTTAGACCGGTGGAAATTTGTTGTTTGGTCTGGAGTCCAAAATCTGAGATTTTTGGTTCCAACCGCCGTGTCTTTGTGAGACGCGGTGTGGGTGAACGGATGATCTCTGCATGTGTGGTTCCCACCGTGAAGCATGGAGGAGGAGGTGTTATGGTGTGGGGGTGCTTTGCTGGTGACACTGTCTGTGATTTATTTAGAATTCAAGGCACACTTAACCAGCATGGCTACCACAGCATTCTGCAGCGATACGCCATCCCATCTGGTTTGGGCTTAGTGGGACTATCATTTGTCTTTCAACAGGACAATGACCCAACACACCTCCAGGCTGTGGAAGGGCTATTTTACCAAGAAGGAGAGTGAGGGAGTGCTACATCAGATGACCTGGCCTCCACAATCCCCCGACCTCAACCCAATAAGATGGTTTGGGATGAGTTGGACGGCAGAGTGAAGGAAAAGCAGCCAACAAGTGCTCAGCATATGTGGGAACTCCTTCAAGACTGTTGGAAAAGCATTCCAGGTGAAGCTCGTTGAGAGAATGCCAAGAGTGTGCAAAGCTGTCATCAAGGCAAAGGGTGGCTATTTGAAGAATCTCAAATATAAAATATATTTTGATTTGTTTAACACTTTTTTGGTTACTACATGATTCCATGTGTGTTAATTCATAGTTTGGATGTCTTCACTGTTATTCTACAATGTAAAAAATAGTATAAAATAAAGAAAAACCCTTGAATCAAATCAAATCAAATGAAATTGTATTTGCCACATGCGCCGAATATAACAGGTGTAGACATTACCGTGAAATGCTTACTTACAGCCCTTAACCAACAATGCATAAATTTTTTTATAAAAAAAGTAAAATAAAACAACAACAACAAAAAAGTGTTGAGAAGAAAAGAGCAGAAGTAAAATAAAATAACAGTAGGGAGGCTATATACAGGGGAATACCGGTGCAGAGTCAATGTGCGGGGGCACCAGCTAGTTGAGGTAATATGTACATGTGGGTAGAGTTAAAGTGACTATGCATAAATAATTAACAGAGTAGCAGCAGCGTAAAAAGATGGGGTGGGGGTGGGGGGGCAGTGCAAGTAGTCCGGGTAGCCATGATTAGCTGTTCAGGAGTCTTATGGCTTGGGGGTAGAAGCTGTTGAGAAGCCTTTTGGACCTAGACTTGGCGCTCCGGTACCGCTTGCTGTGCGGTAGCAGAGAGAACAGTCTATGACTAGGGTGGCTGGAGTCTTTGACAATTTTGAGGGCCTTCCTCTGACACCGCCTGGTATAGAGGTCCTGGATGGCAGGAAGCTTGGCCCCAGTGATGTACTGGGCCGTACGCACTACCCTCTGTAGTGCCTTGCGGTCGGAGGCCGAGCAGTTGCCATACCAGGCGGGGATGCAACCAGTCAGGATGCTCTCTATGGTGCAGCTGTAGAACTTTTGAGGAGGTGTGTCCAAAATTTTGACTGGTACTGTATATAAACCTCTCACAAACTAGATTATTTATAAACCTTGTGAATCTTGAGTTTTAGCTTGTTTTAACCTAGACTAAACAGTGCCCCCGCACATTGACTCTGTACCGGTACCCCCTGTATATAGCCTCGCTACTGTTATTTTACTGCTGCTATTTATTGTAATTTTTTTTACTAATCTATTTTTTACTTAACACTTATTTTTCTTAAAACTGCATTGTTGGTTAAGGGCTTGTAAGTAAGCATTTCACTGTAAGGTCTACACCGGTTGTATTCGGCGCATGTAACAAATACAATTTGATTTGATTTTTTAGAGAGCAATCTTCTACTTTACCTGTATTCCTGCCTTCCTCAATTAAGTTTAGTTAATCCTGGTTTAGTTAAGTCTGGTTTAGTGTTTAGCCCATGGCGTCCATCAAATGTTTATTTGGTCTCACTTTAAAATACTGTAAGTGTCCCAAATACCTATGTGTTTACATGGTACTGTAGTTATATAGACACTCGCATTGTAATGACAGTGTAGGACAAGTAGGTTTTGCTGCGCTTGATTGAGATTGCCTGACGCGTTGGAATAAATGGAATAGTGCAAACCCTGCCATTGGGCACTCCAGGCACACTCAACCTAATGCTCACAGTTTTTAGATAAGAAAACAAAGGTAACACTTCTTAAAGCCTGCAGTTATATAATGCTTTATAACTTTCTTGTGCCAACAACCCTCTTTTTGACCTACACTATGAATTCTAAAATCGGCTGGACTTATGCCCAATAGAACCTGCTAAACTCATTATGATAACATATGGCAACCCAATCTATCATCACAGTCAGTGTATTGTTAAAGCGAGACTCTCAAACTACAGTCAAGCCTGACTTTAAACACATTGTGAGCCCCCGATTACCTACAGGCCCCAGTTTCTGTCCCCCTTTGATGATGCGTTTGAAAGTGCTGTGGGTGGTGCCAGTGTTGGCCTGCTGACAGCTGTTGGGGTTGTGTGTCAGTTTCAGTGGGTTTAATGGAAACTGACCTCTGACAGACAGAAATCCTGCTCACACCAGCAGTACTGTGTGTGCGTGATAACACAAATGAGAGGTCCTGTCTTTGCACTCTATAACAATGTGTATCTATACCAGACTTGGGTTCAAATAGTATACGTCTTAAGTTTATTGTAACTGTATCAAGACTACATAAAGCATTCTCCTCTAACTTAAATTGCTCTTACCTTGAGTTGTCTATGTGGGCCAGTAATAACAGCATCCACGATAATTCATTGTTTACTTTCGCTACAGGCAGTAGTAAGCATTATTCTCCTCAAACTTTACCTTTTTCAATATGAAACCTCCACTTTCCTTTATAATCCACCCTTCCCTCCCCCTCCCCAACCCTACCCGCAGGTGACGTTCAGGGCAGAGGACGGCAAGCCGCTGGCCATCTGCCAGGTGAGCGTGGAGCCCACGCCGCACGCCATCGACCAGACATTCCGCTTCTACCAGCCAGAGCTGTCCTTTCTAAAGAAGGCCCTGCGCCTGCCCCCCTGGGAGAGAACGCCAGGTGCCCACTATTAGCCCCATTTAGCCTAGACACACACACACACACACACACACAGATAGACAGACACGCTAACACACACTGAGATGCAATTGCAGACACACACACACATACATACACAGAAAGAGATGTAGTCACAGACAAACACACACACACACACACACTCGCCACCAGTTGTGCACTAAATGCTCAGTTTGTTCTCTTTGTTCTCTTTCCCTCTCTTTTATCCCCCTCTATCTATCTCCCTGTCCAATTCTCTCTGTCTCTGTCTGGCGTGTTGGCCTGGCCGTGCTCACCAGTTGGAGACACAGATGCTGGGTCTCAGATCTCAGTGCGCTGCAGTGACCCCAACGTCATCTGTGAAACAAAGATGTTGGTAAGAGAATGAATGGAATCATTTGCTCTGATAATCGGGCCAGCGCTGAAACTGGGGTGTGTGAGTTAATTACGACGGCAACTCTCACTCCATTTCCCGGGGGTAACCTCAGGGGGTTCACATTTTTATCTATCCCAGCACTAATCATCTGTTCACCGAGCCCTTGATTAGTTTAATCTAAATTGTTAGTGCTGGGATGAAACAAAAAGGTGTTCCCCCGAGGAATGGATGTTGAATTATGTAACCGATTTGCTAACGAAAACTAAAATGTGCAAGGTTTCAGAATTCAAAAAGAGGCTTACTGCTGTGTTTTGAAAGACATTTGTAATTGCATAACATGGGTATCGGCCACTGAAAACATTCCACGAAAGAGTGAATTTCCACTAAATGCGTCAATAAACCTCAATGGGATTTCTCTTTGACAGGCACAAGGCGAGCCTCAAGATGTGTATTTGAAAGTGCCGGGCAGTCCGAGTCCGCATATCCGAAAGTTCTTCGTCACAGTGTTCACGTATGTATCCTACATAAACACACACACACCACACATGCACACATAGATACACTACATGACCAAAAGTATGTGGACACCTGCTCGTCGAACATCTCATTCCAAAAATCATGGACATTAATATGGAGTTTGTCCCCCCTTTGCTGCTATAGCAGACTCCGTTCTTCTGGGAAGGCTTTCCACTAGATATTGGAACATTGCTGTGGGGACTTGCTTCCATTCAGCCACAAGACCATTAGTGAGGTTGGGCACTGATGTTGGGCGATGGGGTTGAGGTCAGGGCTCTGTGCAGGTCAGTCAAGTTCTTCCACACCGATCTCAACAAACCATTTCTGTATGGACCTCGCTTTGTGCACGGGGGCATTGTCATGCTGAAACAGGAAAGGGCCTTCCCCAAACTGTTGCCATGAAGTTGGAAGCACAGAGTCGTCTAGAATGTAATTGTATGCTGTAGCATTAAGATTTCCCTTCACTGGAACTAAGGCCTAGCCCGAACACCCCCAGACCATTATTTCTCCTCCACCAAACTGTACAGTTGGCACTATGCATTGGGGCAGGTAGCGTTCTCCTGGCATCCGCCAAACCTAGATTCGTCCGTCGGACTGCCAGATGGTGAAGCGTGATTCATCACTCCAGAGAACGCGTTTCCACTGCTCCAGAGTCAAATGACGGCGAACTTTACACCACTCCAGCCAACGCTTGGCATTGCATTGTCTTAGGCTTGTGTGCGGCTGCTCGACCATGGAAACCCATTTCATGAAGCTCCCGACGAACAGTTCTTGTGCTGACGTTGCTTCCAGAGGCAGTTTGGAACTCGGTAGTGAATGTTGCAACTGAGGACATACGATTTTCACGTGCATCAGAACTTGGCGATCCCGTTCTGTAAACTTGTGTGGCCTACCACTTCGCGGCTGAGCCGTTGTTGCTCCTAGACATTTCCACTTCACATTAACAGCACTTAGAGTTGACCGGGGCAGCTCTAGCAGAGCTGAAATTTGGAACTATGCTGCACAGCTATTTTCAGGTCTCTCCAGAGTACGGGCTCTGGCTGGGCCACTCAAGGACATTCAGAGACTTGTGTCAGAAGCCACTCCTGCATTGTCTTGGCTGTGTGATTAGGGTCGTTGTGCTGATCCTGACTAGTCTCCCAGGTTTCCTCCAGACGTGACGCTTGGCATTCAGTCCAAAGAGTTCAATCTTGGTTTCATCAGACCAGAGAATCTTTTTGTCATGGTCTGAGAGTCTTTAGGTGGCTTTTGGCAAACTCCAAGCGGGCTGTCATGTGCCTTTTACTGAGGAGTGGCTTCCGTCTGGCCACTCTACCATAAAGGCCTGATTGGTGGAGTGCTGCAGAGATGGTTGTCCTTCTGGAAGGTTCTCCCATCTCCACAGACTAACTCTGGAGCTTTGTCAGAGTGACCATCAGGTTCTTGGTCACCTCCCTGACCAAGGCCCTTCTCCCCCAATTGCTCAGTTTGGCTGGACGGCCAGCTCTAGGAAGAGTGTTGGTGGTTCCAAACTTCTTCCATTTAAGAATGATGGAGGCCACTGTGTTCTTGGGGACCTTCAATGCTGCAGACATTTTTTGGTACCCTTCCCCAGATCTGTGCCTCGACACAATCCTGTCTCGGAGCTCTACAGACAATTCCTTCGACCTCATGGCTTGGTTTTTTCTCCGACATGCAGTGTCAACTGTGGGACCTTATATAGACAGGTGTGTGCCTTTCCAAATCATGTCCAATCAATTTAATTTACCACAGGTGGACTCCAATCAAGTTGTAGAAACATCTCAAGGATGATCAATGGAAATAGGATGCACCTGAGCTCAATTTCGAGTCTCATAGCAAAGAGTCTGAATACTTATGTAAATAAGGTATTTCTGTTTATTATATTTTTTATACATTTGCAAAAATGTATAAAAACCTGTTTTCACTTTGTCATTATGGAGTATTGTGTGTATTTTCTGCATAGCGCATCTTTAATAATTCAGATTTTAAGTTATTAGTTCAGATGCACATGAAATTGGCATGCGAACTAGCAAGCTACCGGTAGCTATTTACTGGCTAATAGCTGGCTAATTAAGTTGATCATGCTTTGTGACACACACGGTTTTATCTTGTTTTAGTCCACACAACATGTCGCCACTGTGTTGCTGGCAGCCACAGAGCCATGCTTTTTTTGTCCTACCAGGTCTGTGAGAAGGTTCTATCTACTGCATCCCTATGTCCTTCAACTGTTGTTGGAAATGGATGTCCGTTTTATCAGGTCCCAGGCTCCCAATGACTAGTCTGATTTGTTTATTTGAAAGATAATTGCAATTAGCTCTTTAGCACCATCTGTTGAGTACCTGACAGAGCAGATCCAGATGATCTGGGTACTCATTTCAGCGCCTGAGGACGGCCCATTTACTTTGTGCTGTGACTTGAACCCCCCACCCACACACACACACACACAAATAACAAGCAATGTAAAAGCTGGCAATGCAATCCGAGCACTGGGCACCAGGCCCTGGTGCCCGGAGCTGCTGCTGGCAGAGTAGTAGGTAACAGCTTGTTTTGAACAATATATTTTTTAAACAGTAAAATGTACACACATTTACCATACTTCAATGATAATTTTAAGCGTAATCCATATACATTTTACAAAAAACTATTGTATCCATATCAATTGTACAAAACATATATTTTTACTATTTAAAATAAAATAAAAATTCGGACCAATCACAAGTGCGTCGCCGCCCCTAATGCCATAATGGAAGGGTCGCCACTGACACACACTTGCCCCATCCTACCCATCCCAGTGTGGATGAAACTGATGGCCGTTGGTTCCGGCGATGATCCTCTGATTAGATTGCTCATGCGGGGCCTTAATCTCATTGATTTAATCAGTATGTCGGATTCACCGGGCTGATTGCTTCACATGGCAGAATCCATTTTCCTCATCAAACTCCGAACGGGACGACTTCTCTCTTGTCCCTGGCCTGTAATCTCAGGAGAGGGATGATTAGGCTGAAGAGGCAACCTTTGACCTCCATAGCCACAGCTCATTCTGGAATCACCACTATCAGAGTCAACTGAAACTCGAAGCAATGAGAATGATTCCTATGATATCTCCTAGCCCGGGGTTGCGTCACAAATGACATCCTGTTTCTTATATAGTGCACTACTTTTGACCAGGGCCCATAGAGCTCTGGTTAAAAGTTGTGCACTTTATAGGGAATAGGGTGCCATTTGGGATGCAACCCAGAGCTATCAGACAAGGTGCTCAAAAATGACTGAATCGCTGATGTCTCTTATCGTCACAGAGATAAGTCAACTCATCATTAGTTCCGCCCCTCCTTCTCTCGTTATGAGTCGATTCGCTCTGAGACCTAATTGTTTTCTCGCCTGATGTCTCCATAGTGATAAGTGGCTGGCGGTGCCTGCCCAGATCTGGCAAGTATATGTGCACTTCCTGCAACGGGTGGATATCAGCTGTGTGACTGGCCAGCGAACCTGTCAATCACTGGTAATACGGGGCACCCAAGCCATCCGGAAGGTCCGGTGTTACACCTCGCACCCGCAGGAGCTCAAGGTACAACTGGCTGTCCGGTGTCTCTCTGCCACCATTGTTGATAGAGTTAGGCTGTGCGTCCAAAATTGCTCCCTATTCACTACATAGTGCCCTACTTTTGACTAGAGCCCTATGGGCTGTTGTCAAAAGTAGTGCACTATATAGGGCCCATAGGGCTCTGGTCAAAAGTGGGGCACTATAAAGGCAATAGGGTGCCATTTCAGACGCAACCTTAGTCTATATTCACTCTAGACTGAATGACATACTGTACTGGCCTTCATTTTGAAATGCTGAATGATATCTGTATCTTTCATGTGTGAATGTTGCTGTTATATGTGGATGATCTAATCTGACTGTCACAACTGTTATTCTATTATATTCACTGTGGAATAAAGTCATGCTCACTGTAGAGAAGGATATGCATGTTTTATATGTTTTCACCAAAGATAAATATTTAATGAATAACTCATTTAGAGGCTGGTTCTAGTCTATATTTCAAAGACAACATTGCAATTGATTATTTTGTTGCTCTTAGCAGGTAATCTGACTAGTATGTATTGTTACATGAGAGCGAGTCCTACAAAGGCTGTTGAACCTATTGAGCAGGTTCTGTGTTTTGAGTGGGTTGAATGGGAGCAATGTTCCTCTCTCTCCCCATCTCATCTCTCTTTCTCTCTCTCCCCCAATCCCCAATTCCCTCTCTTCCCCTTCCTCCCTTTCTCTCCCTTTGTCTCTCTCTCTCTCTTCCCCCCCCCTTTTCCCTCCTTCCCTCCCTCCTCCCCTCTCCCAGGTGGACCCAGCGGAGGTGTTTGTCCTCCTCCCGGGCGTGGTACAGGACCTGCAGTTGTGTGTGTGTCCGTTGCGGGCGGGCAGCCGCTTCTGCTACCTCACCGTGGTGGACGTGGAGCAACACATGCTGGTGGCCTCCTGGCTCCTCAGCCTCACCTGTCGCCTGCCCATCCTCTCCAAGGTGAAACCACCACTGTCTGTCTCTCTCTGCCTCTCTCGCTCTCTTTCTCTGCCTGTCTCTCACTCTCTCGCTCTCTCTTGCTCTCTTTGTCTTTAGCTCTCTTTCTCCCATACACATTCTTTCATTCTCTCTCTTTCTCACATAGACACTTATTCACACGCACACACAGACATGGACCTATTACACACACACTCAGACGCTTGCACTGTGGGTCAAAGCAGGATAATGTGTCCCCAAAAGATGTTCAATAAAGGGCACCTGCAGTTAAAGGAGAGCGAGATAAAGAGAGGGAGAGAGAGGGATTCCTGGCACTGGAGATGGCTGGGTAATGACATGGACTGCATCCCAAATGGCATCATATATCCTACTACATAGTGCACTACTTTTGACCAAAGCACTATGGGCCCTGGCCAAAAGTAGTGCACTATATAGGGAATATGGTGCCATTTGGGATTAGTGCCATGCTCTTTAAAGGTGTCTCCTATAGTTTGGCTGTTATAACCTTAGCATACATTATCTCCTAGATGGGTACTGAAACTGTCTGAACGACTGAATGGCGCAGTGCAGTCTCACAAAGATGTGTGCAATGCAGTGGAACCCTTATTCCCCTTATGATGTCACGATGACAAGAAACGCACCCGAAATAACATTCTTTTGTTGCTCTCCACTGTTATGATCCTCTGCTAAATTATGAATAAAGAGACTGTTTTTGTGAGATCTTCGTGGAGCTCACAATAACAGTATCATATGTTTTTGGTGCGTCTGTGAGATTGTACGATTTTATATGCACATAATGTTATGTGACTTTAATCCTCAATGGCTCTGACTCTCTTTTATCTCTCCGTATTGTCAATCTGGGCACCTTCTTCTAAGCATTGATATAATCACCAATTTTAGATTCACAATCTGATAGTGTGCCCTGTTTCCTTTCTCTCTCAGGGGCGAACGATGAACAGCCCCTAAATGATAAGGTTTCATATTCATTAGTGCACAACGTAGAAAAACGTTTAGCAATGGAAAAGGAAAACAAGCATTTCTTATTGGTTATGTTCAGTTAGTAGTCCATCCCTGTTTCAGTCCGTTTTGTTCAGTTTGGTGCCTAATGAATAAGACTCCGTTTCATCCATACCAGCTATTTGCTTCGAATGTCAACATGTGTCTTTCTGTTGCATTCTACACTGATATTAATTCTATTGCACCATTTGGATTTGTGTCACTTGTTTCACATGCTTTACAGACAGATCTAAGGTCTGTTTTTCATTTACCCCCCTAATGGGTTGAGGTCAGGATCTGATCAAAACTAAACTGATCCTAGACTTGTTTCTAAGGGCATGTTTCTACTGGGAGTGTTATTTGTTTCTAGAATAGTGTTTCTCCCATAGATGTGATCTAAGGTCAGTTTTTTATTCCCCCCTAATGGTTAAGGATAGAATTCTGAGGAGGCTTAACTGATCCTAGACCTGTGTTGTGTATCGCTCTTCTGGCAGGCTTTTGAAATGTGTGCTCCGGTGGGAGGGGGTCGGGGGAGCACCCGGAAGATCACTTACACCAATCCCTACCCCACCAGCCGTGTCCTCCTGCTACGGTCAGACCACCCTGACCTGCTCCAGTTTAAAGAGGACCGTTTTGAGGTGAGCACCACAACAAAGCACAACGCTGCCCTCTTGTCATGTCTCTGTTCAAACTGACATTTAATAGGGAGAGGGGGAGGGAGAGAGACCATCCTTTTCTGTTTTCAAACTTGCCTGGAGGTAATTGGGTGTCGTATTGTACCTGGACCGTATTCATTATGCACTAAACGGAAGACACCAGACTGACACTGAAAAGGACTACATCGAATGAATACAATCCGCTAACTACACGTCCGATCTCTCTCTAGTTCTTGGCTCTGGGGCAGACCAGTGACACTAACAAGTCGTTAGTTTATGTGTTTACGGACATATTTAATCTCTCCATATCCCCCTCCTGTACTCCCTGTTCACCCATGACTGCGTGGCCACACACATCTCGAACTCAATCATCAAGTTTGCTGATGACAC
Source organism: Coregonus clupeaformis (assembly GCF_020615455.1). Classification (NCBI taxonomy): domain Eukaryota; kingdom Metazoa; phylum Chordata; class Actinopteri; order Salmoniformes; family Salmonidae; genus Coregonus; species Coregonus clupeaformis. The sequence continues at coordinate 28,699,031 of NC_059221.1, read as the reverse complement.
AACAGTGGTAAGCCTGATTACCAACAACCTTCTTCACACAAACAGTATAGTGAAGAAGGTGCAACAGCAACTCTTCAACCTCAGGATGCTGAAGAAATTTGTCTTGGCCCCTAAGACCCTCACGAACTTGGACAGATGGCCCATTGAGAGCATCCTGTCGGGCTGTATCATCGCCTGGTACGCAATTGCACCGTCCGCAACCGCAGGGCTCTCCAGAGGGTGGTGCGGTCAGCCCAACGCATCACTGGGGGAACACTGCCTGCCCTCCACGACATCTACAGCAGCTGGTGTCACAGGAAGGCCAAGAAGATCATCAAGGACCTCAGCCATCAGAGCCACGTCCTGTTCGCCCCACTACCATCTAGAAGGCAGTACAGGTGCATCAAAGCAGGGACCAAGAGACTGAATAACAGCTTTACCCTCCAGGCCATCAGACTGTTAAACAGTCACCACTAGCCTTAGTCACCATTCTAGCCAGCTACCTCCCAGTACTCTACCCTGCACCTTAGAGACTGCTGCCCTATGTACAGAGTCACTTTAATAATGTTTACATACAAAACACACCATTATATGTATATATATTTATAAACACTGAGTGTACAAAACATTAGGAACACCTTCCAAATATTGAGTTGGACCCCCTTTATTCAGAATAGCCTCAATTCATCGGGGCATGGACTCTACAAGGTGTTGAAAGCGTTCCACAGTTGTGTCAACTAGGCTGGATGTCCTTTGGGTGGTGGACCATTCTTGATACACACGAGAAACTATTGAGCATAAAAAACCCAGCAGCGTTGCAGTTCTTGAAACACTCAAACTGGTGCGCCTGGCATCTACTACCATACCCCGTTCAAGATACTTCAATATTCTGTCTTGCCCATTCACCCTCTGAATGGCACACATACACAATCCATGTCTCAATTGTCTCGAGGCTTAAAAATCCTTCTTTAACCTGTCTCCTCCCCTTCATCTACACTGATTGAAGTGGATTTAACAAGTGACATCAATAAGGGAACATAGCTTTCACCTGGTCAGTCTGTCATGGAAAGAGCATGTGTTCTTAATATTTTGTTTACTCAGTGTATATGATATGTATACTGAACAAAAATGTAAATGCAACATGTAACAATTTCAACGATTTTACTGAGTTACAGTTCATATAAGGAAATCAGTCAATTGAAATAAATAAATTAGGCCCTAATCTATGGATTTCACATGACTGGGCAGGGGCGCACCCATGGGTGGGAGGGCAAAGGTCCACCCACTTGGGAGCAAAGGAGAAATGCTCACTAATAGGGATGTAAACAAATTTCTGCACAACATTTGAGAGAAATACGCTTTGAGAGAAATACGTATGAAAAATGTCTGGGATCTTTTATTTCAGCTCATCAAACAAGGGACCAACACTTTACATGTTGCATTTATATCTTTGTTCAGTGTATATATATATATATATATATATATATATATATATATATTTATATTCCGGTCTCTGACATTACTCGTTCTGATATTTCTTAATTTCTTAATTTTTCTAGATTATGTGTATTGTTATTTTATTTTAATTTTATTATTGCTAGGGATTACTGCACTGTTGGAGCGAGAAACACAAGCATTTCGCTGCACCTGCGATAACATCTGCAGATCTGTAGACGCAACCAATAAAATGTTATTTGAATTGATTTGACCTAATATGAATAATAGAACACGTCCATTATAGCTGTAGATTTTTTCCATGTTCTGTCATTAGCTCCAGTGTCTCATAGGAGATTAATTGACTCCATAAACAGGTCATAAACATCACGACGTAAACAAGTCGTCTCAACGTCATTGGCTTTTCGTTCGCTGTCATTTGCGAGACGGTCTCATAGAGCAAGCAGAGGTGTAAATGGAAATAGAATCACTGGGATTTAAATGAACAGGCTGCCAATGGAAAATGAACTCCTTAAAAAATCTGTTTATGTTTCTACCGCTTGCATGCAGATGATGCTTAACCAAATGGAGAGAGACAGAGGGAGAGAGAGAGGGGGGTGAGGAAAAATAACCAACTGTGTTTTCCATTTAGTCAACATAGCTTCAGGCTCAATTGATGTGGTCTATATCTTTAAAATGTTGAATATAGTAATTTTCCCTACCACAAAAGATAACTACCCTGCCATAATAAAAACAATTGGGAAGCAAAAAAAGCAGAGCAAGGATCGATATTATAGTTTTCCAGAAATTACCGGATAAATCTCACACATTGAACCATATATCTTAGCTGGCCATTACACGAAATGCAGCCATTGGAATTTAGTCTTTATTAAAATGTCCAAATAATGAACAGAGCGGCGAGGTGCAAACAAACCATAAGCATATGGAATTCGGGTAATAATCAAAGCATAACACAACACACTGGCTGGAGTTAATTTGGAGGAAGAGAACAACAAAACAACAATACAAAGAGCATGTCGTTTCAAGAGCTTACAATGTATGGTGGGAACACCAGGTGTTGTAGAAAACAATGTCCCTTTTTTACAAAATGACTAATTCCAGTTGACTTTCCTCTAATGAGCCAATTATAGTGGCAAACCGTTTTGTTGATTTGAGCTTTTACACAAATCTATTGTTGTCGTATCGCCACACATCCCTAATAGATATTATGTGTTGTAATCACAGTCAAATGCCGTGGCGTAAATATAGCAAGAGGATTATAAACAATGTACTATAGTACTCTGGTGAAATACACCTAAAAAGCAATAATCTAAAAACGCATCACATATGCTTCTTTTAAATGTCATTAAAGAATATTAAGGTTGCAGTGCCTTCAGAAAGTATTCATACCCCTTGACTTATTGGACATTTTGTTGTGTTACAGCCTGAATTCAAAAGGGATTAAAAATTGTTTTACTTCACACCATAACCCATAATAAAAAGTGAAAACAAGCTTTTTATACATTTTTGCAAATATGTTGAAAATGAAATACAGAAACTCACTAGTCCTTGCCGATGACAAGCATACCCACCACCATGCTTGAAAATATAAGGAGTGGTACTCTGATGTGTTGTGTTGGATTTGCCCCAAACATAATGGTTTGTATTCAGGACAAAAAGTTAATTTGTTTGCCACATTTCTTGCAGTTTTACTTTAGTGCCTTATTGCAAACAGGATGCGTGTTTTGGAATATTTATATTCTGTACAGGCTTCTTTCTTTTCACTGTCATTTAGGTTAGTATTGTTATGATTTAACTGGATAGAACCCAAATGCAGACAAGTACACCAAGCCAGAGAAGTTTTAACAGGTTTATTATAATGTTCAATAGTCCAGGTTTCCAATAAATGGGGAAGAGCAAGTCCAGGTTACAGGGAGGGTACAGATCCAGGTCAGGGCAGGTGTGGTACCGTAATGTCCTAGTGTCCGTGGTGAGTCCAAAGGAGAGGCCCGATAGTGGAGAGCAGGATGGTGGTGGCAGGAGTGAAGCGGAGGCAGGAGTCAGGTTCCAAATATCTGTGCACAGGAGAAAAAGTAAATAAACAGTCCAAAAAAACACAAGAGCGAAAACAGACAGGTTGAGTCGGCAGCGAGACTAACATGGTTGTCTTGACTATGATCTGACGATGAGTGGAAAGTTTGACCGGGTCTTAAAGGCTGAGGTGATTATGGTGAATGAGCTGCAGCTGGAACCCTGACTCCCGCACACCAGACTTCACTCCTGCAATCAAGGACAGACAGAGGGGAGGGGAGAGCAGAGAGAGAGCTACCTAGCAGCAGTAGGCCTAACAGTACCCCCTCTACGGACGCCACCTGGCGGCCGACAGGGCTTTATCAGGATGTAACCTATGAAACTCACGAACCAGAGCAGGATCCACAATGAAGCTCCTGGGCACCCAGGAACGTTCCTCAGGACCATAACCCTCCCAATCCACCAGGTACTGGAAACCCACGACCCGGCGGCGAACATCCAGAAGTCGCGGACAGTGTAGAGACCGGACCCCCACCCACGATCTTGGGCGGAGGAGGGGGACGAGAGAGGCGGGCACAAAGGGGCTAACCGACACAGGCTTAATCTGGGAAACATGAAAGGTGGAATGAACCCGTAGGGAGGCAGGAAGCTGTAGCTTAACCGCGCAGGGGGTTAACAATAGACAGTATCTTGAACGGTCCTATAAAACGAGGCGCCATCTTCTTCGACTCCACCTTCAATGGAAGGTCCCGTGACTTCAGCCATACCTCTTGACCAGGAGAGTAACCGGGAGCCTGGGACCGGTGACGGTTGGCTTGCCTCTGCATGTACGCTCGAAGCTCGGGACAGAGCTACCCTGGCCTTCCTCCAGACCTTGCAGCAGCGGCGCATGTGGGACTGCACCGAGGGTACCGCCAGTTCCCTCTCTTGGGAAGGGAACAGGGGAGGTTGATAACCCAGAGCACACAGAAAAGGAGACAAACCAGAGGAAGCGTTAGTCAAGGTGTTATGAGCATATTCCACCCAGGGGAGCATGGAGCTCCATGACCCAGGGTTAGACCCAGTGACACATCTCCTGGTTCGCTCTCTCGGCTTGCCCGTTGGTCTGGGGGTGATATCCAGAGGACAGGCTGGATGTAATGCCCAAAGCTTTACAGAAAGCTTTCCACACCTGGGAGACAAACTGGGGACCCCTGTCAGAGACAATATCCGTGGGTAGACCATGAGAGCGGAACACATGTTCAACCAAAATATCAGCCGTCTCTCTGGCAGTGGGCAGTTTAGGTAGGGCCAAAAAATGAGCGAACTTAGAAAAACGATCAATCACCGTAAGAATGACAGTCTTACCAGATGAGGGGGGAAGTCCAGTGACAAAATCCATAGCGATATGCGACCAGGGCCGGCTGGGTATAGGTAGAGGTCGTAGATGACCAGCGCTGGCCTGGGTGGAGTTTTTACTTCGTGCACATACCGTACAAGCAGCAATGAAGGCTCGAGTGTCCGCCTCCATCGTGGCCCACCAGAACTTCCGTCGCACAAAGTCAAGGGTCCATGAAACTCCAGGGTGACAGGTAAGGGGAGACGAGTGAGCCCACTGAAGTACCTGGGAGCGAGCAGACTCAGGGACAAACATCCGGTTAGGAGGACCCCTCCCAGGGTCAGCGTGATGATGTTGAGCCTGTCTAACAATCCCCTCGATGTCACATGTGATGACTGCAATACTGCAGGTAGGAGGCAAAATGGGTTCAGGGTTACTACCAGTATCAACAGCCGAATGAACACGAGACAGGGCGTCCGGCTTGACGTTGCGTGACCCAGGACGGTAAGACAGAGAAAAATTGAATCTCCCAAAAAATAGTGCCCACCTGGCTTAGACGGGGGTTGAGCTGACTTCGCTGACTGGAGGTAAGCCAGATTCTTATGATCCGTCCAAACGATGAAGGGTTGTTCCGCCCCTCCAACCAATGTCGCTACTCCTCGAGAGCCAGCTTAACGGCGAGCAGTTCACGATTTCCAACATCATAATTCCTCTCTGCCTGAGAAAGTTTCCCTTGAGAGAAAAGCACAGGGATGCAGTTTGTTATCTTCAGGAGAACGTTGTGACAACACTGCACCTACCCCAGTGTCGGATGCATCCACCTCCACGACAAACTGGCGGTCGGGGTCCGGCTGCATCAGAATGGGAGCCGAGGCTAAGCGATGTTTCAGTTCTTCGAACGCTGATTCGGCCCCTTCATTCCCAAGCTAACGGTCGTGAGATGGAGGTGAGAGCGGTGAGTGGCGCCGCAATGCGGCTGTAGTCCTTGATGAACCTCCTATAGAAGTTCGCAAACCCCAGGAATCGTTGAAGTTGTTTTGCGGGTAGAGGAGCTGGCCAGTCCGTGACAGCAGAGATCTTAGCTGGGTCCATCCGCAGCTCCCCCTGAGCTACGATGTAACCCAAAAAGAGGTCTCAGACACATGAAATTCACATTTCTCCATCTTCACAAACAGTTTGTTCTCCAACAACCTTTGCAACACCTGGCGCACATGCAGTTCATGTTCCTGGGAGGACTCTGAGAAAATCAAGATATCATCCAGATAGACAAAAACAAACCGATTCAACATGTCCCGAAGGACATCATTGACTAGTGCCTGAAAAACAGCAGGGGCATTAGACAACCCAAAAGGCATAACCCGATACTCAAAATGTCCCAAGGGTGTGTTGAAGGCAGTCTTCCATTCATCACCCTTACGAATGCGCACCAGGTGATACGCATTTCGTAGATCCAGTTTCGTAAAGATGGTAGCACCATGAAGGAGGGGAAAAGCAGAATTAATCAAAGGCAGAGAATACTTGTTCTTAATGGTGATGTTGTTAAGTCCACGGTAATCAATACAGGGTCTGAGGGTCTTATCCTTCTTAGCAACAAAAAGAATCCCGCTCCTACAGGTGACGAGGAAGGACGCATAATACCTGCCGCCAAGGAGTCCCGAATGTAGTTCTCCATAGCCTCCGTCTCCGGCCGGGAGAGATTGTACAGGCGACTGCTGGGGAGCGGGGCTCCTGGCTGGAGGTCAATGGCGCAGTCGTAAGGCCGGTGAGGAGGAAGAGAAGTAGCTCTGTGTTTGCAGAAACGGATGCCAGGTCATGATACACGTCAGGAACAGCAGAAAGATCCATGGACTCAGTGGAGGTTGAGGCACAGTACTGGCAGAGTCTGAGCAGAACACAAACAATTCACATGACAAAATGTGCTCCATGAAACAATGCTACCTGTCACCCAATCAATGTGTGGATTGTGTTTTATGAGCCAGGGATACCAAGGACCAGGGGAGTCTGTGGGCAGTCGATAATATGGAATTGAATGTTCTCCTGATGATTTCCCCGACACTCTAAGACAAACAGGAACAGTCTGATGGGTAATGCGGGTCAACAATTGTCCATTTAGACCCTTAGCCTGCAGCGGACAGTCCATAGGAACAGTCTCCAAATCCATTTGTTGAGCCCACTCTCTATCCAAAAGCTTCGTCGGCACCAGAGTCAATCAGCGCACTAACAGAGAAATTCTGGGACTGCCACTGGAGGGATGCCTGGAGCAGAATGCGGGGAGAAGAGGAAGAATCCGCTGCTCGGCTCACCAAAACTTCTCCCATAAATGATGAGCCGGCCCTTTTCCCCGGACGAACTGGGCAGGAAGGAACGGAAATGACCAGCTTCTCCACAATACAGGCAGACCCGAGCCTGAATCCGACGTGCACGCTCCTCTGAGGACAACCGTGCACGACCCACCTCCATGGCTTCGGGTTCAGTGCTCCTCGTATCGACTCGGGAAGACACGGCTCTCTCCGTAGGGACGATGCAGGGAGGAGTTTGTTGATGACAGACAGGTTGCTTGGAACTAACACTCCTCTCCCGGCGGCGCTCCCGAATCCGATTATCCAACCTGATAGTGAGTGAAATAAGATTATCCAGCCGTAGGCGATTCATCATATGACACCAATTCATCTTTTAAAGTCTCAGACAAAGCATTGATGAACACTCCTTGTAATGCCTCGTCATTCCAACCACTCACTGCTGCTAAAGTCCGAAACTCCACTGCCATCTCCGCCACTCTACGAGCCCCCTGCCGAAGAAAACAACCGTTTCGCAGCCTCCTTGCCTCGTGCAGGGGTGGTCAAAAACCTTCCCTCATCTCCGTGGTGAAGGCCACGTAAGCGTTGCAAATGTCCGACTGACTCTCCCAGACCGCCGGATCCCCAGGCACGAGCGGAACCGCTAGTAGAGTTGATAAGGTAGGCAATACGGGCTCTTTCTGAGGCGTAGGTGAGGGCTGTTGTTCAAACACTAACGAGCATTGAGTCAAAAATCGCCACAGGTTCCCATGTTCCCGTCATAGCGCTCTGGAGCAGGAACAAAAGGCTCTCTGATCTGGGCTGAAGGGGTAGTAAGGGCAGACACTTGATTGGTGAGTAATTGAACCTGATTAAGCAGCACCTGACTGTCCTCAGCAATCGTCTTAAACAGGGTATCATGTTGGCCAAGTAGAATGCCCTGATTGGCTATGGCAGTCCAAATTTGAGTGCACTCTGGGGTGGTATCCGGGCTACTGTCTGCTGGGTTCATGTTGGTCAGATCATACTGTTATGATTTAACTGGATAGAACCCAAATGCAGACAAGTACACCAAGCCAGAGAAGTTTTAACAGGTTTATTATAATGTTCAATAGTCCAGGTTTCCAATAAATGGGGAAGAGCAAGTCCAGGTTACAGGGAGGGTACAGATCCAGGTCAGGGCAGGTGTGGTACCGTAATGTCCTAGTGTCCGTGGTGAGTCCAAAGGAGAGGCCCGATAGTGGAGAGCAGGATGGTGGTGGCAGGAGTGAAGCGGAGGCAGGAGTCAGGTTCCAAATATCTGTGGCACAGGAGAAAAAGTAAATAAACAGTCCAAAAAACACAAGAGCGAAAACAGACAGGTTGAGTCGGCAGCGAGACTAACATGGTTGTCTTGACTATGATCTGACGATGAGTGGAAAGTTTGACCGGGTCTTAAAGGCTGAGGTGATTATGGTGAATGAGCTGCAGCTGGAACCCTGACTCCCGCACACCAGACTTCACTCCTGCAATCAAGGACAGACAGAGGGGAGGGGGAGAGCAGAGAGAGAGCTACCTAGCAGCAGTAGGCCTAACAAGTATTGTGGAGTAACTACAATGTTGTTGATCCATCCTCAGTGTTCTCCTATCACAGCCATTAAACTCTAACGGTTTTAAAGTCACCATTGGCCTCATGGTGAAATCCCTGAGCGGTTTGCTTCCTCTCCGGAAACTGAGTTAGGAAGGATGCCCGTATCTTTGTAGTGACTGGGTGTTTTGATACACCATCCAATGTGTAACTAATAACTTCACCAAGCTCAAAGGTGCATCAATGTCTGCTTTTTTTTAGGTGCCCATCTTTGCGAGGCATTGGAAAACCTCCCTGGTTTCTATGGTTGAGTCTATGTTTAAAATTCACTGCTCGACTGAGGGACATTACAGATAATAGTATGTGTGTGGTACAGAAATTAGGTAGTCATTGAAAAATAATGTAAAACACTATTATTGCACACAGAGTCCATGCAACTTATTATGTGACTTGTTAAGCACATTTTTACTCCTGAACTTATTTTGGTTTGCCATAACAAAGGGGTTGAATACTTGACAGACATTTCAGCTTTTAATTTTTATTAATTTGTAAAAATGTCCTAAAACAATTATACTTTGACATTATTGGGTATTGTGTGTAGGCCAGTGAGACAAAATGTCAATTTAATCAATTTTAAATTCAGGCTGTAACGCAACAAAATGTAGAAAAAGTCAAGGGGTGTGAATACTTGCTGAAGGCACTGTATAACAGAAGAGATATGTCCAGGGTCGAGTTCAGTAGGACACATCGTAGCAAAAGGTTTTTCAAAGGAACACAAAAACCTATCTTCTTATTGGACGAGATCAGGTCGTACCTCCCCATTTCAAAACATTTTCACCCTACTGAACACAACCCAGTTGCTACAGTGCACCTGTGGGTTGAAACCTGGATGCCATTCATTATGTCACACTGTAGCTAAACTTAACAAAACTTTTTGCCACAAAAAAAAAAATAACATTTTTGTTTCTTATTGGACGAGCTCTGGTAACCCGTCCCTGTTTCTGTCCGTTTTTCTTCCATTTGGTACCTAATGAACACAACCCTGCTCTTTCCCTGTAGATTGGAGGAGGGGAGACATACCGCATCGGGCTGCGTTTCGCCCCCAGCCGAAGTCCTGGTGCCCAGGAGATCCTCATCTATGTCAACAACCAGGAGGAGACCACGGAGGAGACCTTCTGTGTGAAGGTGAAATACACCTGAACACATGGCAACTCAACGCAGTACTGTACACATCAACTACTACTGTACAGAACAATGCTGTTTGCTAAGAAACACAGCTCAACAAAGTTCACAACTACTTATGAAAGACATCTCAATTCAGTACTCATAAACTTCTGTATATATATTGTAACACGATGTCTTGATACATATGAATGACTGTAGAATATTCAGTCTAGATGAGTTACTTTATAACTGAATGGTCCGGTACATACAACTGTAGGCTAATTGAAATATTATTACATATAAACAACTGTGTAATTCAAACATGCAGTCTAGATGAAGTACTCTATAATTGAAAGGCTTACTACATATGAACTATATTTTTGATAAGCAACCTTTTCCCTGTGTATGTTAAAGTTGAAGTGATGCTTCAGAGCGGCTTTGTTGATTGAGTTGTTATCTGTAAGTTAGATATTTATGTCTAGGAATACATGTATGAGGAAAAACAACTTTATAATGCACAGTTTGATGTGATGGGAAGCCATGCTGTTGTGTTTGCTTAGCATTCCGCCTAAATAGGTCATGTTTCAAGAATCAAACGCAAATACAGTATAGGATGCCAAAAGAAAAGCCCCTAAAGAGAGAGCCTGTTATCTCCTAACACTGCAGCAGCCAGAGGTGTACACACACACCCCCAATAGTTCACTAATCATATTCAGATATGTCTTTATTTGGGGGGTGGTGTTCTGTACATAGTCTTTTCTAATATCAGAAGACTCCCAGACATTTACCTTTTATTTTTTACATTTTAGTCATTTAGCAGACGCTCTTATCCAGAGAGACTTACAGTAGTGAGTGGATACATTTTCATTTGTACTGGTACCCCATGGGAATCGAACCCACAACCCTGGCGTTGCAAGTGCAATGCTCTACCAACTGAGCCACATAGGACCACACAGGACATCCGACGAGGCTTGCGTTTCTCCAGAAAGCTCTTATTAGCATGGGCAGCACCCCTTTAAAAATCTATTTTCTCTCTCTCTCTCTCTCTCTCTCTCTATCAGAGCCCAGGTCCTGCACATTCTGTCAACAACCCCCGTCTTATATAAGCATACCGCCTCGTTACACAACCTTCCTCACTCTTCCTCATTAGAATGCAGGCTGCAAAAAGCCTGTACTGCTCGTACTCAGAAGAGGAGGAGAAAGGAGAAAAAGGTGATTAAATTGAAGATACAAAATGAGGAGATAACAATGCTTCAAATATTTAGGAGGCTGGAGGGCTGTCCATTTTTTATTCTCCTTTTATAAAAAAAAATGTAATAGCTATTTGAAGACTTCTCGCATAGACAGTGTAATTAATATAAGATACAGCCTCCTTCCTTAGGCTTAGGACCCTCTACCACCACTATCCTTTAGTTCATTGTCACATTTTCCACCCTCTAAGGCTGGTACTGGCTCCCTATTCCATATAGAGTGTCATCTTAATACACTACTTGGTACATGATATTGGGAATAGAGTGCTAATTCGGAAAGAGACAACATTTCTTTATGAAATCATGAATATCAATATCACTGTGTTTCTCCCCCATGAGGTCACTGCTATACTGAACTTCATTAGCTTCTGGTCCAGTTGTTGTCTGTTCCTCTTGACAGAGCACTGACACCTGCATGCAGCAAGGTCAGCGCATCTGTGCTTTCCAAGCAATTCTCAAGTATACTGTTGAGCTGTAGCTCGCAAAGTGGTCTCTCTCTCCATCTCTCTCCTCCCCTACCCGCCCCCCCCCTCTCTCTCTCCTCTGAATGACGTTTGAGCTTTGACCTCAAATTGGATGAGGAACTCTTCAATATCTAGTGCTTCTACAGAGATTGGATGTATGTTTGACTGCTGTCTGTACCTCAGATTGAGCTACATTTTTGTGCCCATGATTTTTGTATTTTATTTTGGTTAATATATTTATACTTTTGATAATCTGCTTGATAATCCTGCGTGTGCTATGTAATAAATGTATATTGTTTCAAACTCTGCTCTGTTGATGTCCATGCATGGTATGCCAGTAGCTTGTATTCAGTCGGATCCTAAATATAGTCAGCCAATATCCACCACTGTAATTCGCTTTCAGTGCTGTAAGGATGGGACTATAGAAATAGAGGTGGGACATCTATGAAAACTGATGTATAATTCTATGTGCAATATGTTTTTGTTATGTAACTGTGTATCTCAGTTTACTGGAGAGAAATGGTCATACTGTACTTTACTGTGCTGCTGCAGTGAAAGCGTACACAAACACACACACCTTTAACCCAGTGTCCTTTAGTGATAGCCCTGGAGATAAAGTTTGGCTTGAGGGTCTCTTTAAGGAATAAGAGTTATGCCTTCTCTACATAAGCCACTGTCTGGGCTTACAACAGAAATGCCTCAAGTAATGAATGTTATTTGTTGTGCCTTTGTGAAGGTTTTAGATTGTCCATTGTTGCTCTCTGTAAGCAGTGTCTCACCAAACAGCAAACTATCACTGTGTGCCTTTCACAAGAACAAATACACATGGCAGTTTATTAGAGGTCGTATTGAACAACCCATACAATAGAACATACTATTCAGCACAATACATTTTTCTTGCTTTTCATTTCATGGACTGTTTCATGGCCATTTTCTCACTTCTTTGTCAAAGAAAACATGCAGATATTGTCCATCACCATCAGTAGTTGTTCTGTCTTCTATGTGCTACGCTTAATGGAACTGTTCCTACACCTGTGAAACAAAAGCTAACTTAACTGGATATTTATTCAACCTTTCTGTATAACAGCGGCAAATATAGTGTTTTGCCTGAATTCCCTGTTGCCAATTTGATTTAATAGTATTGACTGATGGGTAGACATGATTGATGAGTCATGACATGATTTGACATATCAGCCATAGGTGCAACCATAAAACATACTCAGAACACCCATCGATACAGCCATAACCACAAATAGACTCATAACACCCATCGATACAGCCATAACCACAAATAGACTCATAACACCCATTGATGCAGCCATAACAACCACAAATAGACCCATGACACCCAGATATAACCAGAGCCAATCAAGTTGTTGTTGCCATTCAAAACATCAGCGAGCAACTCCGTGAGCAACTCAGTGAGCAACTCTGCTTCAATCAGCTTGGATGGCGACCAATGGAAATAACCCTTTTTGTCCATTCTGTTCACTAGTCTTTCTCGAGAGAATACTGCACATTTAAGGACACATATGGACAGCACACTACTTACTAAAGCAGATTCAGGTTTACGGAATAACTATTTGATTGGCTCTAGCATGGCCCCTATTCAAATCCTCAGTGAGCTACTATTATCTTGGCTTCAGTGAGCTTGGATTGAGACATTTGTGTCTACTCTATTCACTATATTTTCCTTCAGTGAAAACTGAACATGCACTGGATGTTCCACATAAGGACAGCACTTTACTGAGTACAGCAGCTTTAGGTTAATGGAAGGACACCTGTATGGAACTGCAATGTGAAATATGAAAGCATGTCTGTTATTGTGCCCAGAAGATTGAGGTTGTAAGTTAGGTTGCACGGACAAACGGGCAAAATAGGCTCAGGACATTATTAACAGTAATGGAGTATACACACAAGCAACCCACCAATATATTTTTTCTGCCTTTAATAGAATCAAACCGAATGGTAAAGGCAACATCAACTGAATTATACACAGTACTATAAATTGTTGAAGCATGATAGTATTTTGATTGGCAAACCTTTGAAAAAGAAAGAATACTGAATATACCTTTGTATGAAATGAGGTCAGTTGATCAACTTGAAAGACGGAAGGAAAATTAAATGGAAGGTCGTAATGTTAAAATGAAATTATTCAATCTGTTGTAGATATCAACTGCTCAAACAGTGGAAGGGGATTTAAATGACTTAAGTATTTCCCCATTATGAATTTGAAATAGCGGCCGACGGTACACCTTCTGTCAGCAGAATGTTCGTGCATAATTAGGATAGCACAATAGCTCCCCATGTTCTTTAATGTTGCTCTAGCTTGCAGCTCCTCTTCCTTCTCTGTTGCAGGGCTGTTAAGGATCCCACCTTTGACCCCCTGCCCATTCTAACAGGTGCTACTGTAGCTACAGCGACTGGGGCCCCATCTAGTAGGAACTGGATGCTTCCCAAATGGCACCCTTTTCACTATTTAATGCACTATTTTTGACCAGGGACCATGAGACTCTGGTCAAAAGTAGTGCACTTTATAGGGAATAGAGTGCCATTTTGGATACATAGAATCACACATCAGCGTCAAAGTACAAGGTAGCTTGCTGCCAGTCGCTCTTTTTATATATGCCTTGTTTTCCCAACTATTCATTCACTCAAAGACTGCATTCAAATTCAGCCTGACAACAAAGACAGCATTGATCATAGAGAGACAAGCGCGCCGGCATACGTGTACCAAAGTCTGTCTTGTGATTTATGTGTCACAGTGTCGTCATGATTATATTTTGACATGTCATCCTAACAGCCTTAACAGAGGCCCTTTAACACGGAAGTAACCCTCTAGATGATAGTGTTATATAGCCCCACAGCGGTGGTGTCATAATACCCATAAAACCTAGCGGTCAAACAGGGGAATGGTTCCAATAGTTTTTCCACCATTAATATGGATACATGCCAGGGTAAGCCTACACGAGACACAGCCCTTATTTTAAGTGTTTCTAAAATCCCCTATGGAAAGAAATAATGGTGGCAAAACGATTGGAACCATTCCTTGTTTGACTGCTAAACATTGATTAGGCCATACAAATGTAATTCATTGTTTTACAGATGCCCCTCTTCCGTTTTCAAAAAAATTGAATAAATGGAAAAAATGGTATGGCTTCCAGTAAAGAGATACACAATTTACTTACAGATTATGGCTGAACTATGCCCCTTTTGGCCGCCCCAAGAGGCTCAAATCTCTTGATTAGGTCACTAGGTGTGAACTAAACTCGCTATAGTATTTTAACAAGTATGTCCACTTTTTAATTTTTTTCATCTTTATTCGCTCGCTCGCCTCACAAAAAATGTATCTGCAAAACATTGAATTACATTTGTATGGCCTTAGAAGGTATAGTCAAATATCCTGACCTCTGTTCCTTATAAATATTCACAAATGAGAGAGCACTCCTATGGCCCATAGAGATAATGTGGCCCTCTGATCTCGCCCTTCTTTGATGTGACATCCCATCAGGTTTGGGGTCAAAGGTCAGATACTTTTGTGGTCACGGCACAGTCTGCCGGTATGTGCCATTTCCACTGGTAATCGAAGGCTTCTACTTTACATCACTTCCCTTTTTTCGTCTGTCATTGAAGAGTCGTTACAGCGAGAAATGTGGTCGGGCAAAATCTCTGACACACATACACACTCGTAGACACATATAAATAACACACACCCCTATTGCACAACCTGCTTGAGATCCACGGGTCAATAGGTCCGTATGTTATTGTATTGCAATTTATTTTAACACTTTGTATTTTAGAAGGCAAGGCTATTGGCTTTCATATCATGCTATGATAGAGTAATGCAATCGTCTCAACATGTATGTTAACCTTATTAACCCATGTTGACGATTGCCGATCTGCTGTGAAATGGTTACCATTTATATGGTTACCGTCATGTAACATGATATCCTGTTAGTTCTTCTGATGCGTCATTTTGTATGTCATAAGCTATCTTGTTGTTTCAACAGGTTTGCCATAACACGGTGTGTCCACATTCCTTTTAGCAGACC
This sequence comes from Coregonus clupeaformis, assembly GCF_020615455.1. NCBI lineage: Eukaryota > Metazoa > Chordata > Actinopteri > Salmoniformes > Salmonidae > Coregonus > Coregonus clupeaformis. The sequence goes on along the minus strand of NC_059221.1, from coordinate 28,683,496 downwards.
AACATTTTAACACCCCACCAATACAGTTATATTAAGTAAGTTCATTTTCAGTTCAGTTTCCAGTTCAGTTCTTATGAGGAAGATGAACAAACAAAATAGTTGCGTATACTTCCTGTGTTGCCGACCGCTGTAGTGTTGTGCGCCCACGTTGTACAGTTCCCCCAGAGCTTTCTGCATCCTGCCCGCCGCTTTAGAGAGATTGTTGCTGTGCTCCCGGTTAGAGGGCCAAGCATCACCAAATGCACAGGGCCAAATCCACCGCCCCAGTGCACCTCCAGAGCTCAGAATTAATGGAGGCCCCTCTCCCCTCTGGACATCTTATGATCAGATGTGTGTGGACATGCACCCAGTTAGGAAAACACTGCGTGTTTTAAGGCTTGACTTAAAACGGGAGAGTTTATGTTCTGTTATGTTCTATTTTTATGGACATTGGGAAAAGATGTTCAGATTCACGTCCATCCATGTTCAAAGACGATTTACAAATTGTAAATCGTCTTTGAACGATTTACAATTTACACCGGTAGTGTATATATACACACTACCGGTCAAAAGTTTTAGAACAGCTACTCATTCAAGGGTTTTTCTACATTGTAGAATAATAGTGAAGACATCAAAACTATGAAATATCACATGGAATCATGTAGTAACCAAAAAAAGTGTTAAACAAATATATTTTCTTCAAATAGCCACCCTTTGCCTTGATGACAGCTTTACACACTCTTGGCATTCTCTCAACCAGCTTCACCTGGAATGCTTTTCCAACAGTCTTGAAGGAGTTCCCACATGCTGAGCTCTTGTTGGCTGCTTTTCCTTCACTCTGCGGTCCGACTCATCCCAAACCATCTCAATTTGGTTGAGGTCGGGGGATTGTGGAGGCCAGGTCATCTGATGCAGCACTCCATCACTCTCCTTCTTGGTAAAATAGCTTTTACACAGTCTGGAGGTGTGTTGGGTCATTGTCTTGTTGAAAAACAAATGATAGTCCCACTAAGCCCAAACCAGATGGGATGGCGTATTGTGTGCCTTGAATTCTAAATAAATCACAGACAATGTCACCAGCAAAGCACCCCCACAACATAACACCTCCTCCTCCATGCTTTACGGTGGGAAATACAAAGGACACATTTCCACCGGTCTAATGTCCATTGCTCGTGTTTCTTGGCCCAAGCAAGTCTCTTATTATTATTGGTGTCCTTTAGTAGTGATTTCTTTGCAGCAATTCAACCATGATGGCCTGATTCCGACGTAATCGTCTGTGGTTTCAACAGGCTTCCCGTTGCGACGACCACGAAGATCCATCTGCTAGCCCCGACCCGCTAGCACACGCAAACAACAGCCGTGCTTCCTGCTCGCTGTGCTGTAGCACCAATTCGAACTGCTCTCGGACTCACATATTGCTGTTCACTGAACCTTATGATCACTCAGCTGCACAGCTGATGCCTGCTGGACTGTTCCTTTACACAGTACCCTGTCCTATTTATCTGTTTAGCCTCAGCCCAAACTTTCATCGCCATTACCAGTTGTTGTCTTAGCTCTCTCTAATAACACCTGTGATTACTTTATGCCTCTCTCCCATGTCAATATGCCTTGCCTATTGCTGTTCCAGTTAGTTCTTATTATACAATTTCAATATAGAACCCCAAGTCATTCTCAAACTGCCTCAAATAGCTCCTTTGTTCCACCCCCCATACACGCCGAGACTGGCTCAATCAGTGCCTCCAGTGATGCTATCTCTTTCATTGTTACCCAACGCTTAGGTTTACCTCCACTGTACTCGTATCCTTCTATATCCTTGTCTGTACATAATGCCCTGAATCTATTCTACAACACCCGGAAATCTGCCCCCTTTATTCTCTGTACCCAACGCACTAGAAGACCAGTTCTTAAAGCCTTTAGCCGTATCCTTATTATAGTCCTCCTCTGTTCCTCTGGTGATTTAGAGGCTAACCCAGGCCCTGCATACCCCAGTATCACACCTACTCCCCAGGAGCTATCATTTGTTGACTTCTGTAACCGTAAAAGCCTTGGTTTTCTGCACGTTAACATCAGAAGCCTCCTTCCTAAGTTTGAGTTATTCACTGCATTAGCACACTCCGCCAACCCTGATGTTCTAGCAGTGTCTGAATCCTGGCTTAGGAAGGCCACCAAAAATTCAGGAATGTCCATCCCCAACTACAACATTTTCCATCTAGATAGACCGCCAAAGGGGGTGGAGTTGCAATCTACTGTAGAGATAGCCTGCAGAGCTCTATCATACTATCCAGGTCTGTGCCCAAACAGTTTGAGCTCCTACTTCTAAAAATCCACCTTTCCAGAAATAAGTCTCTCACTGTTGCCGCTTGCTACAGACCCCCTCAGCCCCCAGCTGTGCCCTGGACACCATATGTGAATTGATTGCCCCCCATCTATCCTCAGAGTTCGTACTACTTGGTGACCTAAACTGGGATATGCTTAACACCCCGGCCATCCTACAATCCAAACTAGATGCCCTCAATCTCACACAAATTATCAAGAAACCTACCAGGTACAACCCAAAAATCCGCAAACATGGGCACCCTCATAGATATCATCCTGACTAACTTACCCTCTAAATACACCTCCGCTGTCTTCAACCAGGATCTCAGCGATCACTGCCTTATTGCCTGCGTCCGTAACGGGTCCGCGGTCAAACGACCACCCCTCATCACTGTCAAACGCTCCCTAAAACACTTTAGCGAGCAGGCCTTCCTAATTGACCTGGCCCAGGTATCCTGGATGGATATCGATCTCATTCCGTCAGTAGAGGATGCCTGGTTGTTCTTTAAAAGTGCTTTCCTCTCAATCTTAAATAAGCATGCCCCATTCAAAAAATGCAGAACTAAGAACAGATATAGCCCCTGGTTCTCCTCAGACTTGACTGCCCTTGACCAGCACAAAAACATCCTGTTGCGTACTGCATTAGCATCGAATAGCCCCCGCGATATGCAACTTTTCAGGGAAGTTAGGAACCAATATACACAAGCAGTTAGGAAAGCAAAGGCTAGCTTTTTCAAAACAGAAATTTGCATCCTGTAGCACTAACTCCAAAATGTTTTGGGACACTGTAAAGTCCATGGAGAATAAGAGCACCTCCTCCCAGCTGCCCACTGCACTGAGGCTAGGAAACACTATCACCACCGATAAATCTACAATAATCGAGAATTTCAACAAGCATTTTGCTACGGCTGGCCATGCTTTCCACCTGGCTACCACTACCCCGGCCACCAGCTCTGCAACCTCCGCTGCAACTTGCCAATGCAAGACCGATCACCGACCATTTCGAATCCCACCGTACCTTCTCCGCTATGCAATCCGGTTTCTGAGCTGGTCATGGGTGCACCTCAGCCACGCTCAAGGTCCTAAACGATATTATAACCGCGATCGATAATATACAGTACTGTGCAGCCGTCTTCATCGACCTGGCCAAGGCTTTCGACTCTGTCAACCACCGCATTCTTATTGGCAAACTAAATAGCCTTGGTTTCTCAAATGACTGCCTCACCTGGTTCACCAACTACTTCTCAGATAGAGTTCAATGTGTCAAATCAGATGGCCTGTTGTCTGGACCTATGGCAGTCTCTATGGGGGTGCCACAGGGTTCAATTCTTGGGCCGACTCTTTTCTCTGTGTATATCAATGATGTCGCTCTTGCTGCTGGTGACTCTCATATCCACCTCTACGCAGACGACACCATTTTGTATACATCTGGCCCTTCATTGGACACTGTGTTAACAAACCTCCAAACAAGCTTCAATGCCATACAACACTCCTTCCGTAGCCTCCAACTGCTCTTAAACACTAGTAAAACTAAATGCATGCTCTTCAATCGAACGCTGCTGGCACCCGCCCACCCGACTAGAATCACTACTCTCGACGGGTCTGACCTAGAGTATGTGGACAACTACAAATACCTATGTGTCTGGTTAGACTGTAAACTCTCCTTCCAGACTCACATTAAGCATCTCCAATCCAAAGTTAAATCTAGAATCGGCTTCCTATTTCGCAACAAAGCCTCCTTCACTCATGCTGCCAAACATGCCGTAAAACTGACTATCCTACCGATCCTTGACTTCGGCGATGTCATTTACAAAATAGCCTCCAACACTCTACTCAGCAAATTGGATGTAGTCTATCAAAGTGCCATCCGTTTTGTCACCAAAGCCCCATATACTACCCACCACTGTGACCTGTACACTCTTGTTGGCTGGTCCTCACTACATATTCGTCGCCAAACCCACTGGCTCCAGGCCATCTATAAATCACTGCTAGGCAAATCTCCGCCTTGTCTTAGCTCATTGGTCACCATAGCAACACCCACCCGTAGTATGCGCTCCAGCAGGTATATCTCACTGGTCATCCCCAAAGCCAACACCTCCTTTGGCCGCCATTCCTTCCAGTTCTCTGCTGCCAATGACTAGAACGAACTGCAAAAATATCTGAAGCTGGAGACTCTTATCTCCCTCATTAACTTTAAGCATCAGTTGTCAGAGCACCTTACCGATCACTGCACCTGTACACAGCCCTTGTGAAATTAGCCCACTCAACTACCTCATCCCCATATTGTTATTTATTTTGCTCATTTGCACCCCAGTATCTCTATTTGCACATCATCTCTTTCACATCTATCATTCCAGTGTTAATACTAATTGTTTATTTTGCACTATGGCCTATTTATTGCCTTACCTCCATAACTTGCTACATTTGCACACACTGTATATATATTTTCTGTTGTATTTTTGACTTTATGTTTTGTTTTACCCCATATGTAACTCTGTGTTGTTTTTATCGCAGTTGTAAATGAGAACTTAAAATTCACACAGTCCCCTCTGAACAGTTGATGTTGAGATGTGTCTGTTACTTGAACTCTGTGAAGCATTTATTTGGGCTGCAATTTCTGAGGCTGGTAATTCTAATGAACTTATCCTCTGCAGCAGAGTTAACTCTGGGTCTTCCATTCCTGTGGCGGTCCTCAGGAGAAGCAGTTTCATCATAGCGCTTGATGGTTTTTGCGATTGCACTTGAAGAAATTGTCAAAGTTCTTGAAATTTTCCAGATTGACTGACCTTCATGTCTTAAAGTAATGATGAACTGTCAATTCTCTTTGCTTATTTGAGCTGTTCAAAATATTGACTTGGTCTTTTACCAAATAGGGCTATCTTCTGTATACCCTGTCCGTGTCGACAGACTACACACACACACACACACACACACACACACACACACACACACACACACACACACACACACCACAGCAGACATGATCTTTCTTTCAGAGACTCTTTTCTCAACAGCTCCCTGTAGCTCTACAACGACCTCAGAGAGATACAGTCAGAGAGGGAAAGCTTTTATTCCAGCACTTTCCCTTTGACAATAATTGTATAATCATTAATAAAAGCTCAAGCATATTCTTCTACCTCGGGATCTGAGGTAATTTGAACGTCCTGTGCCGCGCGGGTCGGCGGTACACACAGTGAGAGCATAATCACATTAGACTTGTTTTTTCTTGGCGTGCCTCTGATGCTGTTCAACATGCAAATAATTTGAGAACAATTGGTTTAGCTCGAACTCTTCACACTCCCGAGGCCTTCACCAACACGGAATTTCACATTTCTGCTGCTTTTATACAAGGACGATGTCTTATAGTTGTACCCCTGTCATTTTAGAGTGGTAACACCAACTCAAGGAACAATCTATAAATTACTTTGAAGAAAAAATGGAGGGAGAGGGCATGTTGCCATACAGTAAAATAACGAGCTGGGAAGGGATCACTGTTAAAGTCAGGCTGCTTTATACATAGCATACTGTAAACACAGCTTATATGCTTTATGATTATACATTATTATTCTAACAATAACTGGTTTTTGATGTACCATATATTCTACTGTGATTCTAGTTCTGTTCAAATAGTGAAATCCATACAGTATAGGCCTAGCATGAATTTTGCTCTTTGATAAGATGACTGGAACGTCATTCAATTCCACTGAATCAGTTCAAATGTATGTCTTGATCCCGAAAACAAATAACTATTTAATCACAGCCTCCAGTGTTCATTTCCATCGGACTATGTGCTTTGCAGTGAAATTGAATCCCACTTTTAAATGTGGCATTAATCAAATTTCCTTGATACATAATGCATAAGACCAGGGGCGTCATGCACCCGTTATTTTAGAGGGGGCACGAAGTACGTGAGGATGGAGGAGGGGGTGGTCCAGAAGTTGGAGAATTACATTTTTCAAACACCTGAAACAGCATTCTCCTGCAATCTAGCGCCATAATCATTATACCTAATTATATGACCAAAAATATGTATTTTCTGCTTAGGTTATCTAAGCATATTTCTTTACCTGTTCAATTGTCATTTTAATTAATGATGTACATTGATTCTTTAAACTTTTATGCCTTAGGAGTTTAGTACAACTGCCTCACTGATATATAGTATCATAATCCAAGAATTAAAGCAATTTTTGTCAATTGTGTATCGATTTATTGTCATTTGAGTTTTGAAAAGAACAATCTAAATATCTGTCAATCTTTGCATACATTGCTCTGTCTATGAATTTCACAGTGATTACATTTCCCCAGGCCCATTACTCAGCTTAAAATTGCAAGGTGGCTATTATTACAGAGAAACAACAAAACATTCCCATTTCAATCATTCATCAAGAAGGAGTCAATGGGCTACATAGCTTGATCAAATGAATTTACAAACATACCTCCTGCACATCACCGGCAGCTAAAATCTAATCAAACGCTGTGTGTGTACACTCTCCTCCTCCACTGACAATACTGCACTGACATGCACTGTCAACTGTGGGACCTTATATAGACAGGTGTGTGCCTTTCTAAATCATGTCCAATCAATTGAATTTACCACAGATGGACTCCAATCAAGTTGTAGAAACATCTCAAGGATGATCAATGGAAACAGGATGCCCTGAGCTCAATTTCGAGTCTCATAGCAAAGGGTCTGAATACTTATGTAAATAATATTATGTCTTTTTTTTATAGAAGTTTAGTTTTTTTGAAAAACAGTTTTCGCTTTGTCATTATGGGGTATTGTGTGTAGATTGCTGAGGATTTGTATTTATTTCATCAATTTTAGAATAAGGCTGTAACGTAACAAAATGTGGAAAAAGTCAAGGAGTCTGAATACTTTCCTGAGGCACTGTATGCCACCGGCTGCATAGGCACATACAAACATGTAACTTTTTTTCTTGGCATGACCCCTGAAGGCCCAGAACATTTAATCATCAGAAATGATTAGACCAGTGGCGATTTTAGCAAGTAAATCTAGGTGGGGCAAACTCCCCAACATTTTTGGGGATGCATGCCAGCAAAGCCACTACACAACACTAAACAATACATGAATTGCACTATAACGGTGACAAACGGTGCCCACACACTGTTAGGGCTGACATAAAGCTGTTCCAACAGCAGAGCTTTCTTTTCAGCACCATGGAATGAATCCTTCCCACTGCTACACCTGGCTATCAGCGGAGCCTTGTCTGGCAGCGAAACAGTTCATTCAACCTCATTTACTGCCTTTTTTTAAAACATAGCTGATATGACTGACTTGCTTAAACAAATGTGGTTTATACTGACAAACTATGGCATAAGGGAACGATGAGTGGATAAGAGGCAATCTGTAATTTCGATTAAGACATTAATTAGCAAGCTAAGACGGACGTAGTCAATATAACTATTTTTTCAGCACTTTTGAAATGTACAGCGACAGAATTCAGAACATGGTCTGTTTTTACAGTATTCTCCATGTTCACCAAGTCAGAACCGTAGGATAAATAAAGGGGGCATATAAGCAGACAATGAAAGCGCTTACAATATTCGATGATGACATTTCTAAAACAGGCTTTAGGCTACATGTGCACCACCAAGTCAGAACAGTAGGCTGTTATGAGGGGAAAAGGGACCAAATGATTAGGGTGAGGCACATGGGCTACTAACAGCATACTTTACAACATACACTTAGTATTACTTTCTTAGCTACAGCATACATATCTCCCTGGCATATTACTTAATTCATGCAGCAGCATACAATACATTTTTGGACTCACCGTTGTGCTGTTCTCACCCGAACAGGAAGGTGGCGCGGCGGTCCTTCTTGTGGACAAATTGAGTCATTAAACTTTGTAATCAAAGTCTGGCATTCTCTGGATTTATGGTGCTTTCAAGACAACTGGGAACTTTGGAAAAAACAAGGTTGAATCATGATGTCAGTGATCTTCAGGTCGTAGCTCTAGAAAAAAGGCCTGAGTTCCCGACGAGTTGGATGACCGTTCAAAACGTATTTTCCCAGGCGGAGTTAGTTTTTTTCAGAGTTCCCAGTTGTCTTGAACTCACTGAAGTCTGAGATTTCGCAGTTCCGAGTTTCCAGTTGTTTTGAACGCGGCAGAAGTCATGCTGGATTGACAGCATGGCCAATGTATTCAACCTTTTCTGGCCCATGGTGTTGCATGTGAATGTTTATCATTTTAAGCTTGGAAAAGAAATGTAATGTAAATGAAAAGAGACCCTTAAACCCAGACTTGGATCACACATCTTCTCCACCAAATAGCAGGGGAAGCAAAATTGTGATTGCTTTGCAACGCTTGCAGTTAGCCACTGATTCCTTCCAAACCACTCATTGTTGAATTTGCGATTTCCAACTTGTTGTGTAGTGTTTATGTTCAATGGCCGATGAGCACCGATACATTTTATCTATAATTTCTCTTCAAATGACAAGGTTTGAAAAGATTTTGCCAGTAGATTGTCAACTTGATTCATGATGATGACTGCTTGTCTAACTTGCTAGCTAAGATTTTGAAAGTATGATGTTGACATGATCAGTCCAATCAAAGCAATGGTAGATATAACGTGATTTGACGTCATTTTATCTGTGGCCAATGACCTTAAGCTTTCTTGGATGGGCACTTCTAATGTAAATCTATGGCAGCACCCAAGGGGTCGAACTTTCTAGCTCTCCCTGTAGATGTAGTGTCCCCATGAGGGACAGAACACTCAGCCAATCACAGTGCAACTAGAGAAGATTATCAACTCCTACATTCTGTATTTTCCGCTGGCTGCCCCACCACCACAGAAAGCACTGAGCTAGGCTGAAACACCTGCATTTTGGAGCTGCCTTACTCAAGAAAGCAAAAAAGAGACCATGTTTGAATATGGCTTTATTAACTCAATATTTTACTTTTTTTTTACATTGTTTGCAAACTGATATGTGACACGTATGAATGCCAAATTAACATGCAAAACATATGGGGCTCTGCCCCACCTACCCTGAATGATGGGTCGCCACTGGATTTGACAGACATTTGTGGACAGTTCCCACTGTTGTGACAAAGTGTTCATATTGCCAATGTTCCCTTGAGCAAGGAACTTAACCCTCTTAACTGCTCATTGGGCGCTGCTATCTGCTCAATCCTCTCCAACCTAATGTGTGTTGGTGTATGTACAAATCAGAGGGGTTGGGTACAGCAGAAGACATTTCTGGCTCATATGGATTAATACATTATTTGTCTTCGATTGTCAGTTCAGTTCTGTAGTGTTTTAGTGTAGGCTGAAAGGGGAAACCGTAACAGTTGAGTTGGTCACGGTGTGATAATTTGCTGCACAGTACTTGCAGTAGGACTTGTCATTGACATTTATTTAAATGGCATTTGAACATTTGGCTCTGGTAAGTGTAATATCAGCCTGGCCTCAAAGCCATACAAACATACTTTGTGTATTTCTGAGCACCTCCAAGACATATGATACCTACTAATGGTCTAGTTACTTTAGACAGGAATGAAAGTAGGGAGTATGGTCAGGGAGAATGGGTGGGTGTAATCCGTGACCATCTAGTGATGCAAAGGTTACGTGTTCGAGTTGCGTCGGGGACAACTGTAGCATTTTAGCTAAGCCTTATTCTAAGCTTAACCCAATTCACCTAACCTGCTACATAAATGCACCTAACCTTTGTCGTTAGAGTTCTCCTAACCTTTTACGTAAATTATCCTAACCTTTGTCGTTAGTTCCCCTAACCGTCAACATAAATTCTCCCCGTAATTCTCCTTTGTTGTTACTGCGCAACAAGTAACCTGGTCTCAGAGAAAGACGTATAATACTATACATCCTCCAAGATGTATAATGAGTAAGATCATCCAATTCGTACGACCGGGTAAGACGTATGATACTATGCATCTTATAATACGTGTGATATTGTATGACCGCTATTCCATTCATAATGTAACTTAACGTAATGTAATATAACGTACTAAATGTAGAACTGAGACCACGTTGGTATTCAGTAAAGTGCTGATAAGTCAACTATTTCCTTCAAGTCTGGCTAGGTGAGATAGAACACTTTTCAGATTAATTTGAATGTTGATTTTATTTAGACTTTAGAATGTTAATGATGACATTAAAGGGTAACCAACCGCTGTGCTGGGATTTCCAGGTGGAAAGGCCTTGGGAATCAGCAGCACATTCATCTGCCTGTGTTTGATACAGTAGAACAGCATGAAATTGACCATCAGATTCATAGTTGTCTGGTTTTGAGAGGAAAACCACGAAAACATAAATCCAACCGTTTGTGTAAATGCATGGTGTCTGAACACAACACACCATGCCTAGCCAATCTGATCATTGTGACACGTACATGGATGTCTTGAGGCAGCAAGTCTGCTCATAGGGGCTAGCTTTCATTCAGACAGAGTAATAACAGCAACTCCTCCACTGATGCACCACTATCTTCCTTCTCCTATATTGGGATTGAGTTGAGCCCTCGTGACGTCCCAGCAGGGGTGTGTCCATGGATGTGTCACCCTCCTGTTGCCATCAGCCAAGGGGGCTAAACACTGAGATGCTCCCAAGCTGAGCGCCAGCCCCCCTCCTCTCCACTTCTGTGGAAGAGTAATGCCTTTAATAACAACAGGGAGCTGGCCTACATCACCACTGGTAGTGTTCTTGGCTTGTTTTAAACACAGTCCCTTAGCTCCCATTAAGGCCTAATCCACCTGCGGGGGAATTGTCTGTCGGAGGGAGAGAGGGAGTGGAGAATGCTTGCACACTGTCAGTTGCTGGCTAGCTGGGATAATTGACTCCATCATTGACATGGATGGCTGTTCATTCCCCAAACTCTCGCCTCGGCCACCAATAATGGTCCCTGTACTGTGTGAATCATAACGATTGCTCTGGAACTCGGAGGTATTCAGACACTGCTAGGTAATGAGCAAGGGAAGGACGAGTGAAACTGCCTCCGCAGATTATGGTAAATGCATGCAGGTAATCTTTTGGTGAATTGATTGGACAGGGCAAATGGGTTGCACTGATCAAATTGTTTACACCTGCGACTGTTTAATAGCTGATGAGCCAATGCGTTACAATAGCTGTAGCTAGATGTGGTTCTAGTGGTAGATTAGTCTCATCTGAAAGACCTCATGGTAGATGGTATCCCTATATTCATGGTACACATGTCTGTGCACTACTATGGTATGGGGATCTCCTAGACCAGAGGGAAGGGTACCTTACTGGCCCTCCAATACTACTTTTAGCAAACACTTGATCTCCCATCGCAGTACGTACCACCACACCCAGTTTGGCTTTGCCTCAACAGCTAACACGTTTTTTAATGAATAGCACAGGAATAGTAAACATACAGTGGGGGAAAAAAAGTATTTAGTCAGCTACCAATTGTGCAAGTTCTCCCACTTAAAAAGATGAGAGAGGCCTGTAATTTTCATCATAGGTACACGTCAACTATGACAGACAAATTGAGAAGAAAAAAATCCTTTATTAATGGCACCTGTTTGAACTTGTTATCAGTATAAAAGACACCTGTCCACAACCTCAAACAGTCACACTCCAAACTCCACTATGGCCAAGACCAAAGAGCTGTCAAAGGACACCAGAAACAAAATTGTAGACCTGCACCAGGCTGGGAAGACTGAATCTGCAATAGGTAAGCAGCTTGGTTTGAAGAAATCAACTGTGGGAGCAATTATTAGGAAATGGAAGACATACAAGACCACTGATAATCTCCCTCGATCTGGGGCTCCATGCAAGATCTCACCCCGTGGGGTCAAAATGATCACAAGAACGGTGAGCAAAAATCCCAGAACCACACGGGGGGACCTAGTGAATGACCTGCAGAGAGCTGGGACCAAAGTAACAAAGCCTACCATCAGTAACACACTACGCCGCCAGGGACTCAAATCCTGCAGTGCCAGACGTGTCCCCCTGCTTAAGCCAGTACATGTCCAGGCCCGTCTGAAGTTTGCTAGAGTGCATTTGGATGATCCAGAAGAGGATTGGGAGAATGTCATATGGTCAGATGAAACCAAAATAGAACTTTTTGGTAAAAACTCAACTCGTCATGTTTGGAGGACAAAGAATGCTGAGTTGCATCCAAAGAACACAATACCTACAGTGAAGCATGGGGGTGGAAACATCATGCTTTGGGGCTGTTTTTCTGCAAAGGGACCAGGACGACTGATCCGTGTAAAGGAAAGAATGAATGGGGCCATGTATCGTGAGATTTTGAGTGAAAACCTCCTTCCATCAGCAAGGGCATTGAAGATGAAACGTGACTGGGTCTTTCAGCATGACAATGATCCCAAACACACCGCCCGGGCAACGAAGGAGTGGCTTCGTAAGAAGCATTTCAAGGTCCTGGAGTGGCCTAGCCAGTCTCCAGATCTCAACCCCATAGAAAATCTTTGGAGGGAGTTGAAAGTCTGTGTTGCCCAGCGACAGCCCCAAAACATCACTGCTCTAGAGGAGATCTGCATGGAGGAATGGGCCAAAATACCAGCAACAGTGTGTGAAAACCTTGTGAAGACTTACAGAAAACGTTTGACCTGTGTTATTGCCAACAAAGGGTATATAACAAAGTATTGAGAAATTTGTTATTGACCAAATACTTATTTTCCACCATAATTTGCAAATAAATTCATAAAAAATCCTACAATGTGATTTTCTTGATTTTTTTTTCTCATTTTGTCTGTCATAGTTGACGTGTACCTATGATGAAAATTACAGGCCTCTCTCATCTTTTTAAGTGGGAGAACTTGCACAATTGGTGGCTGACTAAATACTTTTTTTCCCCACTGTACAGTGCATTCGGAAAGTATTCAGACCCCTTGACTTTCTCCACATTTTGTTACGTTGCAGCCTTATTCTGAAATTGATTAAAGCATTTTTTTTTTGTTATTCTAAACAATACCCCATAATGTCAATGCAAAAACAGGTTTTTATATTTTTTTGCACATTTATATTAAAAGAAAAAACTACTGAAATATCACCTTCACATAAGTATTCAGACCCTTTACTTAGTACTTTGTTGAAGCACCTTTGGCAACGATTACAGCCTTGAGTCTTCTTGGGTATGACACTACAAGCTTGGCACACCTGTATTTGGGGAGTTACTCCCATTCTTCTCTACAGATCCTCTCAAGCTCTGTCAAGTTGGATGGGAAGCGTCGCTGCACAGCTATTTTTAAGTCTCTCCAGAGATGTTAGATCGGGTTCAAGTCCAGGCTCTGGCTGGGCCACTCAAGGACATTCAGAGACTTTTCCCGAAGCCACTCCTGCGTTGTCTTGGCGGTGTGCTTAGGGTTGTTGTCCTGTTGGAAGGTGAACCTTCGCCCCAGTCTGAGGTCCTGAGCACTCTGGAGCAGGTTTTCATCAAGGATATCTCTGTACTTTGCTCTGTTCATCTTTCCCTTGATCCTGACTAGTCTCCCAGTCCCTGCCGCTGAAAAACATCACCACGGCATGATGCTGCCACCACCATGCCTCACCATAGGGATGGTGCCAGGTTTCCTCCAGACGTGACGCTTGGCATTCAGGCCAAAGGGTTCAATCTTGGTCCTTTAGGTGCCTTTTGGCAAACTCCACTCATGTGTCTTTTACTGAGGAGTGGCTTCCGTCTGGCCACTCCACCATAAAGGCCTGATTGGTGGAGTGCTGCAGAGATGGTTGGCCTACTGGAAGGTTCTTCCAGCTCCACAGAGTAACTCTGGAGCTCTGTCAGAGTGACCATTAGGTTCTTGGTCACCTCCCTGACCAAGGGCCTTCTCCCCCGATTGCTCAGTTTGGCCGGGTGGCCAGCTCTAGGAAGAGTCTTGGTTGTTCCAAACTTCTTCCATTTAAGAATGATGGAGGGAGGCCACTATGTTCTTGGGGACCTTCAATGCTGCAGACATTTTTTGGTACCCTTCCCCAGATCTGTGCCTTGACACAATCCTGTCTTGGAGCTCTACGGACAGTTCCTTCGACCTCATGGCTTGGTTTTTGCTCAGACATGCAGTGTCAACTGTGGGACCTTATATACAGTCCCATTCAAAAGTTTGGACACACCTACTCATTCAAGGGTTTTTCTTTATGTTTACTATTTTCTACATTGTAGAATAATAGTGAAGACATCAAAACTATGAAATAACACATATGGAATCATGTAGTAACCAAAAAAGTGTTAAACAAATCCAAATATAATTTGCCACCCTTTGCCTTGATGACAGCTTTGCACACTCTTGATGAATGCTTTTCCAACAGTCTTGAAGGAGTTCCCACATATGCTGAGCACTTGTTGGCTTCTTTCCTTTCACTCTGCAGTCCAACTCATCCCAAACCATCTCAATTGGGTTGAGGTTGGGGGATTGTGGAGGCCAGGTCATCTGACGCAGCACTCCATCACTCTCCTTGGTCAAATAGCCCTTACACAGCCTGGAGGTGTGTTTTGGGTCATTGTCCTGTTGAAAAACAAATGATAGTCCCAATAAGCGCAAACCAGATGGGGTGGCGTATCGCTGCAGAATGCTGTGGTAGCCATGCTGGTTAAGTGTGCCTTGAATTGTAAATAAATCACCAACAGTGTCATCAGTAAAGCACCCCCACACCATCACACCTCATCCGTTCACCTACTCTGCCTCTCACAAAGACACGGCGGTTGGAACCAAAAATCTCAAATTTGGACTCATCAGACCAAAGGACAGATTTCCACCGGTCTAATGTCCATTGCTCGTGTTTCTTGGCCCAAGCAAGTCTCTTCTTATTGGTGTCCTTTAGTAGTGGTTTCTTTGCATCAAATCGACCATGAAGGCCTGATTCAGTTGATGTTGAGATGTGTATGTTACTTGAAGTCTGTGAAGCATATATTTGGGATGCAATCGGAGGTGCAGTTAACTAATGAACTTATCCTCTGCAGCAGAGGTACAGTGAGGGAATAAAGTATTTGATCCCCTGCTGATTTTGTACGTTTGCCCACTGACAAAGAAATGATCAGTCTATAATTTTAATGGTAGGTTTATTTGAACAGTGAGAGACAGAATAACAACAACAAAATCCAGAAAAACGCATGTCAAAAATGTTATAAATTGATTTGCATTTTAATGAGGGAAATAAGTATTTGACCCCCACTCAATTAGAAAGATTCCTGGCTCCCAGGTGTCTTTTATACAGGTAACGAGCTGAGATCTCAGCTTGTTACCTGTATAAAAGACACCTGTCCACAGAAGCAATCAATCAATCAGATTCCGAACTCTCCACCATGGCCAAGACCAAAGAGCTCTCCAAGGATGTCAGGGACAAGATTGTAGACCTACACAAGGCTGGAATGGGCTACAAGACCATCGCCAAGCAGCTTGGTGAGAAGGTGACAACAGTTGGTGCAATTATTTGCAAATGGAAGAAACACAAAAGAACTGTCAATCTCCCTCGGCCTGGGGCTCCATGCAAGATCTCACCTCGTGGAGTTGGAGTGATCATGAGAACGGTGAGGAATCAGCCCAGAACTACACGGGAGGATCTTGTCAATGGTCTCAAGGCAGCTGGGACCATAGTCACCAAGAAAACAATTGATAACACACTACGTCGTGAAGGACTGAAATCCTGCAGCGCCCGCAAGGTCCCCCTGCTCAAGAAAGCACATATACAGGGCCGTCTGAAGTTTGCCAATGAACATCTGAATGATTCAGAGGAGAACTGGGTGAAAGTGTTGTGGCCAAAATCGAGCTCTTTGACATCAACTCAACTCGCCGTGTTTGGAGGAGGAATGCTGCCTATGACCCCAAGAACACCATCCCCACCGTCAAACATGGAGGTGGAAACATTATGCTTTGGGGGTGTTTTTCTGCTAAGGGGACAGGACAACTTCACTGCATCAAAAGGACGATGACCCAAAACACACAGCCAAGGCAACAAAGGAGTGGCTCAAGAAGAAGCACATTAAGGTCCTGGAGTGGCCTAGCCAGTCTCCAGACCTTAATCCCATAGAAAATCTGTGGAGGGAGCTGAAGGTTCGAGATGCCAAAAGTCAGCCTCGAAACCTTAATGACTTGGAGAAGATCTGCAAAGAGGAGTGGGACAAAATCCCTCCTGAGATGTGTGCAAACCTGGTGGCCAACTACAAGAAACATCTGACCTCTGTGATTGCCAACAAGGGTTTTGCCACCAAGTACTAAGTCATGTTTTGCAGAGGGATCAAATACTTATTTCCCTCATTAAAATGCAAATCAATTTATAACATTTTTGACATGCGTTTTTCTGGATTTTGTTGTTGTTATTCTGTCTCTCACTGTTCAAATAAACCTACCATTAAAATTATAGACTGATAATTTCTTTGACAGTGGGCAAACGTACAAAATCAGCAGGGGATCAAATACTTTTTTCCCACACTGTAACTCTGGGTCTTCCTTTCCTGTGGCGGTCCTCATGAGAGCCAGTTTCATCATAGCACTTGATGGTTTTTGCGACTCCACCTGAAGAATCTTTAAAAATTCTTGAAATGTTCCGTATTGACTGACCTTCATGTCTTAAAGTAATAATGGACTGTCGTTTTCTCTTTGCTTATTTGAGATGTTCTTGCCATATTATGGACTTGGTCTTTTACCAAATAGGGCTATCTTCTGTATACCACCGCTACCTTGTCACAACACAAGTGATTGGCTCAAACGCATTAAGAAGGAAATAAATTCCACAAATGAAATTAACAAGGCACACCTGTTAATTGAAATGCATTCCAGGTGACTACCTCATGAAGCTGGTTGAGAGAATGCCAAGAGTGTGCAAAGCTGTCATCAAGGCAAAGGGTGACTACTTTGAGGAATCTCAAATATAAATTATACACTGCTCAAAATAATAAAGGGAACACTTAAACAACACAATGTAACTCCAAGTCAATCACACTTCTGTGAAATCAAACTGTCCACTTAGGAAGCAACACTGATTGACAATGCATTTCACATGCTGTTGTGCAAATGGAATAGACAACAGGTGGAAATTATAGGCAATTAGCAAGACGCCCCCAATAAAGGACTGGTTTTGCAGATGGTGACCACAGACCACTTCTCAGTTCCTATGCTTCCTGGCTGATGTTTTGGTCACTTTTGAATGCTGGCGGTGCTTTCACTCTAGTGGTAGCATGAGACGGAGTCTACAACCCACACAAGTGGCTCAGGTAGTGCAGCTCATCCAGGATGGCACATCAATGCGAGCTGTGGCAAGAAGGTTTGCTGTGTCTGTCAGCGTAGTGTCCAGAGCATGGAGGCGCTACCAGGAGACAGGCCAGTACATCAGGAGACGTGGAGGAGGCCGTAGAAGGGCAACAACCCAGCAGCAGGACTGCTACCTCCGCCTTTGTGCAAGGAGGAGCAGGAGGAGCACTGCCAGAGCCCTGCAAAATGACCTCCAGCAGGCCACAAATGTGCATGTGTCTGCTCAAACGGTCAGAAACAGACTCCATGAGGGTGGTATGAGGGCCCGACGTCCACAGGTGGGGGTTGTGCTTACAGCCCAACACCGTGCAGGACGTTTGGCATTTGCCAGAGAACACCAAGATTGGAAAATTCGCCATTGGCGCCCTGTGCTCTTCACAGATGAAAGCAGGTTCACACTGAGCACATGTGACAGACGTGACAGAGTCTGGAGACGCCGTGGAGAATGTTCTGCTGCCTGCAACATCCTCCAGCATGACCGGTTTGGCGGTTGGTCAGTCATGGTGTGGGGTGGCATTTCTTTGGGGGGCCGCACAGCCCTCCATGTGCTCGCCAGAGGTAGCCTGACTGCCATTAGGTACCGAGATGAGATCCTCAGACCCCTTGTGAGACCATATGCTGGTGCGGTTGGCCCTGGGTTCCTCCTAATGCAAGACAATGCTAGACCTCATGTGGCTGGAGTGTGTCAGCAGTTCCTGCAAGAGGAAGGCATTGATGCTATGGACTGGCCCGCCCGTTCCCCAGACCTGAATCCAATTGAGCACATCTGGGACATCATGTCTCGCTCCATCTACCAACGTCACGTTGCACCACAGACTGTCCAGGAGTTGGCGGATGCTTTAGTCCAGGTCTGGGAGGAGATCCCTCAGGAGACCATCCGCCACCTCATCAGGAGCATGCCCAGGCATTGTAGGGAGGTCATACAGGCACGTGGAGGCCACACACACTACTGAGCCTCATTTTGACTTGTTTTAAGGACATTACATCAAAGTTGGATCAGCCTGTAGTGTGGTTTTCCACTTTAATTTTGAGGGTGACTCCAAATCCAGACCTCCATGGGTTGATACATTTGATTTCCATTGATAATTTGTGTGATTTTGTTGTCAGCACATTCAACTATGTAAAGAAAAAAGTATTTAATAAGATTATTTCATTCATTCAGATCTAGGATGTGTTATTTTAGTGTTCCCTTTATTTTTTTGAGCAGTGTATTTTGATTTGTTTAACTATTTTCTGATTACTACATGAATCCATGTGTGTTATTTTATAGTTTTGATGTCTTCACTATTATTTTACAATATAGAAAATAGTAAAAATAAAGAAAAATCCTTGAATGAGTAGGTGTGTCCAAACTTTTGACTGGTACTGTAGACAGGTGTGCCTTTCCAAATAATGTCCAATCAATTGAATTTACCACAGGTGGATAATTCATGGAAACAGGATGCACCTGAGCTCAAGTCTCATAGCAAAGGGTCTGAATACTTATGTAAATAAGGTATATCAGTTTTTTTATTTTTAATACATTTGTAAATATTTAAATAAACCTGTTTTCACTTTGTCATTATGGGGTATTGTGTGTAGATTGATGAGGAAAACATTTTATTTAATCAATTTTAGAATAAGGCTGTAACGTAACAAAATGTGGAAAAAGGGAAGGGGTCTGAATACTTTCCGAATGCACTGTCGAAAACGTGACACTGTCAATCCTGTCGCTTGACAACAACAGAAAATGATAAATGACTGGTTGTGACCAGTGTCATGACAGTTGGTTTGCTTGATGACCAGTGAGAGTCAATTTATAATTTTTAGAGTTAAAGGAGTAGTTTCAAACTTAAAACATGGGTTAATCACAAACATGTTAGCTAGTAAACCCTGTACATTTGTGTTTTATTAAAATAACTTTTTCTTCAATAGTTTTTGTGCAAATAAGATATTATGTGGAGTACACAAAGCCTTCTCTCACTATCCTAAGCTCAGCCTCTAGTTTGATTCACTAGCTTATCTGAAGGTGCATCTGAGCAGCCAGTGTCACGTTTTCACCGAGACATGACTGGAATCCCACTGTCAGTGACGTTTTTTGCGGGAGCACAAAGTTTGACAGTGTTATACCAGCAGGCCCTTGGTTGAGAATAAACACACAGGAGAGAAATGGAACTGCCAATCACTGTCGTCACGGATTGACGAAGGAGGTATGTGTTTGAATAGTCATGCCATTTTCTCAACATAATGAGCAATGTCATGTAAAGAAGGAACACAAACTAACATGAAAATATATTTATGTATAATTTCGACCACAGTTTAAGCAACTGACACTGAAAGAAATTGAGTTTATATGTTAAGATCCAGAATCTACTGACTGTGGCTCAATAAGGTTATTTTGAAACGGATTATGCAAGTCAATGAATTCCACAAAGTCCTCGCCGAAATGTCTTCCAAACAAAATATTTGCAAGTTTAATCAGTAGCAGCAGCAGGGGTAGCTATCCTACATGTTCAGTTCCCTAGACCCTGGGATCATCGCTATTCCTCCCTCTCAATGGTGTACCTGTCAGATACAAGCATGGATGACAACATCAGACAAAAGCCTCCCTTCCTCTTGCTTGGTAGAACACTAAGAAGGATTTGGTAGGCGTCCAGTGCAGCACATCTGGGAAAGCAGGTGGTGGAGAGGAAGGCCCTGGTGAGCAGCCAGAGGAAAGGGCCTAGCCTGTGGGCAGCCTACAGTTGCCTCCGCTGTCATGGCTAAAGTGACAGGCAGAGTGTCTTTAGCTCCCTCTGATAACGCCATAGCTAAGCCGTCCTCGCACTCTAGCCCACTGCGAGGCACCTACAGTGCATTCGAAAAGTATTCAGACGCCTTGACTTTTTCCAAATGTTGTTACGTTACAGCCTTATTCTAAAATTGATTAAATAAAAACAAATTCCTCATCAATCTACACACAATACCCCATAATGACAAAGCGAAAACTGGTTCTTAGAAATGTTTGCAAATGTATTACAAATATAGTCCTGTGTAGCTTAGTTGGTAGAGCATGGCGTTTGCAACACCATGGTTGTGGGTTCGTTTCCTATGGGGGACCAGTATGAAAAAAATGTATGCACTCACTAACTGTAAGTCGCTCTGGATAAGAGCGTCTGCTAAATGACTCAAATGTAAAATAAAACCAGATACCTTATTTACATAAGTATTCAGACCCTTTGCAATGAGACTCGAAATTGAGCTCATGTGCATCCTGTTTCCATTTATCATCCTTGAGATGTTTCTACAACTTGATTGGAATCCACCTGTGGTAAATTCAATTGATTGGACATGATTTGGAAAGGCACACACCTGTCTATAAAAGGTCCCACAGTTGACAGTGCATGTCAGAGCAAAAACCAAGCCATGAGGTCGAAGGAATTGTCCGTAGAGCTCCGAGACAGGAAGAAGTTCGGAACCACCAAGAAAAACTGAGCAATCTGGGGAGAAGGGCCTTAGTCAGAGAGGTGACCAAGAACCCGATGGTCACTCTGACAGAGCTCCAGAGTTCCTCTGTGGAGATGGGAGAACCTTCCAGAAGGACAACCATCTCTGCAGCACTCCGCCAATCAGGCCTTTATGGTGGAGTGGCCAGACGCAAGCCACTCCTCAGTAAAAGACATGACAGCCCGCTTGGAGTTTGCCAAAAGGACTCTCAGACCATGAGAAACAAGATTCTCTGGTCTGATGAAACCAAGATTGAACCCTTTGGCCTGAATGCCAAGCGTCATGTCTGGAGGAAACCTGGCACCATCCCTACGGTGAGGCATGGTGGTGGCAGCATCAGAGCGCTCAGGAACTCAGACTGGGTCGAAGGTTCACCTTCCAACAGGACAACGACCCTAAGCACAAAGCCAAGACAACGCAGGAGAGGCTTCGGGACAAGTCTCTGAAAGTCCTTGAGTGGCCCAGCGAGAGCCCGGACTTGAACCCGATCTAACATCTCTGGAGAGACCTGAAAACAGCTGTACAGCGACACTCCCATCCAACCTGACAGAGCTTGAGAGGATCTGCAGAGAAGAATGGGAGAAACTCCCCAAATACAGGTGTACCAAGCTTGTAGTGTCATACCCAAGAAGACTTGAGGCTGTAATCGCTGCCAAAAGGTGCTTCAACAAAGTACTGAGTAAAGGGTCTGCATACCTATGTAAATGTGATTTTTCAGTTTTTTTTATTTTTAATACATTTGCAAACTTTTCTAAAAACCAGTTTTTGCTTTGTCATTATGGGGTATTGTGTGCTGATTGATGAGGGGAAAAAACAATTTAATCCATTTTAGAATAAGGCTTTAATGTAACAAAATGTGGAAAAAGTGAAGGGGTCTGAATACTTTCCGAATGCACTGTATATACTAAATGCCTCAGTGGGCAGAGAAGTCCAACCTTTTCTGAATACTTTCCCCTCCAAAAAGTTACATTTTTCTGAAGTTAAAATAGTGACTTTTATTGGGTTCTGAATATCTTTTTATTTTGAGAAATATTTTTTCCCAGGCTATCAAAGGTAAAGACATAGGCCTACCATTGAGAAGTAAAAAAACAAAACAAAAAAAACAGATACAAAGTACAGTATACTGTGCTTTCTGCTTTATTTTTTGAATACACATGGCTCCTTGGTTTGAGTGGCATTTCAGTGACAGCTATCAAAGCCGTTGTCTCGCTACTTCCCTCCACAGTAATCAAAGTCTTTGGAGCGCTTTAAAACAGTTGAGGTACAGGACTGAAAAAAGAAATGCACAATACCGAATAGTAAACCACATTTTGAATTTTGCTCACATCACACAGTCACAGACAGACTTTAAAAGAGCCTAACACAACTTTTCCCAAATCACCATCACTGTGTAACCTGAGATGTCTTGGACACTTTAAAGTGTTATAGAGGTCTGTAATGTCTCAACTATATTCATAGCGTCTCACTGGGCAGAAACTGGTTGCATTAACATTGTTTCCACATCCTTTCAACAACAACAAAAATCTGATGACGTTGAATTAATGTGGAAAACTGCTTGGATTTGCAAAAAGTCGTAAACGTAAGGGAATTTAGTCTATTTTTCACCCAATTTTTAACCTAAATCCAATGACATGGTGAATGTTTTTGTTGATTTCACATTTAATTCACGTTAGTTGACATCTCAACCAAATGTACATCAAAACTAGATGTTTAAATTATGTCTGTGCCCAGTGGGTGATTCAAAATCTACAACAGGAGACCTTTGGAATAAACAATTTCACCCAAAGGAAATAAATATATCTGCCACAAAAATCTGCAAAAGCCCTCATCCAAGGCCCTAACAACCTTTTTCCATGAGTGAAGCTTTTAACACACACCTTGAGAACAATCATTGACCTTTGAAAACAAAGGCTCTTAGAGTCAAAGTGACCTCTAGAAAACTGTTTTCCACTATCTTCCAAGTAAATGTATTTATACCATTATTTGATGACGCTCTTTCATGGGCCGGGATTCAATCAAAGGCGCATTTTCGACAAGCAAACTGCACTCTTGACAACGCACCTTTGATTGAATCCCCGCCATGGATTTTTTCTGGATTCCGCATGTACCATTTTATACTTGTAATTGTTACCCATAAAATGGATGAGTAGAGTAAGAGTATTAATTTATTCACTGTAAAATAATGGCTGTGTCCGAAATCTGGCTTGCCTACTACTTACTTAAACTGCATACTGTGTACTAATCGTGCTACGTACTATTTAGCATGTACAGTTTAGAAAAAGGTATACAGTATGCCACAGCCGCAATGTACTACTTTTGGTGCTTTCAAGACAACTGGGAACACTGAAACAAAACGAGCTCAGACTGGGAAAAATGGCGATGTCAGTCATCTTCAGGATGGAGAAGTCGGAGCTCTAGGATGATGCCCACGTTTCCGACTTGTAATTGCGAGATGGATGACCGTTCAAAACGATTTTACCCAGTCGGAGCATGTTTTTTTCCGAGTTCCCTGTTGTCTTGAACACACCATCAGCTATGACTTCGCATATGAACCGGAAAGGATCGCCTGTAGCCCCACTCAGTGACTGTTCACTACAGCGGAGCACTGAAATGTTGTTGTTTTGGGTTTACGTTAGCTAAGTAGTTTACGTATTTGGAGTAAACTTGAGTTAACCGTAGGCATAAGCATGTATCAATCGGAGATGCAGTAAAGGAATGCAGTGCAGAGGCAGAGGGCTCGAAATGAGGACGACTGGCTAGCTACTACTCTGAACTGTGTGATGAGCTTTTTGGCGCCAAAAGCTGCTGAGGCACCACGTAAGTGGGTGCCATATATTGTGAAGTTGTGGCTACACGAATCAGGCTGGTTTCCAGTGTATCTAGCCCTCTACAAGATCATCACCAGACTCCATCTTCATCAACCATCTCCCTGACCACCGTTCTCTGATCAAGCCATGAACTGGCCCTCTCCATCTTTGGAGGATGAATGCACTCAGACTTGGCCTCTATCGGTGGACCTAGCAAACAATTTCCAGGTTACACATGACGATGTATTGCTTGTTTATTTTTTATTTTGATGTGCTTTGAGATGAAAAGCGCTATAGAAATGTAATCAATTATTATTATACCAAAGTTGGTTTATTTAGTTTAGTAGAGCAAAAAGCTCAGATGAAGGCCAAGAGGCCGGATCGTAAGCTTCAATAAAAAAGTGATACTATTACTAGCAAGAGCAGTGTGCAGGTTTCTTTTTTTCTTTCAATTTATCTAATTGTTACCATGCACCTGCAACAAGATAGCTCGGATGTCCGAGTGCATTTTTTATATTGAAATGTTGAAAGTAAAACACACCAACTGTAGATGTACCGATATCAAATATGTTGTTTTATTACCAACTAGAAACACTTTGAGGAGAACAGCAATTCACTTTTAAAAAATTAATACAAATAAAAGTACTTCACCAAACTTTACAAAATACATAAAACTACTTCTTAATCATGGCCTCAAATGTCCATAAGTCGTGCTTCCCTAGCAGTCACCTCCCGCTCCTTTTCCAGCGTCCACATCTGGACCCTTCTGGAAGGGAGATGATGACCATTGGGGTGATGGAGTGGCAGCCCCCCAGCGCCTCATCCATCACCATATATCACTTCCAGGATGTGGCTGTGGCCTCCCCTCACTCCGTGGGAGCTTTCAACTCCTGAAAGATATGGGAAATTATAGCTTTCAACATCAAACATACTACATTTAAAGCCCTGTAAAAGGTATTATGCCAATTGCAGTACATTTCTATGGAATACTTGCACCTTTCTAACATGTACACTGAGTGTACAAAACATTAGGAACACCTTCCTAATATTGAGTTGCACCCCCTTTTGCCTTCAGAACAGCCTCAATTTGTCAGGGCATGGACTCTACAAGGTGTCGAAAGCGTTCCACAGAAATGCTGGCCTGTGTTGACTCCAATGCCTCCCACAGTTGTGTCAAGTTGGCTGGATGTCCTTTGGGTGGTGGTACACACGGGAAACTGTTAAGCGTGAAAAACCCAGCAGCGTTGTAGTTTTGGACACACTCAAACCGGTGCGCTTAGCACCTTCTACCAAACCCAGTTCAAAGGCACTTAAATCTTTTGGTTTTCCCATTCACCCCCTGAATGGCGCACACACACAATCCATGTCTCAATTGTCTCAAGGCTTAAAAATCCTTCTTTAACCTTCATCTACACTGATTTGAAGTGGATTTATCAAGTGACATCAATAAGGGATCATAGCTTTCACCTGGATTCACCTGGTCAGTCTATGTCATAGAAAGAGCAGGTGTTCCTAATGTTTTATACACTCAGTGTATATATTCACACTTACATGAAGCATAGGAAACAGATGGGAAAGTGTCGTTGCTCTCAGAGAAAAGGGGAACTTTATTAGCCAACTGCAGCACAGCAATAAATGCAAAAATAACAGTAGCGTACCATATATTTTTACTTATGGTTCTCCCACTTCTTTTTCACCCATGCAGGTGACAGTTGCCCCTTCAGCTCACAATTCATAAAGTAGATCCTGAAAATACACAAGATGAAGTAGCTTACAACATTAACCAAAACATGAGCAAAGTAGAGTTGTGTGAACTTTCTGCAGATAGAAGACTGCCACATACTTTATCAAATTGGAGTGCCAAGGTGAAACAGTAACGAGTGCAGCTTACCATTACTTTCACCATAACTGGTTATGTGCAATGAAACTAGCTAGACCCATTTAGACTGTAACCGTTCAGGTAGAAACTAATATTGCACATTACAATCAGCTCAAAACAGATAAAACGACGTGGCAAATCAGGAGAACTAGAAGAAAATAAAAGTGTTGGGACCAACATGGCTGTGGAAAATAGGTATGTAGGCTACCACCTTACTAACGTTAGCTACTGGCAGTGCATAGTGCAGTAGTAAGAGAGCTAACTATGGCCACATTACTTACTCAACCTTTTTTTGCGGCATTTCTCCTGCCGTGTTTGCCGCTGAATTAAATGCCTGGTATTGTCATCAGACCCTGCAACAGTTTGAACACAAGCCCTGGTATTTACAACAAGTAACTAGGCTAATTTACATATGCAGTTGTCGCTCAACAGCAAGCAAGTAACCCTATAGTTAACATTACTGTTTTAACAGTTATAACTTCTAGTCCTACTAAAGCAGTAGCTAGCTAGCTAAAGGCACGGCAGGCAGCAGGGTGCAAATCTGTATTGTAGCGACCCGCACAGACAGCTGTGTGTTATGTGTTAGGCTAGTAGATGGTTGTGTTGTACCTACCAGTACCCAGTGTTCGCGGGGTCCGACATGTCAATCAACCTGCTATCTGCCAATCACGGGAATGCCTGGAATGTTCTGATGCCGGGCATCCTGGCGGTTGGCGGAGTGGCGTGGAGGGGGGTTGGGCAGGGGGATGGAGCATTGGAAGTTAAGACCAGGTTTAGCCTTTGTTCTCTCTCTTTACGTCTGGGCTTCACAAGAGAAGGTCACGATTGGCTTGTGGGTTATCTTTCATTTATTTGGCGTGGGCTACGGCCAAACAGTAGCCTGTGTAAAGTTGGTTTAATAAACCGTCCATTCGTAAACTCAATCCTCTGTCTGGACAGTTGTTCTTTTATGATCTAGTCAGGTCATTACAGTATTCAACAATGTTACGTTATGATAAAATAGTCGTAACTCGTGATAATTTTAAGTAGAACATAAATTACTTACACTTGAACACCATCGCAGAAGCTTCGCTATTCGCCATATTCTAAGTTGTTTTGTTGTTTACTTGAAGAGATCTAGCAATCAAAACTCGTAACTCCCCTCTTCCAATGCATTGTGGCTGTGTGCAGCGAATTCTACTAGCTGAAAAGCCAAATTGAGTATAGCATTGTGGCATTTAAACCATACTTGATTTTTATCATTTATTTTTACATTAAGACTATGTTACCCAGCAAGCAATGCAAGGGTGGGGAGAGTTGAAGTATGCCTTGCATGGCTACACAAGGATATTGTTAGCTGAGGTATATTTTTATTAAAAGTAGTTAAACCTACGCCCCGGTTTGTCATTACACAAGGAACAAACATAACATGGTGTCAGATTGGTAGTCGCTATGACGAGACAATGAAAAGAAAGGAGTAACTCTGCAAATTTCCGTGACGAAAATTTAACATTCTACCACAAGTCAAGTGACGTGAGTAGTCGAAGATGCTAGCTAGTAAGAGCGATGCCAACGAGCCACAGCAGCGAGAACGGGGACTGCATTGGAATCTGTTGAATAACAAGTTGATGAGCAACCTACCGAAGTAAGAGAAATTGAAACTGTACCTGTTCCCCAAGTGTTTCCCGTCATGGATAGGCTTAGTCCTCCTACTCCTATGCAGTTAACAGGCAATCTATCAGACAATTGGAAACGTTTCAAACAGAGATTCAATATCTACCTAGCAGCCAGTGGAGCAGGGGGAGATGACGACAAATTGAAAGCTTCCATTTTTCTGCATGTGATTTGAGAGGATGCATTGGACATTTACAATATCTTTCAGCTAGACGAGGCAAACTTGACATTGACTGTACTCATGGCTAAATTTGAAGAGTACTTTGTACAAAGCCAGAACATCACGTTTGAGAGAGACAAGTTTTTCTCTCATGAAAAACACGTCAAAGCCGAAATGAGTATGACATCCGAGCATTTAAAGTATACTTGATTTTCGAAATGTCACATACAATAAAACATTTTTTTTTGCATACTTAAAACGGCCTACTATTTAGGACACAGCCAATGTTTTCACACAAACACCTGAACCAGAATCTGGGTTTACAGGAGACCTTGCATATGGAATTCTCCTTTAAGCCCAGGAAGCAGCCATTCAACTTGCCTTTCACCAGTTTTTCAAGCCCAATAATGTCAAAATATGTTTGGTACTTAGCAAAGAATGGAGTTTCACAGAGCAACTATCATCATTACTGCACCTCCAATAAAATCACTAATTACTGCCATGCACAGGTCTGCTGAGCAGCAGCAGGAAAGGTCATTGATTTTATCACCTACAACAGTGTATGAATGTCATATCAATCTGTTGTTTCTCCCGCGCTACACGGAAAGCAATAATATTTAATGTAAGTAGACAATACAGTCCCTTCAGAAAGTATTCACACCCCTTTACTTTTTCCACATTTTGTTCCGTTACATAGTGGGATTAAAATGGATGTAATTGTAATTTATTTGTCAACGATTCTCACAAAATACTCTAATGTCAAATTGGAAGAAATATTCTAACATTTGTAAAAGATTTATGAAAAATAAAACACAAATATATCATCATTACATAAGTATTCAACCCCCTGATTACAACTGTGAGTCTTTCTGGGTAAGTGTCTAAGAGCTTTCCACACCTGGATTGTGCAACATTTGCCCATTATTCTTTTCGAAATTCTTCTAGCTCGGTCAAATTGGTTGTTGACCATTGCTAAACAACAATTTTCAGGTCTTGCCATAGATTTTCAAGCAGATTTAAGTCAAAACTAACTCCATATCTTTTTTATCCTGAAAAACTCCCCAGTCCTTAACCCTTGGCTTACAATGGTCGCACCCTCACGGAAATCTAATGAACATAAAAAAATCAATCTGGTAAACTAGAGATTCGTTTTTTTGCATGGGCTGCTTCTCAATCCACCGCATCCGCTGATATCGCCCTTCCGCATCTGCGGTGAAAGGTGGCAGAGCTAGAGCGGTGTTTGTCAGACCATGAAATGTTCCAAAAATCAGTCTTCTCACGAAAACGTCTGTAGTGTCCGAATGGTTTGGCCTACAAACTATTACTATTATTACCACTCTATTGAAAGCTGAGACTCTCACGAACACAATGGTGTTCTCTGTTTTGCTCTAGGACGCTCACAAGAATCATCTGAAGTTCCCCTGTACCAGTTTTTCTTTTTTTATAGAAGTACACTGTAATATGGAGATAGTTTAGTGCCTAAAATAAGGGGATAAATACATGTAAAACAAACAAAAAAAAACGTTTCCTGATCTTTCTTGTATCTCTCAGATATAGGACAGACACTTCAGAACAAACGTTCTTTTGATTTTTTTATTGGACTATCTCTTGTTCCATGTAGTGAATATGTTATTCAATGTGTATCTATTGGCTAATAGCAGTGATGCCAAATTCAATGTTTCATCCCCCAAAAATTGTATATATCTTTTTGATACCTTTAGGGGTCATAAAATTCAAAATCAAATAGCTTAATGATCCTCGGTATTACCATCTTAAAACAGTTCCATATGTTAGCTTAGAACCTTGTTGCGAACAGGATGCATGTTTTGGAATATTTTTATTCTGTACAAGCTTCCTTCCTTCTTTTCTCTCTATCAATTAGGTTAGTATTGTGGAGTAACTACAATGTTGTTGATCCATCCTCAGTTTTCTCCTATCACAGCCATTAAACTGGTGAAACCTCTCCAGCAACTGAGTTAGGAGGACACCTGTATCTTTATAGTGACTGGGTGTATTGATACACCATCCAAAGTATTAACCTCACCATGCTCAAGGGGTTATTCAGTGTCTGCTTTTATTATTTTTACCCATCTACCAATAGGTGCCCTTCTTTGCGAGGCGTTGGAAAACCTCTCTGGTCTTTGTGGTTGAATCTGTGGTTGAAATTCAGTGCAGATAATTGTATGTGTGGAGTACAGATATGAGGTAGTCATTAAAAAATAATGTTGTCTTGTTTTGCATGCTTTGTACATAATAATACAATGCAGTACGACAGGATCTTTATAAAAACGTGACCTCACGACCTGGGTGGTCTTAACCAATCATAGCGCAGTATGATGTGACGGTAGAATGCAACCAATTACAATTCAGTATGTTGACACATGAATATTACATACCCCTTCTTTTAAAAAAGAACAATTGTCTACATATTTTGAAGTGTTTCTTTTGAATACATGCTCTGTAGTTTGAACTCAAGGTAAGTAACCATGTATACTGCATACTGCACGCTGCATCAACATAAGACTCTGAAACAATGATTCAATATACTGTTACTTTTAAAACCAAGATTTCTCAGCAACTCAGCTTTTCACTGTAGCAATGACATCTCAACATTTCAAACAAATACAATACCAGAGCATTTCAAGTTAACTTTTCAATAACAAGTTTACAGTCTGGAACTCTTAGGGCAGCGATCCGCCTACACCCTTTGACATTTCACAGGTCTAGAACAGCTCAAGGCTTGACCTCTCTTCCTGACCTTGTGTGGTATGAAGCTGAGCATGCTTCTGTGTCAGTCAACAGTTCTTGTGGTGTTGTGTTTGTGTGTTTAGTCCATCATGTTCTCTTTCAGGGGAACAGTTCATCTCATCAGTTTGTTGTTCTTTTGTGTTCAGTAGGTGACGACGATTGCGGCGGTACACTGCTCCGTCTGCGGTGCGGACGTGATATGAACGTTCAGTGTCAGTTGGCTGAATGACGACTTCTGGCTTCCAGTAGCCATACCCCTGAATTCTAACTGACTCTCCGTCGTTCAGTGGTGGCAGTGGTCTAGCTGACCTGTCATAGTATCGCTTTTGGTGTTGTTGTCTCTGCACGTTTTGCATGCATTTCCTTGTAGCTGACGACCTCAGGTTGCAGCTGCTGGTTGGTGCTGGGAAGGATTGAGCGAAGTCTGCAGCTCATCACAAATGGGCTGGTGATTTTAAGTTGTCAACTGGAGTGTTGTGTTTCTCAAGGAGACTGGGGTAGGGGTCTCTCTTGTCTGCTTTTGCTTTGTCAATGAGTGATTCAGCAATCTGCACAGATTTTTCAGCAAGGCCATTACTTTGAGGGTAATGTGGGCTTGTGGTGACGTGTGAACTCTCATGATTTTGTGAAGGATTCAAACTCCTTTGATTTGTAACAGGGGCCGCTGTCAGATATTAAAGACTCTATGATGCCATGCCTGGCAAAGGCTGCTTTCAGCTTGTGGATCACAGCTGCAGATGTGGTACTGTGAAGCTTGTCGAGTTTGAAGTATCTGCTGTAGTAGTCCACTGTTATGATGTAGAATTTGTACCTAGCGAAAATCGTATAGGTCTTTGGCACAACATATGCTTCAAAACGATCATAGTATGTTATCAGTACTTTTGATTCAGCCTTGGTAAATGTCTCTCCTTTTTCACCGATCCAGAGGAGCAGGTAGCTGCACTTTTCCTCTTCTCCTCTTTCCTTCAGAGGACCGTGAACATTAGCTCCACATGCTGTTTGAACTTACGCCATGCATCGGGTAAGTACTAACTGTACGTCGCTCTGGATAAGAGCGTCTGCTAAATGACTAAAATGTAAAATGTAAGTTTGTAGACCCCAGTCCATTCGAGGTGAAGGAACTCCAGCAAAATCCATCTTTTAGTCCTTTTACTCTGACACCATGTCTTGTTTTGTATGCTTTGTCCAAAATAATAAAATGCAGTACGATAGGATCTTTATAAAATGTAGCTCTTTATTAGCTAGCTATAACTGGCTTGTTCATGTGTCTCCGGCCATGATCAACTGAAAATGACCTCACAACCTGGGTGGTCTTAACCAATTTACAATTCAGTATGTTGACACATATGAATATTACACATGTTAAACACTATTATTGCACTCAGAGTGACGTGCTTTTAGAAAGTTTTGAAAATGTGTTAAATGAAATACAGAAATATCTAATTTACATAAGTATTCACACCCCTGAGTCAATACATGTTAGAATCACCTTTAGCAGCAATTTCAGCTGTGAGTCTGCTGGGTAAGTCTCTAAGAGCTTTGCACTCCTGGATTGTACAATATTTGCACATTACTCTTAAAAAAATTATTCAAATCAAATCACATTTTATTTGTCACATGCGCCGAATACAACAGGTGTAGACCTTACAGTGAAATGCTTA
Organism: Coregonus clupeaformis; assembly: GCF_020615455.1. NCBI lineage: Eukaryota > Metazoa > Chordata > Actinopteri > Salmoniformes > Salmonidae > Coregonus > Coregonus clupeaformis. The sequence goes on along the minus strand of NC_059221.1, from coordinate 28,651,622 downwards.
CTAACAAGCCCTTAACCAACAATTCCGTTTTAAGAAAAATAAGTGTTAAGAAAGTATTTACTAAAATAAAAAATAAGTAAATACAATTCAAGCTCTGTGAAGTTGGTTGTTGATCATTGCTGGACAGGCATTTTCAAGTCTTGCCATATATTTTCAAGCCGATTTAAGTCAAACCTGTAACTAGGCCACTCAGGAACATTCAGTGTTGTCTTTGTAAAATATGTATATATTTTGCCTTGAGTTTTAGGTAATTGTCCTGCTGAAAGGTTAGTTTGTCTCCCAGTGTCTGTTGGAAAGCAGCAGATTCTGCCTGTGCTTAGCTCTATTCTGTTTTGTTTTTTTGTCCTGACAAGCATTACCATAACATGATGCAGCCACCACCATGCTTGAAAATATGAAGAGTGGTACTCGGTGATGCGTTGTGTTGGATTTGCACCAAACATAATGCTTTGTATTCAGGACAAAAAGTTAATTTGTTTGCCACTGCAAACAGGATGCATGTTTTGGAATATTTTTATTCTGTACAGGCTTCTTTCTTTTCACTCTGTCATTTAGGTTAGTATTGTGGAGTAACTACAATGTTGTTGATCCATCCGCAGTGTTCTCCTATCACAGCCATTAAACTCTAACAGTTTTAAAAGTCCTTCTTCGCCGACTGGGTGTTTTGATACACCATCCAAAGTGTAATTAATAACTTCACCATGCTCAAAGGGGCTTCGATCTGCTTTTTTTTAGGTGCCCTTCTTTGCGAGTCATTGGAAAACCTCCCTGGTTCTGTGATTGATTCTATGTTTAAAATTCACTGCCTTACAGATAGTTGTATGTGTGGGGTACAGAAATTAGGTAGTCATTGAAAAATAATGTTAAACACTGTTATCAAATCAAATCAAATTTTATTGGCCACATGCGCTGAATACAACAGGTGCAGACCTTACAGTGAAACGCTTACTTACAGCCCTTAACCAACAGTGCATTTATTTTTAACAAAAAAGTAAAAATAAAACAACAACAAAAAAAGTGTTGAGAAAAAAAGAGCAGAAGTAAAATAACAGTAGGGAGGCTATATATACAGGGGGGTACCGGTGCAGAGTCAATGTGCGGGGGCACCGGCTAGTTGAGGTAGTTGAAGTAATATGTACATGTGGGTAGAGTTAAAGTGACTATGCATAAATAATTAACAGAGTAGCAGCAGCGTAAAAGGGTGGGGGGGCAGTGCAAATAGTCCGGGTAGCCATGATTAGCTGTTCAGGAGTCTTATGGCTTGGGGGTAGAAGCTGTTGAGAAGTCTTTTGGACCTAGACTTGGCACTCCGGTACCGCTTGCCGTGCGGTAGCAGAGAGAACAGTCTATGACTAGGGTGGCTGGAGTCTTTGACAATTTTGAGGGCCTTCCTCTGACACCGCCTGGTATAGAGGTCTAGATGTTATTACACACAGAGTGAGTCCATGCAAAGTACAGTGGCTTGCAAAAGTATTCACCCCCCTTGGCATTTTTCCTATTTTGTTGCCTTACAACCTGGAATTAAAATGGATTTTTGGGGGGTTGTATCATTTGATTTACACAACATGCGTACCACTTTGAAGATGTCTCTTTGTTGCCTCTCTGATTAATGCCCTCCTTGCCTGGTCGGTGAGTTTTGGTGGGCGGCCCTCTCTTGGCAGGTTTGTTGTGGTGCCATATTCTTTCCATTTTTTAATAATGGATTTAATGGTGCTCCGTGGGATGTTCAAAGTTTCTGATATTTTTTATAACCCAACCCTGATCTGTACTTCTCCACAACTTTGTCCCTGACCTGTTTGGAGAGCTCCTTGGTCTTCATGGTGCCGCTTGCTTGGTGGTGCCCCTTGCTTAGTGGTTTTGCAGACTCTGGGGCCTTTCAGAACAGGTGTATGTATACTGAGATCATGTGACAGATCATGTGACACTTAAAGTCCACCTGTGTGCAATCTAACTAATTATGTGACTTCTGAAGGTAATTGGTTGCACCAGATCTTATTTAGGGGCTTCATAGCAAAGGGGGTGAATACATATGCACGCACCACTTTTCCGTTTATTTATTTTTTAGAATTTTTAAAAACAAGTTATTTTCTTAATTTCACTTCACCAATTTGAACTATTTTGTGTATGTCAATTACATGGAATCGAAATAAAAATCCATTTAAGTTACAGGTTGTAATGCAACAAAATAGGAAAAACGCCAAGTGGGATGAATACTTTTGCAAGGCACTGCATTATGTGACTTGTTAAGCACATTTTTACTCCTGAACTTATTTATGCTTCCCATAACAAAGTTGTTGAATACTTATTGACTCAACACATTTCAGCTTTTCATTTTTAATTCATTTGTAAAATAAATTCTAGAAACATAATTCCACTTTGACATTATGGGGTATTGTGTGTAGGCCAATGTAAAAAAAATCTCAATTGAATCCATTTTAAATTCAAGCTGTAACACAACAAAATGTGGAAAAAGTCAAGGGGTGTGAATACTTTCTGAACACTGTATAGGGTAAGTTTTTACAGTGATTGTATATTTCTAGATAGGCTTTATGTAGTCTATTTTAATTCCATTACTTGTATTGCTTTTTAATTAGGGATTTTATTGGATGTGCACAAGAGGTGGATTTGGCGCATGGGTACTTGATCAAATACAATACTTAGAGGCATTTTTTAAGTATTGGCATTTTTTTGGACCATGTAACTTTTGATATACATCTTTTTATGGAAGTACATACTGACTGTAACTGCAGTAAGGACGATAGTTGCTCAGCGAAACTCCATTCTTTGGTAAGTACCGAACGTATTTTGACATGATTAAGCTTGAAAAGCTGGTGAATGACAAGTTGAATGGCTGCTTCCTGGGCTTAAAGGAGAATCGCCATATTCCATGTCTCCTGTAAGCACAAATTCTCGTTCAACAAACACCATGCATAACAAAGAAAAATGCATCCTCGGGTGACACGGCATGAATTATAGTCCTGCAGCGCACAGAGCCATATGATTTGTTGCACACTTCATTATAATCAACAAAAAACCAACAGGTGTTGGGGCTCCCGAAATCCCGATCATCTTGATTATGATTATCTATCACTGTTATTGTACGTTTCGCTGCGGAACAACCCTCCTTTTCTCAGTTGACAACAAAGGAACAACCATTGTGGGTTGGATCAGAGACGCTGTGCGATTAAACCAATCATGCAGGACACTGGTGGGGTTCTGTGTATTATCATTTGCACTCCTGCTGATGCTTTTATATTAGAGTGGCACCACTATTACTGGCATAATTGTATCTTCAAACCGCCCAGAGACGCACCCTTGATCCAAAATCCATTAGCACAGTGCAATGCCGGGCCCATGGGACAGATGAGGGCTTGGCTCCAACAGGGCATATCACTCCACCACAGTGAATAAAATATTAAGGTTTTGTCTTTGCTAGGCCCATTCTTCATTGATTGGCACAGCAAGATAACAGAGGGAATGTGAGTCACTTGAGTTCACCATGGCCTCGTAAAATGAAATGTTACGCTTTTATTTTTGCTAGATGTTTTGTTTGTGCCAAAACCCACAATCTGTTGCTTTGTCTACTATAATTATTACATTTATTTAATTCCATGACATTTGATCCTTTACAGCCACCCCCTCTGTGTATTATTGTCTATCAAATTACATGGCTGTAATTCAGGTCTTTCAATACAAGACTGTCTAGCTGTCAAACAACGACTTCAGGTTTCCTCTCACAGTGAGATGGAGATTGTATGGCTTCCTTCTCTGCCTCATGGATCATATCTCTTGAGAAAGGCAAAGCTTTTCTTTCCTCCAGTCTTTTCCAGTTCAGTCCCCACAATGTCCTATATTGGCTGTTAAATAATGGCAACACAGCACCTCAGGGCAATAGTTCTTACTCAGCGACAGGCGGAAATCTGATAAACAAACTGTTATTTTCATTGTGGAAAGGCTTGATCAAATGTATTCTTTTACACAGTTTGAACATATTGAGAATGAGAGCCACAACTCTCTTTCAGGGGAGAAATTAATGTCTCAGAACATTTCAAAGGTCTCCTGCGCAATAGGAAAGTTCCCAATGAAATATGTAACCCGTTATATAGTGGTGCATTATTTTTGTTAATATTGTTTACCTATCAATAATATAGTAGTGTCATATGGATACAATTTCCAAGTATACTGTACCTGTTGTCCTCTTGCACGGCATTCAGAAAATAATATTAGTTCTGACTCATTGGTCTTGGCAGCTCAGTTGCTCATCCTGAGGGCACATCACGAGCGTTCCAAAATCACATGTTTGATACCGTTTCATTTATTCCATTCCAGCCATTACAATGAGCCCGTCCTCCAATAGCACCTCCCACCAGCCTCGTCTGATCTCAAGTGCTCTTTTCTACAATTACAGAACACTGACGTGGTAAACCCAACAAACAACTCACCCGTGCTGTCGCACTGATTACAGACATTAAATGTTGATTGAGTTGATTGATATGGTAATTATGTATATTTGTATGGGTGGAGGCTATGTATTGCAATAGAACATAATTTAATGTTGTCTTTAGATGGAGATAACACAGTCTAAGGAAGATGTGAGGAATAGCTTTCCAAAAATCCCCAAAATATAGCCAGTGACTTATTAAACATACCTTTTGACTTGGGATCGACTTCAAACTGAAATTTCTCTGAAAAAATAAGTAAAAGGGGATTGTGTTCAACCTTCAAAGGAAAATATGGTATACTTCTTTCATTAACTCCAGATAAAGGTCCGGGGGAAATCCAGACAACAATAAAGATAGATCATAAGAGGTATCAATCCATACTTAGTGAATTCAACTCGCAGCGATTGAATCAAAGGCCTTATTTGAAACATGTTTTCTTTGCCTCAAACACAGCCTTTAGTAGAGATGATATACAGACTGACAAGATAAAGGAAACATCAACAATATGTCTTAATAGGGCGTTGGGCCACCATGAGCTGCCAGAACAGTTTCAATGCGCCTTGGCTTAGATTCTAGAAGTGTCTGGAACTCTATTGGAGGGATGAGAAACCATTTTTCCACAAGACATTCCATCATTTGTTGTTTTGTTGATGGTGGTGGAAAACGCTGTCACAGGCTCCGCTCCAGAATCTCCCATAAGTGTTCAATTGGGTTTGAGATCTGGTGACTGAGACACACACACTTTAAATCCCCTATGCTCCTTTGAGACCCCTCTTTCAAAGTCACTGAGATCTCTTCTTCTAGCCAAGGTACAGTGGCTTGCGAAAGTATTCACCCCCCTTGGCATTTTTCCTATTTTGTTGCCTTACAACCTGGAATTAAAATTGATGTTTGAGGGGTTTGTATCATTTGAATTACACAACATGCCTACCACTTTGAAGATGCAAAACATTGTGAAATAAGACAAAATTACAGAACTTGAGCGTGCATAACTATTCTTCAAGGCAAAACTGCTCCAGCTCCTTCAAGTTGGATGGGTTCCGCTGGTGTACAGCAATCTTTAAGTCATACCACAGATTTTCAATTGGATTGAGGTCTGGGCTTTGACTAGGCCATTCCAAGACAACCACACTTAAACCACTCAAGTGTTGCTTTAGCAGTATGCTTAGGGTCATTGTCCTGCTGGAAGGTGAACCTCCGTCCTAGTCTCAAATCTCTGGAAGACTGAAACAGGTTTCCCTCAAGAATTTCCCTGTATTTAGCGCCATCCATCATTCCTTCAATTCTGACCAGTTTCCCAGTCCCTGCCGATGGAAAAACATCCCCACAGCATGGTGTTCTCGGGGTGATGAGAGGTGTTGGGTTTGCGCCAGACATAGCGTTTTCCTTGATGGCCAAAAAGCTAAATTTTTGTCTCATCTGACCAGAGTACCTTCTTCCATATGTTTGGGGAGGCTCCCACATGCCTTTTGGCGAACACCAAACGTGTTTGCTTATTTTTTTTTAAAGCAATGGATTTTTTCTGGCCACTCTTCTGTAAAGCCCAGCTCTGTGGAGTGTATGGCTTAAAGTGGTCCTATGGACAGATACTTCAATCTCCGCTGTGGAGCTTTGCAGCTCCTTCAGGGTTATCTTTGGTCTCTTTGTTGCCTCTCTGATTAATGCCCTCCTTGCCTGGTCCGTGTGTTTTGGTGGGCGGCCCTCTCTTGGCAGGTTTGTTGTGGTGCCATATTCTTTCCATTTTTTTATAATGGATTTAATGGTGCTCTGTGGGATGTTCAAAGTTTCTGATATTTTTTTTGTAACCCAACCCTGATCTGTACTTCTCCACAACTTTGTCCCTGACCTGTTTGGAGAGCTCCTTGGTCTTCATGGTGCCGCTTGCTTGGTGGTGCCCCTTGCTTAGTGGTGTTGCAGACTCTGGGGCCTTTCAGAACAGGTGTGTGTGTATGTGTATATATATATATACACTGAGATCATGTGACAATTAGATTGCACACAGGTGGACTTTATTTAACTAATTATGTGACTTCTGAAGGTAATTGGTTGCACCAGATCTTATTTAGAGGCTTCATAGCAAAGGGGGTGAATACATATGCACGCACCACTTCTCCATTATTATTTTTCAGAATTTTTTTAAACAAGTTATTTTTTCTATTTCACTTCACCAATTTCAACTATTTTGTGTATGTATCTATTACATGAAATCCAAATAAAAACCCATTTTAAATTACAGGTTGTAATGCAACAAAATAGGAAAAACGCCAAGGGGGATGAATACTTTTGCAAGGCACTGTAGCCAAAACAATGGCCAACGGACAATGGAATTTGTATTGCTTAATTAACTCAGGAACCACACGTGTGGAAGCACCTGCTTTCAATATACTTTGTATCCCTCATTTACTCAAGTGTTTCCTTTATTTTGGCAGTTACTGTCACGTATACTCCCTCTCCGGCGTTCGAGTTCACCAGTCTGCTCATCATTACGCACACCTGTCTCCATCGTTACGTGCCTCATCAGACTCACCTGGACTCAATCACCTCCCTGATTACCTTCCCTATATCTGTCACTCCCTTTGGTTCCTTCCCCAGGCGTTATTGTTTCTGTTCCGTTGATTCATGTCTGTACGCTACTTGTGTTTCTTGTTTTGTTCCTTATTTTATTTATTATTAAAGTCACTCCCTGTACTTGCTTCCCGACTCCCAGCGTACACGTTATAGTTACCTGTAGAATCATTAGTAGTAGCAACCAGGAAATTGACTAAAATTGACCTATGGACTGATTTGCCCGCAGCCTCACTTAAATTATTTATTCTCCCTAAAAAGAGTTCAGCTGCTTTCACTTCTCTCACATGTCTGCGTCATTCATTTGTAATGCTGTGACATGCTATTTTAATGCTATGTCAAGTTTGGTGTTGTATTACAAAATGGCTGTGTGCGAACTCTTGTGGTGGCCTGTATTTTCTCTAGTTCTGTCAAACCGTACAACGCTGCTCTACAAAATTAGTTAAGCAAACATATTAAGTCGGGGAGTAGTCTGCTGTGTGTGTTTATGAATTCAAATCACCTGTGTGGGCTGGGCTGCCCACCGGCCTCCCATCTTTGATTGACCTCTGTCAGGAGTCAAGTGTCTCAAGCACTTCAGCTGCTCTGTGCTGTCATCCTCACCGCTGGACTGGAGAAGTCAATTAGACATCGTCTCTCCACCAGAAACACACCAGTCGCCTGCACCCGCATTATAGAGAGGCAAAACAAGGCAATGCATCTTATTTACAACCCAAGGATATTGACAATGAATTCAGAATGTCAAGGACCCACGCATCAGTGTGCTAAAACACATTTACAATTCCAGCTCGCCCATCCCATCTCATTACTTACGGAATTAAATACAGAGGCAATTTGTGTTTGGCCCCTATTTTTCTCTTGTAGCATCAGAGAATGGTTTTGAGAGGAACACAGCAACAGCACTTTGGGTGAGCTGAGGAATGAGGTTTTTGAATTTTTCCACTTCTTTAACAATCCTATTGTTTTAGGGTGATTATTCGCTCACCCAAAAATGCATTGTAAAGATGTCTGATTATTTCAGGAAATGGATGCGCTGAAGAATTCCGTCTGAGACTAATTAGTAGGTACGGCACTGAGACAGCATAATGATTACAGAATGGAGAAACAATGCGCTGTCATGATCACATTCCCTTCACTTTCTCAGCCCTCGCCTAATGTGAATGTACACAGAGTGCCTCTGCCAAAAAGTGCAATGAAATGTGAATATGCCCCCTTCCTTTCCTCCTTCCCCCCAGCCAATCCCTTAAGCCCCTGACCTCCTGTCTTGAAACCGGTGGCTCTGTCTGCTTGGGAGAGCCTACCTCCTCAGAAACAGATGTTGCCTGCCCTCCGCCGGGTCCCCCCCACCCACCAGAAATATGTCTGTCAGCCAACTAACAGACAAACCCACCCAGACTGGAGAGAGAGGCGCATAGACTGCATGCTCAAATGGGTAAATAAATGAAACGAGGAAGTGTATTCAACACTTAATATGCTTCCCGGGAGCAAAGAGCCCTTAATACATTTAACGAGGTGATGTGTGTGTGTGTATTTGTGTCTCTGTGTGTGTCGGTCTCTCCCTCTGTGTCTCTCTCTCTCTCTCTCTGTGTGTGTGTGTGTGTGTGTGTGTGTGTGTGGTCTGTCTCTCTCTCACACATAAACACAGAGAGAGAGAGAGCGAGAGGGGAGACCTCTTCATGAATACCATCCCTGTAAACATGGGTGAAAACAATAGATTATGAGGAAATGAGATTCTTCACATGGCAGCATGAATCAGTAGGGAGCCATTCCTCTCTAATGGAAAGCTGAGGCCCACGCCCCCAAGACTTGACTAGGCACCAAACAAGCAATATCTGTGATGGGTTCTAAGTGCTATTCCCATGGTGGTCACATTGTATATAATTTCACTGCCAATATCTCATGGAACTATTATTGAATTGCTGGTATGTATTGTTACACTACCATACAATGTGAATGGAACAGCAGACCATTAGTGTGTTTGCTTCTTCATTTCATACATAGGCAATCAATAAATTGCTATACATCTCAGTAAAGGTCGAGAGGTTCATGGTAATTGAAGGTTCTAGGTATTTGAAGGTTTTGGAGACATATAGTCAATAGGCCTACATGTTTGTTTTTGCAATTATGCAATGTGTGTGTATTCAACATTGTTGCAGTAAACCTGTTTAATTAAATGTCAGTGATTGAATTCAAGAACCTCCCATTCATCCTACGAGATGAGAGATAGGGAATGAAACCACTATACTGCACAGCATGAATTTAATACACTGCTCATCATCAAGGCAACAACCCTAAGAAAGCCTACCTTTATTAATATCCACTTTGTTTTCTCCCCCTAATCACACATTAGCCATCCCAGTGAAGGATGCCATGGGAATGTGTTGCGAAATTCGGTTCTTAACGTCTGACCTGTTTCAGTGGGAGTCATCTGCACCACAAAGCATGTCGGTTGCTGCTTAATTTAGCAATCACAGTACTCCTGCTTCAGCCTCCTCTGAGCTCCAACCAATGGCAGCGACAAGCTCACTGGTTTTAGATCAACGTCAGGATAATGTTATTCACATTTCGTACACTGCCCAGTTGTGTCCCCCCTCATTAGGAAGCACAACAAAGGGAGAATCTCAATTGGATTTCCTTGATTCCTCGCGTCCTTTTGAAAAAGGTGTGGATGACAGGAAATGTGGAAACAAATGTGCTTGAATTAAGTGAGAGTCCTTCTCTAGCGCGTCATCAGGCAAGTTATGTTTACAGAGGTGGAATCCCAAAATATGTGTAAAGTGGTAAAAATAAATGTAGCAAGTTGGCTAAACATTTTAAGTAGCGTATTGTTTTTAAACGTGTGCATGCTTTTCTCATCTGAGAAAACAACTGCTGTTTTATAGGGGGGTGTGGTGGATTTCAAAACTCTTCCACGGTAGGATACACCTGAGCATTCTCCACAGGAGGAGGCAATCGAGAAGAGCAATTGACACTCCTATGGCGACCACTTGTCGGTTTCCAGGTCACGGAGAATCTCCCAAGGGATACACTGCAGAAGAGTATTGAAATCCCAAGGAACAATGTAGAACATGTGATGTCACACTACGGTTTACAGGACTAGTATTTGCTACAAAGTTGGTTCTGTACTGCGATAAACAACAGTCAAAAACAGCACTATAGACCCTTAGGCTTGATTTGCTTTGGGGAAATCATCTTCTTTTCTGCTTTAGGATCTCAAGATAGGTTGCATTATTTCCCGAAATTTGAAAAAATAAAAAGGTTGTCAGAGGATTATTTTACAAGAACTTTGACAAGTACAGTAAGATGCAACCGTTCCCTACAATACAAATACTGATTTTCAAAAGCAAACACTGAAAAAGTTGGTCTGCCTTATTTGCCCTAGGCTAAGAATGAATCCCTGCCGATCTCAGCTGCAGCCAATCAGACTTCTCCTAGACTTTTGTCTGGCGTTGTCATTGGGTCAGGAGGTTAATGATTTCTTGTTTTGTCAAATCAGATTTATTATCCAAGCACTGATTAATTTGTCTGTATTGTGTGCCTATTCAGGCACCAGGAAGCTATTCTTTAATTAGCTGGCTGCTAATTGTAGTGATTTTCAACATCCTCTTGAGGCTTTGTAAATGGGAGTAGGAACAGAAATCACTCACTTTTGGGAATGGCAACAGAGATGAGACTTTTTCAATTCTTCTTTCCTCGATTCCTCTCTTCTCGCCGCCTCCTCCAACGCCTCTTCCCCTTCAGGAGGCTGAAAAGATTCAACATGGGCCCTCAGATCCTCAAAATGTATACAGCTGCACCATTGAGAATCTTTACTGGCTGCATCCCGCTTGGTATGGCAACTACTTGGCACTATAGAGGGTAGGGCATACGGCCCAGTACATCACCGGGCCCGAACTCCCTGACATCCAGGACCTCTATACCAGGCGGTGTTAGAGGAAGGCCCTAAGAATTGTTAAAGACTCCTGCTAACCAAGTAATAGTCTGTTCTCTCTGCTAACGCACAGAAAGTGGTACTGATGCAAGTTTGGAACCAACAGGACCCTGAACAGCTTCTACTTTTACGCCAAGCCATAAGACTGGTAAATAGTTCGTCCGGGTAGCTATTGGTTAACTATTTAACCAATAGCTACCTGGACTATCTGCATTGACCTTTTTTGCACAAACTCTTTTGACTCAACACATACGCTGCTGCTACTGTTTATTATCTATCCTGTTCCCTTGTCATTTTATCCCTACCTACATATACAGTGGCTTGCGAAAGTATTCACCCCCCTTGGCATTTTTCCTATTTTGTTGCCTTACAACCTGGAATTAAAAATGATTTTTGGGGGGGTTGTATCATTTGATTTACACAACATGCCTACCACTTTGAAGATGCAAAATATGTTTTTATTGTGAAACAAACAAGAAATTAGACAAAAAAACAGAACTTGAGCGTGCATAACTATTACAGATTCTCAATTGGATTGAGGTCTGGGCTTTGACTAGGCCATTCAAAGACATTTAAATGTTTCCCCTTAAACAACTCGAGTGTTGCTTTAGCAGTATGCTTAGGGTCATTGTCCTGCTGGAAGGTGAACCTCCGTCCCAGTCTCAAATCTCTGGAAGACTGAAACAGGTTTCCCTCAAGAATTTCCCTGTATTTAGCGCCATCCATCATTCCTTCAATTCTGACCAGTTTCCCAGTCCCTGCCGATGAAAAACATCCCAACAGCATGATGCTGCCACCACCATGCTTCACTGTGGGGATGGTGTTCTCGGGGTGATGAGAGGTGTTGGGTTTGCGCCAGACATAGTGTTTTCCTTGATGGCCAAAAAGCTAAATTTTTGTCTCATCTGACCAGAGTACCTTCTTCCATATGTTTGGGGAGTCTCCCACATGGCTTTTGGCGAACACCAAACGTGTTTTGCTTATTTTTTTCTTTAAGCAATGGCTTTTTTCTGGCCACTCTTCTGTAAAGCCAAGCTCTGTGGAGTGTACTGCTTAAAGTGGTCCTATGGACAGATACTTCAATCTCCGCTGTGGAGCTTTGCAGCTCCTTCAGGGTTATCTTTGGTCTCTTTGTTGCCTCTCTGATTAATGCCCTCCTTGCCTGGTCCGTGAGTTTTGGTGGGCAGCCCTCTCTTGGCAGGTTTGTTGTGGTGCCATATTCTTTCAATTTTTTTATAATGGATTTAATGGTGCTCCGTGGGATGTTCAAACTTTGTCCCTGACCTGTTTGGAGAGCTCCTTGGTCTTCATGGTGCCGCTTGCTTGGTGGTGCCCCTTGCTTAGTGGTTTTGCAGACTCTGGGGCCTTTCAGAACAGGTGTATATATACTGAGATCATGTGACAGATCATGTGACACTTAGATTGCACACAGGTGGACTTTATTTAACTAATTATGTGACTTCTGAAGGTAATTGGTTGCACCAGATCTTATTTAGGGGCTTCATAGCAAAGGGGGTGAATACATATGCACGCACCACTTTCTGTTATTTATTTTGTATAATTCTTTGAAACAAGTAATTTTTTTCATTTCACTTCACCAATTTTGACTATTTTGTGTATGTCCATTACATGAAATCCAAATAAAAACCCATTTAAATTACAAGTTGTAATGTAACAAAATAGGAAAAATGCCAAGGGGGATGAATACTTTTGCAAGGCACTGTACATATCTACCTTAATTAGCTCGTACACCTGCACATAGGCTCGGTACTGGTACGTGTGTATATAGCCAAGTTATCGTTACTCATTGTGTATTTATTCCTTGTGTCATTATTTTTATAATATAATATGCCATTTAGCAGACGCTTTTATCCAAAGCGACTTACAGTCATGCGTGCATACATTTTTTGTGTATGGGTGGTCCCGGGGATCGAACCCACTACCTTGGCGTTACAAGCACCGTTACAAGCGCCGTGCTCTAATAATTTTTCTATTATTTCTATATATTTTTAAATCTCTGGATTGTTGAGAAGGGCCCGTGAGTAAGCGATTCACTGTTAGTCTACACCTGTTGTATACAAAGCATGTGACAAATACAATTTCCCATGTGACTCAGTTGGTAGAGCATGGCGCTTGCGGGTTCGATTCCCACGGGGGACTGGTATAAAAAAAGTATACAAATGTATGCATTTACTACTACTGTAAGTCGCTCTGGATAAAAGTGTCTGCTAAAGTGGCGCAGTGGTCTAAGGCACTGCATCGCAGTGCTAACTGTGCCACTAGAGATCCTGGTTCGAATCCAGGCTCTGTCGCAGCCGGCCGCGACCGGGAGACTCATGGGCGGTGCACAATTGGCCCAGCGTTGTCCAGGGTAGGGGAGGGAATGGCCGGCAGGGATGTAGCTCAGTTGATAGAGCATGGCGTTTGCAACGCCAGGGTTGTGGGTTCGATTCCCATGGGGGGCCAGTATAAAAAATAAAAAAAATAAAAAAAATGTATTCACTAACTGTAAGTCGCTCTGGATAAGAGCGTCTGCTAAATGACTAAAATGTAGAAGACGGCCTGAGGGGAAGGCCCTTGGACTTTTTTCAATATGGTTGAGAAGGATGAGATAGAGCTCAAAAGTCATGATAGTATTTATCTTTTGCTAAGGCAATGTTTGAATATTTCTCAATGTGTAACATTGTGAGAAAATGTCATTATTTTCAGTTGTAAGAAGTGCTGTAACCTATGTTGTGCTTGAACGGAGTGCGGCAAAAATATTACAGGGGAGAAGTACAATTGCTGTCGGCAGACATTAACTGTGAGATTGGTATCCACTAGCAATCATATGGTTGTTAGCAACTTTGATAATCTAACTTCAAGGTGCCCTTTAAAAGCCCAATCCCAAATCGACCCCTTTCACCCTAACCCAAATGCACTTCCGCTTCAAGAAGATATGAGAGGATTGGATAGCAAAGGTAGCTTATAGCCTCATTTTACCGTCTGCTGATAGGCTATACACTCCTGCGTTGTTTTGAAACAGCATGTGCATACATTATATTCGTTTTTGTGTTTCTCTTTTCAGTGATCAATTGCACATCCTACAATATGTGGACATGGCTCCTGTTCTGTTGAAGTCTCAAAGAAATTCTGTCTTTTATCTGAAAGAATCCACAGTCGGAGCTTGAAATTGCTCCAAGCACACTGACCACAACATTATCCATCTGATTCATTTAAAGCCAACTTTGAGCAGTTGCATGATTCTCAGCATGTGCTGGATACATATTGATTCACACTGGGTGAAGCCATCCATCTCAGGTGATTGTTGTGTGCTCTCCACTTCTCGACTTGCTGCTTGTATTTAAGTAGTTGATAGATATTGCATGAGATGTAACTAATCGATTTATGCCCCTGTCATGAAAAGTAATTTATGGCTTTGGGCACAGCCAATAGTTTCCCGTAATTAAGCTGGCTTGTTTTCAAATCGAAACTAGTGTGCATGGTATCCCCTGAGAAGTGTGTGTGGGTGTGTGTGTGGGTGTGTGTGTGTGCGTTTGTTCATGGGTGTGTGTTTGTTCATGGGTGTGTGGGCTTGTATTACTATCCTCATGGGTACCGGAAGTTCCCACAAGGATAGTAAAACAAGGAACATTTTCCTTCGTGGGAACATTTCCCAGGTTCCCACTAGGAGTTCTGTCGTAGCTGGCCGTGACCGGGAGACCCATGGGGCGGCGCACAATTGGCCCAGCGTCGAGGAGGGAATGGCCGGCAGGGATGTAGCTCAGTTTTACATTTTTACATTTTAGTCATTTAGCAGACGCTCTTATTCAGAGCGACTTACAGTTAGTGAGTGCATACATTTATTTTTTTATTTTTCATACTGGTCCCCCGTGGGAATCGAACCCACAACCCTGGCGTTGCAAACGCCATTCTCTACCAACTGAGCTACATCCCAGTTGGTAGAGCATGGTGTTTGCAACGCCAGGGTTGTGGGTTCGATTCCCACGGGGGGCCAGTATGAAAAATAAAAATAAAAATTGATGCACTCACTAACTGTAAGTCGCTCTGGATAAGAGCGTCTGCTAAATGACTAAAATGTAAAAATGAGTTACGTTTAGGGTTAGGATTACAATTAAGGTTAGAATTAGGTTTAGGAGTTAGGGTTAAGGTTAGGTTTAGGGGTTAGGGTTAGGTTTAGGGAAAATAGGATTTTGAATGGAAATCAATGTTAGGTCCCCACAAGGATAGTAATAAATAAAGTGTGTGTGGGGGGAATACATTGATTCTTGTTTATTTTAGTATGTTCTCTGTCTGTCTAGCTATGTCTGTCTGTCTTGTGGCAGACAGGCAGAGAATTACCACTATTTCAAGCTCCAGCCACTCCCAACAACAAGCTGCTTCCCCTAGCAAGCTAGGCTGCAGAGCCACACTCACACCTGATGCCACTCGAGCTCATTAGGGCAGCCACACCTGAGGCAATCAAGAAACAAACATGGTTTCAATAGCAGCGACAGTAGTCCCGGCGCCAGGATAAAGTGACTAAGGTGAAATCGGCGAGGGGGCACAATCTTGGGGGGGTTCTTGCATTGGAATGATATTGAATTCTGCTTACATTGAGGGAAAAAAGTATTTGATACCCTGCTGAATTTGTACGTTTGCCCACTGACAAAGACATGATCAGTCTATAATTTTAATGGTAGGTTTATTTGAACAGTGAGAGACAGAATAACAACAAAAAAATCCAGAAAAGCGCAAGTCAAAAATGTTATAAATTGATTTGCATTTTAATGAGGGAAATAAGTATTTGACCCCTCTGCAAAACATGACTTAGTACTTGGTGGCAAAACCCTTGTTGGCAATCACAGAGGTCAGACGTTTCTTGTAGTTGGCCACCAGGTTTGCACACTTCTCAGGAGGGATTTTGTCCCACTCCTCTTTGCAGATCTTCTCCAAGTCATTAAGGTTTCGAGGCTGACGTTTGGCAACTCGAACCTTCAGCTCCCTCCACAGATTTTCTATGGGATTAAGATCTGGAGACTGGCTAGGCCACTCCAGGACCTTAATGTGCTTCTTCTTGAGCCACTCCTTTGTTGCCTTGGCCGTGTGTTTTGGGTCATTGTCATGCTGGAATACCCATCCACGACCCATTTTCAATGCCCTGGCTGAGGGAAGGCGATCTCACCCAAGATTTGACGGTACATGGCCCCGTCCATCGTCCCTTTGATGCGGTGAAGTTGTCCTGTCCCCTTAGCAGAAAAACATAGCATAAGCATAATGTTTCCACCTCCATGTTTGACGGTGGGGATGGTGTTCTTGGGGTCATAGGCAGCATTCCTCCTCCCAACACGGCGAGTTGAGTTGATGTCAAAGAGCTCGATTTTGGCCACAACACTTTCACCCAGTTCTCCTCTGAATCAATCAGATGTTCATTGGCAAACTTCAGACGGGCCTGTATATGTGCTTTCTTGAGCAGGGGGACCTTGCGGGCGCTGCAGGATTTCAGTCCTTCACGGCGTAGTATATTACCAATTGTTTTCTTGGTGACTATGGTCCCAGCTGCCTTGAGATCATTGGACAAGATCCTCCCGTGTAGTTCTGGGCTGATTCCTCACCGTAGGGGAGGGAATGGCCGGCAGGGATGTAGCTCAGTTGGTAGAGCATGGTGTTTGCAACGCCAGGGTTGTGGGTTCGATTCCCACGGGGGGCCAGTATGAAAAATAAAAAAATTATGTATGCACTCACTAACTGTAAGTCGCTCTGGATAAGAGCGTCTGCTAAATGACTAATAATAATAATAATAATAATAATAATTACTTTCCTTTGTCTTACTGAATACAGACTGAGCAGAACTGAGCTGGTAAGAGTTATCCTTTTTTTATTCTTTGCTGCTCGATTTATCGGATTGTGGCTATTTTGGGGATTATGCTGCCTGCCTTGGTTTATGTGAATCGGTGGTATTTACGATGCTTATTGAATAGTAAGTGTTTTTGTGCAGAGGGTCCCTGGTTCAAGCCCAGGTCGGGACCCATTATTTTACTGTATGCACTGTATACATACGCCTACTTTTTCAAGAGGGCCAGTTCAGATAAAAATGTATTGTGTTGAACAAATTGTCTGTTATGTAGAATACGGAATCTATTCAGCTTTATCTGCCACGATCTGAATGTTTCACCTCCCTGAACATCCCCCGGTAGCGCGGCGATGTGGTGACGGGCTCCTCTTCCTATGGAAAGACTTTACCCCCAGGGTCAGACCAAACAACAACTCTACAAAATCACACAGTGGCGTGCTGTCATGGCTTGAGTCTTGTCTTGCATTGCCTTACATTACCATCTGTCTCTCTGACATCACTCAACAGTCTCTACTGAATGCAGTCCAACCTCCTGGAGTCAGCCATGTCACATGTTAGGCTCTTTTTACTGACTCTGATCTTTTCGACTCTTTCAGTCAAAATAACTAATCTTTCTACTCATTTCGTTCATTTGAGTCAATCATGCCCATATTAAGCAGGACCCCCTACCGGCAAACGATGAACTGAAAACTCGAAAGAGTCATGATTCTACAAGCCTCTCATTCACATGTCGTTCACCATAGGTGGCTTATTGGAACTGTCATTTCTGACTGAGATTTGTAAACGTGTGCTTTAAACAATGTACATTTGTTGATTGCTAGGCATACAAATAAGATTATGTCTGGATACATTTGAGACGAGGTCTAGTTGTGGCCGCAACCGGACTGTATTGTGAACGGCTCTTCGCGGAATGTATTGCTTGACTGCCGTTAGGGTGATAAGCGCAATGTTGTTTACGAACTGCAGTCCCCCAACGATTCATTCTCGAGTTTGAGTTTGTTGAGCAGAGGCTGTGTATGTTATGGTTCTACAAAGCTGTGTCCATCATAACATTCAATAATCAATTAATTGCATTCACTCTTGCACCATGCTCAAACAATTATCAGTTCTAAAAATGTATTTTTTTGTCTATATACTCATGATCTATTTTCCTGCGCGCATATGACAGACAGTTACAGTGGGGAAAACAAGTATTTAGTCAGCCACCAATTGTGCAAGTTCTCCCACTTAAAAAGATGAGAGAGGCCTGTAATTTTCATCATAGGTACACGTCAACTATGACAGACAAATTTAGAAAACAAAATCCAGAAAATCACATTGTAGGATTTTTTATGAATTTATTTGCAAATTATGGTGGAAAATAAGTATTTGGTCACCTACAAACAAGCATGATTTCTGGCTCTCACAGACCTGTAACTTCTTCTTTAAGAGGCTCCTCTGTCCTCCACTCGTTACCTGTATTAATGGCACCTGTTTGAACTTGTTATCAGTATAAAAGACACCTGTCCACAACCTCAAACAGTCACACTCCAAACTCCACTATGGCCAAGACCAAAGAGCTGTCAAAGGACACCAGAAACAAAATTGTAGACCTGCAACAGGCTGGGAAGACTGAATCTGCAATAGGTAAGCAGCTTGGTTTGAAGAAATCAACTGTGGGAGCAATTATTAGGAAATGGAAGACATACAAGACCACTGATAATCTCCCTCGATCTGGGGCTCCACGCAAGATCTCACCCGTGGGGTCAAAATGATCACAAGAACGGTGAGCAAAAATCCCAGAACCACACGGGGTACCTAGTGAATGACCTGCAGAGAGCTGGGACCAAAGTAACAAAGCCTACCATCAGTAACACACTACGCCGCCAGGGACTCAAATCCTGCTGTGCCAGACGTGTCCCCCTGCTTAAGCCAGTACATGTCCAGGCCCGTCTGAAGTGTGCTAGAGTGCATTTGGATGATCCAGAAGAGGATTGGGAGAATGTCATATGGTCAGATGAAACCAAAATATAACTTTTTTGGTAAAAACTCAACTCGTCGTGTTTGGAGGACAAAGAATGCTGAGTTGCATCCAAAGAACACCATACCTACTGTGAAGCATGGGGGTGGAAACATCATGCTTTGGGGCTGTTTTTCTGCAAAGGAACCAGGACGACTGATCCGTGTAAAGGAAAGAATGAATGGGGCCATGTATCGTGAATTTTTAAGTGAAAACCTCCTTCCATCAGCAAGGGCATTGAAGATGAAACGTGGCTGGGTCTTTCAGCATGACAATGATCCCAAACACACCGCCCGGGCAACGAAGGAGTGGCTTCGTAAGAAGCATTTCAAGGTCCTGGAGTGGCCTAGCCAGTCTCCAGATCTCAACCCCATAGAAAATCTTTGGAGGAAGTTGAAAGTCTGTGTTGCCCAGCGACAGCCCCAAAACATCACTGCTCTAGAGGAGATCTGCATGGAGGAATGGGCCAAAATTGGGCCAGCAACTGTGTGTGAAAACCTTGTGAAGACTTACAGAAAACGTTTGACCTGTGTCATTGCCAACAAATGGTATATAACAAAGTATTGAGAAACTTTTGTTATTGACTAAATACTTATTTTCCACCATAATTTGCAAATAAATTCATTAAAAATCCTACAATGTGATTTTCTGGATTTTTTTTCTCAATTTGTCTGTCATAGTTGACGTGTACCTATGATGAAAATTACAGGCCTCTCTCATCTTTTTAAGTGGGAGAACTTGCACAATTGGTGGCTGACTAAATACTTTTTTTCCCCACTGTAGTTGGTGGTCGGATACTTTAAGTATGTAGGTCCTACTTTGTGATAGCATGCAGCAACTTATTTTATACTGTAGGCTTATAGTCAGAGTTGAGGTTAGTTACATTTCAATTCCAGTCAATTCTAGCCTCGTACAAAGCTTCCTGATCTCATGAGCTAACGTTCTGTTTCACTGGAGAATGGAAGCTCGCGAGATCAGGATGGTTCTAACAAGGCTAAGACAATTCAGGATGTGCATTGAAATTCCAATTCTCTTCAATGCTTTTCAATTGGAAACATTTAGAATTGGAATTTGGTTTACTTTCTGAGTTGACAGAAATTAAAATGGAATTGACCCCAACCCTGCTTATGGTGTTCATTGTAGTGGTAATGTAATGTTCAGAAAGTGCAACAATGTTACAGTGCAAAGCCATACTGCATGCATAGAGCCCTATGACCCATACTGTAGTATGGCACCACTAGTTATAGACACAGAGATATTTAGGGGTTTTTACACACTTGGTCCCTTTCAGAATTTTTTTGTGATCAGTGCAGTTCGCTTAATTTTTTGTGCGGTGTGAACATTTCAAAGGAACTCAGACCACTCAAAACAGCCACATAAGCGAACCGAACTGAGACCATCTCGCGAGGTGGTCTGAGTTCAAATCGCTTCAATTCCAACGGTCCGGTTCCCTTTTATTAGGGCAATGTGAACACAAAGCTACCCAGGTTCGCTTGTCATTATTCCCGTACCACACACTAGACTATTAGAAAACCGTTCCCCCTGCCATAAACCCTCACATTGGTGCCACAAAAGAGAGAAGATGATGATGTGCAGGCTCGCAGAAAAAACGTGGGCTGTTTTGGGATATTGGCTACTGTTTTTGGAAATTGAAATTAGCAATTGTCAAGGATGCACAGAAATTCCGAAATATGTGTGGAGTTTTTAGTTCAGATTATTTGATTGCAATATGTGATCTATAAGCTAAGAGAGCTTCATAAGCTATTTATTTGATTGTGGGGTTTAAAAAATGTTTGAAGACAACAACATATTTGGTGAGAATCACAATATAGAGAACAAAATCTATTCTAGCTCTTAAAGGGGCAGTAGCCTCCATTGGGTTTACAATTTTCAATTGCGCAGCCATGGGTGGGCCTGGGAGGGCATAGGCCCACCCACTTTGGAGCCAGGCCCACCCACTGTGGAGCCAGGCCCAGTTATTCAGAATACGTTTTTCACCACAAAAGGGCTTTATTACAGACAGTAATACTCCTCGGTTTCATCAGCTGTCTGGGTGGCTGGTCTCAGACGATCCCACAGGTGCAGAAACCGGATGTGGAGGTCCTGGGCTGGCGTGGTTACACGTGGTCTGTGGTTGTGAGGCTGGTTGGACGTACTGCCAAATTCTCTAAAATGACGCTGGAGATGGTTTATGGTAGAGAAATGAACATTACATTCTCTGGCAACAGCTCTGGTGGACATTCCTGCAGTCAACATGCCAGTTGCACGTGGCATTGTGTTGTGTGACAAAACTGCACATTTTAGAGTGGCCTTTTATTGTCCCCAGCACAAGGTGCACCGGTGTAATGATAATGTTGTTTAATCAGCTTCTTGATATGCCACACCTGTCAGGTAGATGGATTATCTTGGCAAAGGAGAAACACTCACTAACAGGGATGTAAACAAATTTGCACACAACATTTTAGAGATATTTCTGGGATTTTTTATTTCAGCTCATGAAACATGGGATAAACACTTTACATGTTTTGTTTATATTTTTGTTCAGTATACTACATTTAGCTAACGTTAGATAGTTAATCCAGAGATTCTTACCTTTGCCTCGATTCGGCAGTCTCGTCCAGATCATCATGGCATTTGTGGTTCTTTATGATAGCCACATTAGCAGCTAATACAGGCAAATACAGTGCATTCAGAAAGTATTCAAAATAAATAAATAAAAAAAAACATGTATGCACTCACTAACTGTAAGTCGCTCTGGATAAGAGCGTCTGCTAAATTACTAAAATGTAAATGTAAACTTCCCTTTTTGCACATTTTGTTACGTTACAGCCTTATTCTAAAATTTATTAAATTACTTTTTTCGTCATCAATCTACACACAATACCCCATAATGACAAAGCAAAACAGGTTTTTAAACATTTTAGCAAATTGATAAAAAAATTAAATAAAAAAATACCTTATTTACATAAGGATTCAGAACCTTTGCTATGAGACTCGAAATTGAGCTCAGGTGCATCCTGTTTCCATTGATCATCCTTGAGATGTTTCTACAACTTGATTGGAGTCCACCTGTGGTACATTTAATTGATTGGACATGATTTGGAAAGGCACACACCTGTCTATATAAGATCCCACAGTTGACAGTGCATGTCAGAGCAAAAACCAAGCCATGAGGTCGAAATAATTGTCCGTAGAGCTCCGAGACAGGATTGTGTCGAGGCGCAGATCTTGGGAAGGGTACCAAAGAATTTCTGCAGCATTGAAGGTCCCCAAGACCACAGTGCCTCCATCAAAAATGGAAGAAATTTGGAACCACCAACACTCTTCCTAGAGCTGGCCGCCCGGCCAAACTGAGCAATCGGGGGAGAAGGGCCTTGGTCAGGGTGGTGACCAAGAACCCGGTGGTCACTCTGACAGAGCTCCAGAGTTCCTCTGTGGAGATGGGAGAACCTTCCAGAAGGACAACCATCTCTGCAGAACTCCACCAAACAGGCCTTTATGGTAGAATGGCCATACGGAAGCCTCTCCTCAGTAAAATACACATGCCTGCTTGGAGTTTGCCAAAAGGCACCTAAAGGACTCTCAGAACATGAGAAACAAGATTCTCTGGTCTGATGAAACCAAGATTGAACTCTTTGGCGTGAATGCCAAGCGTCACGTCTGGAGAAAACCTGGCACCATCCCTATGGTGAAGCATTGTGGTGGCAGCATCATGCTGTGGGGATGTTTTTCAGTGGCAGGGACTGGGAGACTAGTCAGGATCGAGGGAAAGATGGACGGAGCAAAGTACAGAGAGATCCTTGATGAAAACCTGCTCCAGAGCCCTCAGGACCTCAGACTGGGGCGAAGGTTCACCTTCCAACAGGACAACAACCCTAAGCACACAGCCAAGACAACGCAGGAGTGGTTTCGGGACAAGTCTCTGAATGTCCTTGAGTGGCCCAGCCAGAGCCCAGACTTGAACCCCATTGAACATCTCTGGAGAGACCTGAAAATAGCTGTGCAGCGACGCTTCCCATCCAACCTGACAGAGCTTGAGAGGATATGTAGAGAAGAATGGGAAACACTCCCCAAATACAAGTGTGCCGAGCTTGTAGAAGACTCGAGGCTGTAATCGCTGCCAAAGGTGCTTCAACAAAGTACTGAGTAAAGGGTCTGAATACCTATGTAAATGTGATATTTCAGGATTTATTATTTATACATTTGCCAAAATTTCTGAAAACCTGTTTTTGTGTTGTCATTATGGGGTATTGTGTGTAGATTGATGAGGGAAAATAACAATTTAATCAATTTTAGAAGAAGGGTGTAATGTAACAAAATGTGGAAAAAGTCAAGGGGTCTGAATACTTTCCGAATGATACAAGTAATCTTGTCCTAGAGAGATTTACTCCGGTATCAAAATGTCACTCCAGGGTAAGCCTACACGAAACACAGCCCTTATTTGAAGTATTTCTAAAATCCCCTATGGGAAAAATGAATTGTGGAAAAACGATTGGAACCATTTCCATGTTTGACTGCTAGGTTTTATGGGTATTATGACTCACACTGTGGTACTCTATTACATCATTACTTAATCTGCAGTTATTTTTCTGCTATTTATTCTGTAACCAATAATACTTACATGTTAATAGTATCTTCTGATTACAATTATTATGTCTCATCTTTTAACTAAATGCAATCTATTAGCTTCGAAAATGTAAGTAGTTATATCTAGCTGTAATGTAATGGCTTGTCCTGCACTTTATATAAAAACCCAGAGTGCATTGAGTGAATGTTGGAAAAAGATCTTGGTTCCTTTTTCTAAACATAGCAATGTGAATGTAAAGAGGACTCGCACCAAGAGTTCAGTCCTCATTCAAAGGAAAAGGTAGTGTGAATTCAAATAAATACAATTTGAATGAGATATCCAACCGTGACATCCATTGGTCAGGCTGGCAGATCGGCCAATTGGTTTGGTTTGATCTACATCGCGCTAGGCGTTCACAGTAAAACTGAATGAAGCTGCTTTTGTACTAGTCTATTTACCTAGCATCAGCCTCACCTGGGGTTATCATCCAACATGCTGTCTCTCTACTTATAACAACAGAGGATGGCATCCGGTTGAATCTACACTGAACAAAAATATAAACACAACATGTAAAGTGTTGGTCCCATATTTCATGAGCTGAAATAAAATATCCCAAATATTTGTTTACTTCCCTGTTAGTGAGATTTTCTCCTTTGCCAAGATAATCCATCCACCTGACAGGTGTGGCATATCAAGAAGCTGATTAAAAATCATGATCATTTCACAGGTGCACCTTGTGCTGGGGACAATAAAAGGCCACTCTAAAATGTGCAGTTTTGTCACACAACACAATGCCACAGATGTCTCAAGTTTTGAGGGAGCGTGCAATTGCCATGCTGACTGCAGGAATGACCACCAGAGCTGTTGCCAGAGAATTGAATGTTCATTTCTCTACCATAAGCCGCCTCCAACGCCATTTTAGAGAATTTGGCAGTGCGTCCAACCGGCCTCACAACCGCAGACCACATGTAACCACGCCAGCTCAGAATCCACATCCGGCTTCTTCACCTGCGGCATCGTCTGAGACCAGCCACCCAGACAGCTGATGAAATTGTGGGTTTGCACAACTGAAGAATTTCTGCACAATTGGTCGGAAACCGTCTCAGGGAAGCTCATCTGCATGCTCATCATCCTCACCAGGGTCTTGACCTGAATACAGTTTTGGCATCGTAACCAACTTCAGTGGGTAAATGCTCACCTTCGCTGGCCTCTGGCACGCTGAAGAAGTATACTCTTCACAGATGAATCCTGATTTCAACTGTACCGGGCAGATGGCATTGTGAGGGTGAGCGGTTTGCTAATGTCAACGTTGTGAACAGTGCCCCATGGTGACAGTGGGGTTATGGTATGGACAGGTATAAGCTACGGACAATGAACACAATTGCATTTTATCGTTGGCAATTTGAATGCACAGAGATACCATGACGAGATCCTGAGGCCCATTGTCGTGCCATACATCCGCCGCCATCACCTCATGTTTCAGCATGATAATGTACGGCCCCATGTTGCAAGGATCTGTACACAATTCCTGGAAGTTGAAAATGTCCCAGTTCTTCCATGGCCTGCATACTCACCAGACATGTCACCAATTGAGCATGTTTGGGATGATCTGGGTCATCGTGTACGACAGCATGTTCCAGTTCCTGCCAATATCTAGCAACTTCGCACAGCCATTGAAGAGGAGTGGGACAGCATTCCACAGGCCACAATAAACAGCCTGATCAACTCTATGAGAAGGAGATGTGTCACACTGCATGAGGCAAATGGTGGTCACACCAGATACTGACTGTTTTTCTGATCCACACCCCTACTTTTTTTTAAAGGTATCTGTGACCAACAGATGCATATCTGTATTCCAGTCATGTGAAGTCCATAGATTAGGGCCTAATTCATTTATTCCAATTTCCTTATGAACTGTAACTCAGTAAAATCTTTTAAATTGTTGCATGTTGCGTTTATATTTTTGTTCAGTTTAGATATGGTCCAACAGCTCTCTGTCCTGTGTAAATTCCCGGCTTGATTTAAGCATTACAAGGTCAAGTGTTCTTTGCCGGAGAGGTCATTCACAAACCCGACGGAGATTATGTTGCATGTAGGGAAGACATGTAAAAGACCTCAGAGTTCATTGAGTAAAGACGGATTTCTTATGCCTAAAAAATTGGGAATGGAATTAACCGATTTATCAATTTCATCACATTACGGAGGATACAACTCCAACAGATAAGTGCCGTTAGCCAGATGAGGGCCAGTAGGACATGTACAGAGAGGCTCTAGGAAATTAGCCCTATGTATCTACATCAGTTATTAGCCTGCTTGCCCACCCAATTTAAGTAGCCAGAGCAGTACTCCTGAGTGGCGCAGTGGTCTAAGGCACTGCATAGCAGTGCTAACTGTGTCACTAGAGATCCTGGTTCGAATCCAGGCTCTGTCGCAGCCGGCCGCGACCGGGAGACTCATGGGCGGCGCACAATTGGCCCAGCGTCGTCCAGGGTAGGGGAGGGAATGGCCGGCAGGGATGTAGCTCAGTTGATAGAGCATGGCGTTTGCAACGCCAGGGTTGTGGGTTCGATTCCCACGGGGGGCCAGTATAAAAAAATATATATATGTATTCACTAACTGTAAGTCGCTCTGGATAAGAGCGTCTGCTAAATGACTAAAATGTAAAATGTAATGTAAATGTAGTAATCAATCAAACATACATTTGATTTGCCATTGGAGTCTCCACACCCGTACATGTCAGATTGGCCTGAGCTCGGGTTTGACATTGGCTTTGACATTCATTGCGTGTGTGTTTTCTGAATGACACATCTTTCCTCATATTCTCATTACACTTACTCAATAGCACATAATATTGATAATTTATCATTTTAGCCTGTAGTAGACATATTCTCGCTCAGTCTTTTATTTCTCTGATGAATGTTGTTTTTATGCTCTATTGTAATCTCACAGCCACTGAAATACAGTAAAATGTGCTTGATATTGTTTGGGTAGTGTAGTAGGATCTATGGTAGTAGGATTAGTTAAATAACCTTCGGCCAGGATGTTACACCTAACTTAGTGGTCAGTACCAGGTTCCAAATAACACTTTTTTCCCCAAAACCTTTTTCTTTTTTCCTACCGTAACAAAAAATATTTAAAAAATAACATCTTACAAGGCGATGTTTAATGTATTGCATATTGATTTCGAATATCTTTGCTAATAAGAGTCTATCAAAAATGTTTACATGAAAGGCTGTTGACATTTTTTATCTTTTATGAAACTAAAAGGACATGAAAACCTACACAAAATGTTATCAATAGAATTATGGATTTGAATGACGGGGGATTCCCATAACAAATAACGCCTCTCTACAGTATAGGCCAGTTTTCCGGACACAGATCAAGCCTAGTTCTGGACTAAAAAGCATACTGAATAGAAAATCTCCATTGAAAGTTATTTTTCGTAAGCTTAATCTGTGTCCGGGAAACCAGCCCTATGTATTAGAACTATAACATGGGCACTCTCAAGAGTGGGTATTTAAACCCTGATCTGATTGAATAACACAAACACTTATAGAATTATCAACCAAGGTCAGAATTCATGACCTTGTGAACAACTGAAAAAATAGAAAATAAATCAACAATGTAATCTTCCCACATTCTATTAAAAGGTAGGATTTCCAACAAATGATTATGGCTACATTTCCAAAAGGACATTGTTATTGTCCCAGCATATAATAATTGTAGGAGTAGAGTCAAGCAGGCCACTTGCAATTCCTCTACAACTCTGACTAGTTAATTGCATTTGACTTTGGCAACATACAGATTCATGTCTGTATTTCAGGTACTGTAGCAACATGGAAATCAGAGTTCAAGATTCATCAAACTGTTTACTGATTGAGTCCCTAAAGGAGTGTGTTCTATGCTTCAAAATATGCAGCAGTTGGATGATATGAGAAACATAAAACAGTCTCGCAATTTGTAAGATTAAAAGGCAAATATGTAGAGGCACACTTGAACCAATTTACCCCTCGTACACAATGCAGCAATTGGTGATGACTTTTCCATTCACGCTGTTGTCATTCATATGTTTGACCAATCATTTGAACCGGTATAATTAGCAACCGTAACAGCAACAGACAGAGAGACCAACGAGCACAGAGCAGGCGCGCACACAGTGAATATTGACTTTGCTGTGTCAGTCTTCATTTGCCATGCCTCACTCGATGTTGTGCTCGAGTCTCATATGTCACTCACAAGGCATCTCCCTCTCATGCTTTGACCCATATCTGTGACAGGTGCCGCTCACATTCCCTCTCATGCTTTGCTAGGCTTTCCTTTTCCTTTCTGGGATGTTTGCGGAACGTGAAGTAAACTCAGTCTGTGTGTGATGTGCCTAGTCTACCTATTCCTAAGCTTCAGGGGGAAAGAAATACAATAACAAAGTATTAGTTTATATTCAAGGGGATGAAGCAAGCCTGTTACCTTTCATGGGAAGAATGTGGCAGACGTTACGAGGACATATTTTAAAAACGATCTCGCATCAAGGAGAAATGTATTGGGTCCATGATCTGCGTATGTCCTGCCTATGATGTTGAGCCTAACATCAAACCTTTTGAATGTGCATTGTGGACAGATTACTTTTAGTGCTTGGAATATAGTGTTGGCCACAATTTCTTTATTCAAAGCAACCTCTGGTCAAGGCAACACTGTGTCAAAGGTTTGGGCATGATAAGCCGGTCTGTTAAACGGATGTTTACCATCAAATGAGATCAGGGTCATGATCCTGCAAAGCAAGAGGCCAGGCAAACACAGACACTGTTTTCTTTTGTTCAGCCGTTGTTTGATAGGAGCAACCTTCAAACAAATAGTCCACTCTGCATGTGAATTTCAATTGAACAGCAAGGGTTTGTGCGAAAATGTTAATTTTCCAGCAATGCACTCTTTCACTCAAGGTTACCTTGAAAAAAAATAAAAATACAGATTCCTTTTCCATCATTTTGTGGTACAGATTTTTAGAAAGAAGATAAATCAAAAAATTATAAACCATAAACATCCCCCAAGCTGTTATGTTACTTGTTTGTTTGAGTATTATCGATCAATGTTTTGTCACCATAACAGCCACCCAGCTTGAAACATGAATTTAGCAATTTCTTTGTAATGTTGTTAACAAAGCTGTTCACAGAGTGGAAACATTAGTCATACACTCAGGCTTGCTGAGCTATTGTGCTACAGTGCTTATAAGTTATTCCAGCCATGACTTCAATTTGCCAGAGTCACTTGACATGTCAATTGCACCATGCTGTATGCTGGAGTCAAGATTATCTAGTGTCCCCTCATTGCACATAGCGTTCAACTGGAATGCAATACATACCCACACATTTCCCATTCCATATTAACAACGACTAACATGTTTATTTTCATATCGCATTCTCCATTTTGTTGCTTACCAGTGTGGCTGACACGCTGGAGGAAATATTAGTTCCTTTGTGTCTTGACAAACTGATAGAATGTCAAATAATGTGCGCTTCAACAGTTACGGGACAAATATTCACTGCTAGTCTACCAAGGAGGTTGTATGCATCACGCTTACTGAAACACAAAATGTATAGAATCTGGCAGGATGATTACTGTATAGACGCTCTCATCCAATTCAATTGCCTAACACGAGATAACAAGATAATAGATGGAACTGTCTCCCCCCAAGGTCTTTGGCTACATGGCTTTCATTGACACTGCAAAGGTGCAGCTGTCATCAAATGTGTTATTTTGGCTGTTGGACAATAGAGAGCACATAAAAGATATGGAAAACAGAGCGCACAGTGGAAGGAAACAGTGGAGGGGGCCACAGGATGTTGGGTCTGAAGAAAAAAGCTGGGTTAGTGGGCCAATGACGTTCAGATCGTTTGCTGCTTTTTCATCAGTAGGCTAATGTTTCATTAAAATGTATAACATGGTATGTTTTTATAGTGCAAAGGATTGAAAAAAAATGAGAGTAAATGTTTGGACATTTTCAAAGGGAAACTTGAGGATATTGTCAATGCATTGTGTGTAGTTTTGGCAAAGGCTTACTGGAGGCTACTGTAACTTAGCAGTTACAGTAGCTGTGTTTTGGGCTATAGAACTAGGTCTTAATAAAATAGAAAACACATTGGAGAGCAGTTTAGTTTCAGGCCGCCACTAGACTCAATCCGCATATGCAATGAGGTTAATTAGAAAACCTACTTTACTGATGCATTTCAAAGGACAAATACAACATTTACCGAAACCCCATCCATGCCAGCGGGGAACCATTGTGCATAAAAAAGAACATCTCGTCCTGTTTTGAAACTAATGTGGGGAAAGGATTCTTTAGTTGGCATAAACCTGATGGTCTAAAGAAAAGGAATGGAAAGGGAAATAAATGGGACAAAACACAGCAAACGTATTATTAAGGTGGTTTTGGTCATGCATGATAAAGAGCACAGAGTAGGGATTAAGCACAATACCGAAAAAATATAAATAATTGGAAGTGGCCATTTAAAGTCCCTCACGCTTGTCTCAAAGTAGCGCAGTGGCGCTGTCCCAATCAAAACCGTGCTGAAATGATGATCTAGGTGACCACACGACTATTGCTTTAAATTAGTATAACGGTTGGATATGACTTTGGGAGTTTCAGTATAAGCAAGAATTTGATACATGCCTTCAATTGCATTAGCCTGTGTATGGTGAAATAAGTATAGCCAGTTATAATTGTAATGGCTTAGCTGATAATAACAAAAGAAGAACAATATTTACATGGCTCAAAGAGAAGGAATATAATATCTATTGTATACAGGAAACTCATTCAACAATTCGAGATGAAGTAGCGTGGAAAAAAGAATGGGGGGGGAAATATACTTCTCTCATGGGCAAAGAAATTCAAAAGGGGTGATGATATTAATTAATAGTAATTTCGATCCGAATGTGCAAATTGTCCAAATAGATACGCAAGGTAGATGGATTATTTTAAATATGGTATTGGACCATAAACAGATATGGCTCATTAACCTTTACGGACCAAATAATGATGATCCACAATTCTTTGACAATATATATAATAAATTATCAAGCCTGCAAGCAACTCAAGACAATATTATTATGGTGGGGGATTATAATACTGTTTTAAATAGCTCAATGGACCGAAAAGGAAATCACACCACAAACAATCACCCACATGCTCTTAAGGAAATTGTGAATGTCATGGATACATTAGAACTAGTAGATATATGGAGGCTTAAATATGCTGATCTAGTGAGATATACATGGCGGAGACTGAATCAAGCTAGTCGTCTTGACTTCTTTCTTATCTCATTCTCGTTGGCACCAAAAGTAAAAAAAGTGTTGATAGGGGACAGAATGCGGTCGGACCATCATATAATAGGCATATACATTACTCTGACTGAATTTCCACGTGGGCGAGGATATTGGAAATTTTATCAAAGCCTATTAGATGATAATTTATTTATAATTAGAACAAAGGAATTTATAACTGACTTTTTCCAACATAACATAGGTACAGCGAATCCCCCTCATTGTATGGGACACCTTTAAATGTGCCTTTAGAGGCCATGCAATTCAGTACTCATCTCGAAAACAAAAGCAATTTAGGTCAAAAGAGTTTATACTAAGAAAGGAAATAGAAAGTCTAACAGAACAGATAGATGGCAATAAAAACTGTAACATAGAGGCTCAGAATAAATTAGAGGAAAAACAAAAAGAAATGGAAAAACTTATTCAAGAAAGATCAAGTGTAATATATTATAAAAATAAAGCAAACTGGATGGAATATGGGGAAAAATGCACAAAATTCTTTTTTAATCTTCAACATAGGAATGCTACCAAAAAGAACTTAATGAAACTGGTTACAATTGACGGAGTCACCCATAATTCACCTAATGATATTTTGAAGGAAGAAACAAAGTATTTTAAGCATATGTTTTCTTTTCAGTCGCCTCCATCTCCTCTAACTGAAGCTAATTGTAGAGATTTTTTTCCTATTGATAATGTCAAATTAACAGCCACACAGAAAGACTCATGTGAAGGTGAAATTACAGAGGAGGAACTTCTGGATGCAATTAAAGACTTTAAGTCCGGGAAAACTCCAGGGTTGGATGGCATACCAATCGAGGTATACCAAACCTTTTTTGATATACTAAGAGGACCGTTATTAGCATGTTTTAACCACTCCTATGTAAATGGTAGATTATCTGACACTCAAGAAGAAGGTCTGATCTCATTATTACTGAAACAGGATACAAGTGGAAAATATAAAGATCCAGTCCATTTACAAAATTGGAGGCCCCCTTACACTTCAGTGTTGTGATGCAAAAATCCTAGCAAAATGTATAGCGCATAGAATTAAAAAGGTATTGTCGGATATTATTCAT